>NC_141265.1:4177500-5377500 GCF_054856545.1 Hippocampus guttulatus
TGATGCTAAAATAAAGGCAAATGAAGAGTGAATTATTATGAAAGACGGACTTCAGGAGGATTTGTTAACTTCCTTTGACTTGAAGTGTTCTGTCGCTCACTACGACAACAGAATTCTACCAAACGAACGTGCATGGTAGAAACATCAGTCAGTCCGTCAGTCATAAATCAGATTACCACACCAAATCAAACAAGTCAGTGGTTTTATCACTTCAACTTTTCATGTTTCAGGGCACAATGCTATGTAAACACATGGGGTGGCATTCTTAAGCACTCATTTTATCTAGATACAGTACTATCAATAAATAAATAGAGCAATAAAATATGTTACATTTTTATTTATGGAAAGCTTTCACAGCAGTTGTAGCGGCACCAAAGTGCTTTCCAGAACATTTAACATGAAATAACAATTACTGTTTATGTGAATATGTACAACCCCCCCCCCTAAAAAAAAAGAAGCTGATTGACTCTTGAAGTTCTGTTTCGTTTTTTTTCCCAATTGCAGCCTTTGAGATCACCAAATTGCATTCAACTACATTGCAATGTCGATTTGAATTTGATGAAGTGTTCCCAAGTAGAAACGCTAATCATATCAGGGTGTAGTATGTCAAACAGAATTGTACTGCTTTGAAGAAACGTAGCCATCGTGAAGGTAACTCCAGCTATCTAGTGGCACCATATATGTATTTTTTTTCCCCAAGGGTCAAAAAATTACCCGCCCATTCATTTTCTATACTGCTTATTCTCATTTGGGCTGCAGGTGAGCTGGAGCTTAGCCCATTTGACAAAGGGTGAGAGACTAATCTTTAATGAAAAATGTGCCTGGTTCATGTTCTGTGGTTTTATTAATGCTTTCTATTTATTCGAGGGTTTAAAAAGTGCTAAAAAGGAGCTAAGATCAGAAGGTGGAAAGAGTGCTGCACTAGTTGTGGAACTGGATTAAAAAAAGGGGGACACATGTATGCGATGTTGAGCAACACTGGAATGGTCTCGCATGCCATCTCGCAGGGCTTGGAAGAAGTGGGAAGCGATGCTATTGGTGTAAAAATGCTACAATATAAACTCACAAACAAAGGTCCAGAAACTCTGATTGGCTAACTAGAGCCCAACGTTAAAAAAAAAAAAAAAAAAAAATAATAACTACAACATAAAAAAAGAAACAAGAGTACAAATGACAGGAAAAGCAAGACAACAATTAAAGAAGTGAGAAGCCGGATAATGAAAGGTCTTTGTGGTTGGTTCAGGAGGTGTGTTGTTTGCACCTTGTTAAAAAAAAATTGTCAAATTTCTCCTGAGATTATGCTCCACCGTGGAGGCATTTTCACACATTCACACAACAAACAATGCCTGAGTTATATGACTGTTTGGACCTCCCAGGTCCAAGAGCAGCGGCTCTGTGGTGTTTGCAGAGCAGGATGCCTTGTTGACAACAATGAAGCTTCCAGGATTCTCTCACACATTCTTGTGGGCCTGCTGCTCGGGAGAACTTAACCTCATGGGCTCAACTGGCTTTGTCTACTTCTTCACCTCCCGCCACCACCGTAACCCCCCCCCCCCCTTTTCTCAGTCCTTCCCAGCTACCCACTCCTTTTTTTTTTTTTTTTTTTTTTTTTAACCAAACACTGGCTGACACAAGACCTTCTTAAGCAACTCCATTAAGAAGCATGAGAAGCGTCATGTTAAAAAGCAAGTGATTCATCGGTTTGTAGTGAATGCAAATGATACGGCACCTTAATTTGATTACCGCGAGCCAGTATAGTTGCATTTAAATTACAAGCCAAGGAACATACTCTTAAATCACTGCAGACTAATGGGAGCATAAGTTGTTCTCATGAATGATGAAGCCCACACAGTCCTCAATCAAATTACAAAGTGAGTAACGATCGGTGCTGCTCTAATGTCAACTGTAGCGAATTGTATTTAATTCAATACATTCCCTAATGGAATAATTGGATTCCTCTGTGTGTAAGGATATTCGTGTTTGTCGGTCTCCGATCCAAGCAGGAGGCTGCTAATGGAGCCTGTTATGTAATCGCAGTGAAATACATTCAACGCTCAGATGATGCTGAGAGATATGCAACAACATGACAGTCACAGTGACAATGGCAGAGGGTTTCAGGTATATTTTTCCATTTGAACATAAACAACAGAGTAAGTGTCATCCCCAGACAAAGCAGAAATGAAGGGATTTATATTTATTATGATTTTTTTTTGGGGGGGGGGTGACAGCAAATTTAAAAGGCACATCAGTTGACATAGACTTCGGGCAGTAGGCAGTACCACACTGAACTGGTTGCCAGCCAATCGCAGTGCATACATACTGTAGATAAAAAAAACGTTCGTGCTCACACTCACACCCAGAGAGAATTTAGAGCAGGGGTGGGCAAACTACGGCCCGCGGGCCAAATCCAGCCCGTCGGTCTTTTTAATCCGGCCCGCCGAAGGTTGGTACACAATTAAGGTTCGATGCCAATGACTGCATTCATTTCATTTGGACTTGCATAGGGAGGAAGGGGGAGACGATACGGAAGCCCGCAGTAGCGCCAAGTCAAGCAAATCCCGTTCGATACGACGGAATAATGTACTCTTAAAGTCTGAAAAACGTGCCAAAAAAATGCAAAATACTGCTTTTTAAATAAAGAAATCCAATTAATATTATGTCGAATTTAGTTCACCCTTTTGATCCGGCCCTCCATAATATTTTCTGGTTCTCATGTGGCCCTATGCAAAAAATAATTGCCCACCCCTGATTTAGAGTGTTCCATAACTTACCAGTTTTTGGTATGTGGGAGGAAAGCATCTCAACTGCACACAGGAAGGCCGGAGATGGAATCAAACACTGCACCTCTGCGCTGTGAGGCCGACGCACTAACCGGTCAATACCAGGCCGCCCTGCTCTAAAACAGGAATATTTAAAAACAATGTTGTTGTGTTAATAATTGAGCGTTGTTGTTTTTCGTGAATTTCAAGTCCCCCAAAATGTATTTTGACCACAGCCTCTCTGAACCATGTGCACAGCGACATCCACACAATTCC
Organism: Hippocampus guttulatus; assembly: GCF_054856545.1. Classification (NCBI taxonomy): domain Eukaryota; kingdom Metazoa; phylum Chordata; class Actinopteri; order Syngnathiformes; family Syngnathidae; genus Hippocampus; species Hippocampus guttulatus. The sequence continues at coordinate 4,180,536 of NC_141265.1, forward strand.
TTTGCTGAACTTTTGTCTTTGAGGTCATCAGTCCAGGGAAGTGAATGTAACCTTGTCACGGCACACGCAGCAGTGTGGCCTGAGGCTGCGAGTCCTTCCCTGACCTACAGATACAACAAGTCCTTTTACTGCACAAGCCATCAGAGAGAACACAATGCTATGCAGTCATAATTAATGACTCTATTTGTTTGACATGCACCCAAACACCTGCTCATTTATTATGATAGCATTGCTTGGTGGATGACAGGATCGGTCGATGCAGTAGTGAGCATGTCAGCCATGCAGTTGAGAGGTTTTGGGTTTGAATCTCACCTCTGGATGCCCCTGTGTAGAGTTTCTCCTTGTACTTGTGTGTATTTTTTCTCAGGGTACTCTGGCTTCCTCTGACATTACAAAAGCATCCATGTGAGGGTAGCTGAAGACTGGAAAGTGCAGTGCACTTTCCAATCCTTGGGGAGCAGCTGGGGAAGGAAGGCACCTTGTTCAGGTACACCTCATATCACTCAAGGGAATCAAACCTGTGGCTCTTTGCGAAGCAGACAAGACATTGCCCGTAGATAGAGTGAGAATTATGAACCACCTACATTCAATGCCACCCAATACACCTTTATCAATAAATCCCTGTATCAGGAAATGTATGGTGATAGGCAACCACAATATCGACGAAAGTGAGCGTTGAAACCCTTCATCGGGAAACGATTGCAACTAGGGCCTGAAATATTAATCAACGCAGCTGATTTAATCGGCCGATATTAGCGGTTTTAAAATCTTGCTTTTTATTTCCCCTGAACACATCACAACATAAGGCAAAGATAATGACTTTCAACCCCCCCCTCTCCAAATCTGAAAAAAAACAGGCTCACTTTTGCCAGTTTTTCTCTCTTCTGTAAAGTAAAACAAATACTACATATACTATAAGTATTTTAAAACAATCAATGTCTTGCCTGTAATTCAGATCTTAATTGTGGAAAGCATTGTGGGGCCAAAAAACACGTTATTTTATTCTGAATTTTCATCTGCCAAATATCGGAATCCACATCAAACAACAACAACCAAAAAAATCCATATCAGTCGAGCCCAGTTGCAAGAAACCTGGTTGAGGAGGTCCAACCAACAAAGTTCAGAATAGAATAGGACGATAATATTGTGCTTGAAAGCAATGTTTCCCACCCTTTATTGAGCCTAAGCACATCATTTTATATTTGAGAAATCTCACAACACACCACCAAACCAAAAAGTCACAAAAAAAACAGTATAACTATTGACATGCCGACAAATACCACCTCAATATGCTCACAAATGTAAGTTTTGCATTCATGTTGAGCGGAACACTCGTATCAATGGCAACATATCTGCCATCTAGTGAAACAACATTTAGTTGTTCTGCCTGTCACTATATGTCAATGTCATGGTTAGATGAACCAAGTGTCAGTACACTACATCATATTATTTGTAGTAATTAACTAAGAACTTCCATCCATCCATTTTCTGATCTGCTTAATCCTTACAAGGGGAGCGGGGGGTGCTGGAGCCTGTCCCAGCTGTCTTCGGGCAGTAGGTGGGGGACACCCTGAACCGGTTGGCAGCCAATCTGAGGGCACACGGAGACGAACAACCATCCACGCTCACACTCAGACCTTGGGACAATTTTGAGTGTTCAATTAGCCCACCATCCATGTTTTTGGAACTGGAGTATCCGGAGAAAACCAACGCAGGCCCAGGGACAACATGTAAACTCCACACAGGGAGGCCGGAGTTGGAATTGAACCCGGCACCTCTGCACTGTGAGGTCGACACGCTAACCACTGGACCACCGGGCCGCACTAACTAAGAACTTTTGAAATGAAATTCGATTCGTTCCAATAGCACACCTGTTGATCTCTCCTGGCACATCGTTTGGGAATCACTTTGATTGGTGTGATGATAGAGTCAGGAAAGTACTACTGATTCAAGCATAAGAAAAACTGCTTTAGCAATCCATCACTGACCAACCATTTTGCCACTGGAGCCACACAGAGAGTTGAACCAATCACTTTGATGATCAACAAAATTTAGTCATTTCATTGTGACGTGCGAAAATCAGCGTTGTGAATAAATTTGGAGCGGTTGTGCTTTCAGGTCCATTCAGCAGGAAGCGGGCATAATTAATTATGAGGTTGTCTAACTCCTCTAGACGAGCGAGCAAGCAGCTCATGGTTTGCTGCCAACTGTCTCAAGGCCACATACAGTTGACTCCACAATGATTTTGTCTCACATGGATGGATGTTGATATCGCTGTGCAATTGACTTGCTGTGCTGAAGCTTGTCCCGAGAGATTGGCCCAATTAAAGCTTATTTCAACACCAAGAGGGAGCCAGGCCTGTGTGTTTTTTTTTTTCAGATGATGCAACAAGCTGACGGGAGGGGAAGTAGGCTGCACACAGGATACAGCATACATTCACACCTGCAGGCACTACAGATGGCACTGCAGATCTGTGGAGTGGAAGGAACTTAGGGGAATGATGAATTGACGCAAGCACCTCATTAATAAATAAAATAATCTTATGATGTGCACTCCTCACACATATAATGTGTGTGTGTGTATATATATATATATATATATATAGAGAGAGAGAGAGAGAGAGAGAGAGAGAGAGAGAGAAAGCCACATTGCTGCAATAATCTCTCCGATGTGTCAAGTGATGCGTCGGGTAACTTCGCATCCCTTTGTAAGCACACAGTGCACACCTTGTCAAGCCGTTCAGATGCAGCTGTTAGGAGCAGACCTCAGACAGCTGCAGACACACTGGGCCGGCACGGCAAAGAGACGCCCGTGTTGTCATCTTGCCTTTGTTTGTTTGCCTCCTCCTGCCGTCTTGGGCGCTGCAGAAGAGCAGCGCCAGGCTAATGGCTTCTGCTCTGAGCATCGATAATAGAGGACTCATTGCACTGGGGCAGCGGGACAACTTCTTACCATTCGGATACTAATTAACAAATTGAAATGCTGGGGTCTGAAAATCCACAAGTGCAAATAAACGATTTATAAGTCTTTGTGTCTGAGTAGAGGGAACGTAACCCAATTAAGATGGGGCGGGGGGTAAAAAAATGTCAAGATTAATGCTTTGACTTGGGACAGTAGTAATTATTGTACTGAAGTTGATTTTTCAGATCATCTTGACCTAAGTCTTTACTTTCCACTTTTACTCCCGACATTTTCCTGTGCTTCCCACTCCTTCGTATATCATGATATGTGTCTTTATATATACAAGCTTCCTGGCCTCTAGAAGCTTGTATATACTGTATAAAGACACATATCTTGATATACGAAGGAGTAGGAAGCACAGGGGGAAAAAATTACATACATATATATACACATATATATACATACATACACACCCACACACACATATATATATATATATATACATATACATACATTATATATACACACTATATATATATACACACACACACACACACACACACATTATATATATATATATATATAATACAAACACATGCACACAAACACTTCTTCTTCCCAGTACGAGCACATAAGAGGAAAACGATGTAAAATTTTCCCCTGTGCCATGCTGTCAAAACGAGTACTGGCCAAAAGACAAACATTCTCTTTTTTTTTACTTTTGTACTTAAACTTAGTCTTTACATCTATCCATCCGTCCATCCACGATAAGAGCCGCTTATCCTCACAAGGGTCACGGGCATGCTGGAGCCTATCGCAGCTGTCTACGGGCAGTAGGCGGTGGATACCTTAACTGGTTGCCAGCCAATCGCAGGGCGCACCAATACAAATATCCATTCGCGCTCACACACAAACATGGGGAAAAGTTTGTGTTCAGTGAACCTGCCATGCATGTTTATGGAATGTGGAAAGAAACGGGAGTACCTGAAAAAACCCCACGCAGCTACAGGTAAAACTCCGCATATCAAAGGGGCCTGGAATTAAACTTTGCACTGTGAGGTGGTCATGCTAACCAGTTGACCACCGTGCTACTGTAGTCTTTACATCCATCCATTTTCTGAACCACTTACCCTCACAAGGGTCACGGTGCATGCTGGAGCCTATCCCAGCTGACTTTGGGTAGTCGGCGATATACACCCTAAAGTGGTTGCCAGCCAATCGCAGGGCACACACAGACGAACTACCATCCACGCTCACACTCACGCCAAGGGACTATTTTGAGTGTTCCGTTAACCTGCCATGCATGTTTTTGTAATGTGGGAGAAAACCCACGCAGGCACGGGGAGAACATGCAAACTCCACACAGGCAGCCCCAGAGCCGGAATCTTACCCTGCACCCTTGTACTGTGAGGGTGCCGCCCTAGTCTTCACATATGGAGTTACATTCTTGTTTTACACAAGTATCTGTACCGAAGCACAGAATGTGAATGCAAGATGAATTTGAGGCAGTGCGTGGAAGCCACAAAACTCAAGTAAAGAGTCAGGACCTTCACCCATGCACATGGGCCTGAAAGACCATGGATAGGAAGCAGTAGGAAGAAAGGAACTGGATTTCTGCAAGCCCTTGTCTCCAGCTGTCAGACCCTCTCCATGTCCCATGGGGGGTTGCCACGGTGACAGGAGGCCACATGTCTTGGGGGCGTCGTCTTACTCAAAGAACCTTATTGTTCTTGTGCTAAGCCGTCTTCACTTTGTCCGTCTGCCAAGGACGGTGGCTTCAGGCTCACACCCCTCACTCACACTTCCAAAAACAAGAGCCTCTATAGAGGGCACCATTCTGCCTGCACACTGACGGGAAAGCAGCCTGTTCGCTGTCATGCCAAGTTTGACTCCCTTCACAAAAGTGGGCACAACATGTTATAAAAACAAAATGCTCGTCTTTTTCTTCTTTTAATACCATTTAACAAAGCGACTCATCCTAATGATGACGTTGTAAATACCTTATTCTCCTGGCTGGCTTCCTCCTGATGTCTATCGTTTGATCATGTGAGGGGCATGCTCGATTACAAGCAGTACCTCAAGACGACCACTCGAGGGCACTAAAGTCCCGCTGCGTGATTCCAGAATTCGACAAGCAGATGGCCAAGGCCTTGCTTGGCATTCAACCACAAAAGAGGACCTTGGTGTCCTTCAGCCAAGTGACTCGGGATTGATGTTAAAGTGGAGAGTCAATTACACTGTGATGGATACATCACACTTGGGCATTTATCTGGAAGCCAATTGTCCCGTGTAGGCTGAATGTGAAAGTTGTTTCTCCACTGTTGTTTCTACTCTGCTGTTGGAGATCTGCTTTGAATCTGGGAGAGATCCATTTATTTTCATATAACTCCATTCAGTAGATCAAAACGGGCATTTTCTTTTGCGTGTGTGACCACAGTTCATGCGTGGAACTCCTTACAGTTGCATCTTCTCCATTGCGAGACTAATAAAGGTTTTCTTCTCAATAATTGTGCAGATGATAAGTGTTTATTATACAACTGTTTCATTCGCAAAAGTGAAACTCAAACACCGAAGAGAACCACTTCTCAGAAGTCTCATTCCGACCTAATTGTTGTGTTAAAATACTTTTCATTTTGGAATATTGCCTTTTTTTAGATGGTGAATTTTAAACTGCGACACTTTTGAACATGATATGGATGTTTGTTGGTTGTACGTCTGTGTGGGTGCCAAGTACAAGGAAAAGCTCGTCAACCATGCATATTGCAGGGTGTACTCTAAGCCTTTTTGGGTGATAAGATAACCTTTATTTGTCCCACACTGGGGAAATTTGCAGTCTACAGCAGCAAAATAGGGGGACGGGGGGTTAGAAAAGAAAAAAAAGTGTTGCATGCACAAAATAAATGTTTCAGATGGTCTGACAATGAGTTGTGGTGGCCCTGTCAGAACCATCACTGTCCCTGATTCAAAACAATCCTCAAAATTAATAAATTATTAATTTCATTAGGTATAATAAAAATATGTATTCTTATTGAAGATTAATTTTCATCCCTTTAGAACACAACTAAATGATTTTTTAAAATGAAATAAATACAATTAAACAAATATCTCATGGGCCAAGTCCCAATCCAACTAGGTGGCTGCACAACTTATTTTCAAAAAATGATTTTGCATACAACACACTTTCAAGTAACATTTAGGATTAGGGATCGCTATCATTTGATCAGTTTTAAGGTTTGTCACTGTTGAATTCAACTGTGGTGTCTCCATCTGAACACTGGGTGGCGCCCACCTAATGACATGCACGATGGACAGCTGTAGGAGTAAAGTCACGAGGAATGTTGAGAAAAGATTTTTATGTGGACTGTTGAGATGCAAATAAAATGAACAAAGAACTACAAGGCTGATTGTTAAGAAACAACATTGATCAAATGCAAACGTCTGATACAGGACCAAAAAGCAACCACCGCCCAATGTGAAACCCTTTGCGGTGATCGAAGGCTTTCATCTACGCTGAGCGCAACGAAGCTAGATGCCATTGATAATAGGAGCCACCGTCTTCTCACGTCAGTGATCGATAAGCTTGTTACAGAAGTAGACGCGCTTTAACTGCCTGGCACAACAGGGTGGCGGCCGGGGCATCCACAGCGTCGGGACCCCTCCCCTCAATTGACATAAATGTATTAGGTGCATGTTGATCAGTGAATATGAATTGGGTGTTTGATGCCAGAGTTGTATCTTCCATTGTCGAGATATAAAACAATATGACCAGCTGGTGGCCCGGACTTTTAGCCCAGCAGTTAATGCCCTGCACCCCAAAGCCGGCAGCTCTGGTTCGATCGCCAACTTGAGCGGTTGAGTCAGGCACTGCTACAACCGCCCGGAATTTCATGCAAATGAAGGATGCCACGAAGATCGGTCAGGAAAATACTACTTCCATCTTACAATGGCGCACGATCAATTATACCTGCACAAACTCTAGCAAGATACCAAACATAGAGAACTCCATCCATGCACACAGTTAGACTATGCTTTGCACTAGACTTGCGCCCGGCTTGAAAACAGCCATGAGGCAGAGTGCTCGGGCCCCACGTTTATTCCTCCTTTCTTCTGAGTCTCCACCAGGGCTCCAAATTGACCAAACGGCACAGAATGACTCAAGGGCTCATTTGTTTTCTGCACTACTATTTAGCCCTCCGCTCCATTTCTTTTACAGGAATCCAGTAGCCTCTAACCTAGTCTGACAGATTGGTTCTGCACCAAGGCCATCTTCATCTATCCACTAAGAGAAAATATTGACTGATTGAGGCTCGATCTTGTGACTTGGGAGAGGAAGGGGCTGAATGTGCGGTTGGATATTGATTCAGAGGAGGTCAGCATAAATGATTGGGCTCTGTGTGTGTATCGGGCGTCTTACATAGCGGAAAGATGCAAATCATTGGTGAAGGAAAAAATTATTAGCATTTTCATCCCATAAAAAAACTAGGTCGCAAAATATCCAATTTAATTCAGAAGGGGGGAACATGTAAGGAATATTTGAGTGAAAAGCAAAAAATTGCCCAGGTACCAGCATGTGGCATGCTACGTGTCCTCAAACAGGGCTGGTGGGTAGAACAGTAGAACCAAGTCTGTGACGCCGGGTTTTCCTGCTGGTTCTTTTTAGTATTTCAGGGGAGATTCGAGGCATCCAGGCCAGACCAGTGTCGTCATTTGTGGTGCTTTGGTTCCTTAGGCTGCGGCGCACTGAGCGCTGCCTCCTGCTGGGAACACGTTTGAAGACATCCTCAAAATTAAAGTTGTCTTGCCAGGAAGCCAGGCCACTGTCGACTTGTGCCTCCTCTCCAGGAGTTTCACTCGGTGAGTCACTCTTTCTTTCCTGCTGTGTTTCTGCTTCTGGTTGAGGTTGTTCCTCTGCCAGGTTCACGGAGCGCCTCGGGCAACTGGACACGTTTTGGGGCTGCTGGGTTGTCCCGGGGGACGCGGCTGTCAAGGTCACTGCACTGCTTTGTTCTCCTTCTAACAGGCAGGCTGAGGTGGAGCCATCAAGACCCAGAAGACATTCTGAATTTGTGTCTGTGCTAGGTGTGTCAGCAACTTTTAGGGTGCAAAGTACTTCAGCGCCAACTGACACTTGTTCTGTTTGGACTTCTAGTGACACAGCAGTGATTGGAGTGATCTCTTCTTCATGAATCTCGCTTGTCTTCTCCTTGGTCTGCATCTGAGGCTCCACGTGTAGCAGGTTGTCTATTGAAACACAGGCCTTGTCTCTTGAAACACGGGCCTTGGTTAATCTCCGCCTTGTAACCTTGGGCCTCGATGAGCAACCGTTTGTGACCAATGTTCTTTTGCCAGAGGACAATGGAGCTCCTGATGGACTTTCACGAGGAAGAACTGAAGTCCCAGGGCCACTGCTTGATGATTCACTAGGTTCATTCTTCAGGTATGCACTTTCATCTGGGATTATTGAGAGAAATCAACAGCACAACAGGAAATTCACTATTTCTGCTAATATAAATTTCCGTTAACAAAAGATTAAAATCGGGCGTATTATGAAACATGTATTTGTTGATGTTGCAATACAAAAAGTTGTTAACCAATACACACTAAAGAATTCTGCTAAATTATCAACATTTGAGTGGGATCTCTTTTGTTTGGCGATGTTATGCACCACACACACAAACGACACTCCTTGACAAATGGAAGAAAGTCTCTACAGGATTAAATAACACATAAAAAGTCAGGCGTGTTGTCACATTTTTTGTGTTTGTTTTGCCAGCAGCAGCTCACCTGTAAAGGTTTGGACTTTGTATTAGGGCTGATCGATTAATTGTTCTCTGATCAAAATAGTGATCTCAGACAAAGCAGTTGTACGATTGCCAAAGCCGTGTTTTTTTTAAATTCTCTTATACGTTAACAAGGATACAGTGTTATGCAGAGGTGTACTTATAACAATTTTATAGACAAATGAAACTATTTATAGTCGCGGTGGGGGGGGGGGGGGGGGGGGTGCGAGAGATGTTTTCTTCTTTCTGGGGGGGTGGGGGGGCAGGACAGAAAATAATGGAGAAGCACTGCATTAGTTTAACAGTTGGATTGGGAGTGATTCAATTAGTCATGCCTGGAGAATGGGTTGCGGCAATGACCTGCTCAAGAGCCGACATGCCATCATTTTTCGTTACAACGTACACAACAGTTTGCATTCTTGAAAATTGCGTGGACTGCAGTATACTTTTTCGACTGGATATTGATTTTTTTTTGTATTTTCGACATAAAATGTGTTTTATAAATAAATACAGACAAGGTGAAAAAATAATTGCCAACCATTTAATTTTAAATTTAAGGTAAAATATCAAGACATAAAAGTTGATATAGATATAAAATTATATCCACATTGCACAGCAATTGTTAAAATTCCTTTTGAATTTATGTTAGTTAGTTAAGTAATTTAAGTTTAAGTAATTTAATACTTCATATTAAAATAAAATAATGCTGTTTGTATTTTTAAGAGGCATCTTTAACCGTTTTATACCTGAGAACAGTTTTAAAAGGTGAATGCATGCACAATGTCCCCTTGAAGAAAATTATTCAGGCTATTCGTCTAAAAGGTTTTTCTCATCATGATAAACATATACCGCGTCGCAGTCATGATACAAGGAATGCGTACAACTTTTACCTGCAGAGCCAGTGGGACTGCATTGTGCTGCTGCTGGCTGGTGGATGAAAAACTCTGTGATGGGACTGAGGCAGGGATTCTTGGATGCGTATTCTCGAGAGCCATAAAGAGAAAGGTTGACTTCCTTTTTCCACCGTTTGGCCACCTGCGAAGACAGAAGGTGCTCGATGAATCTACCGGTAATTCCACGAAAAGTCAGACTGTTCAAAAATCCAAATCCTGTTCAAGAAAAACAAACAGTGGTTCCCAGGGGGTCATTCTATTATTTACAATGAATTAATCCAAGTGTAGTGTATCATTGAAAACGTACATCACACATACATCACTGGGTGCTGACCTTGCACGCCCAACTGTTTGACGGTCTCGAGAATACAAAATTACTGCACTGGTAAATATCCCAAATTTATTTTGTGATATACTTTATAAGGTCAACCACAAAAAGTGCATGCCTTGAAAACTGTTTTTAATCTATAGTTTTTTTGCACTACCCGTAAACAATTTTTTTTTTTTTTGCATTTCCGCATAGTCATTTGTAGCTGATTTATGCAGTCTTCCGGCAGCATATTCTTATGTAGACGATGATTCTGAAAATTTGTGGTCGCTTTAGACTGAAAATTGAGAAAAACATGTTTTTAGATATCACTCCAAAGCGCAACTGGCAGACCTTGGAGACTTAACACGGTTGAGTAACCTGCGTGACGACGGCACGGTAAGAGGTAATAGCAACACAGCTTTAAATTGGTGTCTTGAAGTGAATTAACACTGAATAAACTTAATCTTCATCACAGTGCGATCCATCACGACCTTATGGGGGCCAAATGTCTTCCACTAAAACATCATGATCGCTTGAGTGAGTAATCGATGGAATAATCTATTCTACAAAGATTTGTTTATGGCAGTCCTAGCATGTTGTCATTTAAGGCCTCAGGGACTACGTTTAGTCAATATTCGGGTTAAGGTCAAAATTCTGATTTCTGAAACACTCAAAATAACCTATTTGCATGCGTGAGCAGGCATAGTTCCTCCTGTATTCGAATAACCCGATTCAAACAGCGGCGTATGGACGTCGTGGCGCGAATAGACGTCATTTTCGACTGTTACTTTCTATACCGTCACTAAAACACCTTATATTCCTGTCACTCAGCACAGCAAAAAACAAAACAAAACAGTCAGTTTCCTCCGTGCTCCAAAGGTGTGAATTAATCAAGTTTTTAAAAACCCAAATAAGAGCATATTCTGGGTTTTGCGCACATTTACATGGCTTTAAAAGTCTGAATACTAGCAATATTTGTCTTTTAAAAAGGTTGTTGACTGTGTGCAAACATAGTCAGTGTTATCTTTCCAATAAGACCACGACTGCAGTGTAAACACACCTTTAGTTACTTGAAAAACACTCATTTTGTTGCATAAAACCTCCCTCAAAATGTGTATAATAAAAGCATGGATTAAAAAATAAAAAAGACATTCCCTTTTCTGACCAGTATCTGTGCAACACGAGCCTCAGTAAACTCACTTTAATCGTCTCAGAAGGCTTGGCGGCAGAGCGTGTCGACCTCCTCACAGGTTTGCTCTGCTCAGGTTGCTAAAGGGAAGAGAAAATTGGCAGAAAGATGATGAACACGATACGGACCAACTCTCGAACACACGCACATTAGGTGGCTACGCTGAAATGAGATTACTTTCATATTCAATGGAATTCAACAGTAGATCTGTTGGCAGCTGTTAGATAAAGCTGACTGATAAAAAGAAAATCACGCTTGCTAAATGGTGAGATCAGCAGTCGTAATACCTTTCTCTTCCGACTACGCACAGCTGGAGATTTATGAGCGGATTGAGATTCAGCCACTGCCTGTAATGGGAGACATTCATTTTGTGGTCAGAAAACCAAACCGAAACAAACAAACAAAAAACTCAGAATTAGCCGACAATGGAACCTCCTAAATAGAACGGAGTCCATTTTGTGTTGCTCGTTGACTTCCAAGGGTGTTAAATTGATTGTTGTTTTTATTATTTGTTTAATTGACACTTCTTTTCCCATTACATATATTCATTTTCTCCAAGCTTTAACTGTGGCTATATTGAAACCGTAACAAATTGAAAAGGCAATTTTCAAAATTAACATTTAATGTTCTTAAACTATCGTGTCATTTTAGGACAAGTTAAATTCAGGAAAATAAGTGACATGCATTTAATTCCATTTTTAGCACCAATGTCTCACATCTTTCACTGTTCTCCATTAATTGACCTCTTCTGTAATGACATTACAAAAATCCATGTCAAAGGCAAACGTTAAAATAAGTCAATCCTTTTGATGTCTATTGCGTTTTATGAAATGTGCGAAAATTACTCATGATGCTTTTGAACTTGTTTGGAGGTATGTATTTAATGAAAATTGGAAAAAAAAAATATAAGAAGAATCATGTTCAGCATTTGAGGTTTCACTGTAAAATGACAGCAACATATCTAAGCAAATAAGATTGGGCGGATGACCTTTTTTTCCAGGTTCCTCAATCTCGTTGCAGCAGTACTGACTGTTTCAGGTTGTTTCTCTACTGACGAAGATTCAAGATTGTTCAGGGCATTCGACTGGTAGGCTGGAGTTTTCTCAGACTTCACTTCTAGGGGGGGCGGGAAATAAAATAAATACATTCAGTTGCTTAACTATTAATAAATGACAATTGGGCATATATAACTGAGATTTTCTATGTTCCTACATTCATTTTAATGAGTACAATGCTTGGATGGAAAGAGCTTTTACAATATTACAGTTGAGTGGATTTTTTTAAAATTCTGAAATTTGGCTGAATTGCGACATCTTTCTGCTACATTAACCTTTGAGCACGTTACTGTATTTCCTTCTCTGTCCAGGAGGATGGGCAATGACAGCAAGAAGGCATTTTGTGTCGCTGGTTCCATGATGTCAAAATGTGAACAGCATGATGAGGATGGCTGTTAAACGCCAGCTCTAAGTGATTTTGGTCAATTCAAAGATTAAACGCCTGTTGTGATTTTTGCTGTTAAGCTTCTCATTAGAAAACAGCAACTTGTGCAAAAAGTAATGAACCATTTAAAAGTTGGACATGTGCATTCAAAAGCTGAGAGAGGGTCACATTAAATTCACCTGTAAAAGTTTGAATGCATTTTAGATTACCTTCGGACATGCACACACACAAAAGACTAGGGCGGTGTAATTAATCAAGGGGCCAGTCAAAGTGTGGTCCCAGCCACTAGCTGCCCATCTCTTCTTGAGGTTGAGTTCTGCTTGTTCAAATGTTTGAGTGTCTGCCAATTTTGTGTCTGAATCCGGTCAATTTAATGTGTCACAGCAAAGGGTATGCTCCATTCGTACCGTCATTATGTAGTATGGAGTCCAAAGGGAAAAATGCATCTATAAGTAAATAATTTAACCCTAAACCACAACAATGTGAATATTTTAGGGGTCTTAATAGATTCTCACAACATCTACAAAAAGGTAAATATGAGGTTTTACCTGATGTTACCACTGGAGAAGGAGTCTCATCATGAAAAGCATCATTTAAATTCAGCTGGACATCATTAATTAATTCTGCAAAAATAAACACATGCATAAAAAAAAAGAAAAATCAATTAATGCATCCTGCTGGATTCTCACTATCATGGTCAATAAAATGCTAAATCCAACCTGTATCGGTCATGACTGCAGAGTCCCTGTCTTCTACTGAAGGAAAAATGATCTAGACGCAGAAATATTAAAAGCACAGAATCGTTTTTCAATCAAACAAAGAATTTTCTACTGAGGCATCATGAATAGCTGAATTTATATTTCATTGTGCAATGGCATTAAGGATTAAAAACACACATTGCGCAACCTTTACATTTTGGGTAAAAGAAAGGTAAAAATAACAGCACGTGAAATAAAGCTTTGTAACCCGAAACACTACCGGCATTTGTAGATCGATATATTTCATGACACATGATGCCAATGCTATCGATGGCATAAACGAACATTTGATTTACACCCTGATAAACGCAGTTTTTACTGACAATAATTTATGTATTCCGTGATACTGTTACGCTGATATTATGAATACAATAAAAGTGTCAGATAGTTCCGTCCAGCCATGCATTATCTGAGCCGCTTATCCTCATGAGGGTCGCGGGCACGCTGGAGCATATCCCAGCTGTCTTCGGGCAGTCGGTGGGGGACACCCTGAACCGGTTGCCAGTCAATCGCAGGGCACACACACAGATGAACAACCATCCACGCTCACACTCACACCTAGGGACAATATAGTGTCCAATCAGTCAGCCATGCATGTTTTTGGAATGTGGGAGGAAACCAAGCACCCGTGTTGCTAATGCTAACTCCACACAGGCAGGCTGAGAGCCGGAATGTAACCCTGCTCACCTTTACTGTGAGTGTGCCACCCTAGTCTTCACATATGGACTGACATTCTTGTTTTACACAAGCATCTGTACCTAAGCACAAAATGGGAATGCGAGATGAGTTTGAGGCAGTGTGTGGAAGCCACAAGAGTCAGCGAGGTCGGAGCTGGAATTAAACCCAGTACCTCTGCACTTTGAGGTCGACGTGCTAACCACTGGATCACCGGGCCGCCCATGTTAGACAGTTATAAAGAAAAAAAATATATATGATCCAACCACTACTATTCCAAGACAACGGAAGGTGATACAATCACCCCCCCCCCCCCCCCCCCTTGCTTGGGCACTTATTTAACAGCACTGCTTACCCTTCATTAGCTTTATCGGAAAAATAAGGTTTCGAGAAAAAACACATCAATTATTTTGATTGCCATTGAAATCACGATTACCGTAATAAAAACATTTTAACAATTATTCATTGATTCCACAGCTTTGTATTAATTTAACTACCAAAACTAATAACTCTAATAACTCCTCAAATCTACCATAACAGCCTCATTCCCATTCATCCCTGCAGATTTTAACACTTTATTCCTGAAGACTCTTGTCTTTTTTGTCAATTACAAAATGACCGTGTAAATATCTTGTAGAGTTCCAGCCGCTTGCATTTTCATTCTGCTGCCGCCACATCTTTGCTGCATTGCATTTTGGCACACTTGTAAACCATGAATTTACATCTGCCTTATCTCTATTATATTTATTTCATATTATTTTGTTTGCCCACGTCTTGGGACTTACTGAGCTGACCTGGGACCTCAGGGATTGTATTTTGTGCGATAGAATGTGGAAATGTGTGTTGGTACCACAATAAGAAAATACTAAAGCCCTTGAAAACTCAACTTTAAATAAAACTTGAAGGAACAACCAGGAAAATAAATTGGTAAAAAACTCAAGTATGAATCTAGCAAAATAATTGCAACAACAGCTACATGTTTTGCCGTGGTATTGATTCGGGACCGGTATTGATGTGTTTTTTGGAGGAAGAGTATGGAGGTGAAAATGTTGGGATTATACACTTGCTGCTACCAGTCCATTTTGAACAAACCAGAATTACTCAAATGTGCTGTTTTAGCAGGCAAGCGCACTGTGTTTCTGACATCATTTTGTCCCACAGTCCAAAAGCTCATCTCACCGTTAAGGGGGCTATGAGACATAGGAAATCTGTCGCAGGTCCTGCGAGAACCAGTAATAGAGGTGATCGACCCAACACTCACATTCCAGCCACAACTTATCATGTAAAATTAAAAGCTCAGGTACACTTTGCTCTTTTTTTTCTTTTTCAATTGATGATTAATTGAAAATCAATTTATATTGTTTCCTTAATTTGAACATTTAAAGATAGCTTTTTGTTAGAATAGAAAAAGACAATGTTGTCACGTTTTAAAGTTTCATCCTGTTACATACTTAATTGACCTCAAAATGCTTGTGTTCAGAACATCTTGCACACAATGAAAGCACAGAGAAATCAAGGGACCCGAGCAGATGGTACCGGACTACATCATTAGTAGACACACTGGTGCCTGTTATCTGACAAACTTGGAAAGGAAGATTTAACCTTGGACGGAAGTGAGTACCCGAACACTCCATCATGAGAAAGGGTCACGAGCCAGAATTACAGATATATCAATTCAAGGAGACACTGCTCGTTAAAATTTTGATTATGATTTTATGATTTTATGTCCTGTTTTTATATAATATCTCGTTTACTAATTTTTACATTGTATTTTCTTATTGTCTGTACAGTGTCCTTGGGTGGCATGAAAGGCGCTTTTAAATAAAATGCATTATTATATTATTATTATTATTAAAACGTACACGTGCCTGTTAGTTTTCGGATGTTCGTGCTGGTACCAAAATAATGCTTTGTCTGAGGGGCGACCCAATGGGGCCGTCCAGAGGTGTGTCATGTTATGGGAGTGCTTTTCTGATGTTTCTTGTGATTTGCATATACAATCAATAAAAAGGCCGGCAGAGGTTGCAGAGGTCAGGTGTCAGTTGGGAAGCCCACACTGAGTGGCTTCATTGAAAACTGTGCCTCCTGCCGGCAGAGAAAGACAATCTGTTCCTGTGTTCGAGCCTTTGTCGATCGTCCGAGCGAACATCTCTGACACTTTTTCAACACAATATGAATTAAAACAAAATATAAATCCAAAGGACCTGCCTTTGTTATATATCATTCTATAAGATTTACCACACAAACAACCCTAACCCTTTAAATTAGTCCAATTTGAACAGGCATTAAACTTTATCAGGAAAAATATATACATTTTATTTTCATCAGCCATTTGAGTTGTAACAGGTTTCTCCACAGTCACTGCGATGTGCTCATATAATCCTGGTAGGGAAATGCTGCTTTGGAAGACCTAATCCGAAACAGTGTTGAGAGGCCTGACTTGATTTGCTATTCCCAAAAGGAAGAATGTTTGGAGGCCTCACTATAAGTCTTAATGTATAAGAGTTGGGCCCCCTCTGTGTTGAATAAAATGCAACCCCCCCCCCAACTTTTTTTAGTCTTCTTTTGAATTCACTGTATATAAAATGCACGTGTTGTTGTAAATATGTACCATAAAATGTTTTGCAAATATTGTATTTTGAGTCACTGTCAATCGTTACGTCATATGAAACGACGGTGTGCCAATTGAGATGACCATATATCAACAAATATGGTCATTCTGTCCTGCCATCAAATAGGGTGAGACCACATCCTGTGCATTGTGACCAACTGAAAAAGTTGGCAGCACCAGTGCAAAAGTTAGTATTGAGCCTGCGAACCCAGAAACCACGATGAAGGGCGATTTATTGTACCTATTAATGGAAAAATTGTTTGGGGCAGTTTTGCTTCACTAATTTGTTGAATAAAGAAATTACAAAGGCCAGAAAAATTGGGTGATTCTCACATCATAATCTGAGCAATTTTCAAACACTGCATTTAATAAAATACAGGGAGCATACCTTTTCAAACTTCTCCACTCCATCTTCTGCCATATGTAGCATTCGGTGGTTGTAAGACATTGCAAGAACCGGGGAGCCATCAAATACATGGCCGAGATCTGCCTGGGCTTGTGGGGTACAAGCTTCTTTTCTCTGCGGTGTCTTCAATGCTGATTTCAGCTTTAAGATCCCACCTGGTGTGGAGGGCAGAGCTGGTGTCCCCCCTTTCTGCAATGGGGTGCTGGGAGGCAGCTGCTGATCAAAGAACTCAGGGGAAAGAGGGCATCCAAAATACACCCGCTTCTCTTTCTTCTTGGCTGCAGATGCCCCAGAGGACTCATTTTCTTCTGTATGCACAAGAATGATGAAAAGTGAAGGCATTCGAGAAGGGTTATCAGCTGTGCACTCCTTTTGTAAGGACAATTCCGTGACTGGAGTAAAAGCCATTCTTTTTGGGGGGATTTTACAAAGTATGATGGATCAAATACACAGCTGTCACTATCGAATATTTGTGGAATTGATTCATATCGGATGCAATTTTATTTTGCATGAAACTGTACTGCAAAAATCGTTTTTTCCTGATTATTGTTTTTTGAATTTTGTACAGTTAAAAACTTAATTAAGCACGATTACACGAGATGGGGTGATGTGTTGCACTCACCAACCTTTTTGAAAATGAGAGCAACATATTGCAACTGATTAATGGGCTGCTAGTTTAATATCCGCTTTTGAGGCTACTTCAGGTTATACTGGATGGAAATTACACCTTATTCATACTATGAGTGCAAATCCCATTTTTTGAATTGATTCAGCTATTCTTTTCCCCCCCATCATTTGCTTATAATTCAGTTTCTGGTTTAGTCTGCAGCATGTCAGAAAATAGTTAAATGATGAAGGATTAATCACTTATCATAATAGCTGTCAATTAGTTTCCTTATCAATTCATCCAATAATTTTGACACCTCTAATGTCAAGATTTTGTAAACCAAAATGAAAGACTGACTAAAAACAGCTAGTGTATTTTTACCTCCTGATTTTATCTCCATTTGAGAGGTGAGAGATGGGAACTGGAAAGCAGAGAAAGACTCTGTTGAAGCTGATGTAAGGTCCCTGGGACGTGCTCGGCTGGGGCTTTGCGGTTCAACCACAATGTCCTGTTGAGATAAAATAAGTTACATTGCCATTCTACCACGAATATACCACAGCAGCATACAGAACCCCACATTAGAATTCACTTGAGTTGCATTGCGCCCTAACTGTATGGCCATGGAAAGGTTATTGGTTTAGTGACACAACGTATGTTTTTTTTTTTTTTTTTTGCATTGTGATTTGTGAACCAAAAGATGAAAATGTCTGAACAAAGCACAACATGTTTTGCAGATGTTTACGACTGTTAAGAGGTCAGTCACACAATTTTGTTAATTCTTTAAACATGTGCACATGTAGAACAGAATCTCACACCTGTTGCTGGTTTTTGGAAGAAAAGGCGTAATGTTCCAAGGACGTGGGTGGCTCACAAAAACCATGAAGAGGCGTAGACAGAAGCACAAGTTGGGTTTCTTCTTCACTCTCACTTGACTGCAGTGGTCCTTTTTGGACACTGTCATTGCATCCTGCCACTGGTTCCTTAGCTCCCTGTGAAGACAACAAAATCGTTTCAAAGCAGTAGGGGAGAAAAATGGCTGTATTTTTTTTTCTTTTTAATTGACTTGAGAGAAGCAGAACCCGAGTTTCATGACGGCACTCGAGGAAGTCAATGGTCAGAGTGATTATACCTCCTTGTCACTCCCATTGAAGTGAACATCTGGAGTGTCTGCTTCTCTGATCTGCACTTCACAGCCTTTGAGGGGGCCCACACGACGCTTCTTGCTTGGTGAAGGTGACACCAGGCGATGATAGTTCTCTTTCCCTTCTTGGTTGTATTCATCTGAAATGAAAGATGTGGCCAATGGAAATGTTTGAAAAACAGACAGACACGCACACGCACACACACACAAGCCAAAATGGTTACAGGAAAATGTGAACGTATGTTTAGTGTTTGGGCTCCTGCATTCCACCCACTTCAAAATAGTTTGTGAGAAAGGGAAGCAGTTTAAAAATGCAGTGACACAGTGATTGGCTGGCAACCAGTTCAGGGTGTACCTCGGATCAAATAATGGATGGGCTTCAAAGACGAAGCAACTCAATCTGCTACAAACAGTAGGGTAACCGACATGCCCATGTGGTGGTCACAGTGTTGCGGGCAATCGCATTCCAGTCAAAGGCAATGCATGTGGATCATAAATAAAGCACAACTAGCTCATTTCACAATTGATTTTCATGAGGTTTACCTTTTTGCTAACGACAAGCATGATTAGGGTAATATAGTACAGTTAAAAAAAGAACCCAAACATATTTCTACCCCTCAGTTATTCCTAGTTCCCATTGTATTGCACTGTTTTTGCATGGCGCTCCAGACGTGTAGACATCTGAGCAAACGACCATTGTTGTGAAATGAAAGTTTTAATCCTCTAGCAATGACTTACCGGATAGATAATCTCTTGTCTTCATGTATCCTCCAGTGTTGTCGCCTTGCCTTGGCATCAGTTGACACACCTTGCTTTCCTCCACACCCATCAGGCTATGGAAGGAAGCTATTTTCTGCTTCAGGGTGGATGCTACCCGAGGAAGGAAGGGGCTACCTCCGACAAGTTGCTGAGAATTCAGATGGCGTACACAACAAATCTATTCAGTGCTGTAATTCAACATTTTGACATTAATGACAAAACAGGTGCCTACTTGACATTGCTTTTGTAGCGATGACTAGCAAACCTATGAGATTCCCTCATCTGAATGAAAATTAGCTTCTTTGGCACAGATACAATACAATACATGCTGATGTATATAGCGCTTTCACAACAGCGGCAGCTGTAACAAAGCGCTTAACAAAACAGTTAACATAAAGTAAAATAATAAACACAACACATAACATGGACAGTCGTGCAGTCCTAACCACTTTTCCCTCATATGCTTTGTTGTTTAAAGTAGTTTGAGCAGAAAGAGGAGAGAATCAAAGTGTCCTTTTCACAAGTCATGCTCAAAATGTGCACACGTTGGCTACAAGCTAAGTTTCAAAGTCAACAAGAAGCAGATGAAGAAACACAATGGTTTGCCTTCCTTATTTACACACACCTCTACAGTGCTTGTGATAAATGTATACTACAGCAAAGGTAGGAATAATGCATTCTTCAGTTGTAGAAAAGGGATGAATACCATTGGCAATAAATACATGCTGTCATTACCTAACTACAAATATAACATACATAGTCTGAAAGCCATTCAAGATTCACAGATTAACCATAGCAAACCAGTACAAGTCTGAATGAATGTATAACGGTATTCCCAAAGTTTCACTTTGTTCGTCATGACAATTAAGCATTATGACAGTCATGTGGAATGTAACAATGAAACAATTCAACTAAACATTTTTTGTAGCTGTCCACATTGTGAAGCAAGACAGACCTAAAGGATTTCATGAGTTGACTGCAGCGACACAATTAAAAAGTTTCATATCTTGAGAAAGTTTGTTTTCAACCGTCAGAATTCACATCTCAATTAATAAGCATGTTGACATGCTCAAAAGAATCAGAATGCTGAGTGACTATTCATCCCTAGTGCTATTTGTGGAGTAAACGTAAAGATGATCAAAAGCCTCTCAACTTCATGAAATTGTGACAACAAAGTAAACACTGCTTAGTTGTGACTTCTTCTCACCTCTGGAGTTCGACAGTTTGAAGAATTCTTCATTTTTTGTTGTGCAATGAAGCGGATGAGCGAGTTTGTTTCTGGTGAGCCCCTCACACCAACACTCGACCTTCTTCTTGCCTTTAATTGTGCCAAACGAGACTTTTCTGGAGCAAGAGCCAGAGATATGATTAGTCAAATTTGCTTTCTTAAAATATATTGTACCAGTGATCTCACCTTTGCTTCCTGATGGTGCCGGGCTGAAACTTTGGACAGTAATGCCAAACTGAGTAGGAGTGAGTTTATGAAAATCAAGAGGCTCTCTTGAAACAGACCCAGAATCCTCCTCCAATGGAGACAACATTTTCCTCTCGCCTGTCTCCTTGTCCACGATGGCCATCTGCATAAAACATAAACCCTCTTGTGATTGTGGTCGACTACGAATTCAAAACTGTTGATCACAATTAGTCATGGCGAAAATGAATTATTCTGAGGGGGGCTAACAATGCAGACATGCGGTCAAAAGAATGATAAGCTTGCTACTCAGAGCGTCTTCAATAAGTTACATGATGGAATTTTCCCTGCTAAATGCGAATATTAAAAAAAATGACTGTTTTGCCGATAACTAAGGGCATCTCGAGACGTGAGTGACGATCAGTTGTATACAAATAAATGCTGATTTATATCGCGCTTTCACAATAGCTGCAGCTGTAACAAAGCGCTTCACAAAACAGTTAACATAAAGTAAAATAATAAACACAACACATAACATAAAACACGGACAGTCGCGCAATCCTAACCACTTTTCCCTCATACGCTTTCCTGTTTGAAGCAGTTCTAGATGAAAGATGAATGTACAGCAAGTACTTACAAATATATGTCTATAGAAAAGGCAGGTCTGCCTATCACAAAAAAGTATGTATCTTCAAATGATACAAACGAATAGTTGGGAAAAAAATACAACACTGGTGTATATTACATTAAAATAAAACAAATCAAGTTTCGAATTGCGCTCCACAACAACACCACTTTCTGCATTCAGATCCTTCCGCAAAAAAACGTCATCCCAAAAACTTAAACAGCCCCCACCCCAAACAAAAATACCTCTTGTTGTGCTATAAAAAACTCAAATAGGTTCATGAGGAAAACCACATGTTAGTTTTGTTAAAAATGGGTCAATATCACAGTACAACAAAACACTTTCTATTGTCTAGGTACTAACTTCTACGCGCATTTATCCAACTCAACCAGAACTAGCTTAATATGAATTGTCCAATAGGAATACGATAATGCCTCACGTGACCCTCACAACTGCCTTGTTTCCGGTTACCCATCCAGGTTATGCGCATAAATTACACGTCGTTAGTGCATGATGTATCATGTACGTAATTAATGTAGTTTGTATGATAATCAATCACCCATAAATAAATAGAGCAATAACAAGGCGGTTATGCCTCCGTTTCCTTGCCGTAGTTATGTTGCTATGATGGGGAATATACATATTTGTTTATATAGCGCTTTCACAAAGTTACAACTGTAATAAAGCGCTTTGTAGAAAATTTGACATGAAATAACAATAATAGAGTGGTTAGATTGTTTTTTTAAAACTACACTGAAAAAAGTACTTCAAATGAGTCAAGTAGTTTAGACAATGACCTCTGGGCGGTATACATCATTCTCAGCAGGCAGTAGCATAAAATCATCTCTCAGGTAAATATGCATTGTAAATCTTTCAATCATCCTCACGGTGCCAGCCACTAAAAGGAACAGACATGCCTGTTTAGTTGGGAGAAATGCTTTAAAATGTACAGTACATTTTACGAAATCTTTACACATGAGGACATCTGCGAGTGGGGATCGATACAAGACCAACAAAAATGCCTTGAATAATAGAGGCAATGAGCAAACAAATGTGAATAGTAAGAAAGGAAATAATTCAATGATAAAGTAAATACTAATACAAAGTAAGGCGGGCCGGTGTTCGACTGGTTAGAGCGTTGGCCTCACAGTACAGAGGTGCAAGGTTTCGATTCCCGCTCCGACCTTCCTGTGTGGAGTTTCCATGGTCTCTCCGTGCCTGTATGGGTTTTCTCCGGGTACTCCGGTGTCCACCCACATTCCAAAAACATGCATGGCAGGTTAATGGAACGCTCTAAATTGTCCCTAGGTGCGAATGTGAACACGGATGGTTGTTCGTCTATGTGTGCTCGTGCCCTGCGGTTGGCTGGCAACCAGTTCAGGGTGTACCCCACCTACTGACCAAAGTAATAATTTTGCACGCATGCCAGACAAGCAACACTTTTTGTGAGCCATTGGGATTTGCCAGAACCAGCTTGAGGACCATGGCCTCTGTTCCCACCTCATTTCCGCATTTGGTGTGTGACGGCATATTAACTTCCGTTCACTCGTCGAACACATAATTTTAAGATTTTTAGCATAATTTGTAATATACTCACAGCTTCCTGGAATGACTTATTGTAAATGACGTTTGATCTTTCTCCTCACCAGTGATTCAAGTGTGGGCAAAAAAAAGAAGAAAATCTAATCAAAGCACCATATCTGATTTAATGAGCCATTCTTGTTAAGAGAGCGAGAGATCGACAGGCGGATCGGTGCAGTGTCTGCTGTGATGCGGACTTTGTATCGCTCTGTCGTGGTAAAGAAGGAGCTGAGCCAAAGGGCGAAACTCTCAATTTACCGGTCGATCTACGTTCCAACCCTCATCTATGGTCACGAGCTATGGGTCGTGACCGAAAGAACGAGATCCCGGATACAAGCGGCCGAAATTAGTTTTCTCCGCAGGGTGTCCGGGCTCTCCCTTAGAGATAGGGTCAGAAGCTCGGTCATCCGGGAGGGGCTCAGAGTCTAGCCGCTTCTCCTTCACATCGAGAGGAGCCAGATGAGGTGGCTTGGGCATCTGATTCGGATGCCTCCTGAACGCCTCCCTGGTGAGGTGTTCCGGACATGTCCCACCGGGAGGAGACCCCGAGGATGACCCAGGAGACGCTGGAGAGACTATGTCACCCAGCTGGCCTGGGAACGCCTCGGGATCCCCCGGGAAGAGCTAGAAGAAGTGGCTGGGGAGAGGGAAGTCTGGGCTTCCCTGCTAAAGCTGCTGCCCCCGCGACCTGACCTCGGATAAGCGGTAGAAGATGGATGGATGGATTCTTGTTAACGTAGACTTCCATGACTTATTTTGACACACTCAATTCAACTATGTTTACAGGGCACAAAGACACCCAATGAATAAAATAGAATACAAAGCCTTTATTGTCACGTACTACGGTGCAAATCAGACAAAATTGAGGTTATAAAAACAGCCAATATTAGAATAACAACAGTGACAAGCATATCCTAACTGCAGGATGAGGATAAATGTTCTCATGGCTCAATAGTTTCTCGATTCCCGTGCCTACAGCTTTGTGACGAAGCAGCCGACCTCATCGCCTTGCTAACCGGGTGCAAAGCAGGGACAGAGGGAGAGAGAAGGCATCCAGCTTCATGACACGAGCAGGGAGAAATGGAAAGAGAGACGGACAATGCCAATTCGTTGCCACAATGACATTCTCATGCCAAATGTATCACCTTTCTATCTCCTCATGTACACTGGTAAGCGCGGTCAAATAAAGCTGAGCTGAATATGCAAGCGAAATTGGCCTGCACACCACTGAAGGCTCGAGGAGCAATCCTTTAGTATTTAAAAAGTCACAACGTTGGATGATATTTCCATCTTTAACATCACCAGCTCCTAACCATTAAATGTAGCTAGTTCACAAATCCACATTGATATACATCTAAAGAATGAATTAATTTTCCCTCCTGAGGGCATGACAGTAGCTTGAAACAAGTGAAGAGCGGAAGCACATGACATGACACACCTTTGCGGAATATGATGCCTGGCATACAGTCCATTGTGACTGAAAACAACCGGATGACTTTGAACATGAACCTTAACTGTTGGATTTTCCTCTGTAAAAACAAAAACATGATGTTAACCAAATTAAAGAGAAGAAGAGAAGGGGGAAATTAAAATTGGAAGCTACAAAATTGACTAATGGATGAAAAAAATGATTAAACAAATACATTTCTAGTCTCTGTCCTTGTGACTTTTCGAAGATTAATTTTAATAACTTCAGCCGCAAAGGTGGTACACCACATCCTAAAGAGACAAGGGACCCCATTGCTTGTTGTTTGATCTGGGGTTAGACTGTTAATTCAGACACTGTTTTTGTTCCGTGCCTTTGGACATGTGGAAGCCTAACGACTGACCCGTTGAGGAATTACATTTTTAATCCGATGGCAATGATTTACCAGACAGATAATCTCTTGTCTTGATGTATCCTCCATAGTTGTCGTCCCGACTCGGCGATGGATCACAGACCACTCTCAGCCATATGCATCAGATTCTGGAGGGCAAGGAAAAAAACAATCATAATCAAATATATGCTGTATATCCATCCATCCATCCATTTTCCGAACCGCTCGATCCTCACTAGGGTCGCGGGGGGTGCTGGAGCCTATCCCAGCCGTCTCCGGGCAGTAGGCGGGGGACACCCCGAATCAGTTGCCAGCCAATCGCAGGGCACACAGAGACGAACAACCATCCACGCCCACACTCACACCTAGGGACAATTTAGAGCGTCCAATCAGCCTGCCATGCATGTTTTTGGAATGTGGGAGGAAACCGGAGCACCCGGAGAAAACCCACGCAGGCCCGGGGAGAACATGCAAACTCCACACAGGGAGGCCGGAGCTGGAATCGAACCCGGTACCTCCGCACTGTGAAGCCGACGTGCTAACCACTGGACTACCGGGCCGCCCTATATGCTGTATACATATATATATATATATATATATGTATATATATATATATATATATATATGTATATATACATATATATATATATATATACATATATATATATATATATATGTGTGTGTGTGTGTGTGTGTGTGCGTAATATTGGCATATTTGATTCATTTATCCATAGCAGTGCATGAATTCTAGCCAACTGTCAGTTTTGACTTCGGTCTTGCATGCCATTAATTGATAAATGTCGTCATTCAGAACCAGTTGACTAATCTGACTGAATCAATGATTACCCGATTGGGCTCAAATCAGGGCAATCAGTTATCACTTCATTAGGGTATATTGTTGTTGTAAGAGTTAAAAATTGGGAAAGAATATTGAATTTTAAATGTTGCAAGAATTTTCTCTCAGTTTGTAAAATGATGTTTCACCTGGAGTTAGACCACAACAACTGCTCACCGAATTCACCAGTGTGTGAGTAAATGCCCAATTTAGACAGATTCATGCAGTATATAGGATGGTATGGCTATATTTACCCCAATGTGCTGTTTTAGTTCATCCAACTCTGGCATGTTAAAGCTCTTTCCCACAAGGGGTTTTAACCAGGTGGGCATGTCAACAAATGGGAATGCCTCACCTGTGCAATCTGTAGACTCGGCCTGCCCAGCCTCAGTCCTCCATCCTTTTGATCGAAGTGGACAGACGATCAAAACTGAAAGACACTTTCCAACATTCAGTCTTTGTTGAAGTACTTTTGCAATATAAACAAGTGCCAACATGGTAGGTAAATTACATAATACTGTATTCATCATTTCTGGAATACAACTACAAAGTATATTTTATCTCTGGACTTTCACAGTTTAATGGATTCCCCATTTACTGTTGTGGATTGAAGCCAATGAGTGTTTTCGTCGTACATCTTTGTGGATCGAGAAGCACATACGTTTGAAATCGCTTGCTATTTTTCATGGAACATTTGCGATTAACCAGTGACCATTTCACCTGTATCATTCAGCTGGGATAGGCTTCAGCTCACCAGCAACATTGAGGACAAGCGCTCAAGAGAATGGATAGATTGGTGAATTTTATAAACATGACAGTTGCAACAATGAGCTCACCTTTGTGCTGTGGAGCGACTGGAGCGAAACTGTGGATATTTTGTGAAATGCCGAACTGAGAAGGCGTGAGAAAATCAAAAGGGTCTGAACTGTTCCATGTAAAAGGAGCGGCATTCTCTCCTATGGGTGGGGGCGTAAGAATGTACACCCACATATATGTCGCCTCCAAAAGTACTGGAACGGCAAGGTCATTTCATTTATTTTTGTTGGATACTGAAGACATTTGGGTTTGAGGTCAAAAGATGAATATGAGACAAAAGTTAAACAACAGCAGGACAGAGCACCTTTCATTTGAACCCACCCACTTTTTAAGTGAGCAAAAGTATTGGAACATGTAACATTTATTTGATCTGCGTCATCAAACATGGCAGAGCTAGTTGTTTTTGCTATTTTGCTTCTTAAAATGACATTAAAACGGCACTTAAGTAGCAGTTAAATAAAAGCTCGAGCTTCCAGTTGATGGCAGCTATGGCACCACTATTTGCGGGCCCTGGGTGATCTGTGGCGCATGCGCATAAACTCCCTTAAGTACCCTACAAAACACATGGGTGACTTGAAAGCAGGGGCGGGCAATTCCAGTCCTGGAGAGCCGCTATCCTGCATGTTTTCCATCTCTCCCTGTTGCAACACACCTGATTCAAATGAACTGGTTTAATATCAGGTTTCTGCAGAGCTCGCTGATGATCTGATCATTTGGATCAGGTGTGTTGCAACATCACGGCCCTCCAGGACTGGAATTGAAGTTCAAAACATTGAATGAAATTACACATATAAATGATAAATTATAGCTCAATCGACTTTAATACTTACTTTAACCCTGGAGAACCCAAGAACCCTTTTCTTCTTTGGAAAATGATGAATTTTACATTAAATGACTGCTATATGTTCACTGAACACCAAAATATATGTTTTTCCAAATATTTAATGCTTTAATCCTAATTTAGGATTAGGGCCAAATTTGACCCTTTGGGATTTAATGGTAGCATTTGAGTAGCAGAATTTATAGGGGCCAAATTTGACCCCGTGGGTTCTCCAGGGTTTAAATATACAACGTGTAATTATTTTAGTTTGACAGTAAACTTCAATTGAGAATGGCAAAAAACATCTTTAAGACTCTTTTTTTAGTTATTCACTTTCTCCCAAACTATCACTTGTTCAGTGAGTTGAGTTCATTGCCACCAAACAGTGCTTGTATATCGACTTTTTGCTTGCAAGTCCAAACAAAACATAAAAAAAATGGCTGAACAACAGCTTGTATCTTGAAAACCACAAAGGTAGCTTCACTCGTATCTCAAGGCATCAATGTCTATGGTATACTGGCTGGCCATTTCTAATAAAACAGATTATCTGGCTTGTACAGTTAAAAAAACCACACAATTTTCAATTGTTGAAATGTTATTTTGGGTTGTTCAATAAAAAAAAAAAAAAAACCTCCAGAGTGAACATTTTATCTTTATACCTTCAGCATGGACTGGATGGACTGACTCTGAAAAAAAAAAGGACACAAATCAAGTAGATCTCTTTTTTTATTTGTGTATATATATATACACACACACACATATAAAAAATAAGGGCATATGTACAATGATAATAAATATCAATGTGTTTGTACAACAAATAAGTTACTTAACATTACTTTAGAACAAACATAAAAGATTGATAAGATACAAGCAAAACTAGGTCAACTGGAATGAACACAAATGAAAATACCGCACTAGAGTGGTTATGGCAAACAAATGTGAAGTTTGAAGTCTTCTAAGACATGCATTTTACTCCAACTAAAGACCTCTACTTGTTTAATCGTTTTTTTGTTTTTTTTTCCCCTTCAAAATGCAAAGTAAAGCAAAGCTTGATAACAGAAGAAATACTCAATAAGACATGACCAAGTACCAGTGTATTCAAAGAATGTGTTTTAACTTCGTCAAAGTCTTGAATACCATCAAGTGCACACATTCTAGCACTGATCTGCTTTCACTCGAAAGCTTCATATTTGGTTTTTGACAGTTAACAAATGAAATCGTGGTTTTGGTACATTAGTGAGCCTTCATAAAAAGGAACAAGAATCGGGTCCAGGAGATCACTGAAAATCCAAGTAAACAGGAAACAAACAGGAAATCGATTAGCCTAAAGCCATTTTTTTCCTTGAGCCAACATTTTGCTGCAGTTAAACTATTCAGAATGCTCGCAGACATCAGCTCAGTGTTGCAAAGTGGACGGACAGCTGAATATTGATCTATTCCAGAAAAGTAACGTGTGGGGTTGGGGGGCCAACAGAAGACCATCTGCGGTCTACTTTGGCTTACCCAAAGGTGAAGTGACACGTGGAACACAGCCATGAAACAAAATCCTTTCTTTGAACCAAAAAAGCAAGTCTTTTTTTTCCCCCTGAAAGAGTTCCTCATTAGTGTTTTACAATACTGTAGTGTTTCATATCAAAAAAATCCAAAAAATGCTCAATCAAAAAAAAAAAAAAACGCTTTTGTACAAGGATGATCTAAATGTACAGTCCTTTTGCTGTTGGTCATGCAATATGTTGGTCTGACGGCCGAGAACCTCTTTGACCAGGTCATTGGGATGCGTGCCATTATAAAACCCTGTCCACAGTGCTCAATAACAGCTCAATATTAACTTCTTGCGTTGCTCTCCTGCGCAATGCAGACATGTCCCAAACAATCACCCTGTTTCGACAAAAGAGAGAAAACGTGGAAGATTGAGTAACAGTGCAAAACAACAACAAAAAAAGTTCAACTGTTCATGAAAAAGTGGAAAAAATACCTGTAACAGATTCAGTGGCGCCGTCCTACTCCAGCCTATCCATGTGGAAATAATTATTCCATCCTCCATGGAGGCCTTGTGTGTGTCTCGGTGTTCTTAACCTCTGTGTCCACAACACAACGATCCCAAATTGGTCTCGAGGCATCAGTAAGGGATGGGATTCACGGTGTCCTGTTGCACACTTATTGACATTCAAAGCGTTGGGCGTGTGACTGAGCGCGGTCGTTTCCTTCTTTGCAGTGCCAGTTACCACTGTCACCGTACAAAACGTAAAGCACTTATTTGAAACATCCACAGCAGTCGCCACAGTGAAAGTTCAACTACATTCTCCATGCTTGTTGTCTTTGTGTTGTTGAAATGTGTGCAGTCTTTGTCTTATTGCGGAATGCCAACAGCATTTTCTTTTTCCAACGGAATGAGCAAGTCTCCAAAACAGCTGATCTCACATGTATTTTCAACAACACGTGGTTCTCATGCACTTTTAGTACATTGAAGGTGCTTTGAAGGTCACCGTGCAGGGTGCAGCCTGGAATGTAAGCATTTGTTCTTCACAAAAGTTAGACTCAAGTCACTTGACGACCACTTGAAGACTGCAGTGGTCCTCAAGAAATAACAACAAAAAAAAAAAAAAGGTCTCGGAGAAATGTCTTAATTCAAAGCAACCATCACAACAAAGATTCACAAAGAAGAAAAAGAAAAGAAATTGGGCCAAAACATTTAGAGAGAATTTCCTTCGTGGAGCAACTCCCTTGTGTCTCATTTTCATTTCACTTCAATTGGCCTCTCATTGTCTCTGACGTCCTCACAGAGCTCCTCATACACCAATATGATTGTTTTCTTGCTTCAACATTAATTAGCCTCCTCTTGGCTCACCATTAGAAATAAGGGAAGACAAGCTTCCGGTTTTAAGTGCAGTACGAGCTGAAAGAAAGACTGGAAGGAACAGAACTTGTTCTTGTCATCCATCAACTGATCTCAGCAAAGATGCCGGAAGTCTTACTTGGTCCGCCCAACATGAATTAAACGTGCCCCTCAGACAACATATAATGCCGTTGGTTCGATTACCATGCCTACGGTGTACTCGTGTGCAAATACACAGTTTAGACAAATGGCTATTACACAGTGGAAAGAGAAGTCCAAGACTTGGTGGTGCACAGCACACAATAATTACGTGAGCACGTGTTGGCGACCCATGGGTGTGAGTGTCTATATTTAACATGCGAGAAATGTCTACAGTGAGCCAAACAGGCATTGGCAGGGTGAGGGAAAAGAGCATTGGTAGGTGACAACGTGTCACAGAATGAGAGAGAGAGAGAGAGAGAGAGAGAGAGAGTGAGAGAGAGAGAGAGAGCAGGCAGGCATCCTCAAAAGGAGGGAGGTAGGTTGGTTGTTTTGTTTTTTCCAACTCGAGGAAACTGGGACCTAGACCGACGACTCCTCTGGATTAGCGTCAGGCAGCACGCTCCTCTGCTGCAGAGTGCGCCTTAGCTCCTCTTTGAATGGACTTGAGTAGTCGTTCCCACCCATGCCCAGGCCCCCCAGCCCGCCGCCACCAGCGCAAGACCCGCTAGCCCTCTCTTCCCCTGCTGTACTCAGGTTCAGGCGAATGTAGCCGTTGCTACCGGAGCCTCGGATGTTGGTGAGACTGAGACGGCTGGGGGAGTGGATGGGCTGGCCTGGAATGGCACTGGGTGACGCCGTGCTGCTGACGCTGTTGGGCCCCAGGGCGTGACCGGGAACAATTTTAAGCGAGCCGTCCGAGTAGTAGTAATTGGCACCCGTCTCCCAGAAACGGTCCTCGTCGGTGGGCATTTTGCTGGGCACAAAAGTGGGCGGCTCCTTCGGGAGGGTGATGGGATAGACCAGGGTACTTTCGAGAGGCTTCATGTCAGCCCCCTTCCCAAGGGCCAGTTTCAGTCTCCTGCGCAGGTAGAGCGCTGCAACCAAGAGCAGGAGGCAGGCGGCACCGAGGGTGATGACCAGCACCCAGAAGAGCCCCATGCTGCTGTCTGGAGCTCGAGCTTCCATGAAGACGGGAGCGCTTGCGACTACAGCCACTTGATAGCGCTCCGTTTGAAACTTCACACCCTGCTCCTCGGAATAGCAGATGTAGCGTCCCGCTTGGATTTGACCCGCCTCAGGTACAACAAGGGCCTTGAGGGCGCGGTCGAAGCGCGGCCCTCCGGCCTCTGGGTCGCCGAGAAGGAGCTCACGGTCGTTGACAACCCAGAAGGGCTGAGCGAGGTTAGAGATCAAATGGCAGGGCAGCACCATGTCTGACCCCACCACCACTGTGACATTACGAAGGCGGGAGTGCTCTAGAGACAGACGGGGAAAGAAGGAGGGACGGAGACAAGAGAAATGTTCAATATTCACATTTATATTCTGTTGTTAGCAATGTCGAGTAAACACAATTTATTCCGTGAAAGCCTAAAGCATTCCCTCATTACATCGAGTCAATCCTCTTGATTTTCCAACTTGTTCATGCACTAACATTTAACCCCCACAAGGGGCCACCGTCGAGGCACACCCCATCACTCACCGGGGCTTGGGATGGAGACAGGCTTGTCAAACTTGGCTTTTCCACGGCTGAATCTCTCCAGCATGAGGTCTTGGGAGAGCGAAGACGTGGATCTGAAGTGGAGGGATAGAGCTCAAGTTCAATCATAGTCTTTTGCTAAAATGTACTCTTAACAACACTGGATCCAGTGTCTGTACGGCATGCGGAAGGAATCAAACACTTTTACAGTGCATAACCCAATGTGATCCATTTCTATAATCTATTGCCATTTCGTTTTTGCCAACAGCTAAATGTTTAAGGTTGGTGAAATACAAAGCTGTTATTTAAGTCTTTAGCTCTGGTTTGCTCCTAGCAGTAAAAACACTTGTTTGCACACGGTCCAATATAGATAGATACCCTATTCCTTCGGTTTTTGTTTGCACTTTGGAAAGTACATAAACGGCCCTGTAAAGGATCAAGAAGGGCCCACAGATTTAAATGAATGAATGAGTGGAAATTGATACCCTCGATGGAGGTCAATGCGAACACAAGCTCGACCCTCACTGTCCCAAGCGCAGTAGGGGTCCCTGGCGAGCAGACAGTCTGGCTGAGACTGATAGCGGCTGCAGTTGGCTAAGGGCAACTGGAGAACCTCTGAACGAGAGCCGGTGTAGATGTACTTCTACGAAGAAACAATGAGAGAAAAAGGAGAACAGCAGACCAGAGACAGTTGAAGAGGAAGAAGAAAGAGAAACAGAGAAAGTGAGAGAGCGAGAGAGAGCGAGAAAGAGAGAGAGATTCAATTCGGGGTTGGAGGAGATAATGGGATAATCACTCTCAATTACAATAACATTTAGCCCACGACCCTCTTCCCAGTGCAATCTGGGCTGCACTAAACAAAAGTTGCTATAAAATGTCTGCTGTGGCTAAGTCAACATCAATGAGATAAAGAGTGGGTTTCGAGGGCTGGCCACAAAAAGCAAGAACAACAAAAACCCGTTGATAAAGGGGGACAAGCCACCGTGGAGACTCAGGGAAAGACAGTGTCAACACAGGGCAAGAAGACTGAATAAACAGCAGGGGTTCAATCTACCACAGCGGCCACGGATTGTAATTACTGTTATTGTGAGGCGCTATTGTAAATAAATACAAATAGCGCTCAATACGGCATTGGCACAGGAATCCCGAGACACCTCAGGTATTGCGTCTCAGACGGTATTGGAATTTTCAATCTGATGTTATCGATGGAAACTATCTGAAAAACAAAAAAACCCCCAATTTTGTTGCACTGTTGTTCAAACTAAATTTACTGAACTGGTAATCCACCACACAAAATATCAAATGATCACAAATTGCTGCAATGATCATATATTTTGCCACAAACCTATGCAGCATTATGAGTTTAGACATAATGTTTTGAACTGAACTCGTATATATAAAAAGCCAAATCAAAGGGGGGGAAACAAACAATTTCTCTGTGGAAAAACTGGGAACATATTTCACAACAGTCAATCATTTATTTGATTTTGTCCCAGTTAGACTGCCTGGCATTTGTTTGAAAAATGATTACTTTGATTTTCTGAGTGACAGCCTGCATGAACCAGGATGATATCGTCATATTCATACATATTAATTACAAATGAATCTGGTAACCTTTTTAGACATACAGTAGCTCCACTAGTGCAACACCAGAACATCTTACATCTTGTCACCACTGGGAAACAGCCGAAATGGGTATTTACCTTGGAGTGGGAAATAGTCAGGCTGTCAACTGGCTGCGCGATGTCAAACAGCTGGATTTCTTCGATCACGTGGGCTTCAGAGCCCAAGATAACCACCCTCTGCAGCCAGCCTTCAGCTGCAACACACACAAGAGGAAGCGGAGGAGGAAAAACAAAGTGGATTAAACGAAGTTCACTTCTGTTTCATCGATTGTTTCGAAGCAAAACCCATTTAGCAAGCATGATGACACGATAGTGTCACCCTGAAAGGAAGGTGACAATATATAACATTCAATACATAATATAATTGCTCAGTCAATTACACTGAATTGGGAAAAGATACACGTATTTTTTTATTAAAATCAACACCATAAGGGCACACACCAGATAATGGTGTGCAATTTACTGACAAAATACATCTTTGAAATCATCAGCTGCCCACATAATGTCCCACAAAACGCGGGGCTTGCATTGCGAAGGTGATCCAGTTTAAAGCAGTGCCAAACACAGAGTGACTCACTGTGGTGACCGGAAGTCGGAACAGCAACTTTCAAAAACTTGGTAGAAGCAAACACACACCCACACAACAGGCACACAGTATGATCACACTCCTCTATTGCAGACGAGTGTCGGATAATTCCTAAATTCTCTGGCGTAGTGTTATAATAAAAAAACATCGCCAACTATCATTTCTCCTTTCCGTCAGCTGCCGCTGTGTTGTAGCTAATAGCTAATCAAGCCGGCAGCCCAACTGGCACAATGAGCACACGTCTGCCAAGGGCCCTGTTGAGTTTGTGCTGTGAAGCACAACGAGCGGGGATCTGCACTTGGCTCAGGAAAAGCGAGCATGTATTACAGGGCCTGTGTGTGCACCAATGTGAATGCGTGTTGGCCTCATGGGTTGCCCGTACAAACACAGTGTCTGCCGCATCTAAACAGTCACATGTCACACAGCAGTCAGTTTATCACTGCGGCTATCTGATTGGTGGTTCCGCTTTCATTGATAAGACTCGCTGCATTCAAATAAACACCACCCCAAATTTTCCGTCCGATTCATGATGAGGATACCTGTTGATTATTTTTGACTTAAGCCAAAACAAGACGCCAGCACATGGGCGCGACGGCCACTCAAAAGATTATGTCGCGCATTCGCTGACATTTACTTTGACGCATGAGGATGAATCTCAGCATGCAAATCAAGCGCTTATTTTAAACCCAGCTAAAATGTGGCCAGCTGGCGTGTTGTTTTCTGCCACCGAGCCCGTTGCTAGTACCTGTCCAAGTACATTGCCGAAGGCGGAAAATGCTCACCTCTTCAACAAATACAACAGTATGTGCTGCTCATCTAAATGACAAACACAGGCCCGAATATTTATCAGGATCCGGGAAATGTGGAATATCGTTCTCTGCACTGTAATTAATGTTCACCACCTGGACACCATATATCCCAGAATTGAGGAAAATAACACAATATTAACTTTAAAATCTCTATTTCCATCAAGCGGTATGATTCAATTCGACTTAAAATCTCATAATTTTGGATAAATAAACTTGACGAAGTACAGTGGAATCACATGTGCGCAGGGCTATTCACATTTCCTCTAATTTATTCACTGTATTACTGATAATAGGCAGCCAGTCAACCACAAAAGAAAATTTCCCTCCGTTTGTTCACCATCACTTTTCCCTAACAAAACAATTTGGACTGATCGTAATTCGTGTCTTGTAGTACACCAGGTTTATTGGAGAGGAAGTATACATTGATACTCTTTGCCATTGTTCATCATTGACAAGAGCGACGTGAAAGCTATACGTACCTCTTTTGACATATTGGCTAATCACAGTTTGTGATATGGCCTTCAAATAAATCCTGGGCTCCATCCCAACCCCCCAAAATCCATTTTCAACATCACTCATCCCAAACAGGGTCATGGGGAGTTGCTGGAGCCTATCCCAGCTGACTTCGGGCGGAAGGCAGACTACACCCTGAATCGGTCGCCAGTCAGTCGCAGGGCACAGACAGAGACAAACGACCATTCACATCCACATTCACACCGTCATTGAGTGGGAACCAATCCCACGCTGCCCGCACACATGTGTGGCGTGTGGATCACGACACTGTCAGCGACGCACCCCAAAAATCCAATTTCCAATTTTTATAAAATTGTAATCTTTTAATACAAACTGAAGTGTCCCATTTAAAAACAATGAAATATTAAAAATGTTTAACACTGTAACATCAAAAATATTCCCTTTGGGATTAATAGGAAACAACTAAATTGTCACCTAACATAAAATAAATAAGAGGTCCTGCTTCCAAACAAAATAAACTTTGTTCATGAAAACATGTAACACTTGTGTTACATGGCAGGTCAGATACCTAGTTTTTAATTAATGACATTTTTGTAAATTAAACATTTTTGTAAATCTACAATATGATGCTTTAGATCCGAATGTTCAACCAATCGAATAAAGTCTACTGGCCCGCTGTGCACTGATCCCAAGTCAACTGTGAGGGATGTAGCGGAGGAAAAAAAAGGAGAAGAAAGAAAACTTTTTGGGGTGTGTGCATGTGTTTTTATTCGCTATTTTCTGTTAATAAAAAAAAAATCTGTTCTGTTAAAAGAGCAGGTCGCCTTTAACCGAAGTAGCGTATGACCTTTATGACATGAGTTGATAGTAGTCAGCAGTCACTTACAGCCAGAAGTCAGAGCCCTGAAGATATGCTTTGTTTATTTTCATCCAAAGCTTGTTTTCTCTCCAATGCAAATACGGCATTGGCAAAGAAACAGAATCTGGAGTGACATTTGAAAACACGGCAGCCGATAGCTCCGCAAAAATAGCATTGCGCGCTACAAATGTAGGTCCCTGCCAGGTCTCCCATTAAGGTCCCATAAGGGAGTGATGTCCTTTTTTCAAACTCTGAGATCTACTCATTTTGAACCTAGTTTATTTTGTGTTGTTCACATTTGGGTCAGTTATGGCTATTGCACATCATGTCATTTGGGGTGCGTGTGTGAGAATTTGCGTTTGTGAGAGAGAATCAGAGAGAGTGATGTGATATCAAGTGGTTATATGACAAGAAAAAGTGTTGCCATGTTAATTACTGCAGGCAAGAAAAGGTGTGTGGGTTTGAGACGTTGACATTGAACTGGTGGATCGCGGGAGCACGGCTATGATGCTGTAATGTTCAAACTTCCTTGATGCGCTTTTCTTATGAAGTTACACCACCACGAAGTACAGTGAATCCAGAGAATATTTACAGCGCTTCCCCTTTTTCCACATTTTGTTGTAGCTTCATCCCAACATAGAATAAACTCATTTTCATCCATTTTTCCTTCAAAATTCCAAAATGAGAACATGAATACATAAATTAAAAAATATAAAATGAAATAAAATATCACATGTACATAGTTTCATAGTTATCCACAGCCTTTGCCCAATACTATTAAAGATAAGTGCTATCAATAATATTGTTGATGCACCTTTGGCAGTCATAACAACCTCATGTTATGCCAGAAGCTCGGCACACCTATCTACAGGCTGTTTTGCCAATTCGTCTTTGCAGCATCTCTCAAGCTCCATCGAGCTGGATCGGGAATGATCCCTCGAGAGATGTTCGCTTGGATTCAAGTCTGGACTTTGGCTGGGCCACTAAGGACATTCACAGATGGCCTTTTTCCACCACGATTGTGCTAGTGCTAGTTCCCGGCTAGTGCCCAGGTTAGCACCAGTTTTTTCTTTTTCCACCACTGGAATTAAAGCTGGCCCCAATTATTTGTTGAGCCAGACTCTGACACCAACTACATCAGGGGGTGGTGGGCAGTGAGCCGGGCTATCATGACGATCGCAGATGTAGAGGAATGACTCAGATCGCGGATGTGCCCAGATAGCATTCAATCTCTGACTTGAAGCCCCTCGTGATCATCTACAATGATTGAGAAATATATAAGCGTACTTAGGGTCGCCCTATTGGAACGTAAATGTTCGCCCCGATTAGAAGTCCTGAGCACTCTGGAGTACATTCTCATCCAGGATATCTCTGTACATTGCTGCATTCGTCTTTCCCTCAATCCTGACTAACCACTCAAGGATGATCCGTGGAAACATAATGCACCAATTTTGAGCTTTCTGGCAAAGACTGTGAGAATATTTATGTACATGTGATTTCAGAGTTGTATTTTTTTAATACATTTGCAAAAACAATGGAGAAACTTTGTCATTATTGGATGTTGTGTGTAGACTTTTGAGGAAAACCATACCTGTCAACTTGAACGTTTTCCCCATATTTTATACATTTTTTTAATCAATTCAAATCATGTACGGCGTATTACAACTTTTATACGGGGGGAAAAAAAACAAACAAACAATTATGAACCGATCTCACAAAGACCATTTTGGCTCAAATCCAGATCGTCTCACCTGCTGGTAGCCAAAGACAATGCCGTCATCGATTGCTACTATTGACACGGCAAACCAGCTAAAAAGTAATCCTCAATCGGATATTTATTTTCATCGCTGCGTACGGTCGGATTGATAAAGCATGAGGTGCGCATGCGCGGTAAGCCGTTGTATGGGTTTTTATTGCTTTGTAAGGGGAATCGCAATCATTTATAAGGGCTGACAGGTACGAGGTTGACAGGTATGGGAAAACAATGGTGAATGTGAATGCAAAGGTGAATGAGTTACCTTGTATTCATATGGATAAACAATAGGACAGATTATCCCAGTTTCAGACACACCTACCAATTAAATAGGTCAGTGTCAGCACAATACACTGGCAACTTGATTGACAATGTCCAGAGTCATCGACTCCTTTCATTACTGAACACTTTGTCACATGAAAACACTGTCGAAAAATTCCGCTAACATTGTCTGTTTCTTAGAGCAGTGTTTTTCAACCCGTGTGCCAGTGTGCCGCGAGACATTGTCAGGTGTGCCGCGGGAAAATATCTAATTTGTATGCCTGTGCAGTCTTTCGCCCAGAAAGTAATCATTAGTACCCTCCCGTACCGCTAGGGAGCAGCAACACTCTAGCCAATTGCCTTGTGTTTCGACGAGAGACAAGCAAATTTGTGACGCATGAATGCAGGACGACGGTGAAACAATAAATATGAAAGATGATAAAATACTGTTTTCTTTGTGTTCATTTGATTCCAATTCAAGCTGTTATAATGTCATTCTTGAATGTTAAAAACGGTTATTGTAACAATATAACACGTTAATTGTTAAAATAAGCGGGGGGGGGGGGGGGTTCACATTTTCAGCTAGTGGTGTGCCGCGAGATTTTTTTCAATGAAAGAAATGTGCCTTGGCTCAAAAAAATTTGAAAAACACTGTCTTAGAGGATGACTTTTTTCCACTCCTGTGTCGCACTCAGAGCAACATTTGCTGCCGAGTGTCTGCATGCTGAATTAATTTGGTCGTGGTACCCGCATTGGTTTCGATAATTTGCAGCCGACTGTTTGTATCTCACTGTCTGACGTCGTAAACCCAAATTTATTACAAATGAGTGACAAAACAGTGTCACTCATTCAACTAGATCCTCTGTTCGCCACTATGTCAACAGTCTCGACAATGACAAACTGGCTTGGAAGAAACACACTTTTTTTTTTAAAAATGATGTTAGTGAAGGGAAGAAAAAAAAGGTAAATTTACTTGTCGCACCCAGGAGTTTATGAAAAATTGAGTTGCACTGTCTTGAATTTTGGGGGCAAAATGTGACCATCTAGGGGCTGTGACCGTCTGGAGCCCTGACTTGCTGAGCACTCAAGAGTACTGAACTGAATCTAAAGCCACTCCACCAGTCCCGGACAGTACACCACCAATGCTAACCCAGAGAAAAATGCCAAATATCGCACAAATTATAGTTCTCGGGGGAAACTAGAAATGATGTCGTTTTTACCTGTGCCAAGGAAGAGAACGTTGTAGGCTCTTTGGTCGAGACCAATAACCCGATCCACAACCAGCCTTGTGAAGTTCACACCCTTGGTGAGAAGCAGGGGGCGAGCAAGTACTTTGTTCTCCATCAGCGGGTGCTTTTTGGCAAAGTTGAGCGTTGCATCAGGTAGCTGCAGAGAGCTGTTGTAGCCGCTTTCCCTGTCTGAGTTCGTTATACACTGCAGTACAGACGGGGGAGGGGGGGGGGAAGCAAAAGACACGGAAAGAGAGGAATGGATGCAAGGCAGAAGAGAGATTTAAGAGGGGAAGAGAAAGATGAGTTTATAGTGAAAGGGACAAGAAGAAAACAGAAAGGGAGAAAACCTTTGAGCATCCTGTGTTTGTTTTTCCAATCCTTTTTTTTCTACACCCACACCCTGCCATTAGACCGCTTTCCGTGTATTTTCCCTGTCATCCTGGATCATTACACTCCTAGCTTTTCTTGTCTTGTCACCTCTGTTTTCCCACATAATCCCATCACACCGCAACAGTATAACCATATTTTCTTCCTTCAATGTTTCTTACCGATCCGGGCCGTGGGTTGGGAACAGGTCCAGTATAGCGCCCCCACCTTTGGGATGACTCCCTGTATTCCTTGTAGGAGCCTTCAAACACCTTCTTCACATCACTGATCTGGTACTGACATACCGCCGACACGTCCACGTCACCCCTGAAACATTGCAGGGAAGGGAAGAAGTTACTGATGTGCGGTGGCGTAAAAGGAGAGAGACGGATTAGCTGTCATCCCATGGTGAGAGGTGACGTTTTGCTTGCGAGAAGCGTCTGTGCTGCAGCACACCCAGCACGGCAAAAGAAGAGTGGGAGTTATACCACACAGAAAAACGGCAAAGGGAGAGTAAAATAAACTGTCATTGTTCAGGAATAAAGATAAGTGTTATCAATATAGATTGACAAGCGTTAACGATAAAATATGCCTTAATTGCCTTTTTTAATCCGTAAACAAATGTGACAACGTAAACTTTATTTAAAAAGTCCATAGATGGACATTTATACATTGCGGGTGTGACAGTTATCCCTTGATCGAATAAGTAACCGTGTTTGACAGTAAACTAAGTGACTTCAAAATGGACTCTGGATCTTTCGGACTTGTACTGTGAGGTACATGCCTTTATGATTGCCAAAGCATAGGTCCTTGGTTTAAAAGGATGAATTTAATCTTTACGCAGCACTGGTATTTTAGCATGTCAAAAAGATAGCAGATTAGTTCAGATCATGACTAAAAGTGTAAGTCATTATTTGAATAGTATCAAATTATCTTCGTGTTATCTTCTCTCAAAAGCTTGGGGGCTTGAAGGAATCCCCAGCAAATCAGAAGGAGAAAAAAAGGATTGGGATTAATTTCACTGAATGGAGAACCAAAGCTTTAAGTTCAAAGCTGGTTACGTGATATCTCAACGAGGAATACAAAAGTGTCCAGTTTAAAGAACAATGCCTCCAGACGGGGAATGTTTCAATTTTGAAAAAGAAAACCTCCTGCCCTTGCTCGTGTTTCCTTTGTGGTCAAACTTATCAACACTTAGAGTGGCCCAAATTTGACATTTGCGCTTCTTTAATGATAGGACACTCTGTCTGTGTCTCATTTATCCATCTATCCATCCATCCATCCGTCAATCTGTTTATCCATGTGTTAAGATCAAGATTAAGACGGGTCGGATGCCCTAATTACTGGCGAGCAGAAACAACATGTATTGGTCTTTCTTTATGATGATTGTAAAAGTATGACAACCAATGCCTGTTGCCCGCTTTGATTTTTGGTTGGTTGATTTGACCAGCGAATGAAATGCAAAATTATGGCATAAATACCACATATTTTGAATTATTTATTGGAGCCATGTATTGTCTTGCCTTGTATCAGAATTAAATAATAGTACTGTTTGTTAATACGCACGAGCCGATTGGCATCATACTATTCCAAACTGGTTATGATATATATATATATATATATATAAAAAGACCACCCCAAAAAAAAAAAAATATATATATATATATATATATATTTTTTGGGTGGTCTTTTTCACCACTGGTGTGGAAGAATCACCATTGAGCGTGAAAGATGCCGAAGAAGGTAGTCCCCCTCCAGTCCTGCCCCGGGAGTGTGAAGACAGCCCGGAGGTTGTTGAAGGACACATGACGCTCGGGGAGGGAACAGTCCAGCCGAGCTTTTTGGAAGGTGGTCCATTTTTTCTGCAGGGTCCGGCTGCCACCAAGATCACCCTGAAGAGGAGACATGCCAGGTCATTTACAACCATATGAGAGCCCTTCCAAGTTTGAAGTCATCAGTGCACATTTCGACAAATAACCATTCACGAGCATTTCTTGAGCATCGGCAGCACTTGAATACTGCACATGCTGATGAGGAGTCATATCAACTGCTTTTATCATCAGCTAAAGACATCTGTGTCAGGAAAATAATGATTCACTATTCGGTTACCCTGAACACAGCATACCAATTAATTTTGATATAACACCCACAGAAACGCCATTGTGCCAAAGAATGTCATTCTCCTTGTCCTCGGTGATAGTGTGTGCTCAAGGGAAAAGATAAAGAACATGGCAATGGTGATAATGTAGCCGTTAGAATGAGACATAACACACTGGTGCAAAACCAATATCAGCAGGATGGACTGAATTATTCATTGCTCCAGTGCTTAGCAAGTGTAGGCATCTGTTTCTAATTTCATTCAAAGAGGTTTATTGTTCTTCATGGACAGACATTAAAGGGCATTATTACACACATCTTCACCCCGTTAACAATTAGAGCTTGATTTCCATCGACGGTGCATGTGCGAATGCTGCCGTACTCTGATTTTCATGCAGGCGTAAGCCTCGCTGCACGTGTTTGCCGATTTGGCAGATCGCTAAACTGAAAGTTGCGATGCGCCAAGAGTCTGCCCTTGCAGATACGCCCCGACAAGTTGGTGATAGAAAATCAGTTGAAACGTATGCCTGTTCGGACCCTGACTGAATACTAGGGCTGGTAGTCTAATGCTATTTTTGTCAATTTCACCGGGGCACAGACAGACAATCATTCATAAATATGCCAAAGGCAGGCATCAAACCCTATGATTCATCCATCCATCCATTTTCCGAACCGCTTGATCCTCACTTGGGTCGCGGGGGGTGCTGGAGCCTATCCCAGCCATCTCCGGGCAGTAGGCGGGGGACACCCTGAATCAGTTGCCAGCCAATCGCAGGGCACACAGAGACGAACAACCATCCACGCCCACACTCACACCTAGGGACAATTTAGAGCGTCCAATCAGCCTGACATGCATGTTTTTGGAATGTGGGAGGAAACCGGAGCACCCGGAGAAAACCCACGCAGGCCCGGGGAGAACATGCAAACTCCACACAGGGAGGCCGGAGCTGTAATCGAACCCGGTACCTCTGCACTGTGAAGCCGACGTGCTAACCACTGGACTACCGGGCCGCCCCCTATGATTCATTGAAAGCATTATTATTATTATTATTATTATTATAATACTTTCCAACTCATCCCCGGGGTTGGGGCGATACACAAACAATCGAGAAATATTCAAGTCGTCAGCTGTATTTGGCCCACTTGAAACATTTGAGATGATACGGTTGCATGCAAAATGCTTCAGTTAAAGGCGATTCAACTCAAACAAACAAGAACTTCTGTCGTTTTGACTAATAACAAGGACCAGCTAACCACTGCAGGAAAATAAATCTGGCTGTACTACATAGAACAAAGTATCGCGACAAAGCCATTCATCAACCATTTGGGCAAGGCTCACTTCTGTCCCAGCATAGTTACGCACCGCAAACACACAGTGCACAAAGCCAAGTCCATGAAAATGTTAATCTATCATTGTATATGTCATGAGTTCGACACTAATTCATAGAATGCCTTGATATTCTTGAGCTTTTATGTCCCCACTTCATTTCAAGACACCAAAATTCAGAAAAAAACACCCCCAAAACATAGAGGAAAGAATAATATGGCAGATGCACGTTTGGTAGAATGCTATTTTCTTTCGATATCTTTCACATTAATCTAATTGCAAAAAGTCTCGCATTTTGTCAAATCAGGCCAAATGACATTCTCCCAGAAGCTTTGTGGCTAGTCAAAAGGGCCTTTCAGACCGCAGGAACCAATCCCGCAACTTTCCTCTGTACCCACGTAGTTTATGTAATCCCCTTGTTCACACACAAAAGTGCTTCCTGGTCTGGAAGGTTCCATAAGGGTCTTCCTAAGTACGTACCTACAAGCCACTCTGGTCTTTGTGTACTTATCCGGAACACTTTGAGGCAGAACTGTGCTAACGAACATATGGACCATGGGCTGCAACCAGGGGTTCAATCCGGCCCGTCAAACAGGCTTACAAGAGCCTACTTGTGATACTTGGATGAATGAATTTACCTGGTATGCTGAAATTTGCCCCTTAAGACCTCTGCTTTCGACAAACTTGAGAGTAAGACTAGATGCTACCAGCTGTTTGAACAGTAACATGTTTTCGTCTGTAATCACCATCAATAAAATAAAACAACTCAAGAAGTGACGCTTGATATTGATTCACTTGTGCGGGCTGAAAGATTACAGCAGTCCAGCCTAGAGTTGGGCGATGTGATGATATGCAGAGCAGTATATCGCGAAGATGATGGATATCATTTTATTGTGTCACTTTTTC
The DNA here is from genome assembly GCF_054856545.1 of Hippocampus guttulatus. NCBI lineage: Eukaryota > Metazoa > Chordata > Actinopteri > Syngnathiformes > Syngnathidae > Hippocampus > Hippocampus guttulatus. The sequence continues at coordinate 4,224,721 of NC_141265.1, forward strand.
TATTATTGTGTTGTCCACCCAGTTGTCCCTGAGATACAAGGGTTGAGAAAGGTCGGCGGCTTCAACCCTTTTTGCCAAACTAAGCAGTCGGATAATAAAAATTTAGTGGGGCGTAACTCCCAAAACCCTGCTCTGATTTACCAGAAATTTGACATTTGGTGTTGTTCCATCACTATCACCAAGAAGATTCATTCAACTCATAATCCGCTTGTTTGCATTTTTCTGATTTGGGGGTTGATTTAGCATGGAATGACCCTTAACCTATATGTGGTCCCCCAGCCACAATGAGGTTGACAGACCTGTCCTAACCAAACAAAACAAAGTGAAAAAAAACGTGAGATTTGGCTTCATCTTTTCCGTGGGTTGAAGGTTACCTTGCAGACGCGAGCCACTCTTGCCACATTGAGCTCAGTGTCACAGTCCAGCTCCAATGCTCGCTCACCAAAGAAGAAATAGATTTTGTCGTCGTCACCCTCCTTACTGCCGCTGCTCTCTCGAACTAAGGCTGAACCCACAAAGTCTGGTTCTACACACACGCACACACACACACACAGACACACACACACACACAAAGCAACATCAGCATTACAAGACAGATCGACAATCTATCTGTAACCGTTTGTTACTTCCCCATTGCTTCTTAATTGACAGCAATGCAATGAGTCTCACATTTTTTGCATACTTGGATGTAATTCTTTTCATGTTGTGAATGATCTTGACATTTTATTACACGCCATTACCTGGCTACAGTGCTGATTGCATTATTTTCAACACATACTGTCTACCTCCAAAGCAGTACATTAAGCCACAATGGGACACAAAAGAAATGGCTTAAACTTTAGCTAATGTACCGGTAATACTTTTACACTCGTTCTCATCTGTGCATTTCCTCGCTCACTAATTCTCTTTAACTGTCCGTCTATTGGCTCTTAGCCAACCGTAATGTCTGCCCTTTCATTACCAATTCCACTTGCTGTGACCTCATCGTCTTCTCCCTTCATTTCTTACATGTCTCATTTCTTTCCTTCAAAAGATAACAAAATGAAATGGTGAGCTGTGCTGTATTTCATGAATTCATTCGTTCTCTCTTTTGTTCTTTGACATTTCTGGCTTTTTTTTCTTTAATTAAAATCTGTCCAAACTGGCGCTATTATCTATTTAATTTATTTTATGTGGTCACCGTAATTCATTCACGTGTCACAGCAGTGAATTACGATTATCCTGCTGAAAAATACATTTGTGAAATGACGACATTTAAGAAAATTGCTGCTCTAACGAGGACCAACTGGAGAAAAAGAGCTGAAACATTTGATGAAACTGCAACAAATAAAGCAAGTCTTGACTAATACGTGCTGATTGTTGTTGTTTTTTGTTTTTTTTACATTCTTACCGGTTGCAGTAGACAAGGGAAGGAATGTGCATATGAATTTTGGTGGCGTGTTTTCAGATATTTAGCGACGCTGAATGTCAACAATTAGCTTTTGGCGACTGATACAGCCAAGTTTAGCAATATGAAATTATCTTATACCAGAAAGAAGATAATTTTGTATGCTATCCTTGGGTTGATCAGTGGGTGCCCTGAGAGCGGTCGTGGTGTTAGCCCGTTAGCTGTGGGGGGGGGGGGGGGTGCTCATGGCTGCCTGCCTCTTGAGTCAAACGAAACTTCAGCATCACTAAATGTCTGCAGAAGCCGCCTAATTGCCACCAAATTTCATATGCACATTCATGCTCTTGTCCTCTTCAACCTACAAGAGGGGCGCCACGTCATGGTCGTCCTCCTTCCAGACATCCGTGTCACGGACGCCTGCTTCTCAGACAGCTGAGGAGCTCCATTGCATTGTGGTCGCTTGCCATTCCTGCAGCTGCAGCAGGCCGACCGCTAATTCTGTCCGGGCAGAGAAGCAGCTCTGTGTCACGGAGCTAAAGTGGCCAATTGGAAAGCGTCAATTTTGGATATACAGCGATGCGTCAAGCCTTGGCCTGGGTAAAGTTTCAAACTTGGACCGTGAGAAATCCAGCGTGCCTGCGTGTGATCCGAATGAGGATTTACGCTGCATGGATGGACAGGTTTTGAAAAACTCAGAGCACCAGACTTCCAGACAAGAGGCCGACCCTGCAGTTGAGTGTGGCCATTTTTGGCCAGGCGGTGAAGAGCGTGCCACTGGAGGTGGACTTTGAATGAAAAAAACTAAGTCAAGTTAACCCTTAACGATTTAAATGTAATATATAACAACCAATAAACAACGGAGTTGACGAAAAGCCTGTCGGAACACGTGCTCATATCTTGGGGACTTGTCAACGAAAGCAAATGTGGCATGAGAGAAAATGTGTGTAAAATACTATTTTCCTCAATCTCTTGTAAAAAAAAAAAAAAAAAAAGCCATGGCGAATTGAATCCTTGTGATATTATCAGAGGTTGAAGTGGGAATAAGTAAGGATGCCTACATACATTTTGGTGATGGTCATCACCGTTCTAGGAAATTATTAGCAATGTATGTACAATGATTTAGAATGAACAAATCGTGTCCGGTTCCTCCGCTGGGAAGCAGGAGGTGGGCATCGCTAACTAGAAAGGGACGTTTGGAGAGTCGTGAACTACTTACTGATTTTTCCATAATATAGTGATACAATAGAAAATACAAGCTAATATAATTTCCGTTATCAAGAAAAATACATAAATTGAGCATCCTTGCTGGATAATCTCTTTAGGGTGGGAAATGCCAATTTAAAGGTTATGTTTACTCTGCCTATTTTTATTACCCTGTTGTATGTAGTTAAGGCACTTATTTCACTGTTGCTAATGCAATACTTTTATCCAGAAATATTGAACGAACCCCAATTTCTGCTCTCATATTCTGCGTAACAACTTTGCAAATACAGTCAAACCTCGGTTTTCGAACGTCTCGGTTCTCGACCAATTCGGTTTTCGACCAAAAATGTCGAGTTTTTTTTATGCCTCGGATGACGAACAAATTTCGGTTCTCGAACAAACTGACCTCTTGCCTTCCTTACACGAGGAAGTGACGCTTCCTCGTGTTGCTTTCCATTGTGAGCAGACGTGTTCAGTAAACATTTTTATTTTAAAAAGAGCGTGGTCTCGGTTTTCGAACAATTTCCGTTTTCGAACAGCCTTCTGGAACGGATTATGGACGAAAACCGAGGTTTGACTGTATTTTACTTCTAGTATGCCATTCGTGCAATACTATTTGTATTTGCAATGTTTTTCCTCCTAAGACACTTACCATTGAGCCATGCCGGCAAGTATTCACTCTTCATACTATAGTGCTGTTGGCCCAAGTTCCTTTGTATGACTGGCTCAGTTCCCAAGAAGTTGTTGAGCGTGGCAGAGTAGAGCTCCTTGTCTGAACCAACAAAAAAAGTCTTCGTTTAAATCAAACTCAAATTAAAATATCGTAGGTAAACAGTCCGTTAGAGGAACAAAAATGAAGAGTGGGTTCCTATGGGTTCAGTTAAACCATGCACTCTGAATTGAATGCTGCATGCAAAGTTACAGTGGACTTCTGGACCCTCCGTGCAACTACATGGCAGCAAACCAAAGTGGAAAGTGTGCAGGAGTACTTTGTCGAGATTTGATGTATGTTTTGTGCCTCTGTAATCGCTGTAAATCATGTTGTTCCTCAACTCATAGTGCAGCTGAAATGGACGAGCGTACGCACATATACATGCACTCATCAATGACTCACCTACTATAAGGCCAGTGTGGCCCTTGGCAGGGTCATAAGGACATTTGCCCTTCCCGTCATCCAGGACAGCACCGCTGAGACTGAAATAATCTGCATTCTGCACATATACACATACACATCCGGTTGAAAGTGGGTGGTTCATTCAGGTTTTATGACAATATGTATGACACAAGGCTACAGAGCATGTTTTCCAATCTCGTGTTCACACATCCGGAAACATGCAGTCAACTAGGACATGGTGAAGATAAGTACATTTATTGACACAGCAGCATGATGCATTCTACAGTAAAACTGAAGTGATGTCAGGTATTATTCTCTATCTTGGGATTTACAGGAGCTTCTTACCACCAAGGTGCATTTGGGTTGAAAGGCATAGGTACCACACGTGTACAGGTGTGTGTGGTTATAGTTCTGCAGGAAGCGGATGTAGTTGAAGCACTCGGTCTGAGGGACAGAGGAAACATTGTTTGAACTGACTTGCTCACATTGCCTTTGTGGCAAATTAGACACGAGGAGCAAAATGGTCGAGCCACTATTCCGGCATTTATTCGGCTGTGCCATTCAGGCAGAGCTCACCCAAGCACGACATTGCTTGTCAGGATGACAAGTTCATACAGTTGCAGTCGATTCTTACAGTCAGAAAATTAGTGCTGCCACAGCCACCATGAAAGGATAACTTCATTTCTTTACTGATTACTTAATTTGAAAAAGAATTAAATTACTTTCCTGATTACTTGATTTTACAAGATAATTTGGTAATAATTAAATAATTACTTTCCTGATTACTTGATTTTACAAGATAATTTGATTACAAGTTACATAATTTGGCACATTCAGCAGATACCCGCTTAACATCAAAATGACAACCGATTTGACCAATACTTGATTGGAAGTACATCACTGACTACGTTTCCATGCTGTCAATATTCGGATTTAGGTCAAAATTCTTCTTTTGACCACAAATGTTATTACAATGCATTTTCATCATTACCTGAATGCATTCAGAATTCAGGAGGATTTGCTCACTCTTACTGGTGTGACCTGATTTTATTATTGGTATGATGGGCAGTTTTCACACGAAAATGATGAATGAACATATACATTGTGCCCTACATATATTTAGTGTGTGTGTGTGTGTGTGTGTGTGTGTGTGTGTGTGTGTGTGTGGAGGGGGAGGGGGGTGTAAACCTACTTGATTGCTCTTTCCCTTGACGACACACTCCCTTTTCTTGTCCATTGGAGCTGGCCAGTCAATCTGCATGCGAGTCAAAGAAACCGCACAATGTCACCGAGATATAGTACAATGTACGCTCTTTTTTGGGGATCATAATGGACCCGTTACAACGTTATCGAGGGAATTTCAAGTATTTTGGTTATCGTAGAAGCATGAGAGGCAGAGCTGTCAATCCATAGAAATTCACTTGCAGAGCAGTTTATCTGAATTTACATATGTTCAAAATTCTGTCAAGGACATAATCTGGGACTGATCATCGGGCGGTCATCACATTGTATATGTGTGTGTGTATATATACTGTATATATAATGGCGGTGGAATGGTTGTTTGTTTTTCCGTTTTGTGCTCAGTTTTCACTTCAGCATCCGTTGACTCTTCGAAAAACCAATTATGTCTTGCAGTTAAAAGCCATTGACACCAATTGCAGCTGGATTCCCAGCTTTTACAAATAATGATAGAAATTGAGCAAGGCAAATAAACACTGCACTTTTTTACAAGCAAACCTAGCATGTGTGAGTAATTCTTGAAAGTCAAGAACAGATGAACTTGAAAAGAATAAAGTCAAATTAATCACTGATTTAAAAAAAACTGTTCAAACATTATTTATCAATTAAATTTAATGAGATTTAGCATTGTTATTGTGTGAATTGGTTCTTTATTTATACGCTATGCAAATGATCTCTATCTGGAAGTCAAACCCCCACAACACACCCCACCCAGGAACGTGGAAATGCAAAGCTTTATTATGGCTGTTTGATCAAAGCTATAGCTACAGCAGCAGAGAACAAAACAACAAGGCACTCATGAACACCATCAATAATTGAACTCAATCAAAGACGACTGACTAACCGAAGTCCGCGAAGGGATGTTTAAAACTGCAAAACAATGTCTCAAATTCAGAGTGATAAGCAGATGGCGGTGGAGGGTAAAACTTCGGAGTGCTGGCATCTTTCCTCGACGTTCCACACTGGGGGGAATGTTAACAGGTGGTCTTATCTTCACCGCAAGACTCATAAACCACAACAGCCTGTGCTTGCATGATGTGCCTCGGTTTGTGGGCACATCTCACTATGAGCATGTAATAACTTCTCATTACGGTAAATCAGATAATAATCCCTTAACTGCTGCAGGCTCACTATGCCTTCACTCACCTGCTGTAATTGTATTGATCACAATGCAGGTCAATTATTGACGACGCAATGCCAAACCAGATTGGGTCTCTCAGGCTTCATCATCTCTCTGAATATATGAGCGGCCGTGGATGAGACAAACACAATTCCCACAGAGTGCATTTCAGCAAAACGAGATCCAGATATTAAAATCTGGCCAAGACAAGGGGACGGGATAAGCGCATGAGGAGCCGACCCAAAGTGTGAGCAATATGCATTACTAGTCTGTTTTTCAGCCCAAAGTAGCATATATTACAAGTTTAATATTTGGCTGCGTGCTGACACTATTTCTGAACGAGTCTTAAGCTAAGCTAAGAAAGCTAAATATATTTAAAATGAAACAATAACCTGTAAAAATGACAAACCCCCAAGGAGGGTACCATAACATGTTCTAAGAAAGATTTTAAATACGTAATTGACAGTTTGTGTCTCATCTGCAAAAGTAAGCCATCAAAAAATAACAGGTATGACTAATAAAAAGCCAAACAATTTTGCATGACTCATGTAGATTATTATTGCACTATTTTCCACTTTCATTTTCTGCAGAAGTTTTTTTCTTTGGGGGGGAATGAGGGGGGGGGGGTCTCAGATGTCCTTGAATCAGAAAATTAGAACCTCGGAAAAAAAAAAAATGAGGCCAGTGTCCAAATTAACATACTGCACGGAAGTGTGGCAAGGGCTGGGATTATACAAGACCTTATTCAGAAAAGCGTTCAAAGAAATTGAATTGAACCTATTGAGTTATTTGTATTCAAAATGTGTCGGGCTCAGTAACAAGTTGAATGTACATTGGGCATAATTCATGCACATATCTTAACCCTTTCATGATGTCCACTGTTGTAACCGCTGTCCCTGAAAGGGTTAAAAAAGGTTTTCTAAACTGAGGCACATTTAAAACAAGCCTTCGAGCACAACATCATACTTAATTTTTGAGTTAGAAATTATTATGGTGCATAATCTCTGGTGTGCTCAAATCAGGTGTGAGAGGTGTGCTATTGCATACTTTTTGGGCTGCACAGATTCGCCGATTGACTTAAGTGTGTCACTTGCGCACCTTCATGAAAAGAAGGCACTCTGTGTGGAGCGAACTTGACATCCAGGTGTGGCGCTGACAAATCAGTGCGCACATTCCCCTGTGGACCAAAGCGTCTTTTCGTCTCCTCCTTTTCCAAAGTGTAGCGCCTCTCCGAGGCAAATTATCATATTGCACGTTTGAGTCACTTCACAGCCACTGACAGCAAGTGATTACCGTCCAACTCGGCTGATTCAGGCTGACGTAAAAAAATGGAGCGTGAGGGCGGATGAGGTATTCACATTCTACTTTGCTCATGGATATACTGGCTTCATCCGCTGTTCGCTTCCTCAGTCGCTCTTGCCGCTCATGACGTTGAGCAGTTTGGGCTTCCTTAGCCGTCAATTGAGGATCGATGGGTCCAAACTTCCCATGAAGTCCAGCCTCACTCTGATCTTAAAGAAATGCCTTATCCTTCTCAATTGTTAGGATGTTTAAGACATTGGCAGCAATGACATCAAAAATGTTTTTTTAAATTAAATTTAAAATAAATATATATTTTTTAATTTATTAAGGGTTTCTTCACTTATTGCCCGAGTATCCCCTCCCCTTGGTTTGATTGGACATTCCTGAACTCCTTGTGGAGCTTTGCCAGGATAGCGTCTCTTGGTTGGAACGGTCAATCAGCACATTATTTGCTGCCAGACTTGTTTTGTTCACTTTGGTAGATCAAAAGTCCAAGCATTTCTTCATAAGGAGGTTGTCATTCCCGCTGGGGGCCAACTTCAATTGGCGTAATCAAAGAACTCTGCTTAGCTTCAGCCATGAAAATTACACCACGGCCAAATGCCAATACAAAACATCGTGTAGGATCATAAAAGGGCTGCAATGCAAACCCAATAATCAACCAAATCCCAAACCGGCTGATTTCGGTTTGCAAAATTTGAAAAACAATGCCAAGTTTGGTTTTAGGAAATTCCATTCCTGAACACAGCGCGGTAGGGGAAACAAGGAGCATTTTAAACTTAAGCACTACTATGGTATATTGTTGTTCTTTTGTTATCCAAAAGACAACGTGAGGCTCAACTTCAAGATCATTGAGGTGTGATCTATTGTCATCCAGTGTGACAAAAATTGTTTGATTATAGTAACCAGTAGCATTCTGACAAAAACAAGCATGACTTTTGATCTTAGCGATCCGCAGTAGTTTCAATCAATAATCCGCAGGACACTGGTCTCAGACAGTGAAGTAATACAATAAAAATGGAAGGGGGGCAACTTCAAAATTGTGATCCACAGTGCTGATATTAAACTTGGATGGATGCTCCAGACGAGGCCAAAATCCTACGAGGCCACGTCATCTTGCAAGAACAACAACATAGCTTTTCGGGAGTACAAGTTTGTCTGTTTTGGATGTACTTGCTGTGTGTGTGTTACCTGTGGCCGGAGCTGTCTGCTAATATCATTGGGGTCCAAGGCAAACAGTGCCTCGCGTGCTCCGACGTACAAAACTCTCTCATGGTCCGACAGTGTCAGCATGCTGTAGTTGAAGATGCCCTGAATGCTGAACCTGGCCATGCTGTCCAAAACATCTGGATGAAGACACAAGTATTAACATTAGCCAAAATAACATTTTACTTGCCACATTCTCTCACAGATGACAGAACGGAAGAGAACATTTCACACTTAAATTGTCCAAAACGTGTCCATATCCCGACTTAGTCACACCACTGAGCCTGGCATCCACCCACCTTCGACACAGCCCCAACTTAATGTTATCCACCTCGTTCCGGTACGCACGCATTTCTTGCTTTTTACGCAACACACAGATGTACAATAATTCTGCTTTTCAATTTTAGCCCACATCATCCTCCACCTACATTCAACCTACGCTGCAATCATCATGATCTTATTTAATCAATACAAAAAAAAAAAACATGTTCTCGCACTTTTCAGTAAACACATTCAGTGTTTCTTCACTTTCAGTTTGGAAACTGACACCATAATCAGGAGGAGGCAATCGCATTTGCACAAGGCAATGATATTTACCGTGCATAACATACTTAATTAAATACGCAAAAACTGGAAGGTTTTTGCGTGAAAGGCAGACTGAAAGACAGCCCCCCGCCCCCTCCGAAGTCATATCATCCAAAATATTTTGGAAAAAAAACCCAACACTTCTGAAGGCTCAAACATTTGAAATGTGTCAATTGCAGTGCATACTGTATATTTGTGAGTCTTTAACCGAGGATCTATAAAATTGAATCCACAACTTTTTCGTGCGTGCAAATGATGTATACAATTTTAGATATGTGCCTGGGCTTGTCTCTGCAATTTAGAGTTTCGGAGTTAAAATATACTTTGTTGCAGATCTTTGCACTCACATGCTCAGCTTTAGAATTTAAATGCAATCAAAAAAGATAAATCATTGTCTCATTAAAGCAGGCAGGTTGGAAAAGGCAAAGAAAATAATAGTCAATTACTATCATCATTTTTTTTTCATTTGGTGAAAAAAAGGGGAGCTTTTTCGGTTAAGTTTGATTTGGGGTAGCAGCTCATGGAGACAAAACTCACATCAAGGGGAGAGAGAGACATCTTGTTTATTTCAGCAACTTAGTTAAGCTATTTTTATGGAAAAATCTGATATGTTTCAGATCTGGATGTCAGAAGTGCGATAAGGTGTGCCCAGTAAGCAAGGCTGCACAAACAAACATGAAATTACTGAGGAAAAAAAAACAAAAAACTTCTTTTCATGGAGTTTGAAAGAAAAAAGCACCAGTCTTTAAAGCAACAGCAAGGAGAAAAGCATCTCGAAGTTGTCAAATAACATGTTTGTGTGATTTGAACACAAAAACGTTGGTACCTTTCAACAGCATGAATTAGAATTTTCAACATCACACTTGTTCTATAAATAATAATTTCCAAAACAATCTTAACCATTTCATGCAGCAATAATGTTAACCTGTAACCTGATAACACATTAGGCCATTCTAGTAACCGCTGTCCCTGAAAGGCGTATAAAAATTAAGAGTTGTCGTCAAAATCCATGATGCATCCACATTGATTATAATGCACATGGTGTACGCAATGAGTTCTGCCATTCCCAACCTTGGTAGTGTGGCACACAAGTGTATCATGAGAGATCCTCAAGTGTGCCACAGGAACTTTAACAATTCCATTTGGTTAGACCGATAATTATGAAATACAATTATTTGAAATTGTAACATTGTATTTTAGTTAGATTATTATTCAATATTATTAAATGCAACTACTGTATATCTTTGTTCATCTATCTATGCCGGTGACATATCCTGATAGGTAGAACAATTAAATGTTCTTCTCTTAGAAGGCAGAAGGTACAATAAACGTGCATCCACTTCTTGCCATTCATACAACAGAATAAGTCGTGGAGTACCTTGTCACGACTTTGGGCCACCCAAAAATGTGGCCTGTTTTAGTGTCACTATGGAAATGTATAGCTAGTTGAAATACAAACCCACCACTACTCTGTCGTGATCATGAGGCCGTATATTTTGTGGGCGAGCAAAAGAAAATTTCACACCTATGTCTCTCCATCCATCCATCCATCCATTTTCCGATCCACTTTATCCTCACAAGGGTCGCGAGGGGTGCTGGAGGCTATGCCAGCTGTCTTCGGGCAGTAGGCGGGGTACAATCTGAACTGGTTGCCAGCCCATCGCAGGGCACAGTCAGACGAACAAGCATCCACACTCACACACCTAGGGACAATTTAGAGTGTTCAATCAGCCTGCCACGCATGTCTTTGGAATGTGGGAGGAAACTGGAATACCCGAAGAAAACCCACTCAGACACTGGGAGAACATGCAAACTCCACAAAAGAAAGCTGGAGCCGGAGTCGAACCCTGCACCTCTGCACTGCGAGGCCGATGCCCTAACCTGTGAACCACCGGGCCGCCCTCTTGTGGCTCTCGATCGTGCAAATATACTGTACATGAATGTATATGTGAGGTGCATTTATCTAGTTTCTCTGCTTTGAAGCTACAAAAATGTTTAGTGTACAGTATGTGATGATGCATTTGATGCTCGTACACAGCCAGCTGTATGAACTACACAAGAGAGGGATTCATAAATGAGACACTGCAAAGATAAAAGGATGTGTACTGGGTGAAACAGGTGGAGGAATACAAATAAAAGGCATAATAGAGTTGAGGTCAATTTTGTAAAGAGACGCGATCACGGGTGACACACTACAATTCCTCTTTGTTGTCTCTGTGTGGAGGGATGTTCATTTTTAAATGGGCTGGAAACTGGAAGGAAAGCTGCACAGGTTTAACATTTAGAGAACCGTGTCAAATTACAATGATCCTCATCATTAATCATTTGATTATTATGTATTTCCTTTTCCGAGAAGACATTTGATTTGATGAATAATCCTGGTAACCAAAGATGTGGTACATTTCAGTAAAATGACACTTTTTAAATTCATTCATACTAAATTTAATTTCCATCTTTGTGAATCATTTATTTGTGTATTCATTATTGACACTTCTTTCATTAAATCGTTTTGACCATGATGGTGGCTATGCTTAAGTTCAAGTAAAGTTTCAGGGCCCCATTTTTGTGTCGGCGTGGATGCGATCAAAAACGTTGCACATTACACTACATGGCAATGTGCACAACGACAGTGTATATTCCCTGAAAATGAGTTTAACTGCCAGATATTTTGAATTGGATTTTTCCTCTGGTTGGCGCTCAGATGCCCTTATTTCATTTGACCGTTAATCAAGTGAATTGGTTTTTCATTTTAGCTTTAATGAATCTAATTGTTTTCAACAGGTAAAAAAAAAAAAGAAATCAGTAGAATTATCAAGATTGATTGTAATGAAATAGTTATATGATGAAACAGTTTTCAGCCATATCACCCAGCCCTCACAAGCAGATTACTCTAGGTTTAAAAAGGCGCTGATTCAATCTTTATATTGATCAGAGTATTTGGCTTTTTCATAGGTGCATTGACCATGTACTCAAAGATTAGATGCTAAATACAATTACCTAAACAATTATTGATATCGACCAATATGAAATGCTTAGATTGTGATTATAATTTTCAGCCATATTTTGCCCGGCCCTAGTCTCTCCAATTTTCCTTTGAGGCAGCAGCTGTGAAATATTTCTTTCACTTCAACAGAAAAGGCTCGATTTAAAAGATGTGAAAGCTCATTTTCATATGAACAGAAACCAGAAGCTGCCTCAAGGATTGTAATTAATCGTCTGACGTGATGGGGAAATGGTCAAAAGCTGGAAATATTGCATCCTTAGGCAAAGACAAATTATTGTGAACAGGGAAGGTGGAGACTGAGAGGGGAGTGAAGCAAGGGGGGATCCACGTTGCTTCATTGTTGTCTGAGAAGGTCGACTTCATACCCTAAACTTTGTGATCTGCCTCCATGAGCCTTGCAGCAGAACTCCCCGTCTGCTATAAATATATACAGCCTCTGCTTATAGCTCGCAACCGCCCGGCCGCTCACACACCAAACTATGATTAAAGGACTATTTTAAGGAGACCTTTGAAGTAGTAACAAACGCTGAATGGGAAGCAGAAACGGACAGACAAGAGGGAGAGGCGCTGGGTAGGACAGTGCCATGAGACTCAAGACAAACTGACAAGCCCTCATCGAAGAGGATGCCCACTTTCAAAGAAAACTCACAGAAAATATTTTGAAAAAATAAATAAATACAGCACACGCACACACACACACACACAAAAACACACTCAGCGATGGAAGTCAGTGCTCTGTTGCATCGACAGTTCAGAAGAGCGTCAGGTGGAAGACAGAATGAGAGCATGAGAAGAAAAAGTGCACGGGGAAGCGAGATGTTCTGGCTTTCACTGACTGGATTTGCACAAGACCAACAGTCTCGTCATCAGATTTTAGAATAATGTTTAAACGTTGAGAAATCGTCAGCTCTGACGTGGGCGCTATTTTCGTCTCGTAATTGGTCATCACGTTTTTAATAATACTTAATAGCAGCGGCATTTCTCAAAATGTGCATTTCGTTTAAGATGGTTCAGATTTTAATAGTTTTTCTTTGTCCAAATACACTCACGGAAAATAGTCTGGGTCTCGCCAATGACAAGATTTTCTTGTCTTCTCTTAACCGGGTCGCCAAAATGCTCCCATAGCACGGAGAGCCGAGCGGCAATACAGAGGCAATCCTGACAATCTTAGCAAAGATGTGGCAAGGAGTTCAATAACACACAATATGACCTTCCAATGATAAGTAGAATAATCCTTTTTTTTTTCTTCTTTTGATGAACTTCTTACAGATTGCTCAGAGCTTCTCAAAAGAACAGATGCTTTCAGTTTTTACAAAAACACAGCCTGACAGCGTGAGCGTCACCGACCAATTTCTGTGACCATTCGAATTCTGCTTTAATGGCGGATTAAGGAGCTCAGCTCACTTACATCCAAAACCATCAAGTGGTGCAATAACACTGCAGATTGAGTCCAAGCAGAATCACTTCTCTCGAAATGGACACATAAACCTCTGTGGAAAATGTGTGCATGTCGTCTGCTATACGAATGATGTCATCCGTACAAAAGAAAGACCGAGTCCAATTAGGGATTGATTAAGCGCTGAGTGCCAATGCTTTTACTTATTTAGTATATGTGCATCAGGGGGTGAAATTCATATACAGTATGTTTAATTCACTTTAAGATATAAAATCTCTCTCTTGGCCTCAGGGTGTTCTCCTCTCACTCTGTTAAAGGCTAGATATAATGGACTATACTGTTTCAGCACATAGGGCCAAGAGCAGAAAATCAGGGAATCAGAAAAAAAAAAAAACCAAAACCTTTTTAATACTGCTGCAAGGAAGTGCTTTGCATGAGAGCAGCCAGGGGTGGCATTTTCACTTTAATCCACATGCCCACTTGGTCACACATCGGCTCTTTCAGAGTCTGTGTGTCAACAGTGCACACTCCAGGTCGTGACATCTGGTCCAAGTTGTTAATCTCTCCTGACCAATCAGCTCAGGAGCGGGAGATGAGTGACATTCAACGCAGATAGAGAAGCGGCGATGCATTTTCCACTTCCTTCTTCCTCCTCCCGCATCTGTCCTGCCAGTCACGCACAACCTTGCTCTGCCTCCTCTGCATCGCTCTCAACTACTCATTACTGTAATTGGGGGCTTTGAGAAGATAGGGAAGGGACAGAATGCAAGAAAAAAAGAGCGAGAAAGAGAGAGAGATTCTCTTGAGGTCAGGGGCCCGTCCGTCCCTTTTCCACACTCACAACTTGCCATTTGTCTCTCCCAGCATTTCTACATCAATCTATAGATCAGTCTTTTTTTTTTTTTGGGCTTTGGGGTCCCTTTAAAAATTGCATGGGTTGACCTAATGCATGAAAGGGGCTCAATTTACAAACACGTTACATTTCTTGGGGCTCCCTTTCTTCTCTCTGTCCTTTGCTTTCTTTGCCTCTGTTCTTTGTTTAACCTTAGCTGATTTATTTTGGCATAGTTTTGGTTCACTGGTCTTCGTCACTGGGCTTTGCTATGCTGCGTAATTGTTAGTGTGTGTGGCAAGGTCTGAGGGACAGATGAAAAAAGAAAGATGGCCCCCAAAATATTCAGGCTCATAAAAAAGGCATGACTTGACGCACAGGAAAGTTGACTTCAAGTTTACACGACAGGCTGATTCATGACAAGTGCCCTTCTCGGATAATATTGCTTGCAAGCTTAAACGTAGTAAAAGCACTTATAAGTTTCATGTGTCAACTGAGTCCACAGATTTAATGTTTATCTGAAAACCTCAAACTGCAGTTCAATCACAGAGTCCTGTATCACCGTAATAAAGACAACACTGTGGTCACAATGCTAAATACAAACACTGAAAGAAACGGTGGGTGTGTCTGCTGATTCCAGAAGCCTTTTGTTGTATTTTGGGCAAAAAGTAAGGCGCGGTACTTCGTAGAACATTGAGTTATGTTGAAAGTTACTTTGCATTTCTGCCACGTTTGCTGCCTCGGTTTATTTTACTAGATTTGTCATGCAGCATGGTTCACATTGGCACTTGGGAAGCCAATTACAATGAAATACAGCTTTTTGAATGATTTCGTGCCAAAGTCTTGGCAGGTCATTTTGTGTTTGGCCTTGATGTTTCGTGACAAGATAGAATGGGCGGGAACTAAGAAGAGGATCCATTTTCTAAATAACAATCAGAACCTTCATGGCGAAATGTACACAGTACTCACATAATTATACACCGTCAATAAAATCAAAACAAAACATGGAAATGTTATATATACATACAGTATATGTAAGTAGTTAGTTAACTCATTCACTCCCAAAGACGTTTTTAAACGTCTTTTCAGACTTGGTCTAGAATTGGCTGGTACTGAATGAGTTAAAAACAAAGTGCAGTGATTATTGTGAATTTTGTGTGCCTATAATGTTATGAATGGCTTGCGAGGAAAAACATTTTAACATTTAAAATGTCAAAATTTGACTTTTCAAATAGTGTGGGAAGGAGGAAGGCACAGTAGATTACATGGCAACAGGACACTCGCAGAGGATGTTTATTTTCTTGTTCTGCATCCGCATGTATTCTTTGTGTAATTGCAGGGAGGGGTGATGAGTTGGTAGGAAGGGGTGGGGGCAGGGGGAGAATATCTCTGCATCCATCTCAGCTTAGATTTCACTATCACCCTCCTAATTTACACAAACATAAAAACAGACAAGCACCCCTTCTGCTCTGCCCAAGAACTCCAAAAACCTTCATACGGCAAGCGTAAGCAGTGCACAAAGGACGACGACACAGCTACACACACACACAAACAGAATGCATTTTGTATGTCTGTGAAAAGATGTATCCTTAGATAGGTAGACACGCACACATGCATGCATGCACAAACACACACACACACGCACAAACACACACACACACGCACACACAATCATAGACACATGCACACACAGATTTTTGTCCTTTTAAGGCACTGTGACTGACCCATCTCCCTCTCTTTCTCCATCTACCTTTTTGCTTTTTTACCATTTCATTTCTACTCCATCGCCATTTGAAACATGCCCCGCCTTTCTTTTTCTGCAGCTTTGTTTTTCTATTTCATCTTTCTCCTTTCACCTTCATCCATATCAGTCATTTACCCTGGTATTGAGCCTGAAAATCTCATTTTTCTATCACAGAGTGGAGCAATCTCTCAATGAGTAAGATAATCCTACTCGTTTCCAATATAAATCAATTTGTACCGAGTGTCTTTCTGCACTCAAGTGTCAAATCACGTCGGATAGGCAATAAGAGGAGACTTGATGTGCCTTCTCTCCGGTTTCAGGACTCAATGCTGCACCACAAGTAATAAGAGCAATACCTTCTAATGTCACCCAGTGGTTTCAGAGGTAGGGAAGTGGGGAAGATAGGAAGAAAGGAAGGAGGCAGAGAGTTCTGAAAAATGGCATTCGTCGGCTACTGTTGGTCCCCTTTGGTGCACCGCTAGAATAGGTGAGTGCTGAGCAACACTTGGGTAACTTTGTTTTGCTTTGAGATAGGGGTAAGAAGCTTGTCATCCACTCCTCCCCGCATTGAGAGTAGCCAGATGAGGTGGATCGGGTATATGACCAGGATGCCTCCCGGATGCCTCTTTGGTGAGGTGTTCCTGTCATGTCTCACACTGGAGAGATTATGGGCCAAATTCACAAAGGATTGCATGGATTTTGTGTGGCGCTAACTGATGAAAATGAAGCAAACAAGCGTCTAATTTTCAACGCATCCCTGGCAATGGAGTCTTTTTTTCTTTTTCTGTTTTTTTTTGGAAGAACTTTTCTACAACAGCTTATTAGGGTCACCAAGTGAGGAAAAAAAAAGACAATACAGATTTACATCCGTAGGCAAGCAATGTTTGAAACACAGTTACATGAAGTCTGTGTCACACTCAATGGGAATCTAAAAGTTGACTTTTCGTCACCGCAATCTATGTCCGAGGACTTTTCTGGCTCAAAAAAAAAAAAAAAAAATATATATATATGGCCCGGTAGTCCAGTGGTTAGCACGTCGGCTTCACAATGCAGAGGTACCGGGTTTGATTCCAGCTCCGGCCTCCCTGTGTGGAGTTTGCATGTTCTCCCCGGGCCTGCGTGGGTTTTCTCCGGGTGCTCCGGTTTCCTCCCACATTCCAAAAACATGCATGTCAGGCTGATTGGACGCTCTAAATTGTCCCTAGGTGTGAGTGTGGGCGTGGATGGTTGTTCGTCTCTGTGTGCCCTGCGATTGGCTGGCAACTGATTCAGGGTGTCCCCCGCCTACTGCCCGGAGATGGCTGGGATAGGCTCCAGCACCCCCCGCGACCCTAGTGGGGATCAAGCGGTTCGGAAAATGGATGTGTGTGTGTGTGTGTGTGTATATATATATATATATATATATATATATATATATATATATATATATATATATATATATATATATATATATATATATATATATATATATATATATATATATATATATATATATATATATATATATATATATATATATATATATATATATATATATACACACAGTGATCCCTCACTTATCACGGTTAATGGGGACCGAGACCCCCCGCGAAAGAGGAAGATCCGCGACGTAGGGTTTGCCTCCCCACCAGGAATTTTTGTGTAAGGGTTTGTGGGTACCAGCATGTTTAAAATATGTAAACAGTATTTTTACTTTACATATTTGAGACAAAGATGTATTTACTTAAATCTTTAATTATAAAACCTTATACAGTAATTAACATTCATCAGCATTGCCTTCTGAGAGAGGCGAAGAGACTTGTGCTGGTGGCGCACAAGGCGGCCCTCATTTGACGCTCTGACAATGTAGCCACCGTTAGCCTCCAGCTAGCTCCTGGCCAGCACGGCCGATGTGTTAATAAGACAATTAATCGGTATTGATGAGAAGGATGCGAAGAGAGATGTGCTGCTGCTTTGGGACAGTCACTCCCGTCACTCCCGCCCCCTCTATCGCTCGCTCTCTTGTAGAAACAACAGAAGAGACAGTATGCCAGAGAGTCACCAGCGTGACGAGACTCAAGGTGCTGGGCGGGGCTGCGAAGATGCGCAGCCAATCAGCTCATGGGATAAATCCATTCGGTGCTGCCATTGGTCGATGTCGCACGAGGAACCAATCATGCACCTTGAATGAGTGCCCGCTGCATATCCAGTACAGGCACGCTTTGTGTGAAAATTAACCGAGGGGATTGCGGGCATGCAACAAAAAGAAACAATGATGGGTACACCAGATATTTATCACACTTTACTATATTACTCATATTTCCCTATCATGACCTTGAAATGGGCCGTTGCAGGTACACTTGAAGACAGAGCATGGATGGATGTCACCAGATGCTTGATTGATCACTCAGAAAATTTCACAACAACAGTTTCTTCATTCAAATCCCTTTTCTTGTATCGAAACGATGCATCAAAAGTGACTTGAGCTTTGAGGAATATGAGGCGTGAGATGGATGGCCACGTGAAATCGAGCAGCTGGCAAGGCGGGTGGATAATTGGTCCGAACGATTAATCGCATTTGCATTATAACCGTGAAATAACATAATGTGATTTGCTTATTGCAAAAAGTTGCCATTTGACTGGTTCCAGGGCTTGCAGAGACAGCAATGCAATGTAATTAAAGCCTGCCATGCTAGGTCCGTATAATTCAAATTTTTTCCGTCTCACGAGAACTTAAAGTGAGTATCGAACATGTTTGATCTTTTTCGCCTCATGAGGTAAAAATAAGTAAGAAAACTTACTAAAGCGCTCCTAAAACTGTGACCAATCAAAACACATTTGCTGATCAAATGATTTGAAAATGGTGGCCCCTGTGTGAAGTTGTGTCAGCGGTCAAATATTAAGAGGATCATTTCGTCCTTAAGTGGTCGGATGTTGTGTCATTCAATTTCATGAATGGGGTTATTCTTCCTTTAATTGATGATTGCTGCTGTCGTGGCCACTTATAATGCCTGCGGGCGCTGATCCGTTTTTGGAATCAGAAGATGTTACATCATACAAAATGCTGTAATTTTACTTTTCCTACACTTTCGCATACATAATGACAGTTTTCTTTGTAGACAGCCGAAAAAAGTTTATTGTTTAAAAAGTGCAGTCGAAACGTTTAGAAAACAAAGTTTCATGAAACATGTCGAGTTGGATATGTTGACATGTTAAAACCAGATTTTTTTTAATGTCATTGTTGTTATCTGCACTTTAATGTGTGCAATTTAATTCTAATTTACAGTACTGTATGTACATATATTGCATTCACCAGACTAGTTTGGCAGAATGTTGTGGTGAATGCTTAGAAGACGGCACACCAACGTATTCAGTAAATTTGCACCTGTAAAGGTAGTCGGTAGATAAACTGTTTATCATTTTAAATAATGCTTAATTTCCATTATCTTAAAAGACTATACTATATCTATTGTTTATTGTCATTAACTCATTCAGTACCAGCCAATTCTGGACGAAATCTGAAAAGACGTTTAAAAACGTCATTGGGAGTGAATGAGTTAAGATTCATCAATTGCATGTGTTTGTTGAAATATACCTTGGACATAAAAAAAGAAAACGCATATGAAATCGCAATCTACAATATTGAGCGTGGAAAAAAATTGCAGTTGGATTATTTTCCAAATTCAGTTCAGCGGGAATGTACAAAAAAAAAAAAGCTTTTGAAATAGCACCCACACAACCACAAGCGCATTGTTCTCCTGGAGAGTTGAGGAAATCTGAGCTCTTTGCGAAAACGTCACAGGAGCATTTCGGGTTCATTCAATAAGCATACAAAGCAAAACGGGAGGGGAAGGATAAAAGGGGAAAAAAAAATTCAGAACGGAGTCTGGAAGATGGATAAATAAGATGAAAGGTGCGATAGATGATACTGAGAGGCTTAAAAGAAAAATGTATTTGCAAAATTCACAAATAAGAGAGTGCTTCACTTCCTCTTGACGGATTAAAACAAGCACCGTTTCTATGCCCGCTTGCAACAATTGGCATTGTTCAGTAAAGAACGCCAGGCATGGCTGCAATGGAGGATGAAGGCAAAGAGTGCAAATGCAGTTTAGCATCAGGATTAGCTTGGCGTCATTTCTATTTGACTTTGGGTCAGCACAGCGTCTGAATAAAAATCTGACATCATCCTTTTCTGATAATGGGGAAGCCTCTTTGGCTGTCCAAACACAATTCATTTTCTAACACTACAAAGGAGGTTAAATTCAGCGGGAATATTGATAGTTTGTGACGCACTTAACCAAAGAATCCATCAGAGTGAGGAAAAACAATCCCATGGTCACATTTCAACACCTTGTAGAAAGTCTGCTTGAACGAGCCGCATGCCGAGGTGACACAGCTGAGCGAGAAGGAAATGGACAAAGTGAAAAAATTAAATCGCAGACCTACTACCATGCATTCTTATCGGGAAACAACATATTGGAGGACCGCGTGTCTTATTTTATTGTACCGCAAACAGCATGCCGCAACTGTCAAGGAAAAGACAGATTGCACTGGCTGCTGTGACTACATACAAAAAGAAGAAACGGCAGGAGAGAAGACGCACATCCGTTTGCATGATAATTTTTCAATTTTGTCACAAGGTTTCAAGCTCGTGATCATTTATCCAATCCCACAGATGCGGTGGCATTTTGCTCTGCCACTCCAAAGAGGGATTTGGGGATATTTCGTACCTTTCAATGCAACAATTCAATTGTCGTCGAAGTTAAACACAGTCTCAGTATTGCACAGCTCACTTACCCTGATAGCGCACAGTCTTGCGTGGGATTGGGTTCCAGTTAAGTCCCAGAGACTTTTCACATCCAAATAGGGACAACAAGAGCAAGACCTTCACCCAGGCCATTTCTCTGACGTAAACTCCCATTTGGTGGAAATGGTGCGAGTGGGGGACTGAGACCTCACTCGGATGATCAAGAAGGACTCAGGAGAGCAGAGAGGCTCCTGGCAATCTGCCGAAAGGAAAAAACACACACACAAAAAAAATAAACACCATGTCAGTTTGAGCGAGGCAGAAATCCATTCTCTTTACTCAGTTCTGCATTAGATATTTTTCCAGAAGGCATAAATTGGACTTCCAGTAACTAGTAACACTTGGGCAGTCATAAAAACCGAAACAAAAACACACCCATTTTCCACAACGCGTTACATTATGCAGGTCACGGATGAGGGCCGCGTCTTGGCAGATTCTGCATGGGCAAGAGGCGAGGTAGCATCCAGAACTGGTCGCCAGTCAGTCGTGAGGTAAATAGAGATAAATGATGTGCACTCACATTTGCATTCTTTCACTCACCTAAGGACAATTTAGAGTTTTCAACAAACTGAATATTTTTGAAACGGTGGCAGAATGCGGGGAAAAACACGGAAGCAGGAAGAGCTGCCAACCACTCAGTCACCGTTGCTGACATGTCATTTTCAATCACAATATTGTATAGAATAAATTATGCAAATAACCAAGGCAGACAAAACCACTGCAGATTCCTAATCTGTGCAAGTGTCCGCCCACAATAAACAAAAAAAACCAAACAAACCTTAATGACCTTTGGCTGGAGTTTAGCGGAGGAAAGTTTTGTGTCCCTCCTTTAGTCTCATTGATAATAAAAGCTATTGCCACTCAAAAAGCTGTGAAAGTGCTTATCACTGCACTCTCGTTGAGCCAATTCAGCAGCAGTATATTAAACTGGGGCTACGTTATCAGAGTTAATTGCGCTGGCAATGCCTCAGACGCCAATGCGTTCGGAAATGAATGTTGAGGCAAGGACGATTCAATAGCAGTATGCTGTAAATGAACAGCTTTATACCTAATGAACGTGTCAAGTGTACAGCGACTGCGTGGCATTAAAAGTCAATGACAGGAGTCCCAAAGGCAGACTGTTTGTCTGACATAAATTCAAAAAGTGAAGCACAATGAAACTCAAGAAAGAAAAACATCACCTCTGAACAATGAGTTTGGTGTCATGAGTTATTGTGTGAATATATTGGATTTACATTTTTTTAATGACAAACTACTGCAGCTTTCTTTAAAATAAAATGTGGCATCCAGTATTTTTTTTCAAACATGGCTTACTGTGGAGCTCATATTGCATTATTGTGGTAAATTGAAGCTCATTACAGGTTTCACACTTACGATTCAACTTTACATTGCATTGAAATGTTAGCAATCAGAAAACTGAAAAAATGTAGTGTCGTCTGGAAGGGCTAATAACATGTCTTTGTTGATCAATGATCAAGATGATGAGAGCAAAACGATGAATCGATCACCAAATACATGAAGCCTGCATCCAGTATTTAAGATCCGTGATTGAATGTCATGAGTTCTTCAGGATGGCCATGTGTGAGGTGTGACCCAAAACCACGATAAATGGCAATATGAAGTTGTGCCTTGACTCATTCCCTTAAAGGGGAAGTCATGTCAAAGATTTTCTTTTCAACATTATGTTTAATAAGTCTAAACGCCGTATCCTGATGAATATTGCGTTTGTGGAATATGAATTGAGGAAGAGAATGCACCCGGTTTTAGCCATCTTGGGGTTTATCACTTTCTGTCGACATGACAGTTGCTCAGGGCTCAGGTAATGACTGGTCGTTACCTGAGCAACTGTGATGTCATTTTTAGCCGACAGCAAGTGGCAAAATGGCTGTCCCCTAAAATGCACAAAAAATTGGGGGACTTTGTTGCTTAATTCATATTTCACAAATGCATTATTAATCCAAATACTGTGTTTGGACTAGTGGGGGTGCATAGAACACTGTAAATTTTTGAGTTGACTTCTGCAAAGACTATCCCGTCAATTTTGAATTCTGTCTCTGTAGTGTTTTGAGCAAAATGGTTTTCAATAATGTAAACTGTGGAGGCTTCTGTTGACCTTTCACAACCAGCACAAAATGTCAAATCGTTACTAACTGAATGCAAAGCACTTTAACTGTTTACGTCCAACAATTTTGGGTCCTACATCCTTATCCCCATCTCACCTACCTCATGTACAGTAGATGACATTTCCTAGAAAAAAATGTGGGTGATTTGCTTCACAGGTGGTGCAGGAAAATGCAATTTGAAGATGTGTGTGTGTGAGAGTGTGTTTGCATGCTTTTGTGTGTGTCAATCAAAACAAAATGACTGTTATTGATTCCATGTTTACGAAGAAAATAAGAGGGTAAGTCCAAATCAGATGATGGTTATGTGCTGTGAAATGACCATTCTCAAATGCTACATTTGTGTGAAATCGGCAAATCTGGGAATGCACGCGACTGGCTTTATTGGATCGATGCTGGAGGCCTTAGTGGGCGGCCAAAGCTTGAGTGAGCAGAGAAGACATAGAGATGGGGGATGGGGGTTGGGAAGTCGAAGGGAAGGTTGAACAGATAGAAAAAAAAGAGATGAAAATTGAGGGTGCTGCTATATAAAAACCTACGGGAATTTTCCCTCTTTCGAGAACTATGCAAAGGGGTAACAGAGTGAAGTGAGCATCCTGAAGGCTGGATTAAGTGAAGATTCTTCTGCATGTTCAAATAGGGATGAAGCGGTCTATAGTTTACATTTACATGAAATCCTCATAGAATTTCCCAATATACAGGTAATAGTTATTAATAACAATAGTTTAAAATTAAAATTATTACAATGGGGTGGAGGGGAGGAAACACCCCCGAAAATGAAACTTTGGTACGTGGTATCAATTGAGGGTTATGTTTTGTTTCCCATTTTGCACAAGATGGGAACAACATTCCAAACAAAATTGCTTATCTTTTGTACAAACTGCAACCCATTTCATGACATTTTAAATGAAGCACAAAACTCTGCAATCTTCTGCAGTAAATTCTCCAACAGATGATTCTCAATACCAGTGGTTCTTGACCTGGGTACCCAAGGGTTTCGGTGAGTTGTCTCAGGGGTTCGACGGAGCCTCTGCCAATGGAGGGTAAGACACATGTGACTCAACATGTTAATTAGTTGTGACACGCCCGCTTGGCCATCACTGGCTGCAGATGATCACATGACATGGCTTGTCCAATCAGTGCTGTGGGAAATTTAGTTCGCTTAGTAGTCAACGTGTGACTGTCGTGATAGTACGTCATATAGTTTAAAAAAAGTATACTTATCTCTTGAAATTTTATTGACTTTTTTCTGTTTTTAATAAATGTGTGTTTTTTTAAAAAAATATATCGAATCTATAATTTTTTTTTTTCACTCATGAAGGGTTCGGTGAATGTGCATATTAACTGGTTGGGTTCAGTACCTCGAAAAAGGTTAAGAACCACTGCTCTATACAAAAAACACCTATGAAATTAATTACAAATGCCTATTTAATTATAACAGCCTGAGATGTTTTGGGGGTGGGGGTGGGGGCAAGATCAATAGTAAGCCATAAATGGCCTTTCGTAATTTTACCCACCCCTGCCACAAAAAAAACCACACACCCACACACACACAAACAAAGCAACAGATAGACAAACGCACTAGGCACTCCAAAGCATAGAATGGACTCGACTTCTAATCGTAATGCGGCTCAGTGCGGAAGGGGAATAATTTATGGCGATTAAAAAGAGTATTTTAACAAGATGCCATGTGGCTTTTATTGGCGACTTTAATCTCAAAACCAATGTCCGACTAAAATTGCATCATTTGTCATTCGGTTGCACCTAAACAACTTTACAAACACATGATTTATTCTTTGAATCAAGCCTACTCTTATGATTTCTCATGATGCCGCCATAGCTAATGACATACATCCCAGGTCTCCGCTGATGACCACATTAATGCAATTGCATTGTGTCTGCACGCTGCCTCTGTGAGGTCCTGCAGTGTCACCTCATTTAAATCATCTTTTCGAGGCTGGTGCTGTTGTTGAGGCTGCTTTAACTAATGAGCTGCGGCATGGCAGCCTAAATAATATCAGTCACTACTCCACAAGAAGAAAGCTCATTAAAGCATCTACTGAAATGCCACATGTTCTGATTAGGTTTCTGAGCCTGTGTGCATTTTTGGTTGGAACACACACAGACACACACACACACACACACACTGTCGTGTACTTACTTGAGGTAAGATGACTCCCTTAAGGGAGAAGCAAAGTAGTGGGGTTTCGTCAATGTGGGGGCGGATGTCGGGTGGGGTGGGGGGGGGGGTAGGATGAGGGAGGTTTTCAACTTCATTCTTCAAGTGTTCTTTTTCTTTGTTAGTGTGCAAGTCTTTTTACACTGCCCTCCATCTCACCTTTATTTTATCCATGTGTTTTCCTAACAGCCGTTTCCTTCCCCTCCTCCTCCAACACACTCCCAGCTGATTGTCAAGCCACTGTCTCACTTTTAACCCCCAACCTCTGACTTTTGTGTGGGTTGCAGTGCTGGTCTACAGCTATCGCGTAATGTCCATTAACCCGTGAATGCACACACACATGCGCACTCTCTCTCACACACACACACACACACACACACACACACACACACACACACACACACACACACACACACACACACACACACACGCAGTAAACGGCAACCCCCACCCTGTTCCTTCCTCTTTCGCCTCCCTGCAAAACAAACACTTCATCTAGCATCAGCTCTCTTCCTTCCTTCCGGCTACCCCTTCCGCTCCAAGCCAAGCCAGACATCTTTCACTGCTTTTCCAGCATTAAAATGAACTTGGGATGGGCAAGTACCAATAGAAAGTATCGGTATCGGACGATAATAGCCTCATTTCAATGTCTTGGTATTGAGGCGATAACAGCCTTATTCCAATGTATCGGCCATTCACGATGGTATTGGCCGTTTTACTCTGAGGAACTAAATGGCATGCACGGATTACAGAGCATATCCATGTCAAATTATCAATCCTCTCATATGCCCAATAAAATGGAATTTATGAAGTTATATGTAAATTTATAAGGTTTACAGAGATGAAAGTGGACTTTTCTGAAAATCCTGGGAAAATATATAAATAAATAAACACACACACACACACATACACACGCGCGTGCACATGTTTTTTTTTAAAAATCATCCATCAATTGTAATCATCCATCCATTCTCTGATCCGCTTTATCCTCACATGGATTGCGGGCGTGCTGGAGCCTATCCCAGCCGTCGGCTTCGGCCAGTAGGCGGGGGCCCTGAACTGGTTGCCAGCACGATCAGAAATGGGAACGCCATTGTCGTGTTTCACGATGAGGTACTTCTTTTTTAAGAAAACAATAAGTTCCCGAATACTTTACACTTTTTCTAGCAGCCATTCAGCACTTTCAGCCAGTCCTATTTTCCAAACGTCTCTGTGTCATGCTTGATGGCAAAGAGTTGAATCTCTTATTACACTTTAATTTATTTATTTAGTATAAAGGACTACAGTTCAGGAAGTGTTCGGCTTTATTTTGCAGTTTTGTTTATTCATTCCAAATAAATCTTAAATTCAGAGTTAGTTGTCTTATTTTGGACTTAAATTCTCTGTTGCAGATTGATTGTGCGGTCTTTTGTGAGAAATAAATTAAAGGCCTTTTTTTTTTTTAAATTAGAGACTTACTGGCAACAAAAAACTGGTTGGATCAAACAAGTTCACACTTTTTGACCGAAAAATACGATGCAATGTTCCTCCTCACATTGAGCAATAGCTCCACGAACGCTAAAGATGCTTAATTATAATGGCTGATTTAAAAAAAAATAAAAATAATCCAAGCGCCATCAAGGTCAATAGTCATCATGAGTGTGAAACTCAGCCAGCGCATTCTCAAATATTCAAAAGAAGAATGTGCAAAGGAAGTTACAAATAATAATGTTGCAATTAAACAAAAGGAATGGAAACCTGCAAAACTAATGAGAAATATGTATTATACATACATCAAAACATCCATAAAAAGAAAAAAAAACTCTTGCTGACTGAAGAGCAGTTTCAG
Organism: Hippocampus guttulatus; assembly: GCF_054856545.1. Lineage (NCBI taxonomy): Eukaryota > Metazoa > Chordata > Actinopteri > Syngnathiformes > Syngnathidae > Hippocampus > Hippocampus guttulatus. The sequence continues at coordinate 4,251,766 of NC_141265.1, forward strand.
ACAGCTGTTTTTGTGCTGTAGAGTTGTTCAGGATATGTCGCTCCAAACACAATACCCTAAAAAATGATTCGTTGCCTTATGGTAATTTGTGACCTAAGTTCATCCCCACTTTCATTTTTGTTAGTCTGACGGTTAGAACGGTTAAATGCAAGTTTCAAAACATACCATAGGTGCCTAGAGAGAATATGCAAAATAATTTCAACAACAACTAGGAAAGCATTTTTTTTTCCAGCTGTAATATTTGGATCACAGCTCAGCTTTTAGAATATACTCAACTTTCTCAACAACATCCAAAAGTGATTTCGATCCCAGCATCAACACATTCCACCTGGCAGGTTTAACCGAACGTCTGGAATATTAATGCACAAGTGTACAGTTGAGTCAGCTGATCTAGGTTCAACTCCAGAGCAAAACAACTTTCACTTTCCCCATAAAAAAATAAATATACCACGTTACAGAACTCTCTGCAAAATTGATGATGTGAGATGTGAAGTCAGAAACGCCAACGAGGACTTTATTACTTCTCACTTAAATACTGAGGGAAAACACCAGGTGCTTTATAGCGCTTTTACTCAATCGGCAGATAAGAGAAAGGCAATAATGCTGACGAGAATTAATTATGAACGTTCAAATGATCACTGCCACGAGTGCTTCTTTCATATCATACAAAGTCCTGGTTTGGAAGTTTACCTTCAGAATAGGCATCCGGATTTGTTGAATCTCAATAGTCCAAAGTGATTAGTACAATATGACAACGCGTCGTAACACGCGAATGTAAACTGTGAAGAATGGCGGCAAAGGGTATTGGTTGTTGGCTAATAAATAGCAATCGACAAAAGTTCCCCCACTGGGCGTTAATTAAAACTAACGCCGTTGCACATAAGAGGGCAGCAAACGGGGTGTAATAATGACACGTACCGCTATTTGTTGCGATGTTGTGATGGTGAGCATCAGAAAACGATGTGGTCGACTTGATGGCAGAACGTATCTGAGTGATGCAACTTTTAATGTCTTTGTCGTCTATGTTCCTTTGAATTCCGAAGACTACAGTTGACCCCTTTGAAAGTCCATGTGTTGTGTTTGCGAACCCTCAGAGAATTTTGATGTTATACAACCTATATATTTCTTGGTCCTATCTGTTGATTATTGGTTAATAGTAGTAAATATACATTAAGTGAATGATCAGTTATTGTGCTTGTATGAATGACGTATCAGTTTATTAAAAAGTTGAACATCTGGGCAGACGCATTATGTTTTTCAAGGTTTGTTTTTTTCCATTTTCAAATTGAAAGCAGTTCATACTGAGGGACTTGAATGCACCATTATAGGAACAATGGATGCTCCAATGCTCGACACACCAACATTTACAGTCGACATATTTGGAATGAAAGTCCATCCATCCATCCAACCCTTTTGTGTGAGAAACACATGAGAAGGGTGTCTTTATTTTGCATGAATAGGATGCATGAGTAAGCCTAAAATGACATTAAGTAGCGACCATGTCTGTGAATACAAATGAACACTTAGGCAGTAAATTCGAAGCATTGTACCGTGGCACCCTAATGTACTGTGCAAGATGAAGAGATCATTAGGGCACACATGTAACTATCCATTTTAATTCGTCATAAAATTATGTGTTGATTCGAAATATATCTTTGTTCATATTTTTATGCCAGAGAGGCAGCAAAATTAAATGCTTCCTTCATTAGATAAGTGGTGTTGAAAATGGATGGATGGTGTATCGTGGCGGCAGCGTGTGAATCTATCAAAGATTGATCGTCAAAGACAGTTTTGATCAGTTCCCCAATGGGTGAACAAAATCTCAGAACTGGTTGAAATTAAATTATCACCAATCAGCAAAGCACCCATTAATGTTCATGCACCAAAGCACATTTACTATATTTGCATTTTATGACAGATTTTCTAAACAGCTCAGACGCATCCACCCGTTCAAATGATTTACAAGTAAATGGCACCGCATTTCCAATAAAAGTTTAACTTGTATGCGCTTGCCATAGTAATTATCTCAAAGTGAAGCAAAACCTATCCCTGACAACCCATTTCTACTTGATGAATGTCAGAGAACAAATCCTATGGGACTGCATGGTGCTGCAGTTACTGTCTCCCTGCAGCCAGCCAGCTTTTATGGTTACCCCTCCAGAAACTCTGCGGGCCTTTGAGGATTTTCTCCTCTCATCCCTCCTCTGGCTGATGCTTGCACGGACATTCTCTTTCCCACTCACCGCCTTGTCTATGTCATGGTCGGTTGGTCAGGTGTGGCCGACTTATGATTCTTTGATCACCTCTCTGATCTCCTCCATCATTGCCAGAGGCACCATCTGATTACAGATGAAATGGATCTGATTTGGGCTATGACCACAGGCCAAACACCTGTTCGGACTTGACAAATGATAAAAAGGGATGTCGAGGCGGGATGAAACCTGTGAGGTTGGCTGTCCATATAAACGGACAGTAGGCCATCTGTGGTTGGGATTTAAAGTACATTTTATTTACAATCTATGCTGCGGTATGGAGATGGTGCACTTCTATCACGTTCCAAAATAAAATGTCACCGCAAATAGGAATTCATTTATTTATTCATTTCATTTACAGTGAATTTTGGATAATAGATGGGTGGATTGATCACAAAAGTCTTACAGCAGATAAAGCTAAATATCATACACTGCAATACAGACGTAGCTGGCTCAAACTGTCAATTGTACAATGTAATATATTGAAGTATGGATCAGCATGATAGTACAACATACTGGCTATAAATTCTGGTCTAAAGTAGGGACGGGCAACTTAAAATGATGGAAGGGGCCATAATTGTTCATCAGTGCTATTGGGGGCCTACATAGGACCACACACCTCCTAACCACATGCATGACAAATATTTGAAATGTACGAGCGCACAGTATGTGCAAAATACATGCACTTAATGTATTTTACTCTTCATAATACAAAGTACATTTCTTCTCAATGCATGAATAAAATATTTGCAATTCAACAACACAGCTTTTAGAGGCAAACAATAAAATAATCACATACTGTGATTCTCCCCACCTTGCGCAAAGGGGTCTCTTGCATTAAAATTACCATTCAAATACCAAAAAAAATAAAATGGATGAAAAAATTGCTGCGCACCAAACCGACATTAAGTGCAAGAACTCCTGTTCCTTTTTGTGACAAAAATCAATTCACACAAAGTTTTATTATTATCGAGGTACCATTTCTGTCCTGCAAATCCACAAAAAAAACAAAAAAAAAAAAACCATCAGGCGTCCTCATGTTGTAGTTTAGGACAGTATAAGACCCGGCACGATGCCATGTCAGCCTTCTCAGGGTGAATGTTGACATTACAACTTAATAATAATAATAATAATAATAATACATTTTATTTATAAGCGCCTTTCAAGACACCCAAGGACACTTTACAATAACAAAAAACACAAAACAATACGGGTTGAGCAGCGGCAGCCAAAACGCGCCAGCGTTCACTCTTAAAAGTATATATTGGAACCCTGCTATTCAAGAGGGATAGTAAACCCAAACTATTCAAGAAAAAAAACACAGCTAAAGCTCCAATATAGATTTTCCGCAAAAAACATGGAATTTGCTTCTCCTCAAGAAAACAAAGACAATTATTATTTTTTTTTAATATTGAAAAAAATCAGCAAATGGTGCTGAGCAGCAAGTATTCTGGGGTGTACTTTAGTAGAGGAAATATGTTTCTAATTTCCTGCATTGATCCCTACATAAATGCTGTGCGTGTCATCTCTGGTCTCAAGTCTTATTATACACCTCTTCATTACTGTAGTTAAACATTGGATTGGGCAACACCCCTTTCTTAAATTGTTGAACTTGTGTTTTATGTTTGTTTGTTTTTTTCAGTCAAATGCAAGTATATGTTGTGTTATATGATGATGAAAAAGAATGCGCTCAATTCACAAATGTCATGGAAATGTTTACGAAAGCATGCAGCAGCTCCAAATCATAAACTTGATTTATCCACGGGGCTAAAGTAAAGTCTGTCAACAAATGAAAGATTTGCTATGATTTTACTTTTGTGGATTATGCAATTTAGAGCCAGCTATAATTAAGAAATCCACTTTCTGAACACTGTTCCAATGACTTTTGTTAAGCTCTTGCTTACATATCGATTTATTTACTTCTTGATAAATATACATTTCTTTTATTGTGTTTTATGTTTTTGATTAGTAGTATGCACAGCACCTGATTACAACTGTGGTTGCTCTTTTTTCAAACTGTTTTTTAAATAAAGTTAAATTTAGTTTTTTAATACGTAAAAATAATCATCAGTCATGACAGAACTTGATCCAGTGCTGCACACCAAAAAACGGGTCCATCCAAAATTGTTGCTAATGTGGTTGGTGTTTGGGTTTGTTTGTTCCCGAGCTGACAAGTGAAAATGACGTCAAAGTGTGAAACTATTCTCAGCTGTCTGTGCGGCGCTGATCACTGGAGCAACCTTTTTGAGCAAAACCCTCAGAACTGTGTCTAACTGTACTCTGATTAGTGCACTGTATGCTTTCTGTCTAACACTTAAACTCAGACAGACAATGTCAGCAATTAGCTTGTGAACATAAAGAGTCACATATTTCCCTATGGAGTCTGCAAGAACCAGAAGAGAGTAAAGAGAAGAGTGGATAATTGTCTTGGATTCCTCAGAGTGACAGGAATTCAAATCCAAGAGAATACTAATGCCTGTCTGTGTTGCACAAGCAACAAGACAGCTATTTACTAACTTTATGAGGTGATAGTATGCTCAGTGTTTTGCACCACTTCAAACTGCCCAGAAAATCAATTTATGCGAGTTTAACAAACTTCAATCAATGAAAAGCATTCTCTTTTCCCCTAGTTTCAGTTTGAGTGAAGACATTCTAGTGTTCACGGACAGCTTTAATCAATGGATCTCAGCTATTCTGCTGGAGGTCCATTTTCTCCAATCACTGCGGCAACTAATCTCACTCAGAGTATCTCTCAGGTCCCTCTGCTGGAAAGTGCTGATCAGGATCTTATAGAAGCCTCTCTCTTGTGCAGAGATTGAGCAATATTGCTTTAAAAGTAAGTGCACCATCAGGATGCCTCTCTTGTTACGACACAACTTGTAAAAAGCAAAATGCCACCTCAGCATGTGATTTGTGCAGCGTTCTGTATCGGGGATACTTGTTAGTACCCCCATTATCGTCTTCGCACTGAGGAGGGTGCCTTTTCAACTTTTTATATCGACCACTGACACCAAAGAGAAATGCAAATCCCCAGTTTGAAAGGTTTGTATTCAAAAGGGTCAACTTCATTATCTCTTCTAACAGAATAATGATCAAGTCAACATCAGTAGATATCACCAATTCAACTGTTGATTCTGATATTGCTAGCACATGCATTTACAGTCACGTGATCATAAAAATGTTTGTCACAGCCAGATAGGGTATTTCGAGTTTGCTTCAGGTTGCCGAGATAAATGATGTCTGATTTGATTTATGAATTTGGGGGAAAAAAGTAAAAACATGATACAAAAGAAATCTGTAAAGAGAAACTGTCCTATGACCCTGACAAAGTATGTGTCTGCCACTGCCATCCCTTCTCGGCTTGACCTTGTGCTTGACAGTCCGACCATGTTGTTGCACACGGGAGTGCAGTTAGCGGAGGTAACATCCCCGTGCACTCAAAACTTGCCAGCAGCGACTCTCGGCCCCAGGGATGCCGGGCTGCAGTAGCTACCCTCGAGCCTCTACATCAATGCACATGTAGCCCGTACAGGTATGTGCTCGGATGAGTCAGATATACTGGTCAAATGCAACGCTCATCACATGTATGGACGTGCGCGCACACACACACACACACACACACACACACACACACACACACACACACACACACACACACACACACACACACACACACACACACACACACACACACACACACACACACACACACACGCACACACACACACACGCACACACACACACACACACACACACACACACACACGCACACAGTTTATCAGGGGTGGACCTATGGTAAATTGGCTTTCACTTGTAGTGCTTTTTCACCTACAAAGTGTTTAAAGTGCTTCACAGTGACTTCTCATTCGTCTTCTGATGATTTGGCATTAGGAAAAACTGGGGGTCATCTCAGCCGTTTTATATAATATAATTTTATCTTCACATAGTTTAAGAGGGGAGGGGGAGACCCTTTCTGTCCCAATACACAATGCAAGGTTTATAGAGACATGGTTAGGTGAGTTTGTTGAGGGAGAAATTGTGAGTCATGAGTTCAACTCCGGGTGGCCCGGTGGTTGACTGATTCGTGCAGGGGTGCCCATTACGTCGATTGCGATTGACCAGTAGATCGCGGACTGGTCCCAAGTCGATCCGAGGGGTGTAGAGGGGGAAAAACCAAAACATTTGTGTCTCTGTGAATGTTAGTAATATATTTTTTGTGTTAATGCACATTACACCCTAATCATTCTATCAGTCTCACTTTCACAAAAAGTATTTAAAAAAGACAACAAAATAAAGCAGGTATCTTTAACCTCCGGTGACGTGTCACTGCGTCACCGTAAGTTAGTGCTCAGCAGTCTGCAGTTGCAGCTTGTGATCAGAGTTTGTTTTGTACAATTAAACGAAGGGACGGGCAAAGAATGGGAGTCTGGAGGGCCGAGAGAAGCATTTTAAAACGGTACGCGTGAGCTAGGATCGTTAACAGGCTGCAAAAGTGAGTAGCATGCCTTCTTGTCAGGCTGTTGCTCATCATGGCGTGCCAAGGTGCAGGGTCTGGCCTACCTGTGTGGAGTTTGCATGTTCTCCCTGTGCCGGCGTGGGTTTTCTGCGGGTGTTACGGTTTCCTCTCACATTCCAAAAGCATGTGTGGCAGGTTCATGGAACACACTAAAGTGTCCCTATGTGTGAATGTGAGCGCGGTTGGTTGTTCGTCTATGTGTGCCTTGTGATTGGCTGGCGACCAGTTCAGGGTGTACCTCGCCAACTGCCCAATGTCAGATTAACTAGAACAGACAAATGCGGAGTCATGCTCTCCCTTCCACATTCTTCTTGATGTATTGACCTAACCAATTTCACAGGTCAACTCCAACATCTAGAAAAGTCTTCATAAAGCGGTAACTGTTTACTTCCGATAGTGCATCCATTTTTAGTACGGTTAAAGTTGTCCCAAAATGTTGGACCTTTTAGTGAATGTTACAAAGTGCTCCTCATGCACCAACGCACTAATGAAATCACTCCCTCCAGGCCAGGTTCCGACAAACAAACAAGAAAATTCCCTCTATATTGCTTTTCAAGCACTCACCAAATTGTATTCTCGACTGTATGTTTTAGTGGTTTAATTAGCTTTGAATTATATAAACTGCTTTCTTGATGCCTGTAGGCAGTCAAAGTAGTGTGTCAGTACGGACCAACTGTAGGGTAGGAATACAGAACACGTCCACAGCCTGTCTTTGTTTCTGGCCCTCAGTTACTGTGTTCTGGCTTAGCGAAGCTGCCCACTGTTCTCCTACGGGGGTTATTGTTAAGGAGTGCTCTTTTCCTTTCACGCCAGCATTCCCTGTCCTCAACATCTCCTTATCTTATTTCTTCGGGCATTTACTTTCACAAGAGTTCAGAACATCATGCTGAGTCAGGATCCCTGGAGCTCAGTAAAGTGGCGTTGGGCAGAAAGGTTACACCAAACTGGGGACTCCTACAGAAGTGACGGAAATACTGTACATGTCAACAACAGGATGCTGTTGAAAAGGACTCAAAGAGATGGAGAGGACCAATTACAGTTTTGTATTTAAGGTGGTTTAAAGCAACTTTGTGGCATTCTGTTCAAAAGTTTAAAATCCATCCATCTGTCCCACTTGTCCTGGACACCCATATTTGCGTCTTGTTGAACATGTGAAATATCCTTGCGAAAAGAAAAACTGTTTGTGACCATTAAAAACAGTTGGTAAACGTCCGGTGAATGTCTTTGCGAGGAAAACAACATCCGCTCCCCTTGCAAACCTTCGCTGATCATTGGGATATGGCTTTAATAAACTTGAAATGGAATACAGTACATGTCTATATGATAACGTCAGATCATGTATTCTTTATCACTTCTATTGTTTTGGAATGCTGTCTTGCAATGATGTTGTGTAACACTTACAAAAGGTTCTCTTCCTTGCGCTAAGTAAATACTGGACTCTCTATGTCTATACTCTGCATCCACACTGACTGCTGCATTGCTGCCACTTCTCCAAATTTAGATGCATGTAAATGCTCATATGTACTGTATGTCAGGCATATGGATAAGGTAAGATAAGATAAGATAAGATAAGAAAAATAACAGTTTTCTTATCTTATCTTATTCATATGCCTGACATACGTATGAGCATTTACATGCATCTAAATTTGGAATGCTTCTCTAAATTTGTATATTTGGCCAACAGGGCTGCCCAAAATGTCAACTTTTAGTTTTGAGCTCAAAACAAAAAACCAAAAAAACAAAAACCAAAAAAACAAACAAACAAAAAAACAAAACATTGGGGAACCCAGCAATAGGCATGCTTTTAAAAAATGCAATGTTTAAAAACTGATGATGCTTGCAACAAACCTCACCATTCATGATTTGTGAATTCGCATGGTAAATTATGTTTTTCAAAGAAACACATGGACAGTACATCGGTGTATTTGGATGTATGTGAACAAATTAGACAAAGATAGAAAGTGTGGTTATGATTAATGATTTGATAGTTTTTTTCACTTTCGGTCATCAAATTAATGTTGGAGACCCGGTCAAGGTTACGAGGCAATAAATTCAATTAAACATAAATTATCATCATTCAAATAGCATTTTCAACAGCTGGGTAAGAGGCTATATTTTATCCCTTCCCAAAACAAATCTGGATTAAAAGCTTGGCATTGCAATATTTTCACGGGGACCAGAGCCAGTTGATCTGATGTGGATGTGCGTATTTTTGACAAATTAAAATTAACATCTAATAACTAGCATGCAGCTTCCAAATTCATAATTAAAAATACATCTACATAGATGTACTCCAGCTAGAAGGCACCTTAAATTCCAGAGGTGTTTTTTTACTGTCTTCATTTTAAAGCACTTAAGGACTAAAACTGTAAACAAAAACAACAACAACAAAAAAAACTCATTTACACTTACACTTTACAATGCACTGCTGACTCAACAAATTCTGACGCTGCCTTGCTTAAAAGGCACGCAGAAGAGCCAATGAAAACTGTGAATAGGCAGCAGTTTGATGATATTGGGCAGAAAAGATGCAAACAGAGCAAAGTGGGTCAATTCATAGAAAACGCATGCATATTCAGCAGATCTTTTATTTTACAGATCAGGGCTACTAGACTAAATTCAACTTGTATGAATGGCCGTAGCAGCCATTGCAGAGATATTGCGTATAACGGGGTTCCCACTCTTCCACTTGCTTTTTATTTATGGACCTTTTAAGGACTTTTGAGGGCTAATTTAGCCATTTTTAAGGTCTTATTCTCCATTCAGCAGCGGATTCACGGTGGAAATAATGCCCGCTCAGCAATATGCGGGCTGAACAGAAAAACACATCTCACTGAGCTGGTGTTCAAATCACTGCTGCCAAAAGAAGGGCACATCTTTATTTTTAGGGGCAATCAGCTAACCCTTTATTTGACATACTGTATGTCAAATTTTCATTTTCCTACAATGAAAACAACTTGAATTCATTCTCAAATAAAGTACACTAAGAATTTTTTTAAATTTATTTTCAAATAAAAATATAATTTTAAGGATTTTTATTGATTTTAGATGCTTTCCCTGAAAATCAAGTACAATTAAGAACATCATTTTACCACCTCTTTTTTATGGATTTTTATGAACTTTAAGGACCCCTAGGAGTCCTGTGGAAGGAAAATGGAGGCATGAAATAAAGGCGAGGGGGGGAAAGCAGTCAGTGGTGTGCTTTGATGTTTAAACCGAGGGTCGATTCGAACTTGATTGGGTCCATTACAGAGGGAGGCGATAGATGAACCACAAGCAGCTCTCCTCCAAACTCAGTTTTACATTAACCACTACCTGCTCTCTTCAGCACATAAAACGATCAATAGCAATGTGACTGTAGGAGAGGAGTGCCTGCCTGGGATGGATAGGCAAATATGAGGGGAAAGTGTTGCAGGTTTACGGGAAGATAAGCTGGGACGGATCGATAGAGAGACAAGGACTTCTGCTACAGGGGGAAAAGAGGATGGAGGAGTGCTAAACAGCCAGTTTACACTTGCCTACATCATCAAACTTCATGCATGGAAACCTGTGCGGTGTGCGTATGAGGGCACCTTGGTTGCCATCATCTTTTGCTAGTCAGGTCTTTTTCTTTGCAGACCTTTCACTGAAACTCTCTGTTCAACATTGTACACTGACGTAGCATTTCTTAAACCCTTTTATTTAAACTGACAGTGCCATCTATAGGAGTCAGAAAAAAATATAACAGTTTCATTAAGCAAATATGAAGCTTCATTTTCCCATCTCTGCCTTTCAGTGACTGTGGAGACCTTCTTCAGGTGTTGCACGGGGCTGTTCACAAATCGGTTGTGACTCGAATTGAGAAGCTATAATTAGCCATTAAAAATGAAAGCTGAATAAGAATTTTCGGATTTGAGTCAGAATGGGTCAGGCCAACAATACTAACCCGTGCGTAGTTTCCAGTGTAATTTATCCCTTCTCTTGGATTCCCTCGCCACCACCCTCTATCATCCGCTCTCTTTTTCCCTTCACAACCCCCCAAAATCATAGGAAACCACCGAATTTGTGAAGGTTGCTACAGTATACTGTATGTGGAGGGTGCACGCCATGTATGAAAGCGTGTTGCCCTCAAATCAGCATTAAATTCAATATTTAAGCAGTCAATCAAGCCGAGCTACGCAGAAGCACATGAATGTTTGAAAAAAAAAAAAGACAATATTGTGTGTAGTTGCGACATTTCCAAAGCTTTTTCTGTGGACCAGACGCTACTGGAGGTGCCGAGGAGTAAGGGAAGCCTCAGAGTGGATCAAACCTTTTCTGTTGCCGGTCCTTCTCTCTGGAATGACCTTCTGTTAAATGTTAGGCAAGCTCCCGCTCTGTCTATTTTTAAAACTCGTTTGAAGACATATCTTTATTGTGTTGGCTATTGACCTACTATGAGACTGAAACTGTTTAATAGTTTTTTGGTATCAACTGTATATGAGTTACTACCATTAATTTCGCTTTTGAATTTACTGTTTTCAAGTTCTTTTGTTGTATAGTTGTTATGATATATGTAAAGTGGTTTGTTACCGCTGCACCCGATGTGAAATGCGCTGTATAAATAAAATTGTATTGTATTGTATTGTATTTCCTGTGGAATCTACACACATGCATTGTTAAGCATGGCACTATGAAGTTGGAAAATAAAGCAGGGCGATACGGCTGAAAAAAATATCACAATGTACTTCATATCAGCCAAAGTAGTAGTAATTTTTTGTTTACCTATTCAAAATACGAACCTCCCGCGCCAAAAAAAATAAAATTGATTACAGATAAAACAACCATGCAGAGGAAAATTACAATTCTAATTACAAAATATAGATGTATTCCAAAACTATGCAACAGGTGAATATAGCACTCAATATAACACACAAGTTAAAGCAAACGCGCTATGTTGTCTTTACTGCATTCAACAGGAAAATGCGACACAATTTACACTACACTAATGCAAGATACAAACCAGGAACACAAGAGTTGCCTTTTTATGACATCATTCATGTCCAGGTATGACAAATCAACGTATGCTTAATCCAACTGTACATTGGTGCAACAGTTAGATTAATCATAAATGTATCAGTCATGCCAGGATGAGGCGCGGGGATGTGGAAAAGGGGCAACTGTCACTATTACGCTGGTCACTTGAGAGCTGAGTTCAAGAAACGGAGTCAGTGCAGTGTGCCTGTGTAATGGATACCAGCTCGTACTGTGCAAAAGTGTGTTAGTCAAACCTCACTCCTTGAGCGAGAGATAGCGGAAGCCTGTGGGGACTCGACTCTCAACCCAGAGGCCGGTGGAACCGTGGGTTTGAGACTAAGGCAGGACTACCGTCACGCATGGGCTCTTTTTGGGTGGAAGAGTTAAGCGCTACGCTAACATTGTATTAAAAATGAATGAAGATTATGTAACTGCAGCATGGCTACTATATGGGCCCCAAATATTTGATTTTGGGATTGCTTAGAGGAGCATGGATGTAAACAACATTGGACATTGCACTACATTACAACATACAAATCAACAGTAAACAGTCTTGCGAACTGGTTGCACTACCACATTTTTTGGGTGGATTTTTTTTCCCATTGTATATTTTTTATTGAATTGCATTTGTAGTTATGTTTTGTGTATTTTTGGGGGGGTTCATTGTTTTTATTTACAAAATATACATTTTACATATAGTAATTGGGCCAGAGAAAATTGCTAATCATAAAATAAAATTGCCTGCATCTGGAAAGAAAAATATACATCATTAAGCAGAAGCATATTCTTTATTATATAATATTCACATCAATAACTGATCATGCATTGTTTCTATTGTATCCCTCACCCAAAAATTGATAGTAAATTTTGTCTATAATCAGTTTTGATAATAGATTCGAATTAAATTAGTGTATATATCTAATTATAAATAATACATCAATTCACATTCCTACTAAACAATATTTCCATTCTGACAATCTGGCAAAGATTTTTACTGACGACTATTTTAGCACTTTGGGACAACACAAATATGGGTTAGCTGAACATCTTTCACTTACCCTGGGGTCGATACCAACTCTCTGGAACAGCAAGTAAACCTCTCCAAGTAAGTCTATATTCGGAGTAATAAATATCGTGGCCTTCTTTGAGTCGTTCGCTTCGCAGCTCACAGCCTGGTTGATGTAACATCGATGCTTGCTCAAAGCATGTGAATAAGCAACATGTATTGTGCGACAGTTCTAAACAAACACAACTTGAAATTTAGCGATATCAGTGTCTCTTTCCCGTCCTTGAAATGAGAGAAGTAATATGCTTCTTTGCAAATGTGTTTAATGATCTTGTGCTGCTATTCATACTGCTCATCGGCTTTTCTTTGTGTACAAATATGTACGTGAAATACTCGGTATGGAAACAACCACGTCGAACAGGCGAGCCTTGGCTACAAGCAACTCCTTTTCGCAAAAAAAAAAAAAAAAGGGGGGGTTTGATATTGTCCACAGGATGGTTGTTTGGTTGTCTCCGCAAAGCTCATATCAGAATCCCTTTAATTTATAAACAGAATATTTTTTAAAAATGAATAGAAAATCAATTTCCGCTGTATTGCTACTGTGCACTCTGGAGGTACAAGGGAATAATGAACTAAGTAGATGAAAATTTGCAGCAAGGTGAATAATATGGCCTTTCTGGAGTTGGGGTGCCATTTGTACGCAGAGTGTGACATGATTTTTCGTGTTAATGCAACCAGTGACAACTCAAAATAATCAGTTTGTAGTCATTGAAAGCTGCCCCGCGATTAACTGGAATCCAGTCCAAAGTGTGCACAGCCTCTAGCCCAAAGTCACCTGGGATATTCTCCAGTTCACCCTCAAACCCCAAAGAAGACAAGCGCTATCAAAATTGGATAATAATTGAAAGCCAAAAGTGTTGTATTGCATGTGTCTACAAGGTTGTGTTGTCACAAAACGTGTGAAAGGGTACGCTGTTAAGTGAAACATTTAATCTGCTTCTACCTGACAAGTGTCAGGCTGTTGTGATGTATATAACCTCCACCATCTTTGCTGCATTTCCTTCACCCTCCATTTCCTCCCTTATCTCATCTCCCTGTCACAACTCCCTCCTTTCCCCTTTTCTCCCCCCCCCCCCCCATCCGAGCCTGTTTTCCTCACTCAGGCTCAATGATGGCATCCTGTCTGAGGAAAACCTGGACAACCAATATCCTCCATAACTGTGACAGACAGAAGGATAGATAGCAATTATTGGAGTGGACGTGAGATAAGCGCATTGGGACTCAGAAAGTGAGGCAAACACACCGACTTTGAGTTCAAATATGGATTGCTGAATTATTACCCGCAAGCTGAATTTCCCCTCACATCTTTATTTTCGGGACATGCCTGTTGATTGTTCTTCACATGTGCCTTTCCGGATGCAATTAAGCAGAAAATCATTTTGCTCCTGAACCTCAGCATTTTATAACTGGATAAAAATGACTTTTTTTTTTTGAGGGAGTCACTTTACTAAAGTCTGCCGTAGATCCTGTTTGCCCCATCAAGCTGACAACAGATTGTAAATAAGAGAGTCATTCATCACGGGCATAACACATACACCCAGCCATATTTCCTCACCTCCTGTATGCTGCTATGACAAGGACATAGGTTTGGCGTCAGCTCCGAAGGGGAATTGGGACTCGTAAATAATAAACTGACTCTCTTCTGGGGGTTTTGTCGATTTTATGGTTAAAACTGCCACCAGCTCTTCAGTACACTCCGTCCATAATTGAAGATGCAAACACCTTTGTGTTTCGAGGGATGGCCAGGACATGGATTGTACTGTGCAAACGCCATATTAATGAATATCACATGGAAATGTAGTCACAGATATATTAAAAAATATATAATAAGCTTGAGGTTCCATTTTCCAACAGACAGTTGATGTTGTCCAAAAAGTCGCACATTGACAGACAAGACCTGCTGCCTACTTGGTGTCGGGAAAATTATTTATCACTGAAGAATTCTCATGAAGACTTTTAATGTTCAATTGTCAAGTCGGATATTGGATTATTTTGGTTTTTCCGACTGGATAATAATAATTGCTAACATTAGCATTTCGTCTAATAAAACAAACAGCAGGCAGCATAGTCGAGTTCTGATTTTTGTTCTGTTGTTCTGATGCATGTTCTTGGGCTTCTTCCCACATTTCAAACATTTGCATGTTAGGATCATGTAAATCTCCAAATTGTCTAGAAGTCTGAATGATTCGATTGATCGAAACCAAGGTTGCGCCGAATTGCACCACTGGCTTTTGTATGTGGGGAAAAGTAGTGGTAAACTTGAATTTGTTTAGAATTGTCATCATTGGAGGGCCATTTTCTTTCCAAAAGGTGAGAGTCAGAGGCTTGGAACCCTACATATAAAATACGATACTGGTTGAATTATGAGCCTTTTTTTCCTTTTTAGTTGACGCTGCCTCTTTGTGGTTTATTTATGATTGTTATTTTTGGTGGTCTTTGGCTCACAAAGAAGTTGATGTATCTCCCAAAATCAAACTGGATGCAAGAAATTAACACAAAAAGGAAATTCATCTTCACTAATGGCGGTGCTGCAGACCAAATTTTATGTTCGTATATCCCCGCCCCCCTCCCCCCTTCATTTCAACTTCACTTCAGTTTTTTGTGTTCCATCTGCAATGTTGCACCATCGCTATCACACACATACACACACAAATGCATACACGCACATGCACACACAACCTTCAGTATTTTCCTAAATGAAATGCTTTCAGATCTGGCATCCAATATCTTACCTCACCTTATTTTCCCCCTCTCTGTCTCTCTCCGTGTCTTTTTGTTTGCCTCTTTCTTATCTCCCGGCTCATGCCCCGCTCTTTACTTTCTCTTTGTCTCACACTAAAATGATTTCTTCACGGGTGTACCTGAAATTGCCTGTAATTTCCAAGTCCTGTTTTGACAAGTACCACCCTCCCCCCATGGATTTCCTTTCCATCTGCATATTTACACCCCCGATGCGCGCAAATGTGCGCACACACACATTAATCTCACAAACACACACACACACACACTCTTCCTTTCTACATTTATCACCTGGATTTGTGAACAGCACAGATGTTGATTTTTTTTTTTTATTCTTCACCCTTTGTTCTGTTTTCAGGTCCGTGTTTTTCTTCTCCTCCTCAGTGTGTCTGTGAGCTGTCTTCCTATACGTCCAACAGGGAGACTCTATTCAGATGAAGGTCACATGTCACTAAAAGAGAGGGCACAAACATAGGGGCAGTGAGTAAAGTCAGGGAATTTAGGCTCATTTAAGTTCTGCATAGGTGCTTTCATCATTTATTTTCCATATATGTACATGTGTAAAACACACACTACTGCCTTATCCGCAAGTTGTGTAGACTTGCACACACGTGGTCTCATGTAGGCATGTTGAAGGCACATTGAAAGGCAGATCACACAGTCGCCCAACTCCACAAACTCTACGAGATCGATATATGAACCAAGACTGGCAGATATTAGGAATGAAGACTTCAGCTCACGTTCAAAAGATGGAGAAAATGACGTAAATTTGCACATGAAAGTCGACAATAGCATCTCTGATGGTGTAGCAAACGACAGGAATGGGGATTGCATCGCTCTGCACAATATATACCCTATGATTGACTGGTGACCGGTCCATGGTATGCTCCACTTTTTACCTGAAATCAGCTGATATAGGCTCAAGCTTCCCGCATCCCTGAACAGCATAAGCAGTACAGAAATGGGATGGATTGCGGTTGATCACACATCCACACACAGTTCCACCCAGCCGCAGCCCTGAAGGCTCACATCGAGTGGATCCTCATGTTCACACTGCAGATCAGGTTTTATATGTGCATGTGTGCTCATGAGCAAAGACCAGGATCAGCAGCATGTCAACATCAATGGCTCACGAGACACAATGAGAGTGCCAAGGGCCATGCAGATCCTGTCAGTGACATAGGGGCTGGCTTGGGTTACATAGAGGCAGTGAACAAAGAAAGAACCAAAAACCTCTGAGACCATCATACTTCAGTCACTGAGGTCAATAGACTAGCTTCTGGATGTTCAGCTTCATAGCATTGTGCCATATGGACAAAAATAAAATAGATGTGCCGGAGGTTTGATTGATAGAATGAAAGAAAATGTCAATTGTGCAGAAAACCTTGACATAAGTCCATTTACAAAGAAAACTATCAAGGGAGTTTAAGTAAAAACACTTTTTGTCTGGGTATTTGCTATTGCTATGATTATGACATTACTGTAATACATAATGAATAAGATCTGTGACGGAAAAAAAATAAAAAGACAATAAGATGGGCGTTCCAGTGCAGCGAGAGTGTGTTCTTTGGCACGTGCACCTGACAACGTTGTTTCTAACTCAATGCCGGCTGCAACCACTTCTAAGTCAGGCGCATGTACTCAAACGTCAGTATAAAAATTCAAATCATACCTATGGCTATTGGTTTTTATGCTCTTAATGTATTCTAAAAACATCATAAGGACAGTCGCCACAACAGAAATGAGTCTATCGTGCCGTTCATCTATTATCGCGGCTGTCGTCATTTGCCGTGATTGTCAGAAAAGCTTGATTCAATGGGCAAACACTTTTACTGTGTAATCTTATGCCACAGATGCCAAGAGGTGGCAAACTAAAAAACAATCATGTGGAATTGAATCATATGTAGTCATGCGACACTGCAGAGGTATGGTGCGAAATTAAGTCTATGAAAATGAATAAATAACGAGGTGGGTGAATGCAATAAACAAATATTACTGCTTTGGGAAAGAATAAACAAACAAGAACAAAATAATGATTAATAAAAGGACTTGCTGGGTAAGCTTTCAAACCACAACCTCAGCAAAACACGAAAAAGACAAAAATTGAGAATCACAGATTTTTAGGTTTCCCCCTTAATTCAACAGCAATGACCATTCGGAAAAGGTTCGTCGGGCTGCGTATGCCACTTGCAGCCCAGTAGTCGGCTGCTCGAGGCGAGACAATGCAACGGCTAGCTAGCTATAGCAAGTGCAGCAATCGGCTTCGACTACGACCTGCTCAACATTTTGTGGGATCGCTCTAACTCAGGAATCAGAGCCTCCATCAACAATTTCAGATCTGCACAAATTAGTATGCAAACAAATGATTATCTGACGGCATGGCAGCACACTGACCATCACAGGTGGATTGTTCCTAATTAAGTGAGTCATCCACACATCAGCTTTCCACCGGCTTCATCCGGGAGATCCGAGCAGCCAAAATACTGAAAGGCTCTGCATAAACACGCAAACTTAAATATGCATGCGTCCACGTGCGGAAAGACTAATGCACTCCAAGCGAGGGCTCTAAGCAGCTACACGCGAGAGAGGCCAAAAAATGAGAGCGCGCAAAGTGGTCTAAAAGGGATTTTAAGCACACCAAACACCCTGTCAGAGATGCACGTGCACACACCTTCATCTTCTTTCTGCCGGTCTGTGTGTTTGACAGTCAGCGCCGTGAGGGACCATGTGGCAAGCAGCCAGAGCCTTGTGAATCAGCAATGACTAACAGTTTAAACCCGCACTTTCAGCACTAATCACGTGCTAGCAGGTGGGGGAGGACATGCTTTCATGTGTGTTAACATGTGAAATGTGCATTTCGAACAAAGCCTTAAAGTCTGTTAATATGTGAGCCAGCATGCAGATATGATACAAAAGCCTTGCCCATCAGGCTCACTTGTGTCAACTAAGACCTTTAATTGCATTGCGCCTAATTTGATATTGTCAGAGCTGACAGCCCCCTGATGAGCTGAGTGAAAATGGAGCGACAATGTAACCGTCACTTCTTCCAACGAGCCCCGACAGGGGCCCGACTCGATGCTCAGTTTGATCCCTCCGCAAGACAATGCAATGGGATGCTAATCGGATGCAGAAGCCCAAGATTTGAGCGTGTGCCAAAGTGCTGGAGTTTGTTCACGTAACCGCACGTGCCCATGCCAGGAATGACAACTATAATAAGTGAAGGACTGGAAGAGGCATGTGGCAATAAAAGTCCAACAAAATGGCATGCCAGTATCTATTAGAGCTGAGCACTCTCCGAGAACGTTCCTGATGACACACAATCACGCTCCGTGTTTGGTGAACATCTGGCCAAGGGCAGAGTGTACTCCCACCTCCCACCAAAATTGGTCTGCAGTGAGGCTTTACGGGCTTTGTCCTCTGGGGTGATTTAGTCATAAACTTTGACCACTTTAAGTGTAGCTCATTACTGCAGGTTGTGATTTATCAGCCAAAATTGAGGTGGTTGCCATTTGCTCAGGCCATTATCAGCGCCGCAGCCCGACAAAGTCAATCGGCACAAAGATTTCTCATGAGAGTCGTCCATCCATACTCAAGTAATGTATCGATTAGTCAGTGTAGCATGTCATGACCGATATAAAGCTAATGGTGACAAATTTACCTTTCCATGCATTTGAATCTCGCTGCTGCTCCAAGGTTATTACTGGTTAACGAAAACTAATTAAATAACTCAAACTAAAATTGCAAAACCATTTTTGTTAATGAATTAAAATATCAAAGAAAATGCTTGTATAAAACCGAAAAGTAATTGGAATTACATCTTAGGTTCATAAAACTAACTAAAATTAACGATAATTTCAGCAAAAGTGTCCTTTGTTTTCAACTTTGTCAGTTAATATCACACATGAGCTTTTGGGCTTTATTTTAACTGTATTTGCATTGGTATTGCTGTGTGTCCATAAAGAAGAAGGAAGGTCAAACAGTTGTTTGAGAATTGTATTTTTGAACCATTGTTTGATTATCCGAAACGCTCATCCTCAAGAGGGTCACGTTTGCATGGCACACCGATACAAACACCCATTCGCGCTCATATTCACACCTAGGGACAATTTAGAGTGCCCCATTAGCCTGCCATGTTTTGGAATGTGGGTGGAAACCAGAGTACCCGGAGAAAACCCACGCAGGCACGGGGAGAACATGCAAACTCCACATAGGAAGGCCGGAGCCAACATCGAATCATGCACTGTGAGGCCGACGCGCTAACCGGAACACCACCGGGCTGCCCGCTAAAATAAAGCATTTTCGACAAAATAAAAACATAGTGTTCATCAAATGTAGGATTTTCAAGATAAGTGTTGAGATTTTATTTGGCAAGATTTTTTTTGGGCTCCCGATACATTTTCAGTGATGGGTCCACTTCTGAAAAGCAACAAGTGAACATGTGATATGGAATGAAAAGCATTTTATCTGTCATGATTCGGTTTAGGGACCAACAGGTGGCACTGTAGGGCTCCCCCGGCAGCTGCACACCTGTTGGCCATTTGCTAATTAAGGCTTTAAAAGGACTCCCAGCCCGAACACTCAGTGTCGGGTCATTGTTGCTTTTTGCTACTGTCATGTGTGTTGTTGTTGCTTCTTGCTACTGTCATGTGTGTTGCTGTTTGCTCTTAGTTTCTGTCATGTTTAGTTCATCGTTATGTTTTAGCTTTAATCATGGTTTTTGTTTGATACTTTGGACTTTGTTTGTTTTTGGATGTAGTTTTCTTTGTTTTAAATACACCCTGCTCCTCCCTCCTGCCTGCTTTTTGGGGTCCACCACCACCTTGCTACGTGACATTATCAGAATCATGGCCACAAAACAAGATTAGCCACAGTGGCTTGTGAGCACCCATAATATGATGTGAGCATTAATTTACGCATTAATGACAATGTAAGAATAATAATCATAAGAATATAGTTCATTTACAGAGCGCTTTTTCAAAAGATCTCATCGAGGCTTCACGGTTGAATATGTAAACAATAATAAAAATAAAAAAAATCAAACAATGAAACTGATTTTTGCAAAGCAAACATCCATTAAATTGGGGACGTACAGTGATGTGTGAAGTGTCAATGATTAGCAGAGGTTGCAGCTTAACTGTTCATACAATATTGCCTTTATTTTTTTGTCCATTTTAATTTTGGTGCAAATGCTGGAAAGTAAGGTCAAACCTTTTCACTTCGTGCCTTTTACTCAAAGATGTAAAATGACTGCAGAAAATTGGTGGTGAGCTCTTTGCTATTTTGATGAATGCCCTTACATTACCGTCACCACAAGAAAACACACACTCCCGGCTCCAAACTTTGTAAGTGCAGCCTGCAGCACAGATGCCATCAAAGCCGCTGGCATTACAACCAGCCAGGATGTAGTGACTGGATTTTTGCAGTGGGAAAAAGTAGTTTAAAGCAAAAGCAAAAAGTACACGGATTGTTTTTGGCTCCTAGGTTACCCCCCGGCCCTCTCCCCGCTCTTTGTTGTAAAGTTGTGAAGCGTAATTTATTTGGAAGTAATCGTCATAAAAACAACCTGTCAGCGGTAAAGAGTTTCAACAATTAAAAAGAAGCTTTATTATATGTTGACCGTGACCTTTTCATGACAAGGTCCCAATGTTTGACTCATAAAAGTAAGCTCAACAAATCCTTTCTGCAAAGACATGCACTAGGATAAAATGTGCAGCATTCCGGCTTCCTTCACTGGAGCGCTTTGGCTTCCGTCTGTTTTTCCGCATTGACAATCAGTCAAAATCAACAACTTATTATTCATTCATACTAATACCTAAGTGTGCTCTATTTATAGAACGTACGTGAAAAGGCATTTTATTTCATATTTTAATCCCCCCCTCCAGTTATGGCTGAGGATGGTGAGGTTATGCAGAACATTTAAAGATTCTTGAATCGGCCCAGCGGAAATCTAGCCAGAAAGTACACCTGCTCAAAAAAAGAAAGGGAACACAAAATTAGCCTAATCGAGTTTGTGGTTTTATCAGTTGCATTCAAACGTTCATCAATTCACAGAAATTGTATCCGTCTGTGATCTAAGTGTTCATTTTGATTTGAGGATGATTCTGAACCCAGTCCGCACCTAGTTCATGACGGCATTTGGGTTTCCATTGACTCCTCCTTTGTCCTTTGGGAATAACATAATCCAGTGGTCCCCAACCCCAGGGCCGCGGACCGGTACCAGTCTGTGGGTCATTTGGTACCGGGCCTCACAGAAAGAATGATTCATTTTGGAATCTGTTTTAATTTTGAAAAATTACCGGATTCTCTGTTACATCCTTCCCTCTACAGTATGTCACTCTTGACACAGGTCAAGGCGCGCTTCTCGGTCGCGTAACACGTTACTGCTAAAATGAAACCCAGAAGCTTGCAAAATGAGTATAAAACAAATGCCATTGGAAAGTTTCTTTGGGAAGTGGAAAAGGTCCAGCCAGGAGACAAAAGAGGAGCCTCTTTCTAGAAAAAAGAAGGCTACATTTAATAGACAGTATCCGGAGTCCCACTTAAAATACGTATTAATCTCAACAGGAGATTCCCACGCACCAAACACACTCTGCGTAATATGTGGCCATGGTGAGTTGTATTTTTCATGCACTTTATATTTGCAGTGTATCTTAATTTGAAGGCACGTCTAACCGTTACCATAGCGACCAGAGAGTGTTGCGGCCAGATAAGGACGCTCCTCGGGTTATGATTCTTGTTTATTATTATATTTAGAAAATGGTCAATATCACAGTTTTCATTCATATCATATTATTTTGTTGTATTTATACACCACACTTTAAAGGCCGGTCCCTGAAAATATCGTCTGACATTAAACCGGTCCGTGGGGCAGAAAAGGTTGGGGACCGCTGACATAATCCATACTGTTTATCAACTAGAAATTTTCACGAATCACGAGTAGGATGCGTGATAAATGTGCATAATTTCCAAAATAAAGTTTATACCAAATCTCTCCATACTGTTAAGTTACTGAGGAAGTCACCCATGTTAAAATTCACCGGAATCTTTCCAGTTCTTATCATTTAAAATAACCAGCCATATCCCCTTTCATGAGCTTTCCACTCCGACTTCAACATAAATCACCATCTTTCCACCAAAACAGGAGCTCCAAGTGAAAAAAACAAATATTCACCATACATGGCTGGGTGATTTTTAATAAGTAAGAATGTTAATGAGTGTTATAAATCTATCCATGCAACTAACCATTCATGCAATGTCTGACAGTGTTTCTATTCTATTTGATCTACATGCAATAAAATATTCTGTAAAAGGACCAGTGTCACAAAAGATATATTTTTAACCCAGACTGTAAAGGATGAGTTTTCGCCCTCAGGGCATGCTGGACAATCAACCAGCACATCTTCAAAGAGATCCCGTAGCGAATGCTTTGTTCAGTGTGTGAAAAGTTGCGGGAATTGTGGAGGGACGAGACGTGGCTGAATCTCCTTGACAACCCGCTTGCTCAACATTACCCCGAGCATCTGACAGTTCCTTGCTCAAAGGAACATCTGGACCAAAGTTGGCTCTGCATATATATATTTTTTTACTCTTTTCTGAGCCCAAGGGGATCATCAAAGAGACTCGTTTTGAAGACCTGTGTAGGAAATCAAGATGGCTGTGAAGACGGGACGGAAGGGATCCTTGGAGAATCATTTCAGTAGTGCATGAGGGGCGGGACCAGGAAGACTGCAAAAATTTGTTGGACTCCTGATGGATTCATATTTTTGTCCTGGAATTTTTCTGACACACCTTGCACATCGTTTATTTGGATTTGTCCTGAAATGTGCATGTATTGTATTTTCAATGCTAACGACAACATGACTCCCATACTTTATATCATTTTATGGTTCTACTCTGTTGACACGTAGTCCCTTTTGGCCTGCATGCGTTCCCTCAGTCAGGGGAGGAAACTCAAAGTTGCCCAACCCTTCCATGGTAACTGCTGTGCCCTTTGGGATCCTGCACAAACTCTCAAGTGACAGCCCACAGGGACCGGTGCCCGAGCCCTGCAACTGAAATCAACTCCCACTACCTAACCCATACCTGTCAACTCATACGGTTTAGCCATAGTTCATACGGATTTTGTGGTGAATCTTACTATATGGCCGTATCGCACAAATCATACGGATTCTGACAATTAAAGCCCCCCCCCCCCCCCCAACAGGTAGTTCCGTTTGCTTTTGCCCAGAATAGTGCTAGGCTACTCGAATGCTTTCATTTCCAAAGTAAATATGAATGGATGCTGTAACTTCGAGCCGATGGGTCAGCATTTGGAGTTGATGAAAAAAGTAACGCAGGAATACAACTCTGAACACAGTAATGCCACTAAGTAGAATGATGATTAGACATTAACCAGACATTGTATTATGGTGATCTACAATAAATAGCATTGAAAATTTTGTGTGTGTGTGTGTGGGGGGGGGGGGGGGTGCCGTTATTTTGACATTTAAATTCTTTGGTATGTTATAAGGACTTTTTGGTCTTTATAAGGATTTTTTTGGTAGTTTATACAGGTTGGCGCTCCGAAATGTTGACAGGTATGCTAACCCCTATCTGCCTTCAGATGCAGTTGATATGGAGACTAATTTAAATTTTGTGGACCAATTCAACACATAATTACATGAATGATCACTTCATATGTTGCCAGCTCATTACTTGGGTATCATCAGTCATACCAAAGCGTGGTACATATAATCTTTTATTGTCTTGGCTATTATCCATTTCATTAGTGTGCATTACACACACGAAACAGCAATCAAATGCACCAAGTGTAAATCCAAAGTATGTGCACACTCCTGGCCAATTTGACTTTTGGATGTCCTGCTCAAGAGCAGCGAGGCAAGTCAAGTCAAGTCAAGTCAACAGTATTTATAGAGCACTTTCAAACAGCCATCGCTGCATACAAAGGCAGAGGTCAAGTCAAGTCAAGTCAGGCGATACCACCCGGTTACTGCTTCCCTAGATATTTTTTGGTTTGTAGTGGGCCTTGAATCTCGCCATATTGATGTGGATTGAGATATTGTCACCTCTAAACGGAGAGGTGATAAATCTGGATCCAGTATTGAGCTTCTGCATTGAAGAATGAAAACATTTAATGGTACCTTCCTCCAAAAAATAATGAATGTCTCAAGTTAGTTTAAACCATTTTTTTTGCACCAAAGCAACTGGTAGGACTTGAAAAACACATAGGCTGTGGTTAAAGTTATATTTATGCAATTTTTCCCTACAGTATTGACCACATTGCGAGAGTTAGTGAAGCATAGATTTATAGTCTTGGAGCCTTACAATTTGGGCTGACTATGGTAGATTGCCATTGTAACAGCACAGGGATTGTAAAAAAATATAACACACATTTTGTCCAGACTAAATAAAGTGCAATGTTACACCCTTCAATGGAAAAAAATCATCCCCGTAGGGATGATCGTCAAAGATGTCTGAAACAAAGAAAATAATTTATTTCATATTTGTGTGAGGATTCCTGCTTTTTCCGCTGCACACAGGTATCTGCACACATGCATACAAGGACTCAACCTACTTAGCCCAACATAATGATGCACATAATCACATCCAGGGACCACGAGACAAAAAGGAGTCATGTCCACTCACGTAGACCCAGATTTCAAGCACGCAAGAATGTTCGTCCGCGCAAACATGAGTGTCTTACCAGACTGTTGCACAAAAAAAAAACTAAAAACAAAGCTGAAGAAAGAGAAAAGATAGACGAACATTTATTTATTCATGAATACACAAATAAAATAGCTTCTCGGAATGATAATTATTTTAGAGATTTGTGTGTGTTTAGAAAGGCTGGAAGAAAAAGTGAAGACAGCGACAGCCTCTGAGCAGCTGAGGTCATCTTTATTAATAAACCCTCTGACAACAAACACACTTGCATCAAGGCCCTTGCCTTCCCTCCATCCTGACTCCCCTTCCTCAGTTCCTTGTGAAATGGCACTTGCCAGACTGACACAGTAGGGTGGGAAGTCTGTGACTACACACGCACACACACACACACACACACACACATACACACACGCACACGCCACGTACACACATTCATCCAAGTGCAGTTTCCACACACATACACTATGCAACCTCAACGGGAAACTGTGTGTCAGTGATCTGTCTGTGGGTAACAGTGCGGAGCCGGTGAAATTTTGTGCGTGTGCGTGAACGTGCATGTGTCTGTGTGTGTCAGTGAAACAGAAGAAAGTGAAGTTAGACAGACAGGAAGTTTGGCCTGCACACATGCACTAAGAAGCACTAAGAAACATGCCCCGGCTCATTTGTTCCCACTGACAGCAGAGGAGAGCGATGGATCTCTACAAGATGAGCCTGAGGGAGGATGACAGGTGTGTGTGGGTGTGTGTGTGTGTGTGTGTGAGGGAGATATAGGCAACTAAAATTTGCATTAAAGCGTAGGAATGATTGAATCGGCTTATGCTGTAGCTGAACAAGTCAACATTCGTGTCTATGTTTTCGGTAATGAGTGCTGCATGCATGCGTGTTCTTCAGAGGTTATTCTGGCACATTAAAGCCTGACCTCGGGATCATGGAGACTACGGTGAAGTGCCCCTGAGCTATCTCACACACACTTAATCATTCGTTGTGAAAAGCTTCTCTGTGCAACAGAGTATTTTTGTTTGGGTGCAAGTGCTCATAGAACTTCATTTAAACCGTACAAGGGGGTGTTTTTCACAATGTGTGACTGCAGGGTCTGGTGATGTGATGAAGTCCAATCAGCATGTTTGACTTATCGATGTGCTAGCGGAACGTGTACAGCTGAGGATATTTGATCACCAAGAGAAAAGAACAACATAAAAAGAACAAACTGCTGCCAGACAGACTACATTGAATTGATTAAGCTGACATGCTGGCAATCGATGACTCAACCTGCAAGTCTAAAGTCTGCAATAGGTCCTTCGGTCAGTGGGCTCCAACCACTGGTATGCGGCCCACTACCAGGGAACTGATAGCGGGCCGCACAGAGAGACAGACTCACATACATCTGCCCAGAAAGCCAAAATACCTCCCACTCTGTCGATGACCTTCCAAAGGGCAAAATAAATAGGGCTCTGTGATTACAAGGTCAAGAATTGTTATATTACGGCGACCAGCTGTGAGCTTTTGTGATTATTCAGACATAGCGGAAATGTGCATGGCAGCAGCTAATCTGAATGCAAGTTTTCCTTCTCTACTTTGGTTTTGCAGATTGAAGACGTAGACGGGAAGCAAAAGAAACAAGAAGTAAACAATAGCCAAACGCGCAGCTGATGGACAGCCATGGCTTGCCGTTATCTTCCCAAGATGAAACGATTCCGACAAAATGTTTCCTCACCGTTGCCTGTATAGCGGTATCTCCAAAGAGACATGAGGTAAATGAAGGCGTTGTGCAAAGTCCTTCAAAACAGACATAACAATCCTGTTGACTCATTTGAGCAGGTGATGATGTGGGAAGCAGGATTATGCGAGATGAGTTTGCACAGAATGGTTTGAACAGGTCTGTGGCGCAATAAATGTTGGGGACCACTGATCTAGCTCATTCATAATTTAAGAATCTTTTTGGTTCAAGGGTAAATGTCTTCATGAACCAAGTCTAGCATGGAGACTGGCTGATACTGCTATAATGTACTGTAATACATAAAACAATGAGCTGCAGACTAATACCAGAGAGTCCAGGCTGTATATTCGAAGACAGCGCACATGTCGACTGTGTTCACACCCAAAGTGGTGCAAACGCCCCTTTCTAAGTGTGCTTGTTTGTGAAAATACTCCATCTGTGATCAAAATTAGACCATGCTTTGTGCTAAACTTGTGCTGGGCACAAAAACGGAGCCCTCCATCTTCCCCTTTGTATTTATCACGCTCTGTGAATACGACTGCACAGATGGGCTGAAGTAAAACTTTTTTTTTTAAATTTTAATATCGGACTTAATCAAAACATCTAAGAAACATTTCTCAATGACAATGCTCTAAACCACAAGTGTCAAACTGAAGGCCCAGGGGTCAGATCTGGCCCCCCACCTCATTTTATGTGGCCCGCAAAAGCAAATCAAACATGTGAACTTCCATGATCCTAGCTAAAATCTGAACCAAAATTTCACATTCTCATCTGTAATAAACAAGAAGGATATTGTAAGCCTTTTCTTGTAACCAAACCCGTCCTAACAGTAACAAACAAAAGTGGAGTGAACCGTTATTCTTGACTTCTTTATATGGTTTCAGTCATAACGGCCCTCTAAGGGAAACGGTAACTAAAATGTGGCCCACGACAAAAATTTGTTTGACACCCCTGCTCTAAACAAACTAAAACAACAAACATTTTTCAGGCTAAAATATAAGCAAACAAATAGGTGCTATTTTTTTATTAAGTGCAATGACAGAAATACAATTTCAACCTGACAAGATGCACAAACTCATTTCAAGTTATCGATAAAAGTAACTAAGGGCTTTATGGGTGGACTAAAAGCACATTATCCTGAGCAAAATTCTTACACTTTATTATCAGTTTATTCGTATGAATTAATTCCAAAAGACAAGGCTTGTCCGTACAACAGCAATTTATGCAACTGTGGGCTTGGGTGTTTGTGCTTCTAGCAACATGTTTTATTTCAAGGAAATACTGCAACCTTGAAGTGCTTCAGTGATAAGCAAAGTGTTTCTTGGATAATTTGAGCATAACCATGCTCACTGAAAAAAAACTTGCAAAAAACCTAGCACTCGTACCTCCGAGGTCTAGGGTGACAACCTGCTAATTAGCCCAAGGGGGGAGGGGGGGGGGGGAGTGGTATGATTCTGAGGGACAAGGTGGGACACTGTTTGGTGTGGCAGCAACGTGGTGTCTCCACGCCACAGACAGACGCAACGCCATATTCCCCAAAACATATGCTCATGAAAAGGCAAATAAGGAAAAGACGTTAAATCAAGGGCGGCCCGGTAGTCCAGTGGTTAGCACGTCGGCTTCACAGTGCAGAGGTACCGGGTTCGATTCCAGCTCCGGCCTCCCTGTGTGGAGTTTGCATGTTCTCCCCGGGCCAGCGTGGGTTTTCTCCGGGTGCTCCGGTTTCCTCCCACATTCCAAAAACATGCATGTCAGGCTGATTGGACGCTCTAAATTGTCCCTAGGTGTGAGTGTGGGCGTGGATGGTTGTTCGTCTCTGTGTGCCCTGCGATTGGCTGGCAACTGGTTCAGGGTGTCCCCCGCCTACTGCCCGAAGACGGCTGGGATAGGCTCCAGCACCCCCCGCGACCCTAGTGAGGATCAAGCGGTTCGGAAAATGGATGGATGGATGGACGTTAAATCAAATTGAATATCTTACAAGATAAAAATGCGTCTGAGGATTCCGTACTTCAGTATTTCCCAACCTTTGTTGAGCCAAAGCACATGTTTCACATTGGAAAAAAAATCTCCCGGCATGCCCTTGAGCAAAATGATTCACAAAAAAAGGCTATACAGGTTAATCATGTACCTACTGCCGTCGAGCGGAAGAGAATTTCATTGCTCTTCCTTTTACTACATGTGGTTAGCATGGAGCAATTAACAAAAGCATTTCTTAAAAATTATAAAACAAATCATTTTGAATCCGAATAACTGATTTTGGATCATTTCCCATGGCGCAACTGATGTTCTCTCAAGTCGCAATAAATAATGTGCCATGGCCAATGGGTTGAGAATCACTGCACTACTTGACAGAGCTGCGTCCCGTGAGCCCGTGTCATTTGACATCGCATTCCCCTCCGTGGCCCGTTGAAAACGACGTTTTGCAAAGGTCAAATAAAGCCCTCTGTGTGTCCCCCTCGATCCCTGCTCTCCACAAGCACTGACTTTCCCAGTCTTTCCTGTACACACATTGTAGACAACTGCAATATACTAGCACATAGTACGGGAGGCATAGCTTTATTGCTCGGGGGCCTCGTGCCTCATGTTCCTCAAGCCTCGTGACTTTTTTTTTCAATAAAACAATACTATGCAAGTGTCCTGTTGTATTATTGTTGTTTTATGTTAAATGTTCTGGAAAGTGCATTGTTACAGCTGCAGCTGTTGTGAAAGCGCTGTATAAACAAAGGTGTCAAATTTAGCGTAATTTCCGGATGAAAAGCAGCGACTTTTGTCACACGCTTTCAATCCTGCGGCTTATTGAATGATGCGGCCTGTTTAAAGATTTTTCCGACGGCCGCCAGGGAGCGCTCGAGCAGAAAAGGTAACAGTGAGAAGCTATCATGTGTCACAATGAAAACAAAGGGCCATGAGAGGGTGCACTTTAGCTATGTTTTGAGCTGGACTGCAATCCGAAAGCTGTGTGGCTGGGTCTATGACAGACTTGACCGAACACAAAATAATTTTTTTGAAGGCTTTATTCCTGACTGAACAAAGTTTTATTATTTTATTAATACAGTATTAATAAAATGACTGAGGTATGTCAAATGGGACTAAAAAATAGAAAAGTATACAAAAATAGACAACAGTAGTGGCTTGTGACCACTTTGCTTGTTGTATGTGCTCAAAACACGTGGAAAACAACTAATCTCGCCTGCTTAATGGTTGTTCACACAAACCACTGTGTGAAACTGTTCAAACTCCCAAACGACGATATTTTACTCTAAATATCAGCCGGGTTAGAATGCCGATTGCAAATACATCAGGTCTGAATAAGCAGGGCTCAGCATTCGTCTCCCTTGACTTCGTCCAAGTCTCACGAGATTTCCCACAAGATCATCCAATGCTCCTTTTAAAGTGACAGCGCTCCATATTAAACGAGGCAGCATTCACTACAACAGTCATAGTATTGTTCACCTGGTTACAGACGCCAAAAGACAACCTCCTGAAAGACATTGTCTTGAAAGTTGACACAAAAGCGTGAATGGTAGAAAGCCTAATGAAGGAATGGTTGACAGGGACCGACAGGGCCTTTTTTATTTTTATTTTTTTAAACCAGCCGTGTGAGTGCTGTTTTACTGCCGACATGCTGCAGCGTAAACAGGCAAAGAAACGTTAAGGTTAAGTTCTTCAATGTTGAAAGCTCTTTCTGTGTCTTTCTTTGCAAATATTGCGTTACAATATGGGCACCTGCGGCTTATAGACAGGTGCGGCTTGTGTGTGTCAGAAATCGTTTTTCCTTGAAAAATGTAGTGGGTGGGGCTTATAATCAGGTGCGCTCTATAGACCGGAAATTATGGTACTCAAAAACTCTCCTTATCAAAATCCATCCATCCATTTTCTGATCTGCGTATCCTCACAAGGGTCGCGGAGGCTGTTCGAGCCTATCCTAGCTGTGTTCGGGCAGTAGGCGGGGCACACATACACAAACGCCCGTTCACACACAAAATCACACCAAAGAACAATTTCGAGTGTTCCATTAACCTGCCACGCATGTTTTTGGAATGTGGGAGGAAACCGGAGTACCCGGAGAAAACCCACGCAGGCACGGGAAGAACATGCAAACTCCACACGGGAAGGCCGAAGCCGGAATCAAACCCTGCACCTATGCAAGGTGAGGCCGACTCGCGAACCAGTCAACCACCGTTCCGCTTTCACGTAAATATCATTCCATTTTTTTGCAGTGCTCTTTTCCGTGCTACCGTTGCACCGTTAAAAAATGAACTTCCCATCCAGCAGGCAAGCGATGCAGTCTTCTTTCATCATGTTGTTAGCCTAATGTTCTGGTCCACTGACATCACTTAAGGCATCTCATGTACGTGCCAGGAGTGAGGGCACGAAGAAAAGTTCTGTGCAGAACTAGAAATATGTGATTAAATGTATAGATTTTGTAATGCAATTTTCTTTCTTAATGAATCAAAATTAAGGCATTATTTTTAAGTCAGATCTTTTTTTCTTTTTTTTGGCGCCTCATTTAAACGTGCCCTCTGGCAATTTCAAAGTAAGAATAACTGTGAAATACAAGGCACATGACATCCCATGATGCTACTTGCTGACTTACAAAAGACTGTAGGCCTTCAACTCAACAGTGACAATTTGAGGGTGAAAACTGAAAAGGATGTCCGCATGTTTTTGCAAATAAAATACATTCCTACTCTTGGTAAGACGTGTACCAATGTTAAAATGTAAAGAAAAGGCAAAAACTTCATCGACTAGAATTCATAGCACGGTGGAGAAAAACACCATGGAAGAAAACATATGTCAGAGTGCCTTGTATAAACTCAATTTGCAAATTTTATAACCCAACTAAAGGGCGCCAAAAGTGGTAAGTGTGGCTCAGATTTTTTGAGGTGCCTGACCAGACTGAACCAAACTGATCTTGTAAAAAAAAATAAAAAGGGCTTCGGAAAGCAAAGGAGACGGTGAAACTTAAAAAGAGATACTAGATCTGTGTTTCTGTTGTTTCTCTTCTTGCTGCAAACATGAGTCTCATGGCCCACATGACACATTACAGCAAAGTCAAATGCATCAACGAATAAGTTGACTTGTACTACTTGCGCATTAATGCACCGTCACAGCATGTGAGTGCAAGCACGCTAAGTGTTTGTATGCATTATCTATGCTACTGTATGCTACATAAAGAACTGTATTGTCATTGCTAAGGCCACATCAAATCGACCAGTTCTTCCATAATATTGCATGTGATACAATTCAGCACCAACGGATCAATGTTTTGCAGTGAAGTGTCTGGAAAATTTTAGCAGCAACTAAAAGTACAGTTTCATAGTAATTATGATTCCCCACAAACCAAAGTTGTTTTATAGCCTGTCTGCTCGGTTTAGATGTCTGAGTTAAGTTGGAAATGAAACAAACCCAAATCAGCTGACAATGAGGACACTGTTGGTACGATGAGTTACGCAACCGCGACGTTCCAAAACACTATTTCTGTAATATTTCAGTGTTTTCGCACGACTCGATCGGTAATTACTTACATGCGTTTGTAGCTTTGACGGCTCCTCAAGAAACAGTGACAGGATGCCGGCATCAGCATTCGGCATCATTTTCTGACGCGTAGTAACTGGTAAACAACTGTCAGCACAGGCACCATGACCAACAAGGTTTATATCTTGTCATGACATTGCAAAGCAGGCCTGTAGCCAAAGCTAAAAAGTGTCAGGACTTGTGAAGATGTTATGATCAAACGGTGATCATGCTTTTACGTTGTAGTCACATCCAATAAGCCCATTTGCACGAAGTCACATTATACGATCATATATATATATATATATATGCATATATATTAAGACAGTAATTTAGGCCTGTATAATATGTTGTGCGTCAGTGTAGGAGGAATGTTCAAAGTACATAGGAGAGAACCAGAAGGTGTTGGAGAGATAATTTTGTCAGTGAGAACAAATATTTGTTCTTTTTCTCTCTCCATGCATTTTATCGTTGACAGGGTGGAAAAATCTAAAGCCACATTTACGCCAGCATGTGACATCCAATTTAAAAAAAAAAAAAAAAAAAAGAATCATCAAGATGGGCTGGCAGTTTTCGCCACCGTGTTTTGTTTTTTTTTTTATGGGCTGCAGAAGCTGCTGACAAACATAACTGCTTCATATTATGTACATCTCAGTCACATGTGGCTATAACAAAATTAGCTTGAGTACTGAACACTGTCATTGCATGCAGCTCTTATGTGGCTGTTTTTGCAGATTTCTTTAGTTATTTATTTATATCTTCTGACTATATTTAGGGAAGAGGAATAAAAATTGACTTAAGCCATACTGATGCCATCCTTTTAGAAAGTATGTGGAAATTCAAATGTACTGTAAGCTCAGTAACTTTCCTGGTGATACAAATTTTGTGTTGATGATGCGTTAGGAACGTCTTGCTGATCAAAGTAAAACCCTATCACAACTAAGACGACCGGATTGATAATTCTGGTTTCAACGTTCCTTTCGATGTTTGAGACAAGCTATCTGACAGTTTAGCACCACGTATGCGGCGTATTGGGGTGAGATTAGCTTTGACTGGATAATCATCATCGCAGATTCACGGATGTTCTTATAATATGTGAACCAATATGAGTAAAATGATATCTTACCATTTCCTCAAGGTACAAGCTGTTGCTTGTTTCATCTTTTGCTTTTTGAATTATGATCAAGACTTCTTGCGCGAGTGAAGTGAAAAATAATAATAATAATAATCGAACCGCGGTCATTGATGCCCTTACAGTCATTTATTGAATGGGACAACCAGACAAATATAAATCCAAAATAACATTTGCAAGGGGCATGGAGCAGAAGCCAAACATGAATTAATTTGGTACTTTTTTTTTTTTGCTTTCCATCATATTTTTGTTTTCTTTGGTGGAGGTTGGCGAGAAAACCCCCAATTTACTCATTGGAGGTTTCACTCGATTTTTTTCCCAATAATTTTCTTTGTTAAATTATTATTTATTTCATCCATCCAGCCATCCATCGTCCGAAACACTTTTTCCTCTTCAGGGTCGTGGACATGCTGTGGAGCCTATCTCGGCTGTCTCGGGCAGTAGGCAGCCGACACCCTGAAGTGGTTGCCAGCAAATCGCAGGGTACACATCTCACCCTCCCAATCACAATCGCATTTATACTACTCATCAATTACATGCGGCTTTTTGCTCCTCATGGCCAGGCCCGGTCCCTATCCCGACTGTATTTGCAAACCTGCCTCTGAATAAAAGTGATGTTCACTTGGAGGCCTCACATGCTGTCAGCACTGGAAACAAAAGCTCAGCAGTCAGTATGAGATGGAAAATTGTCTTCGGTCTGTTTAATGGAAGCCACATCAGCAGCACAAAGCCCAACCCAGTGGTGAGCTAACTAACTACACAGACATGCCGGCAGTGTTCAGATACAAATTAATGTCAATAAAAAGGATCTGTCATTTTGTCTTTTAAAAGACTGAAATTACGAGATAGTGAGTGTCTTCAAAGAAAAACAACTTTTCAAAAAGCTCACAAAAATAAAGCCTCAAAACAACAACTGCACACCAGAAAGTCTGCATGAGCTACAATGAATAGAAGTAGGTTGTTGATGCGGTGGAAAAGATGCATAGTTTATTGTGGCAAGTGTGTGTGTGTGTCCATGCAAGGACCATTTACAGAAAGCCTGCAGTCAGTATGCAGAAGACAATCAAGTCATAAAATCAGTCTCCACCTGTCTTTTTGAAAAACTATCTTTTATACAGTTGCCTATTTAATTCATTTTACAAATGTTCTTTTGCTTTCATGTTTGCATCTAATAGTTTTTTTTTTCCAGTTGTATACATCACTTTCTTCTTCCTGAGTAGACTGATGTCTCCCTTAGGTACTGATGGGAAAGGAAAATATACCACTGAAGGTGCCATTTCCTTCTTTCATTTATGTGTTTACTACTTCTATTGTACAATAAGTAATTTGTTGGCCCATAGAGGTTTCGTTTTACTATCTTTGTTATTTTTATTGCAGTACAGTGAACACACACATATTTGCAGTTAGTCATTCGCATTTGTGTTTTGAACCTATCCTCCGTTTATTCACTTAAAATGTTGACTATTCATTGCTTTTCCTACTAAGGCCAAAGCCATTAAATTATTACTTTGGTACCAATGGGCGGACTCTTAAATAATTGATAGAATTTATCACCAGCCGTTGAAATGTACTGTTTGGTCAGCAGCCCTTGAATGCACCTCGTATAGAGTCAAAAGTGGCATTGAGAGTACGTTTTAACCCATTGTAGCTACAAATAGCGTGTGTAATCTACCTTGCTTTAAAATTTGCCTGTATTCCCTAGCGTGTGTTATTGTGCCTAAAGTCCAAAAGGTGGTCTGAACATCGTTTGTGTAGATTGCTAGAGTGCATATTTGTTCGCCATGTCAGCATGCGTTCGCGTTAGGTTGTTATACTAGATAATAATAATGATGAACCTCTTGTAATAATAACAAAAATTTGTGTTGAAAAATTAACTACAGTCAAACCTCGGTTTTTGAACGTCTCTGCTCTCGACCAAATCGGTTTTCGACCAAAAAATTCGAGTTTTTTTATGCCTAAGATTACGCCTGAAAATCGGTTCTCGACCAAACTGAACGCACTTGAATGCGCCACTTGACTCCTCTCGCCTTCCTTACACGAGGGAGTGACGCTTCCTCGGGTAAACGAGGACGTGATGCTTCCTCGTGTAGCGTTCCATTGTGAGCAGACGTGTTCAATAGAGATTTTTTTTTTTTTTTTGAAAAGAGCGTGGTTTCGGTTTTCAAACAGCCTTCTGGAACGGATTATGGTTGAAAACCGAGGTATGACTGTACTGATTTACAATCAGCCATTAGTGTAACAAGGGCTCATCAGTGTGTACATGTTAGAAGCACGGTGTTGATGCTTTATGATCCTCTTCATTTTGTTTGCATCAATGCCACCATCTTGTGGCATGTATCCAAAATTACAAATCTTTTGAGGGAGTTACAGATTTTTACTGTTTATGTCAGAACTGTGTGCCTCCTTATGTATTTTTTTTTCATGTCTTTATTGAACACACAAAATGGCTGCTAATGTCAATGGTTAACTTGAATGTATCACTTGGTTTGGTGAATAAATTCTGAAAAGGAGCATAGAATGCCACTGTGAAACAGAAATAAATCGCTGGTCTTTCTTTGAGAGAAACCCAACAGCTTTCTATGCAGCTGTAAATTTGAAATTTGACCAAGAGGTATGTTCGGCAACCGTCAAAGCACGAATTCAAAGTTGTCATGGAGACGACTGCTGCTGCTACTACTACTACTACTACTACTAATAATAATTCATTTATTTAGTTTTACAAAAATACATTATTCACAAAAGAACACACAAGACAACTTGAAAATTCTCTTAAAAGCCTACAGTACAGCTCCCAACAAGTTGTGGAGTCTAGAAGCAAAACTTCAGTGCCACCCTCGTGTTCACATTACACTTTCACAAGACCACAGCATTCAAGTTAGGTATAGAGTGCAATTTGTCTCTCCGACTGACATAAATTGCTAACTTGGCTCCCCTGAATAAAAAAAATTAAGAGGCTGGCACCTAAATTTAACTACTTTCTCGAATTTGACCCCTCAAATAGGACAAACGAAAACAGCACCAAGGAGGATAAAAACATTAGTAAGGTGATTAAAGATATCTTTTAGTCACCTAAACCCGACAAAAAACATGGTAACCATGTTCATCCAAAGCAAAGAATGGCCACTTGTTCAATACAGCAAGAAGAAGAGGAAGAATATGTGGATATAAATGACAAGGAACAGTTTCATGTGAAATTATTGAGCGAAATAGTTATCGGTTAACATTAGCGTCGGGGGAAACAGCTGGCCTACCTTTATGTGACAGGCATATAAATCATCATAAACTATAACAGCATGCAATTTATACTTAATGGTTTTGTGTGTGTGTGTGTGTGTGTGTGTGTGATGATGCAGCATATACAACAGGATGGGCATAAGCGTTAACACAGTTTGTGTGAATGTGTTTGAATATTCCACTGAATGTTTTTGTCATTCAAACATAACGGGTCGAAATATTCACCAACAGAGGCACAAAGACATTAGGACGTTAAAACGCTAATTCCCTTTCCCATTGCAGCCACAAAGAAAGAGTCATGCAGGCTCAGTGAAACAAAGGAAGCGGCACACACAGACACAAAGCAAATGCATACATATTAAAACAGAGAAAGAAACACAGCGTGACAGACGGTGTGGACCTGGCAGCACACAGCAAATCCACAATCAGTTCTGCAATGTTCAAGTGGTCCAACAAAGAGCAATACAATCTTCATGAAGCCTAAACCTGAAGCAATACTCCACAGTGCAAGCAGTTTACAAATGGACTATGTTGATTCTGCATAATACATGAGGCGTTCAATAACGCACAACAGATGGCGAACAATACAACAGCCCATACAGCAGAAGCAAAAGACAAATTACACACATGGACAGACAGCAAAGAGCTCAGGTACTCGCAGACACAGGTAAGAGGACAGAAGATTTTTTTTTCACAATTTAAAGCAGCTCCCAGGTGTCTCAATAAATGCTCTCTGACATTCTAAGTCCTCATACACAAAAGATAAAGAATTACAGCCTGCTTATCATCCACGTGTCACACCTTAGATGAAATCACCCAATTTTGAGGTGGCCAGTTTGATCTTGTGCAAGTGATGAGTACGGCTTTTGACCCCAGGCGAACTCCGATCTGTGCTAACAAAAATAACGAAGAACAAAGTAGGGGAGGAACGTAAAACAAAGAGCATTAGCGACAATAACACAACAGATTCGGAGACGTAAGATATTTGGAGATAATTTTTGGGTTGTTGGCCTCAAGAATAATTTTTAGAGACAGAGTCTTGCCCAAAAAATAAAATCACCAGCTTCTGGTGTTTCAAAATTCTCTGTGTAATCCCCCCCCCCCCCCCCCCACATATACAACAAGTGAAGTGCATTAGCTTTTATTGTTGTTGTTTTGCTCATGCAGGACCTGTTGTCAGTTAAGTTCTGATTGTCGCGTCATAATTTAGTGAGCAGAAAAGCTGAGCCCACAAACATGGGTAAAAATACATTTGATTTTTTTTGGGGGGGGGGGGGGGGTTTGGATACCCTCCAGATACTCAAGTATTTGTATACAAGTAATTAAAAAGTCAAATGTCCATGATCTGTCTCGTTTAAAGACAACAAACCCAGAATTGTACGAGTTACTTCAGCACACAACGCCTGGCCGTTATTTTCACGCAAGTGGCTGCCACTTTGCATGACTCTACGGTGCAATCTGGTCAAAACATTTATATTTACTGCGCACATTTCAGCAGCTGCATGTACATAGAAACACACCCTCAGAGGAGCACACACCTCCCCTCCTGTTATCCATCAATGTCAATGGAACGCTTGGTGAAGAAAACAGCAAATAAGTCACATACAACCAAGTCTCCCTTACCCCCCCCCCCCCCACACACACATTCAGCAGCAAAGTGAATTTCAGAATCAATTAATTAAAAAGCTAGGCCATCTCCCAGAGGGAGTAAAACAAATTATTTCAGAACCCTAACCCTGGTACACAAATCAAAGATGCTAAGCAATAGAAATGGGGAAAAACAAAATGAATACAGACAGAGTAGTGGAAGACTGAAAGAATATCCATCTTAAAAAGGAGAATCGATTTAATTCATTTGATTTAATATGATAAGATTCAGCGTGCTTTAACTCCTACTACTGTACTCAAATGGCAATTTCTCCAGCGAGAGGGGAGGAACTGATCAGCAGATACAAAGCAAGATGGCTTTGTGTGCGTTTAATTGATATTCACCCCCATTTCTTCCTCATTGTCTCTTCCGATTAGTTTCAGGCCCTTTTAAGAGTGTTATTGATTTTTTGACACAAACAAGCCGAGAGGAGTTCTATGTGTGTCTGTGTGTGCGTCATTGTGCCTTCACTGCAGCACGCCTGGCTTGATTCTAAAATGAATAGATTTATCTTCTCCCTAGTCTTCTTTAAAATTATTTTACCTAATTAGTACATGAAACATGGCACAGTATTGTTACAATGTTGATTAAGCAAGGATGACAACACGCTACATGACATATAGAATGATATTAAATAATTACTGTATGTTAGAAAACATGCTCCAGTAACTGAATCATTGGAAATAGATTCACGGGATATTATTATTATTACCAGTATGTTCTTTTTTTTTTTTTTGTACAAATAGCCAAGGAACCAAGAGATGCAACCTATCAAAATTTTGTGTATGAGTGAATAATTCCCCCAAAAGCATAATATCCAGAAAGATATAGCTTCAAAATGGAACTCGTAAAAAATACGCGCAGGACCGATGACATCAGATTGACAGAAAGTTGACAAATATTTAAAATGTCTAAAACGATCTATTTTTTTGTTCCTATATTCAGAGGTTACCAAGGTTGGACAAGAGCGCTTACATCAAGTCTTTGATGGGGATGAGGTGGAGTCAATACTCTCCCTTTACGGTCCTTGCTTTGTCCACTGGGGCACAGTCATGCTGGAACAGAAAAGGGCCTTCCCCAAAATGTTGTCACAAAGTTGTAAGCATACAATTGTCCAAAATGTCTTCTTTACCCCGGTCAAGGGTTACCGCAACAAGCAATGTTTGTGACTTGTATGATTTTTGCGGCTCCGTTCTTAACCTCCCTTCCGTCCTTGCATTTGTCCAGGGCTTTGGTTCGTCTCTAAAGATATCCAGTTCCAATATACCTTGATTTGCTTAAGAATTTAAGACTCGGGCAGAATGAGGTGCTCTTGCCCAACCGCTTATTGATTAATTACGAGGTGAGTGTTACTAATTTTGTTTGAATAGCGGCATATTCCACTGGTGACAGGCGCGTGACAGAGCAGCTGCTGACTACTGTTGGCGGCTTCAAGATTTTGCTCACAACAACTGCAGTCATTGTAAAGGTGGCCAAGGGTGAGTTCGATTTTGAAGTATTTGTTTTTATTTGGATTTTGGATGTTCCTGCGTTTGCGGCGAGACGCATTGCTAGAAAATGCTTCGATCACACCGTTCTCACTCGCTTTTTTACAAATGGAAAAACTCTGCAAAATGCATTCAGGCGTGAGCACACTGCTCTGAATGAATTACTTTTATTGTATTCATCAAACAGAATGCAAATAAAATACAAATAATCATTCAAAGTAGCCTGTTACACAAGCCGCGCACACGTCACTGGTGATGGTCAGTCTAACTACAGGATCTACTGCGCAATTAAGTTCACATTTAAAATGTGACATGTATTCCAAATACAATGGTACCTCTACTTACGAATGTCTCTTCATACAAAATTTTCAAGTTACAAAACGCTTCAACAGGAAAATATTGCCTGTTGTTACGAAATAAATTTCAAGATGCGAAAGGTAAAAATACAGTATGGGCTGCGAATCGCAGCTCCGAGTTTCCTGAACGCAACATACTTCTCATAGCTTCTCTGCCATTGGCCATTATCTAGCATCTTCCTGGCATCCCATTGGCCAAGACGGACCGTTACCGTAGATCGACAAATAGATGTGTGCCTAGGCAGCGTCCTCGTCATTCGCCCCTCGGGCCATGAGGCGTTCCGATAGTTTCACGTAAATGTGAATCACCCAGAAAAAGTGTTCACCAGTTGGGCGGTCGCTCACTATGCTGATGTTTGCCTTGGACATTTTCAAAGGATCGTGAAAAGCTGACAAAAACAAACATCCTCGGATTAGTTCTTTACAAAACGCCAGGCAAAAACCACTTCTGAGAGAGAACATGAACTAAAGAAAGCAGA
This sequence comes from Hippocampus guttulatus, assembly GCF_054856545.1. Lineage (NCBI taxonomy): Eukaryota > Metazoa > Chordata > Actinopteri > Syngnathiformes > Syngnathidae > Hippocampus > Hippocampus guttulatus. The sequence goes on from NC_141265.1 coordinate 4,292,567, forward strand.
AAACGATGAGGATGCAGTTAAACGTTAAATAATCACTATTTTTATTCTTTATTCTTTGTTTTTTACATTATGTTCAACCCTCATTTATTGTGCAATAATCTAATTGTAACATGTATTTGTTATATATTTTGATGCATTTATATGCTTGGAACGGATTAGCTCACTCTATTACAAACTTTTCTATTGAAGAAATTTCTTCCAAAACCAATTAATTTCCTAAGTAGAGGTACCACTGTAGATGGAAATTCACGTCTCTAGAAAACTCCATAATCTGGGACCTGCAGAAATCCTCAGAATTCAATGGGTCATACCTCTTCAATGGCTGCACGCAGATTCCCAGGTGTGTCAGAAGACTTTGAAAGTGAGCAAGAAAGGCGCCTAAGAAATCGACTTGAGCGCGAATGGGAGAATAGGCCCCAATGTGGTTAAATGCACATGGAGCATTGTTGGTATAAAGGGGAGAAATAAAGAAGACCAAGAAACAAACAAACAAACAAAAAAAATGACCAGGACGCCAGCTAGCCTGTCTGTGCATGCTGCGTTTATTATGTCTGTGCATGCTGCGTGCATTGCTGTCTGGCAACTCAACCCTATCTTGTTTTCTCTCACACCAGTGCTCTTGCTGCCAATTTCTGTATCTCCACTATCATCACTGTGGCTTCATCCCAGTAAGTGTCCCATGTCTTTACGTTTATTTATCTAAATCTATCTGTCTCTTCAGACAGTCTATCATATTGCTAAGAGCAGTGGACTTGGGGAAAAAAAGAACAGCACTAGAGAAGTGCAACAACCTCGGGTCAAAGGTGAGTCTGCAGTGGAATAGAGACTGTACGACTGTCTTTACTCCAGAAATCCCCCCCCCAACTCATCCATCATTTTTCTCCTGCCTATGCTGTTGCTGTTGAGCAACCTCCAACTGGGTCCCAAAATGGCTCCAAAATCCGCAGCGACCCGGGTACCTGCAGACCCAGTTGCCGGCTGTTGACTGGGAACTGTTCGTGGCCCGAAGGCACGCCCAACACCGCATGGAGGTCGTTCCCGAGATGGGCTCCTGCCTATGCGGTTCAGGCTCACAGGTGAGACGGAGAACAGTCCACCCAGCACCACTGCCAAGATGCAAACCCAGAACCTATGACTGTGATATGCGACCACCTGTTACACTGCACCGACAAAGTCATGTTTCACCATTTATAATTGTTTTTGTCATTCAATATGTGTTAATTTTTTTCAATAATGCACTTATAAACAGAGACAATTATTGACTGGATATCTTCTAATGTAAGCAGACCACGTTCCCTTAAAGCTGAAACAAAATATTGAAATTATGCGCATTAGCATCTTGCTACCGTAATGAATAGCATCAGGTGTTTCAACTATTCAGTTTTTCAGCTTTTATAACAGGCGGGGCAGCATGGAGTTCTATGGGATGTAGATGCATGTTATGAGATACATTTTGTATTATTAGATCTACTCACTTCAATGACAGTATTTAATTGTAATTTGGCGAGTGCTGCGTGTGTTTCTGCAAGGTTTCAATTCTTCAATCACATGCATAATGGTACCACATGATATGATGTATTGCAAATTCTGTTTTCCAGTATACTGTATGGCTTATCATACAAACGTGTACTGTATTTCCCGCACTATAAGGCACATCGGAGTATAGGGCGCACATTCAATAAATGTCGTATTTTAAAACTGTTTTCATATATAGGACGCACCCCATTATAAGGTGTATAGAATAGAAGCCACAATAGTGGCTGCGGTTGTGTTATGCATCCACTAGATGGAGCTACGCTAAAGAGAATACAATACAATACAGCTTTACTAATATAGAATTTTCACAACCGCTGCATCTATAACAAATGTGCATTGAATTTATAAGGTGCAATGTCGGCTTTTGAGAAAATTGAATGTTTTAGGTGTGATGTATAGTGCGGAAAATATGGTTTTGTCTCTTGAGTATGAGTGTATATTTGTATAAATAATGTAATTACCCCTGCATCCCCCATCCACCCAAGACTTCCCCTCCAGAAATGAATACGTTTAAATTGAGACAGTCCTGGTGCAAAGCGTGCATCGTCAACAAAAAACAACAGCGTGCCCAGACAAGATATTTGAGCTTTTATCTATTTTTTGGAGTAAAAATGAGGCGTGTTTCATAAATCTTTGTAAGGACCCAGAGGCAGCGTCAGGTTGGAGTCAGCAGATGCTGTGAGCACTGTATCGCTTACTGCTTAATGAAGAAAAGCAGGAGTGGCATGTGGGTTCCCATGTTTCCACACTTACCATACTGGCATACGTGAGGTAGAATCTAATTTGTCAGGCAGAGGGGAAATGCGACCTAGCAACTTCCCCAAACCATACTAGACATTTCTTACTGACTTTGTAGTTGCTCATAAATAGACATTCACTAAAAATGAATTCTGAACAAGTAAAATCTCAGCAATTAACTATAGTGAAGCCCTGCTATATTACGTTTCATCTTCGGCGCCTCTGCTGTATCTTTGATTTTTAAGTCATTGTTTTTACAGAACACCGGCGAGTCAAATTTACAATGGCATGCCGGTTGTGTCACCCACTAAAATCAGTCAATTCAAAAATGCATACCTCAAAACTGATTTTAATAATTTTAATGCGGCACCCGGAACCAAAAAACATTTCTTTTCATTGAAATTCAAGAAATTCTTGATTGAAGTCTTGATTTCCACGAGACAGGATACAACTGGCCTCAGTGAGAAAATATCTTTTTTTTTTCTCAATTGGGACAAAAATCTGTCAGTCAGCAGTGAAAGGAAATACGGTGTTTCCTTAAAGATGGAACCCAAAGGGAGCAGATACAATGAGAACAGCAGAGGCCCCGGAATTGAACCCTGTGCAACACCACACGACAGTGGGGCAGTTTGTAATTCAGAGCAACCCAGGCTAACATAAAATTTTCTGTCAACCAAATAGGACCCAAACTACTCAAGGGCACGACCACTAATGCCCACCTGGGTGGACAAACAAACCAAAGGAATACAGTGCTGTGATCCACCGTATGAAACGCTGCAGTTAAATCCAGACATACATCGTCTTCAGTGTCATTTGCCAGGACTTTGGTTGAACAGAAAAAAAAAAATATATATATATATATCTACACGCACACACACACACACAAGAAAATATTGAGAATTGTGTATTTATATAGTATTTAGTATTTATATAGCATTATATTAATGATACAACTACTCAGGAATACTTTGAAAAGTGTGTTTTAATAGGTTCAAATGTGTTGAAAGCATGTGATGAGTAAAAGTAGTTGGTCTGTCTATATGATGTATTTTCACCAATCACAGGTGGGTATGGACCCCACTGTATCCCCACAATAAACAGTGTTTAACTGTACCTAAAACTTAGAGCCACACTGGTTTGTTATCAGTCTTTTTAACTTTAAAATGCTTGATAGTGCTTCAGACACAGAAAATATACTTCAGGGTGTAAAATCTTCAATTCAAAGGGCACAAGTCAAACGTGTAGTGAGACTTAAAATGTGCAAAAACGCGAATATGAGAACACCAAAATCACAGCCTGGAAAGGCAAAAGTTGCTTGCACTTTCCCAGAGCTAAGCTTCGCCCACACTCAAGCTCATGGGAGCTCTAATAGAGCTGCCACGCAAGGGGCTTCCTGCAGCTGATAACCCTGCACTGGCCCCTGTACAGTACCTACCCCGGAGAGAAGCCATTACCCTGGTTGCAGCTCCTTCCTGGATAAGTTGCAGCTTATAAGCCTCATAGCCACAGGATAACTTTTTATTGTCTTTTTAAAACTTTGAGGCGATGGCAAGGGAGGGGCTGTATATGCAGAACAACCTCTGCATTACAGGATGTGGGTGCTCTCAAACAGCGTGCTACCAGCAATTCCTGCTCACTAACGGGCAGTCCCACGGTAGGGAGGGTGAGATCTGTTGGACCAGAACAATGCCAAAAAAGGCGGTCATAAAAACAAAATACCATGGTCTTGATACCACCATGACAACACACACACACACACACACACACACACACACACACACACACACACACACACACACACACACACACACGCTACTGGATGACTGTACTTCTCTGGACATATCAGAAACAATGCATAGGCTGACAAAGCAAAAGCATTCAAAAAAACATACAAACAGACATGCAAAGAAATAGTGCCACGAAAACAATATGCACCTCAGCATTTGTTGAGGGTCCAAATGGCTTTGACATGAGACCCCAAATAAAATAAATACAGTAATAAAACAAGAAGACAAAAACGTAGTAGATACTCAGCCCCAAAACATCTGCTGAGTCAGCGCGAACAAAACTTGCAGCCAATGAGCTCTGAAAACAGATTACCTTCCACAATGAATACCTTACACAGTGCCCCCGAAACACAGTTGGCTCATGTACACGATATCTCCCTGAGAATTTTATCATCTCTCCCCAATCGGGCTTTCCGTTTTCAATCACAGCGACGATGAATGGACGCAGGAAACACAACAAAACAAGAACGTTAACAACTCAATGCAGTAAAAATGGGTAAAAATCTGATTATACTAGTCCAGAAAATGACTTTTGCAGTTAGTCATTAACATTCACGTCTGTACAGTATGTGTGTGTGTGTGTGTGTGTACATGAAACTCCTCTACAACAAAACCTACATATGTGAAAATACCCCCTAGTGTGAAAAAATCTTCATGCATTAAAGCCATTCCCTCTTTTCTGCTTCCCCCTACAACGCAAAGTCCCCCTGTTGCATAATACAAAATCCTTTTCTCCACCCTTGCCTCGCAACGAGGTTCACTACAACGAAAACAAGCCTTCCGCAAAAGTCTGATCCAACCTTAGCCTGCCACAGCCACCGCTAATGCTTAGCTCGGAAACGGCAACAGCAACCACTACACTGGCTTACACATGCGCAGTAGTAGAGGAAGTATTTGTTATTAGTTTCAGACGCAGCATGAACGCTGCATAAAATGGCTACAAAACAGACCTTTTCAGACCAAGGAGTTAAGAAAAGACAAGCATTCACGCTTGAAGACAGGATAAAAGGAATAAAAATGAAAGATGGAGGAAGCAAAGTAAAATACATTATGCAAGAAATTGATGTAAGTGAAAGTGCTGATCATAAATTTCGCAATTTCTTTCCCGTTTTTTTCTTTCTACACTGGCTATATGAAGTGTCAAATAAGTGTATGCTCTTACTTATGCACTATTGGAATAAAAAGAGTCCAAATATAGTTTGTGTGTGTGTGTGTGTGTGTGTGTGTGTGTGTGTGTGTGTGCTTATGTCTGAGATAAAATTTGCTTCAGTGAAAAGTCCCCTGTTGTGAAAATGTTCTTGCTGCAAACATGATTTTGTTGTAGAGGAGTTTCGCTGTATGTGTGTGTGTATATATATATATATATATATATTAGAGCTGTCAAACGATTAAAATATTTAATCTAATAAAAAATGCAACTGTCATAATTCACTCAAATTCACTAAAAATTAATCGTGATTACTCACGCATTTTTTATCGTTTCGAAATATAAAATTCCCTTTTATATTTTTTTGTCCTATTTTTCCCCATTTTAATGCTCTCATCAACATGGAATCATGAATCAGTTTTCTATGTGCAAAATGCAAATATTTACTGATATAACAATTTCGATTTTAAATTTTACATGAACATTTTTCACTTGAGGGAGCTATTCACACATAATCTCTCACACAATATTACTGTCCATCAACAACAGTGAAAAATATATTTTGTCACACAATAGCTGTTTTAACAGCTCTTTTTATAGAATCAAAACAGAGCAATATAACACTATAAAGTGCACATCTAAGGTAAACTAGTACTCAGCCTAGAGTGGATTTAAGCCATGGTTGCAGACTTAGTTTTTCTCAAGTTTGCTTTGAACACAGCAGTCAGGCTATGTTGATTCTGTTGGTCCTTCTTGCGCGGAAGTCTCTCTACGGTTTTGTGTCTCTCGACGTGCCTAAACGCACCATCAGTCAGACGAACACAGAGAAGCTCCACCCGCTTTATTTATATGGACACGGAACACTGTAACCTTCCACACAAAATAGTTCCAAACAAGTAACAATCACATCAGTGGCATACATCGTATTCGACAGGCGACCAGCTCTTTATTCTTATTTCTCTCCCGAAACGGTGTCTTCTCCCACTTGGTGTACCTAAGCCTTCTCCGCTATGTACAATCTCTGTACACAGCTTGTAATGGAGGCTCTCGCTGGCAATCTGTTGTGGAGTCGTTCGACGCAATGCGAATGATTTCAGCTTGAGTCGAGCTGTGCACAATGTTGACAGGCTTGCATGCAGTAGCCATACATTTAACTATGGCTTCAGCAAATTTGTTCTTCGTCGTGTCATCCATTTTCTTCGCTTTGAAATGATCCACAGCTGTCTGTCTGAGACTAGGGGGCGGAGTACTCACGTCAGCTGTGTGCTTGGCCATTAAGTGGTATTTCAGACTCGACGTGCTATGATGATAGCTCAGTTTACGACTGCAAAACATACAGGTAACTTTGGTCTTGTCAGTGGAACAATCTGGTAACTTTTTAAAAGTAAACTTTCCATTCATAAACTCTTTAAGTATCCGTTTTCAGTGTCTTGCGCTGCTGTGGCTGGCAAAACAAACATGCGTGGACCTGTGCAGCGCGCTTATTGTTTTGTTTCGAGTTTATTTATCGAGCAACGTAACATCCGCTGTGACGTGTGCCGCGTTAATCTTGCGAGAAAAAATTTAATCCTGTTAAAATTTATTTAAATTAATGCCAATAAAAACACACTAAACTGACAGCTCTAATATATATATATATATATATATATATATAAAATATGTCAGCTATTGGACCAGGCAGCGCCTTGCATGGCAGCAGCCTCCCATTGGTGTATCAAATTGTGAATGGCTGAATGTGAGGTTTTGTAAAACAGTTTGGTCACCAACTGGTGTAGGTCAGAGGTCGGCAACCCAAAATGTTGAAAGAGCCATATTGGACAAAAAAACAAAAAACAAATATGTCTAAAAAATTAAAAGCCTTATATAAGCCTTAAAGTGAAGGCAACACATGCTGTATACATTAATATTAGCTATATTAGGCTACTATCAAAATGACTACGTTGGATGCAAATACACAATGAACCTTCATCTTTTCGAACAACCAAACTCCGGCGATCGACCCGTTACCCACTGCAAATGAGGCCTTGGATCACGTACTGTACGTTTTCCAATTTGTACTATTGCATATTTTGTGTCTACTAAAGTACGTTTTCTGTTCTAAAATTACAGCAGATGCCACTTGATACTCTCGTAATTGTGCCCCCCAGTTGTCATCCACCTAGGTCAGTACACAGTGAAGACTGCAGTTCCCTGAATCAAGGGAAGTCCTGTAATAGGAACATGGCTTTGCAAATGCTGACGAAATGACCTTGTGGCTCATGGTTTATAACATCACACATCTTTAGTGAACATTCAGATGAGACATGAATTTGGACATTTATGGGTTCACACATTCTTAAAGGTCACTGTCTCATTGTGCTCTTCCGCCGGTGAGAAAAAGGCGAACATTTATGATGCTCTATATTCTCCTTTAAATGAGTCTCGGAAGACCTTAAAGTATGATAATGCAGATGTATTAATTTAAAGAGAGTGCAAAAGAGTGATGCGGTATAGCTTTAGTGACAAAAATAGAGACTGGGGCTGGTTGGGAGCAGATGGCCAATCGTGATCAGCTGGTATGAAGTAAGTAAGCGGGTCAGGCCTCTCCTCCACTTCCATCGGACCATTCATACATTATGCAGAAGTGCAGCCACTGTGAGGTGCTTCAAAAAGCTTCTTTTGCCACCATCTAAAGGTCCATATAACAATTCAAATGTGTCTAACAGTAGTTGGATTGTGACACTCCTCCCCATGGTCCAGTGTCAATTTTAAAATGACACCAATCATCCTGATAGCAGAGGAAATTACAGGTGACAATGAAAGGGCTTATTCCATAAAATGTTCAAATGGAAAAAAGATTTGGTTCATCCAAGTGAACTTGCTCTTCTGATTTGCCTTTCAGACCATGAGTGTGGACCATATTGAATTTTCCACCAGTATGACTTTCCTGGAAAAGGGTCTGCCCCTCAAGGTTTATTCATTTATTGATTGCTGCTGCAGGGGCTGGGCTGCATCATTCATTCAGGGCGACAAATATTTATTACGGCCATATGCTCTATAATGTGAGTTTACAAAAGCCCTTTGGAAGATGGTACAGATGAGAATTCATTTAATTTATCTGAATTGATTTGCTTCTGCTGGGACATTTTAAGCACAAGCAGTGCAATTAGAGACACCATACGGATTATTACACAGCTTTCCTCAGGCACATTCGCTTCAAAAACACGCTGACCACGCAGTTGTCTGATCAATTAAGTTTGAGCTCTTTAAGCACTAAGTGCTCACTCTCTGGCAATGCTAAAAGGACCCCAGCACTCTACCTGGAGTCAGGTAAAACAAGCAGCAAGGAAGATCGAGGCATACGCTGACAGAGCGACAGAGAAAAAGAGAACGAGAGAGAGAGCGAGAGATCAAAGGGAAGGGTAAGTTGCAAGAGGAGCAAAAGCTTCTTGTCTCGGAACAACTGCAATCGCAGCCCCTGCCAAAGCCCTCCGGATTCATCCAGCGGCCTGACAGAAATGTCTCAACAGGCGTTAAAGTGCTCAGAGCAGACTACCGTTTGTGAAGTGTACTATGAGTGAAGGTAAAAGTAAAACAGCTTCTTCTTTTGCCAAAGTATAATTTGGTCTACACAGTATATTGCATTTTGACTTTTAGCACAGCTCGCTCAGATACGTGTTTAAAATAATGATACATACTGTATATCACAAGCAGCTCTCCTTATGATGACGCAATGCATTTCAACATCACCATAGTACCAATTAAAACACAGCATTATTCAGGTGGGAGGCAACATGCTTGATAGTTTAAGTCTTCTCATTAGATGTTTACACAAGTACCTAATGAAGTGCTTGGTGAGTGTATGCCCCATCATTACTAATGAATCCATTGCACTAATAATGCTGGCACATTAGCATGGTCACAAAGCACTTGTATTCCTTCATTTCCAAACATCAGGCTGTCCAGAATGGCCTTACCTCATGTTGTTACCCTGCGGCGTAGACGCATGCACGCGCACCGCCGCACACGTAAGCACAGAGGTTCACATCCACACGACCCATCTGTTCAACTCTCCAGACCTTGCATCTGGCCTGACATGAACCATAACTTGGTACGCAAACACAAGCGCACACTGTGAAGCGTCACAGCAAACTAAGTCGGGTCATACTGTTGAGTCGGCATCAGAGTTGCAGTGCGCATGGCAGCAAGCACAAAACACACAGCATCTGAAACAAAATCTAATCTGCCTTTGACAGGGATTTTTTAAGGAACAGGAAGACAGACAGAGGATGAATCGAATCATCAAGGTTGCGAGCTTGGCTGTTTTGACTGCAGGGAGCTGGTGCTGTTGCTCAGCAAAGGAAGCGCAAAATAAAGCCTTTCCAACCAACCAAAACACATCATATCGTTAGTAAATTCAGACGCATCTTGCTCTCACAGAGACATATCAGGCGTGAACAAGGACTAAATGGCCTCTGTGTGTGATCTTGTATGTGAATCCTCTCTTGGGTTACATAACCTGGAATCATCCCATTATCACGGGAGTTAACTGTGCATTCAGCTGCTCGCCATGTGGCCTTCACTATCTGTTGCGTTGACGTGATGCATGTGACACACTGATGACAATTAAACATAGAGCAGGCAGTGGACATCTGGCACAGTGGCGACATAGCGGACATGATGCAGTGTTGACCCTTTGGTGTCAAAACACACATTTCTGTCACATACAGTGGATGAAAATATAAAACCAACAGAGGCGAAGGCAGCTGGAGGATACGTATCCAGGAACAAATAAAGTGAATCAATGGTGCAATTTTGTTATGAGGGATGTCAAGTTGTTTAGTTTATTTTTCATATGAATTCCCATGGAGTGAAAGCACATTTTCATGAATGTTCTGAACTCCTGTTTTGTCACCAGTGTCCTATCAAGCAGAATGTCGATGCAGAGTAGAATGCAATGGAGGAGGTCTGCAATGTTGGTCGGAGGCTCAACTTCCCACAGCTGACATGTTGCCTTTAAAGACTACAAACTAAATGAGAGTACAGAATTTCGCCTGTTTACAGCCATCTATGCAGTCATTTTTAACCCCATTTTAATACACTTTTTTTGACAAATCATACATCTGACCAAAACCTTAATGATCTATTTTTAGATTATACTGCAATCCACTGGCCAACCACACCCAAATCATCTTGCATAGGCTCCACTTCGCTTGCCACCCTCGTGAGAATGAATGGTAGAGAAAATAGACGATGGAAGAATAATCAAACTTCTGTAATATCACAAAATGTTCAGAACAGAGGCATGGTCCAGAACCACAACAACATGCCCACTTATATTTGCGCATGTTGCATGTGGGGTTCGAATCGTGGGACGAGTGGCTATATATAGGAACATACAAATGAGATCAATGTGTGTGTGAGTGACAGAGAGAGAGAGAGAGAGAGAAAGAGGAACACGAAGGGAAGGGTACGTGAGGCAACATGGGAAGCAGGCTGGCTGTCAGGACGTGGAGTCCATTGTCTGTCCGACAATGAAGATATCAAATCGGCAGGAGTCCTATCGTGCTCTCAATAGAGTCATTAACATCTCGGGCCAGGGGCTACCTGTGTGTGTGTGTGTGTGTGTGTGTGTCTTTGTTGTAAGTGTCGTGGATGAAAACTGATTTTTAACACATTCCTGCCAAACTGGGAATAATGAGGCGGCGGGGGGGGGGGGGGGGGGTTGATTTACCTCTTGATCAAATTCTCAATTCACCTTCCTCAATCAAATATAATCGACTCTGCGAATTCAAATACAGGGATTATGTCTATTTTCAAGTGTTTGTGGACTTGAGTTGCCAAATCACAAAACTCAAGTCAACAGAATTTGAGATGGATTATCCTCTGCTCCACCCAATCCAAATGCCAACATCAAGCTAACACCCTGAGTTGATATTCCCTAGCCATTCGTTAACTTTCGAGAGCACCTGTCCTCATTATGGTGCCAGGTGATCTGATGCCCACTGCAGCCGAAAAGCGGGCTACACCCAGGACTGGTCAACAGCCCGATTGCAGGGCACATGCAGGATAAATAAACAATGATTCACAATACAGTATGAAAATAACATGCATGTTTTTGGTATGTAGAAGGAAGACGGAATACCCAAACAAGCACAGCGAGAACATGCAAACGCCTCAAAGGACCGCCTGACCTGGGATTTCTCGACTGTGAGGGAAATTTATTGACCAATCTTCCGCTGTTCTGCCTTCTTTTCGATACTGTTATCTCAACCATCGCTTCACTGACCCACAATAAAAACAAAATCACAACAAATGATGAGTATTAAATATGTCCTCATGTCACACAGGAAATATAATGTAAAAAGCCATAAAATTAAGACTTCCTCCTCCATCGCATTAACACGAACTTCTCCCACGCAGCCCCACCACCCCCTCCCACGCTGTCTGTTAGTTAACAGGCACTGGCTCCATTCAGCTTGTAAAATAACCCCCCCCCCCCCCCCCCTCAAGCCACCACTTTTTTTTTCCTGAAAAACAGTTTTGCTCCTTGCCCTCCATGAGTGGACGGCCTGCCTCCACCTCAGTAATTACAATAATCACTCAAGCAAAGCTAATACTTTCCTCATTATGGCAAAACATCGGAGGGGGACAACAGGTCGTTAAACTATTTTGGAGTGTAAAATCTAGGCTACTATTCTGAAATATATTGCAATTTGATATTGCATATATGATGCCTGGCAGAAAACAACATGAAAGAGCGAGTTGAAAGGTGCGGGATGCAACCACGATTGCCGTTCCTTCAACGTGCCTAAATTCATCAAGTCATCAGTTAAGAAAACTGTTGATATACCAAAGCGTGTAAAAGTTCACAGACATTAAAAGTTATCATTTCATTTTTAGAGTCTCTACAGAAGAAAAGCTAGTGAGTGGCCAGTTTAAGCACACAGAAAGCCCCAATATTGTAAATTTAGAAGTGATTTAGACTCCCGAGTTGATTCCTCTCCAACTGCCGCTGACCGCAGTGCGCTTTGTTTACACTGCGCTATGACTGGAGATAAAGTTGCACCACAATGAAACCCCGAAAAAAGACCATTTACGAAAAACAATGCAAAAACAACCAAATTAAACCGATGCCAAGATTTCCCATGAAGCACAATGAAAACTCGGGACACACGCACTACACAGTACCTTCCCTGGTCACCATCACGGTTAAGATGCATAAAAACTTACCTTCTTCTATTACTAGGCGGGTGGTAGTGGCGATGGTGTGTTTCCTCAGCCGATAGAAAGCAACCGCTTTCTCTTCGTCTTCCCCGTAACAGCGGATTTGTTTCTCGCGTCTGTTTCTTTAGTTATAAATCATTCCACATCCTCGTCAATGTCGCGCCGTCTTCTCTTTCATCTTTTTCTTTGCTCCGCTGCTATAAAATGTCCGTACGATGCCGAAAAATCTGAGCTTCTGATCCTGTCATTTAGTTTCAACGGAGAAACTGGGCTGTGCGCGCAACTCCCTCCCAAGGCTTTGTAACAGGAAACCAGAGGAAGGAGGAGGAGAAAATAGGGTGGAAAAAAAGGAAAGAAAATCGAGTGCGATTTTATGATCCAGAGTCTTGAAGGAGTTTCAAAAAAAACTGCCTCTTCGTCTCTCTTGAAGTTCCAGAGCCAAGGCACACGTTGCACAGTAGCCGTTATGCTGAATGCGTCGCTGTGCCAGACTGCTGAAAATGTGTGTGCAACTGGGAATGCGTGCGCGTGCGCGTCTACATGCTTGCGATCGCGTGGGAGTGTGTGTGTGCGGCGTGTGTGTGTGTGGGGGGGGGGGGGGGGTGGCGGGGGCGCAGCGTGCGCTCCTGCAGCACGCATCACAGCGGGACTCGAGTGTTGTTTTTTTTTCAAAAGCAGACAAATGGATCCCCGCCCATTGGCCTCTCTGAACAAGGACCCCAAAACAGGCTCGAGGGGCCCCCAGCGGTCATTAGCTGCCCGGTGAAGACCACTTCCTTTGTGGGCGTGTGTAAAGTAAAGGCTTGTTCAGGAGGCGCTCCCCAACCTGGAGTCTGACCTTTTATTTTAACACGTCCCTGGTCCTTTTAACCGAGTTCCAAATGAGCAATTGGCAGGGGTAGAAAGTTGGCACTGCAGTTGAAAATCAAGACTGGCAGGAAATGTACACTTTCTTTTTTCTTTCTTTCTTTCTTTAAAATACAAGCTTTTGTACGATCAATTTTCAGAATTTTGAAAGAGAAAATTTAGTTTGGCTGTCGCTGTTTACAATTTCCAATTTGCCAAATGTGCACAGGGTTGTTGATTTTGTATATTTTTTGGATTCAAAATAAAAGTTTCAGTCTTCTAGCTGCATGGATCTGTATCACTATTTGCTTTAGCCACCTGGTGATAATCCAGATAACCTGATAACCTTGATTCTGTTACATCGCTATTTGGAGTCTTCAACTAACATCCCTTGCATGTTTTGGGCCTATGGAAGAAAACCACATTACTGTATCTGGAGTAAAACCACAAAGCAATGGAAGCACATGCAAACTCCACGCAGAAACATCCCATGCAAGACTCGAAACTACTTGGTATTATCGAGGCGTGCTCACCACACACGGACGGTGCTAGCTTTCATGAAAATTTTTTGCTGTTCTATGTGAAGTCACACACTGACTGATCCACTTAACATCAGTCTGGAGGTTAGCCAAACAGAGATCACATCTCCACTATTTGACAATGGGATGAACATGAAAACTTCAAGAAAATCCACACAGATATACAAACACCACAAGAATAGATTCCAACCATGGACCTTTTTTTTTGTGACAGTGCTAAACTTTGTGAGGGTGGCAAAAACATTGGATCCATATCGTTCAAAGTTTTGACATGTTTCCATTGAGTCACAAGGGTAAGATATTTTCTGCATGGTAACTTTATGGCGGAACGAGACACACGACACTATGTTCATTGGTTGTAAGAAAATTGTCAACTCTCTGCAACCAAGTGCATGTAACTGGAAAAACCCAACAACATCAGAAATAAAATACTATGGCTTGCGATTGAGAGAAGTTCAAAGATATGGTCTCTGTCTCCTGAATTGTGTTTACTTGCAATCCAGTGTCTCAACAGAATTTGGATGAAGCTCAGAAACGGAATTGTTGATGATTTTTTTCTACCATGTCTGTAGTGTGCCCAAAAGAAACAAAATCCATGATACCAGATGCATAATCTTGACCTATAAATTAAATTCAGTAACTGTAGAACGTAATCCACATATTGGAGATTTGTTTTATTGAAATGTTTTGAATGACAATACAATACAATACAACCAGATTTATATGGCACTTTTACAACTGCTGCAGCTGTAACAAAGCGCTTAACAAAACAGTTACCATAAAGTAAATTTATAAACACAACACATAGCATAAAACACGGACAGTCGTGCAATCCTAACCACATTTCCCTCATACGCTTTGTTGTTTAAAGCAATTTGGGATGAAAGAGGAGAGAATCAAAGTGTCCTTTCACCAGTGGATCAGAGACGTCATGCTCAAAATGTGCACACATTGGCTACAAGCTAAGTTTCAAAGTCAACAAGAAGCTGTAGCATCTATTGGCAAAAAAAAAAAGAGATTGGTTCACTTCTCTTGTCCCATGTAAATCCATTTCAATTCCAAGCGGTGACTCTCAGTTCCAAATACGCCCTATTACAATACTTCAAAGTGTATTTTTCTCATTGTGTGCAAATTTCATAGAGCACATTTTCCTCTAATGACTACATTTAGTTCCAGTCTCAACAGAGTAAAACTTGTACTCATAAGAGAGTAAGTGGTATGGTGTGTGACTGGTTAGCACGTCTGCTTCACAGTGCAGCAGTGCAGGGTTCGGTTTTGGCTCCGGCCTTCTTGTGTGGAGGTTGTATGTTCTCCCTGTGCCTCCGTGGGTTTTTACTGGGTACTCTGGTTTCCGCCTACATCCCAAAAACATGCATGGCAGGTTAATGGACACTCCAAATTGCCCCCAGGTGTGATTGTGAGTGTGAATGGTTATTTGTCTCTGTGTGGCCTGCGATTTGCTGGCATCCAGTTCAGGGTGTGTCCCACCTACTGCCCAAAGACAGCTGGGATAGGCTCCAGCACACCTGCGACCCTTGTGATGATAAGCGGATTAGGAAATGGAAGAGAGTAAATTTAATACAGAAAATGTGGAATGATATTTACTTGAAAAAAAACCTAGTAAAGTTTTTTCACTCCAAAATTCGAATTAAATTTTACAAGGAGGGTCTCTAAGCACATTTCACTTGCATAATATTAGTTTGAAAACAACAAGCCACTCAAGGTTTGAATGAAAGCAGCAACAGCCTTCAAGTTGGGGGACTGCCACTCTACCACCTGAGCCATGCCACTCTTACTGTGAGCTAGTAAATCTGCAAAATGAAACCCCAAATGCTTGGGTTTCCTTTTCGAGGTAGGCGCATTCCACCCGACATCAGCGATTTGCTAACTCCCAGGAGTTGCATGGCTCTGATGGTCTCAAACTAAATAATTTCATAAACTAATACTCCGAAAATGTACTGAAAAACACTTTTACAAATGTACTTAGATTATTCAAGTGAAAAAAAAAACTTTACTACAATTTTTAAATATCACTCCAAATTTATTTTTGTCGTGGGCCACATTGTAGTTACAGTTTCCCCTGGAGGGCCGTTATGAGTTTTGGGAAACCATATAAATGTTTAATCCCCTCTACATATTATTTACACAGCGCACAACAAATTGATGACTAACTCGTTTAAAATCAAAAGTCAAGAATAATGACTGTTATTGTGGATTACATATGACAATTTTAAAATTTGATTTCAGACTTCAGCAAGCATCATGGAACTTGACATGGGTGATTTGCTCTCGCGGGCCTCATAAAATGATGTGGTGGGCCAGATCTGGCCCCCGGGCCTTGACTTTGACACATGTGCTTTAGAATGAGTCCAAATCTCTTCACTCAGACTATGTGAGGCTCTCATTCGTGTAAAATGTGTGTGAGTACCTTATGTTTTCACCCCGCCCCCCCCCCCCCCCCCAAAAAAAGAAGATTGTAATCATTTGGAGTACAATTAATCCACTAAAATTCACTCTGAATATTTTACTCTCACCCAAGTGTAAATTTTATTCTGGGACCAAATGTAGATTTTTGCAGAGTAAAATGTACACTACGAAATTTACTATGTGGAACAGGACCTCATGTGGGCTCTTAACCCCAGTCCAAATCAATAAACACACCGCCTTAAAGGTTGTTCACAAAGGCTACATACTGTACATATCTGTTATAATTGCGCTTTCTGTAAGAACACATTGGAGTGTCTATCACAGGCATCACATTAACGATAAATTGCCCTGTCCCGCTTGAACGTATATTCTGACCGAGTGTCAGTAATGCTTTAAAGATTATCCAAAATTGTTACAAAAACGGCCTTTCAAGCGGACAAGGCGTCATAATAACAAGGATTTTTATTATTGTGCAATGCCCACAATTATACATTTGCATCAGGTGGCAGATGTTCTGGGACAGATTTGTTTGACAGGTAAACGTTGTAAACTCGCTTGGACTCCAATGCGAGTTAAACATGAAAAGGAAAATTGGTGCAGTGACAAGACATCCCATTAAGAAACACCATGGACAAAATATCGAACATTAGGTATCATGTTAACTTTGGTCCTCTTTGAAGATGAACACAAAGGAGTTAACCATAATACAAAATGCCATGTTTATTCCAGTGAATGACACAAAAATACATACACCTGATGAAAATTTATCCCACTGCCAGATTGCCACCAAAACATTTCCCCACGATCCATTACTGCAAAGCACGGATAAGTGTAATTACAGAAGCAAAAATGCAATTCATATCAACATGTCTCCCATGAGCAAAGGCTGTTGGTTGTCTTGACATTCACTGTATACATAAGTGAGTCCACACTACTGACACGAGCTACAACAAACACTGCCAACATCAGTGGAGATGATTTGCTCTGACTGGTTCAAAATGACCATTCTGATCCTTTGAATTAGCAGAGGCGGGAGCTATAGGCATGCTTGTTGTTGTATATGTTAGGGGTGTAAGAAAAACAGTTTTGAACCCGAAAACCATGTTTTGATTTCGAAGATGTGAGTGCATCGAAGTGAACCAAACCCAATCGTTCCACTTTGAAACATATCGAAATGCGTATTGAACAATCTTTTACAGGAGACAAATATCTTTGAAGATCATTTACATTTTCACATTTAGACTACTGACAAGTTCATTGAAAGACCCGATTCCCTTTCAACCAATTGATGAACAGCATCCTGTCCAGCTCCACCCCTAAAAGCATCACAAAGTAAATCATTACATTCCCAAGGACTGGGAAAAAATATGGAACAGTTCTAATCTTATATTTTGAGATCCTATTTAATGGGAAACAGTAAAATATATATCGCGCCAAACTACAGTAACAGAATGAAATTTAAGTATTTCTATTGACTCAGTGTCTGACTGAGTTTGTGTTTCGTAAACCGATTGTTACCTAAAGGTAGACAGAACCTTTCTCCAGTCACCGTCCATGTTTTTTTTTTTAATGTCAAAGTTTCTGTCAAGTATCCCATAATGGTTAGTTATCACAATGCAAGTTTGACAGGTATAACCCAAATTTAATGTATTATGTTTAATGCTGACCTACACCACATCACTGACCCATTGATGGAAATAAACAGTTTTCTTGAATTTCTTGAAAGGGATTTTGATACACTAAGGAGCTCCTATTGTATTCTTGTAGTTACGGTTGTTGATTAAGTTTCCTATTTTGTATAGGCTCATACTTTTTTGGTTTGTTTTTTAGAAGTTCATCCTGTGGAATATTTATTGTCTATGTCCGAAGCTTCTGTGTGTACATGTTGAATTCCTGTACATCTCAGTACCACAATCAACGCCAGCTTGCTATGAGGCTTTAATAATTGCATTCACTCATACAAGAGCTTTTCATTCCTTTTTAATGCTATTTATGTTTGAACACCTGCGGTGAGGGTGATGGAAGGAGCCTCAAATTCATCTGCATTTCTGTTTATGAGTCATTGTGCTGCAATGTCAACACGCTGAAGGCAAAAACCCTTTGCCATAGCCTTGTGCATAAAACCTTGAGAGTATGCAAGGATGATTTGAAAACTAAAGACTGAGCAGAGAAAAGAATGCTGCTCATCAGCGGAGTGGAATTTGTCAAAGCATCTGATGATGATGAAAGAATAACATCGGTCAGGATACATAAGTAATGCGGTAGCATCTTTCTTTGTCTTTTGTACTAGGGCCAAACAAATCTATCGGCCAACGCGCCATAGAAAGGATCGTTTTTGAATTTATACCATTCGGGCTTCACACACAACTATCCTTGCTCAACTTCCAAATATTATCTTGAACACACAAATGCACAATTGGGTGTGCAAGGCAGTCTCCAATTGCCCACATAACATGCATGGCTGACTACAACATTTGCAGGGGGAGAGTTTGTGGTTGACCTGCCAGTGTCATACACGGACCCCAGTGAGTCGATTTCTGTTCCCGCAATGTCAAGCACAGTGTATTGGGACGCAGTCCGCCCAAGTACGGCATGATTTTGATGCGAATGAGGGATGCCACTAGGATTGGCAGAGGAAAGAATACTTCCATCTCAAAACGCCGCAAACACCCTGTTTTGCCCAATTCCACCTGTGCAAAAGTCTAGCAAAATACCCCAAAAATATTATACAGTACACTTCTTTTTTTTAATATTACACTTTCAAAACAGCTGCAGCTGAAACAAAGCAGTTTAGAGAACAATTAACATAAAATAACAAAATATGGTCGTAATACATAAGAGACGGACAGTCATTCAATCATAAGCACTTTTCCTGCATACGTCTTGTTGTTTGAAGCAGTTGTAAATAAAAGAGGAGAAAATCAAAGTGTACTTTCACCAGTGGAGCAAAGATGTCATGTTCAAAGCCTGCATGACGTCGCCACACGTTTGCTACAAGCTAAGTTTGAAAGTAAACAAGAAGTTGTTGCTCCTGTCCCATGTAAATCCGCTTCAATTCCAAGCGCCGACTCTCAGTTCCAAATACGCAGCCACGCTCCACACCAATCCTCCTTTTTCCTTGTCCAAGACTGTCCAGCAGTGCTGACATAATCGCTGAACAAAACGGGGCAGTGCAAAAGGCTTGTCGTTACAGGCGCAAAAAACCCAAGCGTCCCTGGGCTGTCGAGCAGCGACAGCCAAATAACGCCGAGATTCAAAATCAGTGCTGGTACACACTTGTTGCCGAGAAAGCGCAACCATCAAGCAGAGATTGTGCTCCTTCGACAAAATTCATGGTCAAAACACTAAAAACAGCCGAGGATGGGTCCACACGGACAACAAACACCATATGACAAAGCAAAAGATAAAAACAACAACAGAAAAAAGCAGGGCTCTTGAAGACATCTTGCAGGCGGCCGCCAACTACAGCGCCATATTTGTAGATTTTGTAAATTCCACCCATGCCCACAGGTAAACAGTGCTTTCCACCGGACTTGCACTCGGAACGAAAATAAGGCCCGAAATGTGATAGATTAAGTTTCTCCATGCAGCAGGATGAAAGAGCTGGACTAAGCTTTGCATAATATGGACTCAGGCTACATAAGCGTGTCAAACATGTGACTGTGATCTGGGAGCAGCAACATCTCTACAATCGCAAGGAAGGAAGCTCTCATTTAAAGGAAGAGAAACAAAATGGGAAGCTCCTCCCACCACTTATGTTATGCTTAGGGTTGTGCCTTCTGCCCAGAAGAAGGAGAGCAGCAACAGGTCATTTGTTTCTGCTACTCCTCACCACAATTAGCTGACTGCGCATCTTCTGCACTGGACTGCCGTAATTACTGCCTAAACTTGCTGATTTTATTTTCCCCCCAAACTTTAAAATGCAACCTCCTCTCACTATCACAGGGGCTAACTCCTGTCAAAACCATGACAGAGAGCCTTAATATCTATTATGATGTTTTGTCATAGATTTGTTACTTTAACAATATGACTCTAATTTTGAAAGATGATTTTAAAGATTATTTTTTTGTGTCCAGTCCTCCCTATAAACAAATTGAACAATAGCTGAAGAAACAATATACATGCTTCTGATTTAAAAAAATAGTTTTCCATCAATTTGTTGTGCATACGTGGTACTACAAGGCGATCATACATTTACATGGGTTCAGAGTCATAGCGGCAACGCTCAGGGCTTCTGATAGAGTATCCATAACTATGATGTGGCCCGTGACCAAGAGAAGTTACTAAAGGTTATTTATTACTCATGACAATTTGACATTTCGGTACACATTTCAGCAAGAATCATGATAGCTGACACACATGATTTGCTCCCATGGGCCGTATAAAATGATGTGAGGGGCCGGATCTGGCCCCCGGGCCTTGACTTTGATACCACTGATTTAGATTGTTCAATCGACCCAACATGCAAGTATTTGGAATGTGGGAAGAGACTGTCATATGTGGAGAAAACCTGCACAAACCCAAGGAGAACATGCTAACTCCACAAAGGAAGAACGTAGCCAACATTCAAAAGCCTCAACAGCAGAAGCATAAGGCAGTCGTGCCAACTCATTAGTCCACCTTGCTGCCCCACCTGTAAACTCATACCACCATAATCGGCATATGGTTAAAGTAATACTTGTATGATGTATTGAACCACATTGAATTGTCAAGATGTAAACAAAAAACAAAGTACCTGTACCGATACAAAGCACAAAGGATCATTCCGGAGGCTATACAGTATGTTCACACTACAAGGAAAGATACTTCACTGTTAAACATCTTTTGTGTTCCATCAGATGTAAACCGTGTGCACAGTGACTTTTAATCCCCACTGTTTGCTTTTGAGAAGGGCTGGTGAGGCTGGCTCAGGAGAGGCCACTCTTCATATACTCCACATAGGAGGGATTAAATTGAGTGATTTGATTCAGGTCAATCTTTGCCGGCAACAGCCGAGGAGGAGATTTTCCTGATTATGTTGCTAACAAAAGCTGCTAAACACATGAAATGAACGTAGCTCTTTCCACATAGAAGATCAACAACTTGCGGACTCATAATGTAGATGACAATATTATTCTTTTTTGCTCCACTACCAGACATGTGCCCTACAAAAGACAGTGCCAAGGTTGATGAAGTGTCAAGCTGCACTGAGAAGAGTGTGTCGCATTGTCAGAAAGCAGATTTCCTCCCAGCAAAGTGGGTTAACATCTCATTATGAGGTAGAGCAGAGGTCATCTCCTGTGTGGATCAGCTTTTTATAATTTTCTCCTTTTTATTTAGTAATTTTTTTGTCCTCTAACACAGGCGGGGTTTACTTTGGACACAATTTATTCTGGAAGATATTGTGGGAAACAGTCAATTCGGACTCAGCGTTTATAGCTCAGAGACATCTTTTGGTTAACGGGCAAATTTTTATCTTTGAGGTATCGAAAGCCCTTTTACGAGGTTGCCACACCTTCTCAGCCAAGCGGAGCAAGTGAAGGTCAGAATGACTTTTGTATTTCAGTGAAAATCATACTCACAAATCTTCCCTTTTACAATCGGTATTGAAAAGTTGACCTAATAACTGCGCAGTACTGTGGAAGCTCCACTTCTGACAACAATCCTTTCTTTGACACTGGTCAACTTCCAAGTACTTTGAATCATAAAACAACATTTCCCAATGATTCCTGTGAATGAAAGCAAGTTGCTCCATCACCCAACTCTTGCTGTCCTAAAACCTATTTTAACTGTACTCTGTTTTAAGTAACATTCTTAGCATTCTTTTAAAAGCGACACAAAAAAACCCTTGAAATACATACAATGCATAACTTTAACTGTAAAAGAAATTCAACCCATATCACCGTGAACTAAAACTGTCATATTCAATCTCTAAATCTTTTTGTAACATATTTATTTCATCACCCCTACCCTCCTCCCTCCACCATGTAAAAATTCCTTTCTCTCACAAATCATCTCATTACACTTTCATGGGTAAACATTTCTGGTCTTCTTTCAGAATGAATGCCCCACATGTTTCATTGCCTGTGCAACTGACTGGTGCTTCATATCTATTGAAATGAGTGTATTAAAGCATGTCGCATATGATGGGTGGCTCCTGCCTTTTCCCAGCGGAAGAAGGAAATTACAGTTCAAAGACCATAATTGGATTCAACTTGTGTATTCATTCAAGCCAGATCGAAAGTGACAAGAAAGGTTTTAATCAGTGCCTTTTTGAGATGGTAAAAAAAAAATGAGTTACTGCCAAGTGCCACTTCACAAAGATGCTTCATTTATTTGATAAAATAGCGGTGTTTGATTAGAAACTAAAGAGGAGCCTGCTGTTTAAGTCCAGGTAGCTCATTTCTAAACTAGAAAGTATCTTCATTTTGTCCAACGTGTGTGTGTGTGTGTGGGGGGGGGGATTGATTAACCACTGGTTCACAGCTACGTTTTTGCTCCTCATTTCACCTTGTCACCAAGCCATAAATCAGTATTGAATTTGTGCTTCATTTAGATGTCTTCACAGATTCTCTTACTGCCCCTAATTTTTTTTCTGGATGGCATAACAGCATGGTGATTTACTGTCTTCCGTAAAGAGAAAGGATTTGAGGATGTTTTTACTGTACAGTATAGTAAATTGCACCGTAAACTGAATAAATGCAGGATTTCAACAGTCTTATCTTAAATGGGCACGGTTTGCCCTCTGCCCTCTTGGAAATCTTTGTATCTCTCTTCTCCTCCGGTCTCTCAGCTGGAGAATTCCAAGAAACATCAGCCCTCTTCTTCCTCTGATTCATCAATCTCCTTGCAGCAAAGAGACTGATGAGCTATCTTCTTTTGCAGCTTGGCACACACAAAAAATTGCAGATTTTAAGGCTACTATGCTTAGCAGAGTGGGTTACAGCTGGATTTTGTTTCTAATTATATATATATATATATATATATATATATATATGTATAAAGTGTGCGTGTACCCTAAATTTCCTAGCCAAACAATCATCAAAGATTCTTCAGCTGCTTGTACTACTTTTATTAGGGTAGCATGTCTAATTTTAGTTATTACAATACAAACCCTTTGAAACCAGAAATGAATTCCTACAAAAATGTCTCCGGTTTTCACTATAGGAACCTTGCCAGACAGTTTCAGATATATCCTGTGTCACATTATCTTTTCAAATTTTTGTCAAATTAGTTTTTCAATGGATCCGACCGACATCATCATCATCATCATCATCCCAGGCTCAAATGGTCACATGCACCCAACTGTGATAACAGATAACAGTTTTTGATCGCCGTGCACGCTGGCTTGGCCAAGGCATACACATGCAAGCAACAGAGTTCCCGTTGGGATTATAACGCTGGCATACTGCTCAAAACAAGCTTGTTTTTTTTTTTGGCTTATTCCCCACCCCGACCACAAAACAGTGTCAACTAATGCAATCATTCTTCAATCAGTGTTCCATGGTGGAAATCTAATCACACTGGTTGGAGGTTTCAGAGAGCCATCTGCTTTAATCCGTTCCCTGAGAAATATCCCCGTCACAGCGTTGCCTTTGCCGCTGAAATAATTACCCATTTTGGCTGCTAATTTTACAGGTTCATCTTGTTAGGGGCGCGGCAAATGCGTGAGGTTGACAGTACTTCCTGAGGCGTTTTCTATTGCGGTGACCCTGTCCGGCCCCTCAGACGCTGGACAATGCTGGACAAACACTAAGCTTCTGTCTGTCTGCCAAAGCTCCTGGCCTTACCCCATATCTTGCATTCTCGGGAGCTTGGGCGTATGAATGCCTTGGCATGGCATCTTTGAAATCCTAAAGGGCAGCTGACTCAGCCATGAAAAAAACTGATGCAATACTTAAACCAGTAATCAAAACCTTTAAGCACGACAACCTTTATTTTTATGCTGTCCCCAGTAAAATGGCAACACTGAGGGTCTCTGATAGGAAAACAAATAATAAATGACTGACAGTGGCCTTTCCTAATGTATCAAATTTTCCTCCAAGCTCTTTGTCCTTCGGGCTGAGTGTTACGTGGGCCGAGTGGCATTCAGCTCTGATGTGGGAAATGCCTTCTGCAATGTTTGAACTTGCAAAGACACATTTATTCAGTGACCTTTAGTCAAAACACCTTGACTGAGAGGTTTCCTGTGTCTGAAATGACATACTGACATCCCCCCATGTTACAAAATGGAAAGGCTCCTGGAAATTGTAATTTCCCCATTGCCGGACAAATAAAGGATATCTTATCTTAAAAATATGAAATACTATTACCAACGTAAAATATTTAAATGTTTACAGGAAGACGCTGCATTGGTGTGGCTGTTTGTGAAGGTTTTTGGACACTTTCCCATTGCACAGTCCTGCCTCGACTCCAATTTTTTGTACACAGTGTGTGGCTTGACATGTCCATGAAATTGATGATTTAAAAACAGATGATGTATGTCACAAATATGCACACAGTGTGTGAAATCACCACAAATAAAAGATAGATACAAATAAATATTTATTTACAGTGGGTCCTCAGTTTTCGTGGTTCCATTCGTACTCCAGCAACATAAACAGAATTTGTGCCAACTTCACTAAAACTTACGTTACTGCAGCGTGGTGACCGTGAGTTATAAATTATTGATGAAAACTACTTCTGGGGCCCTATTCTGGTGCTCAGCGCAAATCTAGCACAGCCTACAGGCTAATTGTGTGCGTGGGTGGAGTTTTCTTTCTTTTTGTATTTTTCATAGACGGTTGCAGAAAGAATGGGTTGTTTGCGCCGTTGTGCGAGTGAACACAGCCAAATTACTTCCTGACCAATGAAAGCAGCTTCATACATACATTTTCCGAACCGCTTTTATCCTCACTAGGGTCGCGGGGTGTGCTGGAGCCTATCCCAGCCGTCTTCGGGCAGTAGGCGGGGGACACCCTGAACCGGTTGCCAGCCAATTGCAGGGCACACAGAAACGAACAACCATTCACACTCACACCCACACCTAGGGACAATTTGGAGTGTTCAATCAGCCTGCCATGCATGTTTTTGGAATGTGGGAGGAAACCGGAGGACCCGGAGAAAACCCACGCAAGCACGGGGAGAACATGCAAACTCCACACAGGGAGGCCGGAGCTGGAATCGAACCCAGTACCTCTGCACTGTGAAGTCTACGTGCTAACCACTCGACTACCGGGCCGCCCGCAGCTTCACTCATTCCCTTTAAATTCAGCACAATAGAGGGGTGCAAAGCCTTTGACTTGCTAAAGTCCAAGCAGAAGATTGCGTAAATTACTTTTACAATGAACTACTGTACGAACAGACCTCCACTTGCAGATGTTGTCAAATTGGCTTGGACGATCACAGATCAGCTCTGTGAATTGTGCACTTGGGGAATGCCTTTGTTCGTGTCCGCATGTGAGAATTTCCCCCGGCCCCTTAGAAGTAGGGGTGGTCAAAAAAAGTTGACAATTATAATAATAATGATCATCATCATCATCATCATAATGTGTTCAATTAATTGATTTCTTAAAGGAATCAGAGGTGTGATGACATCCACCACACGTCAGCAGAGCTCAGAATCTGGCTGCCAAAATTGTATTACACCACCTGCGCCCCAATTTACACATGCTTTTTGCTGGTTTCCAATCAAATTTCTGTCACAAACTTTTCAGGTGCGCCAAGGCATGTCAAAGAAAATGCCTTTGGTCTGGCGCAACACCGTTGAATTCACAAACACGGTAAATGAGACTTTACCCTGGCACGTAAATGAAAACGTGCCAGTTTTTACAGCGAGCTTCTAGACTTCTATAAAATAGTCACATGAAAAACAGTAAGTAGCTACGGTGGTCACTGAACATTCCTTGGTCACGGTAAGACAAAACATTTTTATTTGATGGGCGGAGCGCATGAACACGGATCACCGCAGCAAAGTGGAGCCGATGGACAAATACATGTACTGCAACAGGTTAAGCGAGCAGTAACTAGTGTATTTATTTTTACACTTTCTAAACATGTATCCTCAGATGTTGCAACGACTCGTCAAGGATGGCTGTACCAGTTTGGTAATGTCTATGTGTGTGTGTGTGTGTGCGGGGGGGGGGGGGATTCGATAATGGGAATGAAGCAATTTAATATCCCTTTACCAATTGCGACAAGAGAAACTCACTTTGAGTGTGGAAAAAAACCCTGAAGTGATATTCGTAGACTGTATCTGTGATCCCTCTATCATGTCTGTTCCCGTTAACGGACTGACTGTGGCTGCAGGCCAGAAACTCAAGAGCCGTTTATTGTTGCAGAGCAGCAGTTTAAATACCAGCATGTTCTTAATACCACTGAATCACATCACATCGATGTCTCTTCACATGCGGATACAGTATAGTCACACACATTAACCTCAATGCTCTACTTTTGACTTCCAAGAATTTACAATGTTTTTATCCAAAACTCTTTTCTCAGTGTATGCATGTGTGTGTATCAGTCAGCAGTGGCAGACCAAAGCTTCATCTTGAAAAAGGTGCATTGTGCTATATAACCACTTAACCTTCACTCCCCCCATGCTACCCTCCCATGGGAATCCCAATAAGTGTGGATTATTTTATAACACATCGCGTGGCTGTTGACTTTTATAAGGCCCCTTCAAGCACCTGAGTGACTTTTGGAGGGGATTTGGAGAGGGGCTGATTTAACGAAAAGAAAGGCCAGGCCTGAACCAGTCTGTGTCTCCAAATGGGCAGCATATCCAAAACCATCAACGGAGGCCTTGTCTGCCGGGAGCAAAAATAAACACCCTTCACTGATCCCTTTTCATTTTCCTATGCTGCCATATGGTTTTACACAAGACTTTACTGCAGCTACAGCGCCACGCCAGAGTTGATGGTTTTCAGGTTCATGTGTCCCCTATACTATCCAAACCCTTAGCATCCACTTTGCTGCCTTTCCCATTCACATGTCAGAAGTAGTGAAGATTTGTAATCACATAAAACACATGTTGACTTCCAAATTCTTCTAAATTACTTATAATAATAATAATCGTAAAACTGAGCAATTCATTTGGAAATAATAATTCAAACTCAACTAATGCAGTTTTATTTACATTTTGTTGCAGCTTATAACTTCTGTTCACGTGTGCAGCAAAAAAATGGAAGAGTCACTCTTCTCAGGGATCTCGCCATTCATCACTGCTGGAGTGTCATACTATAAGAATACTGGATAGGAAAGATGTTTATTAAGCTGAATGAGTTTTGAACATCTTATTTTAAATATATGAATACACACGCATAAATACACAAATTTCTATAAATACATACAGTACATAAACACACACACACACACTGTCACATTGCGCGGTGGTGGTGGACCCCAAAAAGTGGGCAGGAGAGAGGAGCAGCATGTATTGGAAGACGTGTATTGATAAAACACAGAAAACGAAATCCTAAACAAACAAAGTCCAAAGTAGCAAACAAAAACCATGACTGAAGCTCAAAACTATCAATAACAGAAACATGACCAGAAACATGTCAAACAAACATGACAGCAGCAAAAAGCAACAGCAAACAAACGAACATGACAGTAGCAAGAGCAAACAATGACCCGACCATGAGTGGTCGGGCTGGGAGTCCTTTTAAAGCACTAATTACCTAATGACCAACAGGTGTGCAGCTGCAGGGGGAGCCCTACAGTGCCACCTGTTGGTCCCAAACCGAATCATGACACACACACACACACACACACACACACACACACAATGTGTGTCTTGACCTCCGCCCAACTGCTGTAGTTCGATCAAACAATTTTCCCCCCGCCTACTGTCCGAAGACAGCTGGGGTAGGCTCCAGCACGCCCCGTGACCCTTGTGAGGATAAAGCGGTTCAGAATATGGATGGATGGATATATCTATCTATCTATCTCTCTATCTATAGAGAGATAGATAGATAGATATGAAGTGGGGGGATGCAAGTTGCCTTGCATACAGTCCACCCAGGTCACCCTGTGTTATACGTCCCATTCCTCTACACACAATGTACTTTTTAACTTTTCATTACAGCATTCAAATGAGGAAGCGGTTTTTGCAAAGTCCAAAGCTAGAAGGAACATCTGGCAACTTAAACTGTTATCTTGTTTCGAGTTTCGTCATAAGATTGTTAGCTATATATGCCATAAAACTGGACATCATTTTATTTTCAATGTTCCCTCTTTCTCCATAATAGTATCAAAGTTACATTTCCTTAAGGCAAAGGTACACTCAGCCGCTATGTGTGATGACTAATTCAATTAATAAGGGTGGCTGGGCGTTTTGGAGGTGGGTTGTAGTTCTCGGATAATTCCGATTTAACCTGACTTCTTATTTTAACTGGTGATAACAAAAAGTGATACATTCTCTCCCTGTGACGGCGCATTGTGATTTGCGTTCCTCAAACTGACACAGTAATTCTCTCCATTATTGGTTGTCTCCGAAAAAAAAAGACTAGAATGGGGGTTGGTTGGGGTGGAGGTGGGGCTGCTGCATCAGCATGTGTGCAGTAATGTGATAGTAAGGCCTGGCCACACAAAGAAAACAGAACTAGCTCTCTAACAACTCTCCCAGTAAGACCCTGGGAGGAAAGGGGAGGCAGGTGGGGGCTGGGCAGCGCCATCGGTAATCCTGCTGCCCTCGACTGAAGTTGAAATGATTATTCCTCTCTAACCATCAAAAACTAAGGAATATACCTTGGAAGTCATCTCTGTGAAGACATACTCAATGAATGACCCCCAGCACAGTGCTTCACCCGTTATTTACATCATTTGTTCAGTGATTGTAAAAATCTGTCACAAAGGGCTTGGATAGAGTTCCCTGATTTGGACTACAGTCCAACATTATGGCCATCAAAGAGAGAACACGCACACACACACACACACACCACACACACCCACACACACACACGGTCCTGTTAATTAATATTAATCACTCAATTTAGTCTGCAATGCTTCCTTCAGAACGATGGAAGGATTCAAACAATCACCATTGTAATTAAAATGCGCATACAATGTGTATTACTGTGTAAAAGTCCTGTTCTTACAACAAATACAGTACAATACAATGCAAAACAATACTGTACATTTTTATTTATGTTGCGCTTTCACATCAGCTGCAGCTGTTCCAAAGCGCCAAAGCGCTCTACAGAACAGTAAACAAAAAATAACATAACACAACACAGAACAAAAAAACACGAAGAGTCATACAATCGTAACAAGGAATGAGTTACTGTCTAAAAAGCATTCCCATTTGAACTGTCCCAATGTTCCAATCCCCCAAAAAGCAACGAGCTCTTTGAATATCTTGTTTAATGTAATTTATCGTTTCCATGGTTTCCACCTGTGCACAGTAGATTGAAGTAGACTTTGTCCGAGTTGACTTATCCTACTTTGGTAAATTTGCATGCAATCTGTTTAATGCTGTCCAATTATGCTTATTGATGTTTAAAGCTCATATCAATTCCATGAAATCACATTTTCGTGGTTATGGAGTTCAGTGTTGTTGAAATGTGGATGTGAGGGTTGTGAGGGTGATCGGGGGGTGGACAGAGGGATCTAAGATGGCAGAGAAAGTACAATGCAGAAGGGGGAGGGAAGACCCTGCTGCTTTCACTCAAACACTTCCTGATCTCAAATCCCCTCAGTCAATCCCTCGGGTGATATCCCCTGGCTGGCTTCACTTTCACCATGTGATGGAAGCACTATGATGAAGCTTTGTACTCCAGGCAGGAGAAAGCAGGATAACAAGGCACATATGAGTTGAATTGACTCTGTGACATAATGACTCCATGTAACTTTCTCCCCGCTCTAATACAGACATGTTCCTCTCTGCGTAAACACGAGAAAACATGTTCATGCCATACACTTTTCTTTTTGTGTGTTTAAATTCTATTCCTAATGCAATAATAAACACACCGTGTAGCGTACATCCACTTGCACCAAGCCATTAGGGGTAGGAAAGGAGGCAAACCACCTTTTGTAACCTGAAACTCTTCTCCATCAGCAGCCCCTGTGCTTCCTTCCACCAGGCCAGGAGCAGAGCGGCAGCGGGATAACATGAGCCTCTGTTGTCTCAGCCGCAGCCCTTTGGATACATTTTGAACTCCTTGTCCCTGAGGACACAGCCACATAGAGCCCCCGTTGTACTGAGGAGCATGTGAATGCACTGCTGACTTGAGCGTGGTGAACAGTGTGACTCGGTACTGTAAGGCAGTTGTTGAGTCCGAACGTCACACTGTATGTGTCTACAGTAATGCACTTGCATGGAGAATGAAGACGCATCGATGAACCAAGTTGTGCGATCTAAAGACTATGCATTTTGACCCGATTGTGTCAAATGTGTCAAATCATGCAAACAAGTGAAATGTTACTGAATTGATTGAATTATTGTGAAACATCTAAAGGCAGGCCATTGTTATTCAGCAATAGTTTTACGGTTAACTATTCCTCAAAGGTCACATAAAATGAGGAGTTCAGAGCATCGTAAGTCAGACAGCAGAAAATTTTCAGAGATAAACTGCAGAAGTGTGACATGAATTTCTAAAACTATTTTCGGGGCTAATGAGTGGTGATGCCTCTCCAGAAGAGGAAGCAATGAGAATAACTAGGAATCAGACTGGGGCTGCACGGTGTACTACTGGTTTGCACGTGCGCCTCACAGTTCAGAGGCGCAGGGTTCGATTGCGGCTCTGGCCTTTCTGTGTAGAGTTTGGATGTTTTCCCTGTGCCTTTGTGGCTTTTCTCCGGGTATTCCGGTTACTTCTCACATTGCAAAAACATGCATGGCAGGCCAATGGAACACTCTAAACCCAGTAGTGTCGAGCATAAGGCCCGCGGGCCGGAACCGGCCCCCAAGGAGGTTCGATCAGGCCCAGAAGATCATTTAAAAGTGAAAAAATGCATAAAAAACACGTAATAAATGTTTTTTTTATAAAATACACTTCATGGATTATCCACTAGGGGGCACACTGTTTTGATCAGAGTAGAAGACAACATTGTTTTGATTAGAGAAGAAAGCAGCAATCTGAGTCTGTCACTGAGACAGACCCAACACAGCAGACGCTATCAAGGAGATGTGAATACTTTACTCTTTACACATTTAATAGCACTCTCCTTAGTTTGTAAGGTGTAGGCAGGCATTCAGTTCAGATTTTATATGCACATGTGTAAATAAATTGTTTAAAAATTCCTTTCTTTATAAAGCTCGTTTAATCTTACAATGCATTTCTGTATTATATTTTTCAATACCAATTACTTGTTAAGGTTTTGTGCCTTTGTACAGTCAGTGGGATCAGTTGCAATACATATATGTGAATGATAAAAGTAAATTGCACATTTGTGTAAGGAAATCGGGCGGCCCGGTAGTCCAGTGGTTAGCACGTCGACTTCACAGTGCAGAGGTACCGGGTTCGATTCCAGCTCCGGCCTCCCTGTGTGGAGTTTGCATGTTCTCCCCGGGCCTGCGTGGGTTTTCTCCGGGTGCTCCGGTTTCCTCCCACATTCCAAAAACATGCATGGCAGGCTGATTGAACGCTCTAAATTGCCCCTAGGTGTGAATGTAAGCGTGGATGGTTGTTTGTCTCTGTGTGTCCTGCGATTGGCTGGCAACCGATTCAGGGTGTCCCCCGCCTACTGCCCGAAGACAGCTGGGATAGGCTCCAAGACACCCGCGACCCTCATGAGGGTAAGCGGATAAGAAAATGGATGGATGGGCAGAATCAGACGAGTTAGCATACAAGTAATAAATTGGGGAAGCTTGCCAACAAGCAGCATTTTTATTCTGTGCATAAAACATGCATTTTTCTCAGTTTCCCAACTCTCTGAGTTGAATATCAACAACGATGCTGACAGAAAGACATGCAAGGCTAATTAAAGGGGTCAAACCTAAAATGTTCTTTTCTATAATAAGTTCTATGCAGCCCTACTATTCTAAACGGCATTCTGAGTAATATTGTATTCGTGGAATATGAGTTAAGTAGTAAAAGTCACCTGTTTTTGTCCATCTCAGGAGGCGGCCTTTTTGCTACTCAGCGTCAGAAAACAGATGAGCCATGATTGGTCGTTACCCGAGCCCTGGGAAAATTGTAATGTCATTCAGTTGACAGAAGGTGGCAAAACGGCCAGCCCCTGAGATAGCAACAAACGGTGGCATATGGTATTTATTATTTGGGTTGTTGTTTTCAGCGGTGAAAAACTGCACTACATGTTTTCACTGGCATAAATCCATATGAAAATTATTTTCTTTTCAGCAATATTCAATAATGATATGATGTTTGGCTCAGGTTGACATCTCAAGGTCTTGTGTCACCTCCTTTTTTATTTGAAACTTCATCGTATGTGACCAAACCATTGGTGGAAATACTCAACATTCGGAGTAAGCAGACTTCCTGATGCCACATTGACCCCTTGCTAATAGCTTTATTGTAAGCACTCTCATTGGGTTTTCAACGTTTGAGACCTCCTCTCCATTTCCTGAACCCTGAGTTAATTTGCAGATTTTAATCATCATACAAGAAAAAAGAATCTGAATACAACTGCCTATTCATTTCAACCACTGCACTTAATATAACAAGAGTTTCATATATAAAGCATCTTATATGCTATTGAGGGACAGCATTAGAAATATACTGTAACTTAAAGATAAATTATAAAATAGCCTTGCAATATTTGTTGTCCTCGTTGAATGCAAAGTCACTCATGAGATGGATAATGTTTAACCAACTACCGGTACATTCTGCCCAGACCAGAACGCTTTTCCCCGTTTGTATTTTGTACAAGGTTGTGCATATGTCCAGGAGCCTCCTTTGCACATTCTTCAAATCCTTTTGTTTAAGCCTCTTGGACCAGTTTAACGTTGCAAATAAGAAACTGTTCTGAATGTTCTATGTGGATGAAGAGTAAAAGTAGAAAAAGTAGGAAACCCCCGCAAAAAAACTTAGATCTCACTTATGTACACACATGCTCACAAACTGTATTCAAATGTCTTTGTTTATGTTAACAGTTGAACGGTGATTGTGATTGCACCTTTCTGGTGATGTCGATGTCATGTTTACAAGTATTTATTTCATCAAAGGAGGCTATATTTGTCAGATGGATGATTATCTTCATCAACAGCAAATCTCCTGAAGTAAACACACGCTGAATTGTCTTAAAACAAACCTGAAATCAGTTTGACACACATTCCGCTGTTTTCTCCAACTTGTGATAAGAAAAGCAATTACTACTTTCTTATTTTCATCCTTACAAAAAAGGTTAAAGGCTATCATCTCGTGTTGTTCATGTCTGACTCACTGTCTTTCTGAAACCAGATGAACTTTCGTGAGTTGCAATTCATCCACAGGCTGTATGTACTCATGCCTTGCTTGCTTGCCTTTCTGTCTCTGAAATCGTCGCCATGTCATGTTGCATTGGGCAAATTTGTTACGTTTGAGAGTGCTGGGTAGACCCCGGAGAGCCGCGGGGACCCTGCTTAATGCTCCGCTTCGCCTGGCTTTCCACCGGTATTCTCTGAAGTGAGCAGCCTCAAACACCAGCCTCGGGGAGCCGCTAATTTGTTAAACGATCTAGCGCCAGTCCCGCAACCCCATCCAGCTAAGGTAAAAGCAAATGTGAGAGAATGGTGATGGGTGTGCTTGTTTACCTTTATGCGGCAAGAGCCCCACTTATTTGTGTGTGTGTGTGTGTGTGTGTGTGTGTATTATGCGCATTGCCTTGAGATTCAAGTAACAAAGCCAAACAAAACTGGATTTCCTTCCAGAGCCACTTAAAGTAAGGATGCAAACGACCAAGGGAGAAGCAGATGAAACTGCCTTCAATTTTTCTTTTGGTGTGGTGTGCAAAGCAGGAGCGCCTTTTTGTGACCAGTTCAAAGCCAATGCCTGCATCTGTGCTGTGTATACAAAAAAAAATGGTTTGATCCATACACACTCAGAGATAAAAGTGAAGGTGGCTTTCAAATAGCTCATTGATGATACCGCAGAAAACTCGAGCGGATGCTTTCCAGACAACTCGGGGTGAATATTGGGTTGATCATTGACCTGGATTTAAGTGTATGGACGGAATATGCAAACCCAATTCCAATGAAGTAAACATGTGGTGTTCAAAAGAAGAATACGATCATTTGCAAATCATATTCAAATTATATTTCATGGAATACACTACCAAGTCAAGATATTTAATGTTCAAACTGATGAACTTTATTGCTTTTAGCAAATAATCATTAACTTAGAACAGGGTTGTCAAACTCATTTCACATTGTGGGCCACATACGGACTCGGTAGATGTCAAGTGGGCCGGACGATTAACATTATCCCATACTGTGCTATGAATCACCGTAATATCATCTCTTTCCTTTGTTTTGGTCTCAAGAAGCATTGATTGGCGCTTTCATATCATTTGCTGCGTTGGGTCTATCTCGGTGACAGACCGAGACTGCGGTTTTCTTCCCCGATCAAAACAATGTTGTCTTCTACTGTGATCAAAACAGTGTGCTCCTAGTGGATAATCCACGAATTACATTTTATTTAAAATATTAATTCTGTGTCTTTAATGCACTTATTTTTACTTTTAAATTATCCCGTGGGCCGAATCGAACCTCCTTGGGGGCCGTTTCCGGCCCGCAGGCCGTATGTTTGACACCCCTGCCTTAGAATTTTATCGCTGCAACAGACAGGGTGGTATTTACCTCGATGTTACGATGATGGAATCCGTAAATTGCTTGCAAAAGTACATTGAGGAACATTTACTTGAAACTGTTTGACTATTTTCTCACGTAGTTGTTCACAACGAGGCGAACCTCACCTCATCTTTGCTCATGAATGGCTGAGCCATTTAGGGAAGCTCCTTTTACACCCAACCATGGCACTCACCTGTTCCTAGTTCACCTCTTCACCTGTTGGGTGCTCCAAACAGATGTTTGATGAGCAGTCCTTTTTTGGAACATGTTGCAGCCATAAGATTATACTTCAATGATCATTTGATAAAAACAAAGTCGATCAGTTTGAACATTAAATATCTTCTCTTTGTAGTGTATTACAATTAAATATGGGTTGAAGTGGTGGCACGGTGGGCGACTGGTTAGCACATCCGCCTCACAGTGCAGAGGTGGAGGGTTCCATTCCGGCTCCGGCCTCCCTGTGTGGAGTTTGCATGTTCTCCCCGTGCCTGTGTGGGTTTTCTCCGGGTACTCCACTTTCCTCCCACATTCTAAAAACATGCGTGGCAGGTCAATGGAACACTCTAAATCAGTGTTTTTCACTGAGATATTGTCAGGTGTGCCGTGGGAAATGATCCAATTTGTATGCCTGTGTAGTCTATCGCATGGCAGAGTAATGATGTAGTACTCTTCCATACCGGTAGGTAGCAGCCGCAGCTAGCTAATTGCCTTGTGCTTGGAGACAAGCGAAGTTTCTGGCGCGAGGCAATAGAATGAAAGCTCTCTTTCATTTGGATTTGCTTTTACCAGAGATGCAACAGCACCGACTCCGTTGTGCTTGGTATGTGGTGAAAAAAGTTCTCCAACAGCGCTATAGCCCCAAGTAAGCTTAAACTCCATCTCCAAACAAAACAGCCTTCATTTCGAAACAAAAATGTGGAGTATTTTGTTCGCCTGTGTGAACACACGGAGAAACAAGCAAGGTGCATGAGAAAAACCGCAAAGGTAAACGGGAGAACCATGAAAGGATATCAGATCTGTGTTCATCCAAACCATTTATCACACTGAGTGAGAATAAATATGAAAGATTATAAAATATTTGATTGATGTTTATTTGATTCCTATTCAAGGTGTTATAATATTACGGTATTCTTTAATGCGCTTATAATAACAATATCACACTTTAATTGTTAAAATAAGCTTTTTTCACATTTTCAGCTCGTGGGATTTTTTTTTTCCAATGAAAGAAATGTGCCTTGGCTCGAAAAAAACACTGCTCTAAATTGTCCCTAGGTGTGAGTGCTGTGAGACAGCTGGGATAGGCTCCAGCACACCCCGCTACCCTTGTGAGGATAGAGTGGATCAGAAAATTGATGAATGGATGGATGATTTGCAAGTCATTGTATTCTGTTTTTAATCGATGTTGAACACAATGTTCCAACTTCATTGGAATTGGGATGGTATAAAAAGCTTGCTAACATCTAGAAAATCACAAATTATGAACAGCAAATCCAAGAAAAGAAGCATTAAAAGCCAGGCTGCATTCGTTCAAATTCAAATGTGAATAAAAAAGGGTGTGGAATTGTCTGTGTTCATGACATTAATACATTAATACATGACAAGTGCATTAATAATAATTCTGGTTTTTTTTTGTGCCCACAAAGCAGAGTATTGTTGACACACAACAGCATTCGTCAATGTTTTTTTCCTTCCTTTCAATTCCTTTCAGTTCCACTGGGGGAAATGTAGAGAGCAACTGGACAAATAACATTACACTGAAAAGTTTAGCGAAAAGAGTCTCCACTCCAATGAACGTTATTTTAGTCATGCTAATTTTTGCCTTTTTGGGAAAGGATATTCGTCGGTGTTCTGGGCTTTCATCTAAAGTTCTACTCGTCACTTTGGCACCCACACAAGTGCATGTGGATGGAGATTATTTTCACTTTTTTATTTTCCTATTAACATGGAAAGTGGAGAAATTGTGTTTTTTGAAAATAACCGTGTATGTGTGGATAGTGCATAAGAGGCTGGATAAATACCAAAAATAATGGAAAACACCTAGAGTATCGAAGAACTGAGAAAAGAAATATCCTGAGGTGAAGCCAAAAACAAAAAAACGGCAAGTGTACTGTGTGAAGGGATGAAAAGTGAAAGAAGACTTGGGGAGATGCAGCTCAGGATGCAGAAAAAGAGGAGAAAGGTTGAATGAACAAAAAAAGATAACACCTGCAAGGATGATGGGTGACAGGGAGACAGAAAAATTGATGTTTTGCGCCATTTCCTGTGATGATAGCCAGACTTATTTTCAGCTCCTTCAAATACACCACACTGTCATAGAACTGAACCTCTCCCACTGATCACTTGAACAAAATTTATTTGCCAAGCGTTTATGTGGGCCTTTTGGATGAACAGCTCAAAAATAATGACATCCGTGAGCTATACACGTTTTTCGTGTGCTCGTTTACTTTTCTTTCACAAGTGACAGCTTGAAAGTAATGACATCTTATTTTATTCATTGTCAAAGAATTACCTGCTTGAGTGACCATTTACAATCAAACTCCAAGATGTGGATACGTGGAAAGGGCGACGTTTGTTGCCTGGGTGTTCTGTGCGTGTGTGTCACTGTATATTCAACAAAAAGTTGCCAATAGGGCGTGTGGTTCTCATTGCTCATACTGTTCGTTTGCTCATCTAACTGCTCTGTAATATGGCTTTTTTTTTTTGGAATCTGCATTGTACTCCAGCACACTTGGTTTTGAAGTATTTTTTAAAATGTATTCTATTGTAGGTTTTTTTGTTTTTGTTTTTTGTTTGTTTTTAATCGTGTCCGATGGTCTTTAAGTCTTTTGAAGTTAAACTCCATTGTCTCCTTATGGGAGCCTCCAGCCTGGGAAGTGTCTTCGATATGCCCGCTGGGATGTTATTCTGTTTATTCTCCGGATCCAAGGTCTGGGGGGCTCAGCACATTGTGGAGAGTTCACCCTGGTGTACCCGGGTCATGCGGCGGCATCCTCTGTGGTTGAGGGCTTTAGCATCACTTGCTGTGGATGGCTCCCATGGGTAGTTTTTCCTCACCTGGGTCCTCAGTGACTTACCATGTTTTGACACTATCGGGTAATATGGGCTGTGTGTGCGGTGTGTGTGAGCGTCTGAATGTGCAGGTATGGGTTTTTAAACTGAGTATTTGTTGCCATTTTTATTGTCTGTTTTTATCGCTGATTTGATTAAATATGGAGCTACAACCAGAAGGCAGTAACATATTTATTAACAATACATGGAAAGTCTTTCCTCACCAATCACACCATTTTATAAAACATAACCACATTCAATGTGCTTCGGGACTTTTTATTTATTTATTTTTTGTCTTTTTCCGAAAATCGGAGTTTGGTGTTGTTGGACAAGAGGACCCGAATGACAAGTCAATCTATGGACATCCCAAAATGGTGTTTGATGGGGTTGATCTCATTCATATTCTTCCACACAAAATTCACCCAACAATGTTTTTATGCTTGCCTTGCCAAAGTAACACATTTTTGAAAATACCTTGGTAAGATGAAAATTCAATTACAATTTTTAGTAACTTAGCTGTCTGTCTAGTTGTAGTCATAAAACATCATCTAATTCCCAAATCTTTTGTCCAAAGATGTGTACATATGGGTACATGTAAAAAAACTACAACAAAAAAAACAAACAAAACCCAAAACATGAAGACATTTTAGTGTAATGACAGCAGGGATTCTGAAACGCTTAACAGGGCACAGAGCTATCCATCTGTTTTTAGTACGGGTGAGTTGGCTCCCTGAATTTGAGTAAATGGTCTGGTATATCATGCATTGGTCACCTGTGAATCATTGGGCCACGCATAAAGATATAACAATTCACCCTCACATTAACACCCATGGACAATTCAGAGTGTTCAATTAACCTGAGAATGGCAATTGTAGAATTTGAAAGAAAGCTAGAGTAGTTAGAGAGAAAAAATATACAAGCACTTGGAGAACATGCAACACACAGAGAAAGTGTATTATTTCAAATGAACTCCTCATTCGGGGCAGTAGAACCCTGTCATTTCTCACAGCCAATCAGCAAAGACAGTTTATCATAAATTAATAATGGAAATACGGATGAAATCTGTAGTATGAAAAGTAGATTATTTATGATCATAAGCATCGTCAATACATGTTTGCAATGAATGTAACATGAAAGGTTAGTTCAATTTCCCAATGTGATTCTCTTGGCTGCTTTAATGTAATGACAACCACATAGATTCAAATCAATATACTAAATCATTCACCTTAAGTGAATTATTCTCAACTGTTTATGACATGCATGCGCATGACAGGCTTTTTGTCCAAAACACCAAGTGCAGATAACGGTCGATGGGGAGATGATGTACCTGTAAATATTTGATAAGGTCCACGCACTGTATTGCCCTGCATTAGACCTGCCGCTCAAAAGAATGTCTGACTGTTTTTGAGCAAAAAACAAGCGGCTGCATTCTGCCTGCAGACAGAGACAGAGCCTAAAACAAGAACACGAGCATCGTTTCATTTGCGGGGACAATAGCTCAATAAAATGTGCAATAGAATGCAGGCAGCAAATTGACAGGTTGGCTCCACAACAAAAAATATGTGGCAATTCTGATTCTTATTTGTTCATGGGAATAAATATATATAATGGAGGACATTTATTAAGATTCTAGTGCTCCCCATAGCTACACCAAACAAATCTATCATTTAAAACACAGAAGTTATGTCACAACTATACGGAAGATTTCCTAAAGTCGAGGGGGTTTCTGTATTATTAAATAATAAAGTGACACAGTCGTAATCCTTTTGTGACAAATTAGGATAATGACAAAAGACCATGATTACTGCACAGTTGTGCCCTGGTCTGGTCACAATTAAAGACCCTGTCATGAATTCAGAGATTTGTTTCAATGTACATTACATACACGTTTAGAAATAATGACTGAAAACATGCAATGACTGGGAACTATATTATTTGATACTCGATTGTGGAGCTGAAGCGTTCAACAGTTTATCATAATTTCTTTCTTCCTGCTTTCATGGGCTTAGTTAATACAGGGCCCTGTGGTGCACTTGGTTGCCCCTCCCCAACTATATAAGGACTTGAGCCCCTTTGTACACATCAACGCTTATCCGGTGCAATTATCTAATTGCTCTTTCTCTCTCTCAGGCAATCGGTCGGGCTGGCTGGCTAGCTAGCGGGCTAGCTCGCGATCCATCATCAGTTTGAAAACTCCTTGGCCCATTACGACCACTGCAGTGTGGAACTAGCTAGCTAGCTAGCCATGCTTACACCCAGAAAATGCATCTTCCTTTTGAATGCCGTATTCGCCAGGACAGCTCATTGTTGTCATTTAATTTCCCAAGTGTTATGGATTTTGTGTTTGTCAGCCTTCCGTAATATGTAGAAATGCAAAGGATTTTGGGTACAAAAGCAGTAAGAATGTCTGTCATCGGGTGTGAGCCACAGGCTGAATAACGTGACAGTGTGTTTAATAACAGGTTTACTTTCACTGAAGTGTCCCTGTTTTGTGGACTCTCACACCATCAGGACACCAATGAGGAGGCGAGACTGCAGACGAGTACTTCAACTTCTTAAAATAACTTTAAATTGTACATTAGAGGTTGACATTTTGGGGGGGAATTCCATGGGATGGGAGTCAAATGTACCTTTAATCATGGGATTAGGACAGTACAGGATAAAAAATTCATGGGATCAGACGGCCACTGGGTTGACTGTCAAATGGGTAGATTGTTTTACTTCAGGGTACACTAATCAAGAACAAATGAGTGCATCGCATTTGAAAGAAGCAAACAGAACTCTGTTTTCCGAATATATTTGATGTGCACTTTCCCATGGCAACCTCAGTGCTTCTCTGCCTCGGCCTGAACACCTAGAAGCTCAAAATCATGACCTGAAAAAATATCTATTAGAATTGCTGTCATCCTTCCTTCAATTTTCTGGTTGTCAGCATTGCAACAAAGTGTTTGGAACAACTCTCATCACTTTTTCCCCAGGGAGAGGGCTGGCTATGTCATTCTCCAGCTCTCCAGACATTTCCTGCACCAATACAAGTCCCTTATTTCCCCTCACTTGGCTGCAGCATTTGCAGCCATTTGGAAAAGACGTTTTGATACTTTCCCTGTGCTTCTCTTCTGCCTTATTTTCCTCTTTCCAAAGTGTCACATGCCACAAATCAGCCAGTCCCGTCTCTCGTCCTTTTTTTAGTGTTTCTGTAAATTGATATTGATAATCAAATGTGAATCAAATGTATTTTCCCTTTGCGGTGTCTTCTCTGACCTTGCATTTTCCTGCTGCGTGTCCTACATTCAGTTGTCAGCGCTGGCTGGCCACAATGCCGTATGTGTGCCCTCGCTTACCCATCTGTTTCTCGACTAATCCAGCCCCCCCCCCCCCCCCTACCCCCATACTCATCAGGCCTGAAAGTTCTAGAGTTAATCTTGTACTATAATCAGACATGAAAATTAAAAACTCTGTTGACTTTTATCACGGCCCCATCTGGGAAATTGTTTTTCATTTTTCCAGACTTTTTGGTCTTAGTATTATTCTTAATCAAAAACAACAACAACAAACACATTCTCCTTCTCTTTTCATGTTCTTCCAAATTCAAATTCGATTGAACAAATGCAAATATTACTTGCAATCAGGAAACGCTACGATCTATGAAGTGAAGAGTGAAATATTTGGTCACTATGTTGACTATCACTTTATAACGGTTGATTTTTTTTAAATGATCATTCTAATTTAAAATAAAAATGATACAGTCTCAAGAGGCAATTGAAGGAACTAATTGAATTATATTTCACGACTTGAAGTCAAAGATTCACACACACAGGGTTGTCGCAGCTGAAAGCCATCCTCCAATTGTCAATATGGCTGCAGCTTTTCATTCTGACAGAACCAAAGTTATTTTATTGTCATTCCTGCCAGAGTGCGGCACAAATTAGAGTTTGAACTTCAGTCCAGACAATGGCTGGCATGGAAAAAAAAACTGTACAGCTGTCTACTTACCACTCCCCTCCTCCACTGTCTCTGGCTCCCCGAACATCTGTTGCTTCCACTCAGGCTGTGGGCAGGGCGGTGAAGGGCTGGACACTGAGGGTCAAAGCAATCTTTATATGCAGATTGTTATAACTTCCTGTATCACCCGTTCAGCTGTCTTCATCTCTTGCTGGAGAGTGAATGCTAAATGGGTCAGTTTATCAGTCAGCTGTTGTCCAGCATGTTAAACACCATAATTATCATGGTGGGAAAGCAAATCAGAAACATATTTTAATAATAACACACTTGAAATGTGTGAAATGGCATGTCAATGTGCATATTGGTCTAAACTAGACTGCCCCGGCACAAAAATGAAGATGCGCCAGTTTTTCCGCCGAGTGCATGTGCGCTATCTACGGAAAGGGAGCCCATTGAGTTGCCATTGTAGGAAAAAGTAACGAAGAGGGATTTATTGCTGACAGATATATAATACAACTACGTCCACCAAATTAATTCAAAGGGTACATCTGGAAACTTTTTTTGAACTGCTTGAAAACAAATTGTTGAGTGTCTCAAGTGTTTGCCCCCCCCCCCCTTCAATTGCGAAATTAGACAGCCACATTAATTTTTTGTCATTTGTGCATCAAATAATAAAAAGAATAACTACCCCCACATAGGTGGTTATTCTTTTTAGATTTCTTTTTGGTTGTCTTTAACTCATTCACTCCCAAAGACGTTTTTAAACGTCTTTTCAGACTTGGTCTAGAATTGGCTGGTACTGAATGAGTTAATGTAAATAAGGAATATTATAGACAAATGATACGATTTGTAGTCGTGGCTGAGAGTTGGGGGGCGCGAAATTGTTTCTTCTTCCAAGGATGAGGCGTAACAGAAAATAAGAAGCGCTGACTTACACAAACCAAAATATGTCAGAAACGTTTTCATCAAACAAGTGAGAAATGTTTGAAATTGGAAAAGGTGCATAACACGGTCTAATTTAAAGCACCATTGAACCCTGTTAAGATGATTGCACTTTTGTGGCTTCTGTCTGCTGCACATTTAAATTGCACCCTGTAGAGTAGACACTGCTATTTTCAGAAACTGCCGCTCGCAA
This sequence comes from Hippocampus guttulatus, assembly GCF_054856545.1. Lineage (NCBI taxonomy): Eukaryota > Metazoa > Chordata > Actinopteri > Syngnathiformes > Syngnathidae > Hippocampus > Hippocampus guttulatus. Next base: position 4,335,606 of record NC_141265.1, read on the forward strand.
CAATTTTCTCAAAGGAACGCATTTTAAATAGCCGGTGCGAAAGACAAGTTTGATTTCTAACGGGTGTTATTCAACAAAAATTGACTCAATTTAGTTCATCCTTGAGTCATCGTGGCTTCTACAAGCTCTGTCAAAGATAATTTTGACCTGGTCTGGAACGGTCAAAATGCTCAAGACATTTTATTATCCATCAGGAAAACCAAAAGGTCGAACATTATTTTACATACTTAAAGATAGAATAACATATATAAGCGGGCGGCCCGGTAGTCCAGTAGTTAGCACGTCGGCTTCACAGTGCGGAGGTACCGGGTTCGATTCCAGCTCCGGCCTCCCTGTGTGGAGTTTGCATGTTCTCCCCGGGCCTGCGTGGGTTTTCTCCGGGTGCTCCGGTTTCCTCCCACATTCCAAAAACATGCATGGACGCTCTAAATTGTCCCTAGGTGTGAGTGTGGGCGTGGATGGTTGTTCGTCTCTGTGTGCCCTGCGATTGGCTGGCAACTGATTCAGGGTGTCCCCCGCCTACTGCCCGGAGACGGCTGGGATAGGCTCCAGCACCCCCCGCGACCCTAGTGAGGATCGAGCGGTTCGGAAAATGGATGGATGGATGGATAACATATATAAGCTATTCGATCATACACATTCCACGGGTCCTCCCCAGAATTCTAAGCGAGCGTTTATTTTCTAAGTTAGCAGGTATTTATTTCACACCTACTTGTGTGATTGTTGTCCTCCAGCAGCCCTGTATTTGGCTGACTGGCTAATCACCTATTCATGTGGAGATGTCAGAAGGGAACCCAGAACGAGAGACCCTCTTATTATCATGGCTTTCCAAAACAATCCCTTCTCGTTTTCCCATTATTTTCCATCCCTTACTCTTTTACAGGGGTATTTATATTTTTCTTGGGCTCTTTCTATTCATTTTATCTTCTTCCTCTGACTCAATTTCTCGCTTAAAATATGCACACAAAAGACCTGCCAGTTTCCAGAGCCTTTTGGCTGCATCTTATTGGGCTGCCTGAGAGTCTCATCTTAGTGGGGGTGAGGCAGGGGACACTTTGTAACACCGTGCGCCACAAGCCGTGATTGCTTAAGCGTAACCCGAGACATGAAAGACTGGTGAGAACATTCAAATGACACTGCTGCGGATACTAGTTAGCCAGCTGCGAGGACCGGCTCGAAGAGCATTATTTTCTCATTTCTGTCTCTGCTCAGAGTTGCAACTCTCAGCTCCCAAACTGCTAATGATGTTCTACCTGTTGAGCTGCATATAAATATTTAGTGCAATAGTCAATGGGCTATAACTTGTGTCAGAAGCAATGCATGAGTCTTTCGTCGGAAAAACAAGGGCAACAGGCCGAGGAAAATTTGATTAGGCTGTTTTTCATTTTTTAATCAGAAATGCATGTAAAATTTTCATTTTTTGTGCCGATTTCGAATACGCTGTCATATTTTCTCGAACACATCAGGTTTTCATAATATTAACAGACATTATGTCATATATTTAAAAGTATTTATGATTTGAGGGCATCCCAGTGGTCAACTGGTTAGCACGTTGCCCTCCCAGTGCTGAAGTGCAGGGTTCCATTCCGGCCTTCTGGCCTTCTTGTGTGAAGTTTAGCATGTTCTCCCCATGCCTGCATGGGTTTTCTCCGGGTACTCTGGTTCCCTCCCACATTCCAAAAAAAAAATGCTTGGCAGGTTAATGGAACACTCTAAATTGTTCCTCATATGAGTGCGAACGCAAATGGTCGTTCGTCTTTGTGTGCCCTGCGATTGGCTGGCAACCAGTTCAGGGTGTACCCCGCCCGAAGACAGCTGAGATAAGCGGATCAGAAGATGGATGGATGGATTTATGAATTGAGGGTTCGTTTCAGCGACAGGTGGAGTTTTTTTCTGAAGTGTTTTAGCTATAAATGTGTACAAAATGTGTACTCCACAAGGTTTTATAGGTCAAACGTAAAAGAAAAAGAAAATCTCCAGAATCTGATTTGCTTGAAAAAAAGTTTCAGAATCAAAAATTCATTTCAAGGCGTTCAAAGCCATCTCTGCTTAAAATTTGCTGTTGACCAATGTTATGGGACACTCTTTTCAAATGGCCCTTAACTAGTGGCTGTATTCCTGTCTAAGGTTGCATCTGTCTGCAAAATTAAAGGACATAAAAAGAGAGACTTCAGCTTGACACCAAAAACCTTCTGCACCTTCTTCGGTGGTTGCATTGTGGAGTTTGCGTCATTTTGGGTGTTTTTGTTTTCATTGTATTGTACTGACATTTTCTCTTTGTTTGATGTGATTACTAATTAAATGAACATGGCCTTTCAAGGTCCCTCCACATGTAATTGATGTTTTTCCATCTGCGGTTCTATGCGTGAGTGATATATCACAATCAGATGTCTGTCATTGTGGGCAAAACGAATACACTGTCCCAGCAGATGTCACGAGTTGAAACAATTACATTTCAAGGTTAGATTAGATTGCATGATAAAAAACTTGCATAATTATTGATACTAACAATTGGAATTTCACAAATTCTGAAAATGTCACCTGTGGTGTAAAGCAGGGGTGACAAACTCATTTTAGTTCAGGGGCCACGTTCACCCCAATTTGACCTCAAATGGGCTGGATCAGTATATTTTTGGTTTATTCCACAATAAATAATGATAATGATTTCAAATTCTCCCAATGTTTTGGTTTAAATATTGACTAGTACAGTACATTCTGAAAATATTTACATACATGAACACATGTAAAGACAATAGAGATGTTTTTGCCTCCCCAAAAAAAGGACGTTTAACGTATGTCTCATAAAATCGCGTATGATGTTCCTTTTGTCTGAGGTCTATGAAGAGAGTGTTTGTCCTGATAATAGCGTCCAAAATGGGCTGGGGTCGACGATCTTAAATATTCACCGTGTTCAATAATTTCGACCAAAATCTTCATGTGTGTAGGAAAAGCCGACAGCAACTGTTGTCATGATGTGAAAAGTGTAGTCAATCCAAGAAGTGTTGCGAGTGACCAACAAGGAGGTGACGGGAAATGAAATCAAATATGTCCTAATTGAGGTTGTTTTTTTTTCTGTTTTAAAATGAGTTTTACAGATGAAGTATTTTCCACAGCATTTTTTTTTCTTACAGACATCACTATTTTAGAATGCTCCAGCCTATATGATCTTTTTGTGAAATTTTTGTTCAGCATCCTGGTATATCTGGGAGTTTCTCAGAGGACATCAGAGAATCCTAATGTGTGTGGTGCTCTGAAACTGTAACCGTATTTTCTGTACGATAAGGCGCAACTCCAATGAATGGCCTGTTTTAAAACTGTTTTCATATATAGGACACACTGCATTATAAAGCGCATAGAAGCAACAATAGTGGCTGCATCTGCGTATGCAGCCACTAGATGGTGCTACACTAAATAGAATACAATACAAGACAGCTTCATTTATACGGAGCCTTCACAACCGCTGCAGCTGTAACAATGAGAACTATCACAAACACAGACTTGAGACATATAAATCCTAATGGCATTACAAAAAAATACATGAAAGTCAAAAGTTATAAAGATAATTGATTCAACAAAAAAGCATGCAAAGCTCATGGGCTCACATCCACAAGGGGATAAATATCCTTAGAAGTCTTGATTGTCTCCTTCTTCCTGCATTTAGTCAGTAGTAAACTATGCTTTTGGTATCATCTTTGTTTCATAATGGCTGGACAGAGCTCACAAAGTCACGAAGTAGTGTCAGGCAGAACCCCTTTTAGGCTACAATTGGTTCTGGCTAATAATCACCACTAGATGGCATAGGAAATAACTCAATGAGGACTATAAAGAGACTTTAACTCTCCAGATAAAGCGTATCGGATTTTAGGATGCACTGTCGGCTTTTGAGAAAATTGAATGCTTTTAGGTGCGCCTGATAATGCGGAAAGTACGGTAAATGCCTAATGTTCCAATCTTGATGTGTGGTGTCTGTCACAAAATATTTTAACATTTTAAAAATCCTTTTGCATATACGCAGCTTTAACTGTTCTCCACCAATCATTCACATCTGGTCACTCATGTTGGACAATTGTAATGAACAGTTTATTTGTTAAAAGTCAAAAATGTTTTTGTCCTTTCATTCCTGGATTGAAAGGGTGCTTGTTTGTCTCTGAGGTGCTCCTTGCCCTCTGGCAATACTTGACTTTGGAAGAGAGCAGAAGAAACTGTGGAAAATGTGGATGAACAACAAGGTAAACAATAAAATTGGCAAGGGAAGTGTCGTGATCAAGAAAAAAAAAGGGACACGGAGTGGGACAAGATTGAGCAAAAAATATGAGGAGGGCAAGATGTTGACACAAGAAGAGATAGGGAGCACAATACTGTATATGAAAAAGAATGAACTACTGTTATCAGTGCCACATGTCCCGACAAGTTACAAAAGTGAAAAGAGGATTAGAGAACATAGAAAACTGGGCTGGAGGATGAGCACTGAATTAGAACAGGACCCATGAGGAGGACGAGAAGGAGGAGGAGGTGGTAGGAAGGGATGAGGTGAAGGAGAGGAGCAAAAAGGAGAGAGAGACATGGAGCATGGTACAGATATAGCAAGACATCATTCTGATGAATGAACATGAGGAAGGTAAAAGGGGAGAGCATATCGGATAGTGACACTGTTCTACACCCCTCACCATGCGCTAACAATGTACACTCACCGTTGGCATTTCAATGAGATGTAGCCGCTCTCCAGTATTTTCAATGGATGCAAATCTTTTTAGCGCAATACTACGACAAAAACAAAGCTCACCCTGTTGCCTGTGGCCAACTAATATATATATATACATATATTGTTAAGGCCATGATTCCACTCCAATGACTTGCTACAAATGAGGAACTTTCACAGTTGTTAAACACCAGTTTATTGCTACAAACTGTGGTGCTTGTGCATCTTCACTGATGCAGGCATTAGGCTGCCACAGGTGCTGTAATAGAATGCGTTGCGTCTCAGAACGTGTGTGCGGCGACTCATTTTGCTAACGGGCTTTTTTCCAAACGCCGTAACAGGTGTACACATTCATTCAACTGCTCCTTTTCAACAGTGCTCTAACATTGTGTAGTAGTATGGTATCCGGCCCTATGATACAGAAGGCCTTGTTGGGGTTTTTTTTTTTTTTTGTTATTTTTTTGTGTGGAGTACAGAAGCGACCCCAAAGTTGAACACATTTGTTGTAGGTGGCAGTCTTCAATATTTCTTGCAATTATAAATGTTTTTTTTTAAATCAATTGATCCGTCTTGATGCTACGGAAGAGGATTAGGGCCAATGAAGATTTTTTTTTTTCTTCATTGGCCCTAATCCTCTTCCGTATGATGCACCATAAAAAAAAAAACAGTCTTCCTTGGTATTGCTCCATCCTGCCCACATAGTTTAACTGGTTCACAATAAAACTGATAGATTAATTTTTATAGAGTCACATTTTTTTGCTCCTCTAATTGAGTTATATTTAAACATTTTGCAGTCCAATTGCCTTCCCCGGCCACCAGAGCGGGTGTAAATCCTCGGAATGGACTCAAATCTCTTCTCTCAGAGTACATGAGGCAGCCATGCGACGCCCTTGGGGATATTTTATTTGGCGCCCTTGCCTCCATCGATGATTTAAATACATTTAAAAGGGAAGTTGAATTTTTAAGGTTGCCTTTAATAAGATAACATCACAAAAAAAAGTCAATTTTCTTTATTTCGTGACTGATCCGTTACCGTCATACAAATCATGCAAGTGACTTGCTTTTGCGACATCTATTTGCACAACCCAAAAGGACCAACAAATTGATCTCTCTTTTTCCACACATTATTATAAAGAACATTTTTCCCATTTAAGAGAAATCTCTAGCCATTCTTACATGGAGATTCTGCAGGACAGCCACATGAGCAATGCAAACTAAGGCAATTAGCAATATTAGGCCTGGTACCCAAATCAGAATTTTTCCTCATGAGATTTATTATTTGGGACAGGCCCGACACATGAAGATAAGAATCGGACATTTAACAATTTTGATTGTATTGGGTGTGTGGTGCTCTGATAACCTCAACACAGAGCACCACACACATTAAGAGTCTTTTCTGCCACCAGTCTCAAAATGAGGTCCTCCAAGGCAGAGACCTCGTGTGATCTCCCAAAAACCCAAAAGAACAGATACTTCCTGATATGCCTCAGGGGTAAATAGCCATAATATCGCTTCTATATAAATCAGTCAATGGGCTTTGATTGACCACATTCCATTCATGTCATAGTTCACTGAGACTAATTACTCGAAAGTCGTCGGGTTTCCCCACACAAATGAATTTTTGTGGGGTTGTAAATACTGAATTTGTTAAATATTGAAGAGGGTCGGCCCGACCAGTTTCAGACCTTAATATCAGGATAAATTCCCTCTTAACACACCTCAGACTAAAGGATACTCTTATAGGATAATCTTATAAAATGAGCATTTAACATCCTTGGTTGGCAAACTTGGGACAAAAACAGCCTGATTGTCTTAATATGCACCCAGTGTCAAATGACGTTGTCAACATCAGTGTCGAGTGTGACATCGAAAATACTTGCAGGAGAGGAATCATTTCTGTTAATACAACCGGATGGGAGGAGTGATTGTTGGCTGTTAAACTTCCCCTTCCTAAACTTAACATTGTCTTTCATGGTCACAAATGTTACCGCAGGAGGACATTGTTTGTTTGTTTATTGAACATAAAAACATATACGGTAAAATATTGACTGAAAGTAAGGTAAGTAAAATAGTAAAAGGAAAGAGAAATCAGTCATCATTCAACACAATTATTATGTTCAAGGGAGTAGGAAGAAGTAAATGACACACATACTCCTGAAAAGCATTGAAGAGAAGAAATTGCACTTCCTGTCGGAATTGCATGTAAAAGCAGAGCAGCGCTATCACCAAGCTGAACAGCAGCAAACTGAATTGACTATAATAGCTAAGTTCATGACATCATTGCTCCATGATTCTTTTTGTTCCTGTTTCTCTCGCTAACATTAATTCAAAACTGGTAACACTTTGACAGGGGGCAGGGGAGCGGTAGCTGAGCCGTCCTGAAGAGCTCTTGTTTGGTCGGAATCCATTCTGAAATTGGATTGTTTTAACACTTGAAAAAAGAAGTGAGCAGAAGAATATTAAGATGTAAACATTGTTTTGGACTCAGAATAACAAGAGTATGAATTATTTCTTCTCTGCATTCTACAAATGGATTTTCTATTATTGCGTGACCTCCTCTCTGTCGTAAAATGCAAGTTTGTGTTGCTGCTTGCCATTCACCTGTGTACCTCCTTTGCATTACTCTGCCATATGCTGTGGAATTAATGTGCAGTTATTTTATGTGTGCTGATGTTGCGGCTGTGCAGGTACGCAAAAATTCCACGCTCGCTTCTTGGATAACTAAACTCATTGATTGTATCATGGATTGTCTTCGGGCAGGTCCACTATCTCTTTTGGAAGACGTCCAAACATGCAAGATTAATTTTTCACTGTCTATTGCATTTTCAGACAATCAGTACAGAAGCAATGGCGAAAAAGGCTCAGAGTCTGCGGGTGTTACAGAAAATGAGATTAAGTCAGAATTTTACCCCATGCATGAAATATACTTTGGTGTCTTTCCAATCATAATGTGGGCAGTCATTTAACAGTTACAAGTTACATCCATTTCCCAAAATAATGAAGTGTATGGTTTTCAAAGTGACTTGACAATCTTTCACTGGATCCAAGGTGTTTTAATGCTGCCAAAAACACTGTGTCAGTTAAGCTGAGTGAAAAGTACAACCACGAAACTGAAGATGTTCTCATGAGTCCCACTGCCAGAAAACAGCACATACGTTTGTTTCTTTTTCTTTTCACAGATTAGTCTGAATTAGCCACGATTGCCTGATGGCATGAATACCTCAGATTGATTTGAATACAGGGCAGGGTAGTCGAGTGGTGAGCACGTCGATTTCACAGTGCCGGCCTTCCTGTGTGGAGTTTGCATGTTCTCCCAGTGCTTGCGTGGGCTTTCTCCGGGTCCTCCGGTTTCCTCCCACATTCCAAAACCATGCATGGCAGGCTGATTGCACACTCCAAATTGTCCCTAGGTGTGAGGGTGAGCGCGAATGGTTGTTCGTCTCTGTGTGCCCTGCAATTGGCTGGCAAGCGGTTCAGGGTGTCCCCCACCTACTGCCCGAAGACAGCTGGGATAGGCTCCAGCACCCCCCCGCGACCCTAGTGAGGATAAAGCGGTTCAGAAAATGAATGAATGAATGATTTGAATACGCATTGGTTGAATAACACGTGCATAAGATGCATTTGATTTCCTCGACAAACAAACTAACAGCTGTTTGAAAACTTGAGTTGTTGGTTTACATTCACAATGCTGACATTGGTTTACATTAACACTTGAATGTAAACCAATGTTCTTGTATATTTAATGAGAAAATAATTATGGATAAATGTATGTACTGTATTCAGTAATTTACTTATTTATTGTTTTACTGTTATTAATAATACTATCAATATAGTCACATTATTATTTTATGGTAACAAAGTTAAAGCACTTTGTGACAAATGCAGTTGTGATATAAGTGCCCTATAAAATGGCGTACTGTACTTGAGACAAGTGACTCAACATTTACTGCGACACAGTTTTATTTATGATCTTACATGCTGCAAACACAAAGCAACCATTTCATTTTGTCCGCCTAACAAGGTCCAATTACAGAGCAGTGCAGAACTGGACTGCTACACAAAAACCTCAGCAGTAAAAAGTGTTTGCAAGGCTGACTGATTGATTTGTCAGTATTCAGAATGTAGATGCATATGGATAATTTAGTCTTTTTCAATTCATGAAACAGTTGCTGAAATATATAATTCCAGAAAAAGCACATGGATTCCTACTGTCATACAAGATGCCAGAGAGCATATTAGACTGCTGCTGTGTAGTCATATGTAACTTCCTGGTGGCCCCAACTGCCACATCAGCAACATTATATACAGTACTGTATGTGTGTGTGTGTGTATTATATTTACCGGTATACTGTATATATATCTATATCTATATCTATATATAAAACCTATGTCACCTCACAGTGTGTTGACAATGAGAGATACTGCATGGCTTTCATATAAATTTACAGGACGACCTCTATTGGGTCTCATAACCAGCCGATGGCGTCGATGAGACAAGATGAACCTATCCTAACCAATCATGGATGTCAAATAGGAGCAATTACACTCTCCTAAGAGATTGGAAGGAGACATGTAGCATCATAAAATGCAGATGTGAAGAGAATGAGAGAAGAAAAGAGCCCCATTATGACTGCTAGTTAGGTCATCTAATGTGTCAACTGCCTATTTTTAGTCCCTTGCATTGCAAAGTTGAATCGTGGCATGACCCTCAACTGAAGAGCCAGTGTTTGAGGTTGACCTTGCCCCGCCTTTAGCAGATGGAATCATAACCACTTCAGTCCTTTCAACCCATCAAGAGGAAATGGGTCATCGTAATGACTGACAGCTTGGATTAAGGCAGGGGTGGGCCACTTCAGTCTGCTGGATGTTTTCTACCGTACACCCCCCTGCTCCAACATACTTGATTCAAATGATCAAAATCCTTATCCAGCTTCTGCAGAACTTGCTGATGAACCGATCATTTGAATCAGATGTGTTGGAGCAAGGAGACATATGAAACACCCTTGAGGACCAAAATTGCTCAACCCTGACACATGGAGTCAGAAGAATTGCAGGGTATGAATTGTGTCTTTTCAGTGAGCAACTACCGCACAAATCTTTCATTTTGTAGTGCAGCTCTCAAAGATCTCAAATACAAACAGTTTGACACACACATACAGTACATATTGGCCCCACATCAACAGCCCACAGTCATGTTTTGTGAGGTGACATAAAATCCAAGTGGTTTGTAGTTATTCATACTGGATTGGTTTTTGGTTTGGAGTTATGATTGGAATTGGATGCAAACAACTGTCCTACACTCAAAGCCAAAACCTTTATTGCAGGCAATGATTTAAGTAACAACATTGCTAACCCTCAAGCGCACATTAAAAAAAGCAACATATAAAATGACTATATAAAATTGAAATGAAACAAAAGTCTTGGCATGCGTGCCTTGGGAATCGTGAACACAGACGGAGAAGAATGCTTCCATTTTTTGAGATCACTGTCAATTGCCACAAAAGTGTAGGGTATGTCAATCACTGTATGGTAAAACTAAACAAACAACACATTGCGGAATGTACTGCAGTTTGATGACGGATGGTGGATACATGTTAAGGTGTGAAACATCCATCAATCCATTTTCTTTCACTTTTGCTGGGTTGGGTGGTGGGCGCAGCAGCTTGAGCAGGGAAGCTCGGACTGCCCTCTCCACAGCTACTTCGTCCAGCGCTTCTGGGGGAATCCAAGGCATTCCCACACCAGCCTGGAGAAATATTCTCTCAAGCTGATTCTGGGTCATCCTCCCAGTGAGACTTCCCAGGAGCACCTCATCGGGAGGCATCCAGGAGGTGTCCTAACCAAATACCTGACTGACTCCTTTCGATGTAGAGGAGCAGTGTCTCTGAGTCCCTTCCGGATGACTGAGCTCCTCCCCCTATCTCTACTGCTGACATCAGACTACACAAATGTAGCCCAAGTTTGAGCTGGCAGAGGTGTCACAATCAAACGCAGTGTCTTGTAGCTGACTTTTGAGTTCTCTTAATGCATCGTAGCCTGTGTTGTGTACCATACACAGTCATTGGTAGTCTGGTCCACTGGATGCAACCTACACTGCTCCTCCTGAATCAGAGATCTGGAAGCCTCCTCTCCAGCACCTGTGAATAGACCTTACCAGGCTGACTGAGGAGTCACAGTTGGAACATACTTCTTGAAAAGGGGTCTACCACTTCGGTCTGCCAATTCAGAGGCACTGCCCCAGATGTCCACGCAAGAGGTGTGTCAACCAAGACAGCCCCACAAGATCCAGAGCCTTTAGAAACACTAGGCAGATTTCTTGCACCCTCAGGGCCTTGCTACTGAGGTGGTTTGAAAGCTCCTCTGTGGCTTCAACCCAAGAGATACGAAAGCCCATGTCAGAGTCTCCACACTCTGCTTCTTTAAAGAGTGTCAGTGGAATTGACTTGGTCTTTGAAATATTCTCCCCACCGACTCACAACATCCTGTGTTGAAGTCAGCATCACCCCAATCTCCGCAGTATACATTCTTAACACGATACACTCCAATACATCTTTATATAGCGTTCACAACAGCTGCAGCTCTAACAACGCACTTTAAAGAACAATTAACATTAAATAACAAAATAATATAACAGAACACACAAGACATGGACGGTCATGCAATCGTAATCACTATTCCTGTATATGCCTTGTTGTTTGAAACAGTTGCAGACGAAAAATGAGAACATTAAAGTGTCCTTTCACCGGTGACAATGTCATGCTAAAAAGTCAAGTCAAGTCACATTTCTTTATATATCCCTTAATCACAAACAATCTCAAAGGGCTTCACATGTCCACAGTTGACAGGACATCCCTGACCTTAACCCCAAGGAGGGCAAGAAAAAACTTTTAAAAAAAGCCCATCTGGGGAAAAATCTTGAGAAGGGGCTGCAGATGAGAGAATCCGCTTCCAGGATGCTCAGGCTGCAATGGGTGCTGAGTGGGCAACATTTGACACAATATTGGTATACAATGTTAGTTAGAATGATATGAAGGTCCATTTAACAAGATGAAAATGCTCCAGGGAGATGTCTTCGGATAGGTGGGTCCCCCTTTGAACCCGGCCCAGTTGGTCAATGAAGAAATCTTCATAGCAGCACCTCCAAGTGGTGGACTCAGCTCTTGTCCAGCTCAGTCGGTGCAAATCATGTGCATAACGATCTAAGCAGAATTGGTACAGCATCTGTACAGCAATATCCAATTGTGTCATCATCACCTAGACCCCCCCCATATCAGGGAGGTGGGGGACGGACGGACATAGGAAACAGCAGAGAAAACAGGAAGCATATCGTTCAACAAAATGCAAGAGTATACAAATGAGTCTTAAGTTCGGTATTAAGCATTTTAACTAAGGTAGCTGCTCTAATTTGCGTGGGAAGGGCATTGTAGAGCACTGGAACCCACTGACTTATTCTTGGCTCTCTGAATCACTCAAAGACCAGCGTGTTGTGAATGAAGAGTTCGGCGCAGAACTTATGGTGTCACTAAGTCAACGAAATAGGAAGGTGCTAAGCCATATAGTATTTCATCAGTAACGTGCATGACGTCGCACATGTCTGCCTCAAGCTAAATTTGAAATTAAACAAGAAACTGTCACGTCCATTGATGAAAAAAGAGATTGGTCCACTTCTCCTGTCCCATGTCAATCTGCTTCGATTCCAATTCTCAGTTCCAAATTTGCATCCGAAAATAGATAATAAGCACACCGATTACGGCATACCTGAGCATTTCTCACAGTGTTCGAATGTGTCGCGCCACAATGGTTGGAAATGACTGCAGTTCACCACAATGTGTGGTCATGGTGTCAACAATACAAGAACAGTAAATCCTATAGAATATATATTTTAACAATCTACTTGTTCCCAGGGCTTGTAATATGTACTATTTTGCTTTCAAAGACCCATTAATCATTGCATTGAGCTGTGTGATGTTGTGGATCATGAGCAGTGTGACATGGCTCATTAATATCTTTTGAACTAATGAAGCATCTGTATGGTTCTGTCCTCCCATGGCAGCCGTACATAAATAAATGATAGATACTCTCAAGTCACGGGGTGATGGTGTGAAAAATGTGCATGTGAATAAATGTGAAATATATCGAATATAAACAACTCTCTCTCAGGAGTCACACAGAGAGACGGTCCTTGGCCCCATTACGGACTGTCGGACTGCTTTGTGAAGTCCACTTCCCAATCACTGGCTGTCACGGTGATGAATCACACAGGGAGTGGTTATAAGTGGCCTAGACAGCCTGACTGAGCTGAGGTCAGTTGTGACTTTCACTCCCACTGATCAAGGCTCTGATTTGTGGCGGATATTTTGATTCCAAGTCTGCCCCTCAGAGGGAGGCTGATGCATTCAAAGCTACATTTCATTCTTCCTAGACACTGCGCTGCATTCACAGACTCCCCAAATGACTTTTATTATGAGCATTAAATGTATTCCTTTGAATTATTTATTTAAGTGTTGCTTGTAGAAACACTGAGCTTTTGCAGTGGAAGAATTTTAAAGGAAAACAAGGTTTGGTGGCTCTTATCCTATTTAAAACAATTTACACCCAATATTAACACGCCTTTGTCCGAATACCCCAAGGACCAAGAATTTATTCATAGTTTATTCCCCATATTTCATATTTAAGCATGTTGAAGTAAGTGGTATGTATCAGAAGCTGATGCAAACGCTCATATGTACATTGAAAAAAAAAACTGGAAAACAATGTAGCTCCGTTAACATTGTGCAAAACCACCCCTGGACAAAGGCCCGGGTAGTGAAACCTGCTCAAATATACACAATCTAAATTCACACAACTGTTATGTACAATACGTCTCTTCACAGACACATTTTCCAAAATTGGCAGATAACAGAGATGAAGCAACTATTTGTAGACCAACAATAAAAAAATCTTTTTCCCCCACGAGGGCCCCTTGACAGCAAAGACTTTATTGGTCTATATCATGGATAAATTCCAGACACATTCAAGATAGGAGAAAATCTGCAATGCAGAGAGACATTGTTTACCCTCCACACACTTGAAAACAGATTTAAAGTTGTTAAAACACTTTTAAAGTGTTCCTTTGTGCCTGTTCTCACTCTCTCCCTGTCAAGAAATGGGAGACTCTCAGTTTTTGCTTGCAACGTTGTCCAAATAAAATGTAAACCGTGCTTGCTTCAAGATGCAACTTTGTCACTCCCAGTTTAAGTTTACTGTAAAAGTGACAAATAATACAGAAGAAGGGGAAATATTGTATATTTAAACACCAACATGTTCACCCAGGCAATATAATTAAAGTCTGCTAGTTTAGGGCTAACATACCATGCAAAATGCCACAGGTAAAACAAAAGCAAATCAGCAATGATGTTATCGCAATGATAACACTTTTGTCTTGCTCCAACTATGCTGCATCTCTTCCAGTAAATCTCAATATTGCGCACTATGTGGTGGCATAACCTGATATTACCCTGAATGCTCACGACCCCAAAATCTGGACTTGCTGAAGTGTTGATTTTACTAACGTGAAAGTGTTCATATGGCCAAACCTTTGTAAGGTGAATGTACGAAAAGAGTTATGACTAGATTGCAATAGATAAACTGCAACACAGCAGGCTGGGAGGGCCGTGGGGTGTTATAGCTACGAAATGTACATTACCTCACCTTGCACCTTGTATCTTCTTCAATGTATGCAGTTTTAAGAAGAATATCGCTGCATGTATAACACACTTTTAATGAAACAGATGAGATTCTTAGCATTGTTCTGGGGGGGTTAATACCAGATTATAAGGATGAACTTTGTAATCCCGACAACATAATACCCCACAGGCTGGTTGTCTGATTCGGAATAGCTGCTGTGAGTGCCTGATGGCACCTGTGTTACCAAGCGGAAGCCCGGTGGTACAGGTGCAGCTAATTAGGTTAATAATGGACATAGTAATTAGTGATTATCTCCTCAATGAGAGTTTTGGGTTTACATGTCTGGATTAAATGTGCCAGGAGAGTGTTGACATTTGAAAATTTCATCATGTAACTGATAGGATTATCAAACTCTGCCATCTGCTTTAGTTATTTTTTTTTAAGCGTAATGAGTGGTAATTATGTTCTAATCTCATGAGAGTGAAACATCCATGTGTCAATGAGAAAATGCTGTCAACATTTTATTAGTGGACGTTCACGTCAACAGTACATCTTCAAGTTCAGTGCAGGGTCTGCAAATTCTACGGGAGCGCAAATAGCTTTAAAAGAAGTAATTAAACACATGTCTATCAGGAGGGTGCAAGCTCAATGTGCGCGCCAATGGCGCCTCGGTGATTATACCGACACCTATGCCCCCCCCCCCAAAAAAAAGATTAGAATTTTTGAAAAAACAAAACACAACTGATATACTGTACATATGGTCTGTTATGCATGGGCATGTTTCAATTTATATATGTATATCTCAGAGGGCTTGTTTGACAAGTGTGTGTGTTGTGAATCCACCTGGGCTGAAGCTGCATGAAGCAGTGTGGTAAAAAAGTAGGCACGGTCAAAAGGCATGTGCTTGTACTCCAACTTATGATTTGTCAAGGACAGCTACGAAGATAAGAGAAAATGGCAAAGTCTGGTAAATTCATATCATGTGACCTGAGACAACTTTCTCGCCCCTTGATCGTCACTCCACAGTTTACATTTTAGCTCCTCCCACCAAGTGTACCATCGAGGAGTCGAGGAGAACAACTAAGAAGCAAGGAAAGACACATTTGAGGAAGAATGACACATTTGCTCCTCGATGTTGTCACAGTATGGAGATACCAATTGAAAATAATGTCACGTCATTAACCTGACTCAAAAATCTGTCATCTCCATGGATGAATTATCATAGCAACACATGCCCACCTCATTCTTTTGTGTTTAAAGTGAAATTAAATCAAAGTCAAATATGATCCACACGGTTAGTCTTCACAATTGAGGGTTAGGATTCGATTGTGAGTGGCCTTCCACAGCTTCTCACCCGCAGCTACACCCACACCCACATTTGTCGTGACTTGTAAATATCATGTAAAATTACTGTATGTCACTTAATATGTATTACATGGAATGCAAAGACAGTGTGGAAACTCCCAAGATTTTGCATTCTCTAGATGTGTCCTTGATTGTATCTCATTGGTGGAGAACTGAGATGCATGAGAACAACCTCAGGTCATGGCCGAAGATAGAGGGACGACTAGCCTGGAACGTTGTAATTAACTGAGACAGGATCCGCCCATTGTGTCAGGCGGACTGATCTATGGGCAAACACAGACAATTGCTTGGTGCCCTGAGATTCCAGGAGTCTCCAAAATTCTCATGAAAACCTATTTAATAAAGTATTCTTTGATAGTAAAACATAGTGGAATTCTTTATCTACAGTATGTGAGATCGTTTCAATGCTCTCGCTTCTATTTTCATATGCTCCATCTTATTCTACATGTGCAGACTTTGTGTCAGCAAAAATGAAATTATTGGCATGGTTGCGAATTGAAGCAGATTCAAGTGATGCGGAAAAGAGGACAAGGCGAGAGGAGAGAAAATATGTGTCAAAACTACAAGAGGTTTCAACTTTTCTTTATGGTGATGCATGCATGTAACCGACAGTGACAGCAGCGTGAGCCAGATACTATTTTATATAGCTCCTCTGTTCGTGTAAGTGTCCTGTCACCTAAGGAGAAGGCAGTGGAGAAGAAAGGAGGCGCGACAAGACTAACACTTTTAATCTCAAAGATGTGAATATTAAAGTGGTCAAATTGTTGAGAAAAATTGTGATTAACGTTCAAGACTACATCATAGGACACTGTATACCATCATCCTCCAAAATAATTTTCGGAAATTTCTCTAGCTCAAGAAATAACAGCAAAAACAACAGCAATAATAGTGGATAATAGTATCTTGTGGATAAAGAGTTATGGACCAAGCACCGAACCGTGGGGGACACCTTGTGACAGAGAAGCAGTGACCAAGGTGCAGTTATTGATGCAGATACATTTTTGTCTGTTTACGAGATGAGACTTTAACTAGGAGAAGGTGGTTCTGATAAATTGAGGGAGAATTTCAGGCGGGAGAGAAGAATGGTATTGGTGATGGCGTCCAAATCAGTGAGATCAAAGAGGAGGAGAATGCTGAGTGGCGAAAGCACGATTCAATATTTTGGATAGAAAGGGGATTTTGGAAAGTGGATGGAAGTTACTCGTGATGACAAGGATTCGTTTTTTTCAGGATAGGGATGACAGCAGCCATTGTGAGAGTTTCTTTTTGAGAACATATTTGATTTGACTTCCTGTTTCAAAGCAGTATTGCAATAGAGATATTCACGACACACTGGGTTTAGCATCCATAATAAGCTATCGGTGAAGAAACTTATCATTTTCTTGTATGCGGCCTTTGGTAGTAAAAGTTTGGAAACCTCTGCTTTTGCGCAACCATTTCCGTTTTCGGAATTCCAAAAGTGTTTTCTTATGGGCTTGTTTTTTTTTTTTGTTTTTTTTTTAGCTCGTCAGTATATGATGTGTTCATCAGGAGGAAGTAGATGTGCTAATGGAGAAGAGCACAAAAAATGCGACAGCCTACTGAGAAGGGCTGAGCACTGAAGAGGGGTCTTGACTGATCAGAGGATTAAGGGAGCAGGCGACAAAATGGCAGCAGGGGAACTGCAAAATGTTTAGAATGCCACGAAGCCAATTGGGGAAATGTTGACTTTTTATCCATTCAAAAATTGTAAAAGCCATCATAAGAGAGGTGGAGTCAAGCAACAAATAAGCCTTTTTTTGGGGCAAAATGGAAGGGCAAAACAGGTACCTTTTATATCTGTTTTAAAGAGGTGCAAAAATGCATGAAAACATTGTCATGTGTCTCAGCTTGTCTCCGTAAATGTACACTACGCTGGAGATGTGTACATTTACATAAGTATAGTATAGCACTTGTACATACAGTGCAAATGTCATTTGCTTGACAAATGTGTCTTTCTGTGTCATCCAGACAGGAATGAAAATGCCAGCATTCTAAAAATGTCCACGATGAAACACCTTAACACATGCATTTTTTTTTTTTGTTTTTTTTTTACTCTCCAAGGTGTTGCTCAAAATGACACTTTCTTGTATTTTTCTCCCATTCAGACACTGGACAAAGTGTGCTGAAATGGGGACCGCGATCCTAACGTGCCAAAGGGTTCTATTAAATCTATCTGTGGAGGATGAAAGAGGGATTGTGGTGGGGTTGTAAGGTGAATGAGCTGCCCTTTAGTTGCGTGTTGATGTGTCGGAGAGCCTCTCTGTCCCATCTGTCATGGTCAGCAGGGAGTCAACTGTAAGAACATTTTGTCTGAGGAGACCAGAAAGCCTTTGTCTGGACAGCCACTCATTTGCGTGCACAAAGAGATGTTTTACTTGTTGAGAGTAGCTACAGAATTACCCTACCTGACTTTCCAATGCTGTCAGTCACATTTCCATGCTGTTTTAATATTCGTTTTGAATTTCTTTGAAAATGCCGAAGTTTGTTCAATACAGAATTCAAGTTGGATAACGCATGGAATTAAAGTAAAAGACTCGATATTCGGTTTGTTAAAATGTTTAAAGTGGACTGCATTACAGGCAGCCTGAGGCTAAACCTGTTCCACGTTTTCCCTGTGAATAAGATGTTTCATTCATTTGGAGCCTTCAGGCAGTTCAATGAATTTCTTGCCGAAATGAAGATGTGTGGCATGCACAGCTGGGCTATATCATCAAAAACACAACAGATTGTGTGCAAAGTCCCCAAAGAACTATTAACTATTATTTGTGTCCAACCGGAACAAATCCTAAAAGTAATTAGAATTGCACGCCATGAAGACAAAGGGAAGGCAGATTTTGTCATCAGGAGAGTGTGACTGGAGAAGCTGACGATTGCCTTCGTCTTCTTGTGAATTCTTGGTGTGCAGAGGGTGCCGTCATTCCCAGCAAATTTAGTCCTGCATTCAGATGGCGTGGTAGACTAAAATAAAGCAATTCAGAGCCAAGATTACCTTCGTGGCGGCACAGTCCCTTCTTTTGGATGATTTTTGCCAGCAATATAGACAGACTGTGCCATTTCAAAAGGTTAGTGAAGTCTGCAAGGCAATGAGAAATGAGACAGAATTCCAAACAAACTCGGACTCAGTGTAGAGAGCACATAATGTAGGTCTACTTCAGGGTTCGCTGACCTTTTTGAGACCACCACAACTGCTCCTACTTCTTGGATACGTCAGTATTCATGCTGAGAGCTCCACGTTTGAAACACATTTCTGAAAGAAAAAATTTGCCCAAATTGGGGGATAGCGTGACTCGTTGGACAATTGGTTTGCACATCTGCCTCACAGTTCTGAGGTTGTGGGCTCGAATCTGGGCTGTGTGGAATTTACATGTTCTCCCAGTGCCAGCGTGTGTTTTCTCCATGTACTTCAGTTACCTCCCATATTCAAAAAGCACGGATGGTAGGTACAGTAAGTCTCTAAATTGTCGATAGGTGTGAAGGGTTGTCAATTTGTCCCCCCCTCTTTCTCTTTATATATATATATATATATATATATATATATGTACTGTACACACACAAACACACACCGTATTTTCCGCACTATAAGACACACTTAAAAGCATGACATTTTCTCAAAAGACGACAGTGCGCCTTGTAATCTGATGCACCTTTTGAATGGACCAATATTCTGATTTCTTGGACATAATATTTAAAATTTTCTGTAAAGCGCTTTGTTCCAGCTGCAGCGGTTGTGAAAGCTCAATATAAATAAAGCTATATTGTATCGTATTCCCTTTAACATATGTCCATGTAGTGGAGGCATAACAGAACCGCAGCCACTATTGGAGCTCTCTATTCTATGTGCCTTATAATGTGATGCAACCTATATATGAAAACAGGTTTAAAATAGGCCATTCATATATACTGTATATACACACTTACGCACAGGCACACACACACACACACACACCCACACACCTTTTACAAACATGTTAAGAATAAATCCATTTACTGTATCACTGGATGTCATCAGTAGTAATGGGAGAATTCAATAACGCAAGAAAAAATGGAAGAACGTACCCATCCATTCACCCATTTTTGGAATTGAAAAACTTGTTTTCATTTTAGGAAGCAAAGCAAATTACACTAAAATTGAAGTAGTTAATTATCTTAACTAGCTATCACACATACAGTATGTCATGTCAAGAGTAGCATCTGTTGTTGAATCTAATTTGATGACTCTCACTTGTCTGAATGAAGACAAATGACAGATTTAGCAACACAAACGTGTGCTTGAAAGAGGAAAGGTCGTGGAGCATGGAGATGAAGCCCAATTTATGAATGGGTATTGAAGAGCACATTATGTGCGACCATCTGTGACCTGCGTGTCTGTTACTCGAGCAATCGTTAGGAGTTCCGTACTCGGTACCCGAGCAATCGTTAGGAGTTCCATACTCGGTGAGATTGCAATTTTTGAAGAACTGAACCTAACATGATGTAATTATTAAGGTGGCACTGAGAATTTAGTAATCCATTTTTACTGTACAATCTTAAACATGCAAACATTTACAGCAATGTTCAAGTGTTCCCTGTGTTCTGTGTGTTGTCTGCTTATGAAGCATTCTTGGTCCTCAGCCACAGCACACTGAAATTATTTTTAAAGACTATCTGGTGATATGTGGCAGTAATTAGACTACTCATTTTAATATCGTTGTGCAAAGCTGGTCTAAACAAAATAATCTTACCATTGTAGGTGAACAGTAAGGGAAACAAAAATTCACTCTTTGGGAGCCAGAACCTGCCGCTGAATTCACCTATGCCCGTGGGCCACATCGGTTCTTTTAGATTTTGTGCGTATAGCACAAGAGGTCAGGCATGACCGCTGTAGTCAAACTTGCATACAGACCAAATCAACTTGTACCATTTCAAATTAACTCTGGTATGTGTGCTGTGGTGAGAAAATGAGCTCAGTCCGATCCGGCTGGCAATAAAACAAATCAGGTTTGCCCTAAGAGTGACATAACATGTAGTGGATGCACAGACAGGACCACTGACTTCGCTAAGCGCCATTTCTTTTCAGATGTACCCCACCTCTGGCAAAAAGCCAGCTCGGAAAGGCTCCAGCTCACCGGTGATGCAATTGAAAATAAACATGAAAGGGAAATTATTCATGAACAAGTAAGCCCACACGTATGCCAAACATAAAGCAAGGCCTGGGTGTGGGGTTGTGCAATACTACGTCGTTTGGTATCGACATGAGACCAAGTGAAACGGATCCAGTGTCAACGATACCAATACTGATACTTTTTATGATTAAGGCAGATACAACGTTTATTGTTAAATAGAACATTTTCCTTTTTCCTCTTTCATTGTCACTGTACTGTTTATAAACTACTATACAAAAATGAAACAAAATTGCACATCTTTTCTGGATGTTTTACTTAAATGAAGAAGTTGATTATTACTTCACAAAAAATATATATAACGTTGAAGAAACCAATTATTTTTCAAATACTTCTCTCCGAGTGCACTTATTTTCTCTTGATGAAAAACAAAACAAAAATCAACAGCAAATGGCGAAAATATAATTAAGTTGAAAAAATGCAACAATCTCCCAAGCCTTAATTAAAAAACAAGCCACCCTGTGCACAACAAAGGTTTTGGTGACAGGTTTGTCTGTCGCCTGATTAAAGAAACCACAGCAGTGCTTCGATTCTTCCATCCATTTTTAGCGGCGCTTATCCTGAACAGGGTAACGGGGTGGTGCTTGAGCCGATCACAGCTGACTTTAGGCGGAAGGCAGATTACACCCTGAACTGTTCGCGAGTTAGTCGCATGGGACATCTAGAGGCAAACAACCATTCACACCCACATCCACATCATCACTGAGGTGGAACTGATCCCACGCTGCCTGCTCACAAGTCAGGCGAGTGTACCACTGCACCATCAGCAACCACGCAGCAATGCAAGTAAGAACCAAACCGAAACTACTGTGCGCTACTATTGATCCGATATACGATACTTACTTGGTATCAATATTTTTTTTTATATTCGGATCGATCCGTTCACCGCTACTGGGAAGGCTTTGCAAAGCAGAGTGGACAGGCAAGCAGCCCCACCAATATTTAAAGTGCATTATCTAAACCAGGCATGCCACAGTGGCTCCATCAAGAGGTCAAGAGCTTAAGGTGACCAAGTAGACCAAATGATGGCCAAGCTGCGGCAAACAAGAACGTTTCTGTTACTTGCAAACAGTGCATATACATAGCATATGTGAGTGCTCGCGAGGGCGACAGGCAACCAGCCGAACCTGAAAGTCATTCCAACACGGGGAAGATTTAGGGACTGTCTGCTAAACTGCTAAAGCTACATTTACATTATCCTCAGGCCACCATATAAAAATGGGATGCACGTAACACAACGCCAGGGGACTGGATGGGCAAATCTGCCAGGCCATGATGGCCTGTATGCCAGATTTAAAAAATTTGCCCCGGAAGTCATGATACAGATGAGAAACCTACCTATCATGCTAAAACGGGGTGAACACAATAAAATGTGACAGTATGTAATAGGGTGTCATATATCAGTAGTGGGACAAGAAGCATAATAATCCCATAGTCCTTTCAAATGTTGTCAAAGTCTGCTGGGTTTTCTCCTGTTTTGCCACATTTTGTCATAAGTCCCAAGCCTAGTTAGGGTCTGTGCTAGCCAACGAAACAGCTTCAGTTATGGCTCATCCCAGCATGTTTGCGGTTTATGGGCTTGGCCTAATAGGAGACATTGCATTCTACGACAGGCTGGTATGGTGCACATCCAGTCTGGGAGTGGGTATAACCCTGAGCCCGGCAGGGACGCTTCATTTGAATCTGTCGTGGCAACAAAAATAATCTAAAACACATCCTCTGCAGAAAGCCTGAAGAGAACATGAAAAATGTTTCAGATCTTGACGTGGCTGTGAGAAACGTGAAGGACCCCATCAGACCGCGGGGCTAACCGCAGTGTGCCATTGAACCTCTGGGATTCAAGAGTCCTTTCCCACCACGGCCTGTCACAGATACCATGAAAGGCCACGAGAAAGCGTCGCAAGACTTCAATGCAGAGAGGAAAAATATGGCTAGAATTCCACAACACACTAAGTTTCAGGCAAACGTGGCTGCCGTGTCAGGTTGGCGAATCGGTTAAGAAAGTAAATAATGTAAGAGTTAAAAGTAAAAGTGGTTAACTGGCAGTGCAGAAACAAAGCAATCATTGCTTTAGGTAGGATATGAGACAACCACGAAATGGCCCGACCTTGACAAAAACAGCTAGACACGGAGAGACGAGACAGACACTGCCTACCTTTATTCAGTAGCCTCAAGTGGTGAAGGTAGAAGGAAGACAACACACATCCATTCAGTGCGAACGAGACATTTCATCCTGCTTCATTTACAAAATACAGTGGATATAAAAGTCTTCACAGCCATGTTCAAGTACGAGGTTTTTTTTAGCATTAAATCTTTTCTACCATTACTGTCACCTAAAACCTGTACAAATCAATTGAAAAAAAGAAAATACTGTATTTTAGAAAAGAGGATAGGCCTGTGTTCCGAACCAACCAATCACAACTCCTGCTGTTGAGAATTTGTACACAACTGCCACTATATAAAGTGCGTCGGATTAACCCCAGAGAACATTGAGCTGTTCAATATGCTTTTCCTGGCATTTATGCCACATCTAACAGCACAAATCATGGCCCGCAGAGAACTTCCACAGCATTAGCGGGATGTCTTAAAGGTATCAGATAGGAAAAGGAACATCGTACCTGGAGGGAAGAGTGGTAGTGGCAGCCTTCTGCTTTTAGGCTACTTCGCTTTAGCTGGAACTGGGGTCTTAGTCAAGGTGGAGGGAATTATGAACCGTTCCAAATAGCGGTCGGTATTTCTACATAACCATCAGGCTTCTGCTAGAAAGCAAAACAAACACAAAAAAGTTCGGAAAAGCCTACAAAAGCAATGGAGACTTGGGGCACTTTGGGGTAAATCAAAGGCACTTTAAATTGTGGCAGATGCATGTTTAACATCAGTTTGAATGTGTTTCATTAAATCTGAAAATCTGAAAGCAAAGTTTTAAAAGGGTGAGCACGCCTGTGCAACCACATCATCTGAGTTGCTCATTTTTGAAAAAGCCCAACAAAGTCTCCAGGTCAAAACTGCCTTGAGGCAGTATTTCTTCGAAACGTTAGTTCGTAAACCGGGGTATTTGTGCTGAGGTTGCACTGTACCGAGAACGTGAATTTACCATGGTTATATGCCCAACAAAGTTTATGGCCTCAACGTTCACTCTGACAGTATGAGAATAAAGAGCAGCATTTGTCTGCTGCACAGCCACCTGAAACAGCACATTCACATTTCAGCACAATATACAAACTGTTTTTGGACCATAATGAACAATGCCTTTGACCTTGGGTCCAGTGCAGTCAGGACAAGGAGGGAGCACAGGTTTGTGTGCGTGCATGTGTGTGTGCCTCACTATACTTAAGTAGTCGATGGCTGCATAAATGGGACAAAGGACGTCCAATTCATAAAACCGAAATAGTCATGAGACAGATGCAGGATGGGGAGGTGAGGTAGACCAGATGACTTTGAAAAGGAGCTAAGTATGCTGTAGGCTCTCAGGAGGGAGGAGGAATGAGGAGCCACCGCTGAGGCATAAATGACAGGCACAAGTGAATGAAGTGAAATGAAGATGACGTACTTTCCAAGCTGTCTGTGCTGGCGCAGTAATGTTCCATCATACTTTTGTTAGGCCAGTATACATTACAGTGATTCTCTGGAACTATTCTATGCTTCCGAGTTTTGTCATAAGAAGAGATTTTGGCACTTTTATATGGGAATGGGGATTAAGGGAGCTCATCGAGCTGTTTGAAGCAGCAAGCGGCGTCTGGAAACGAAATGTTTCCTCGGCTGCAAGATGAAGCGCTCGCTAACAAATAGAGACACGTCTCGATGAGAGGAAATGACTCTCCAAACAAATCTGCTAACAAATATAGCTCTCCAAAGTTTGGAGCAGGCAAGCGGATGGAAGATGGAATGTAGCAGGGAAGGTACTGATTCATCCTCGGCGTGCGCTTGAAGAAATATGTCTAAAAGCTCAAAGTACGGCTGTGAGTGGAGGAGAGGGTACAGATGGGGAATGCTGATTTCAATGAAAGATGACAGTTACAGTGACAAAGCCTTAACTGCAAATAGGGAGAATGGCTAATGAGCAGCAAGCAGAAGATGTGAAAAACTTGCTCTTCACACCTCGGGAGGCTTCCAGGAGCATGTTAATCGCCACGTCACGCAGATCTGCAGTGACACCAACACCCTCTGGCCTGTGGTGTCCTTCTCTTACATTCTCATGACACAAACATGTTTTCTTTTATTTATATTTGACATTCACTGACACTGCAGCAGCTTTGCCAAATCCAACTGACAAGTCACACTAGCATGAGTCGACGGTAAGTGATTTCTGTGGGAAAGTGATGATTCAACAGGGAGTCAGTAGCTGCAAAGGAAGTAGTGTGAGGGTGGGAGATAGAGAAAAGAGGAGGGGCTTCAGATCAAAATCCCTTTGGTGCCTGGGCATGTGGTGACTGGCAGAAAAGTCGGCTGCCATGGAGGATGGGAGGGTCAAATGAATTAAGAGCGTACAACTTTGCCAATATATGACGCTAGCGCTTAGTAGCCTTGCTGTGCCATTTCAAAGAGATACGATTCATCTGAAGGAAAACAAATGGCAAAGCTTTTCAGCCTTGTGGCTCAGACTGTTGTCGCCTCCTCTGGGTGGAGGCTCGTGTGCCTGCAGTGTCGTGGCATTCAGTCATCAATGAGGAGGATAATTAATGAGACTGAAGTATTTAAATGGACATCTAGCAGATTGCTTAAATTATCGGCTCGACTCCTGGTTACACTCAGTCTCGTCAAAATATGACTGAGTGAACCTTCCCACTCTCCTGATGGTGTCAATATGTCAACAAGCACTTTGCACATATATCCAGGATACTCTCATGCTATTGCTAAAAAAGGAATTATCTCTGCCAGAAATGAGAGGGAATTTCTGGGTGTTGGTTCTTGTATTGTTCATTAGTTTGCAATACAAACTGCATAACTGAAAATACAGTATGTGGGGAGGAGGGATTGGAGGATGGGGGGGGGGGGGGCAAGAAGAGCTCATATATATATAAATGTCCATGTAGCAATTCAGTTTCTCCTTTTGCCATTTGAGTCACTTTGAGTCCCTTGGTACAGTCTCAACATCATCCTAAATTGACCACTTATTGATCTTTGAAAGCATTTCATTACTTAACCTTTGTTAACAAATGAATCATAGTAAGCTCCTCAGAATGTTGAAGAAAGCTGGCATTGATGACAAAGAATTATATGGAACCTGTACAAAATCAGCAATTAGCCGATGGTGGGTTCGACAAGGATGTGCATTTTAAAAGTGAATTCAACAAAATGTCAGTATGATAAGCCTCTGAGTGGATTCTTTTAAATAATTTTGTTGTAGTCCCATTAATGGGAATGGTTTTCCGTTCCTCGTTGCGAAAGAGCCAGCAAAACTACCGGAATTATAGTCAGCTTGCCGGGTCCATACGCGGAGTTGCTGCTGGCTAGCTTGCACCCTGCTCAGTAGCTTGCACGCTTCCTTTCTGCTGTCAAAGTGCTACATCACATTCGACCGTTTCATCAATGGCATTTTGTCATTGCAAATTAGACACACCGCAGAACCTTTTCTTTCCACAAAGGCGAATCCTTTGGTCCATTCGTCCTGAAGTCGACCATACTCGTCATCTTTTTTTTCTTTTCGCCATCTTATTCATCAAAGGATTAGCTTTGAGCTAATGACTGAGCGGGCTGATTCAAAATGGGTTGTTTACCTGTTTCCACAGCAACGGCCTACGTAGGCCAGTATCATCCAATTATAATCGCTCCTGCAACTGCAGCCCTGAATAGGACATGAGCGGTGAAAAATCAATGGATGGATTATACAAGCGAGAATATTTTGTTTTATCTGCGAGCCAGATGCAATCATCAAAAGAGCCATATATGGCTCGTGAGCCATAGGTTCCCGACCCCTGCCTTAAGAGTTTAAGGTAAATGGCAGAATCACCAACAATCTTCACAATGCGGATGACTTGCGAATTCTGCTGAAGCCCTGCGGCGACTTGGTGATAACGGTGGTCTCGTCAAGTGACAGACTTGGACTAAGTGTGAATGCAAAAACCATCAAATGCACCAGGATATCCAAATTAGTGCCAGATTTTGAACCATCTTGAAAGCCTTAAACAAGGAGATGAAGTCGTACCAAATGACCAGAAAAGTTGTCATTTTATATCCACACTGTACTTGGGACCACTGACAACTTCGCTATAAGAAAAAAAAATCACTGGCAAAAGATGCGTTCAACATGATGAAAAGCATGTTCATTGATAGAAAATTTTTAGATTCAAAAACTTGCCTTCTCATGAGCTTTGTGGGGTCAGTCTTGACATTATGGATGTGAGTTGTGGACATTCAAACAGAAACATGTCAGCAGAAAAATTTTGGTTTTATCGACATGAC
Organism: Hippocampus guttulatus; assembly: GCF_054856545.1. Lineage (NCBI taxonomy): Eukaryota > Metazoa > Chordata > Actinopteri > Syngnathiformes > Syngnathidae > Hippocampus > Hippocampus guttulatus. Next base: position 4,362,918 of record NC_141265.1, read on the forward strand.
ATTTTCCTGCCTGCAAATGGAGAAAGATAGCTCACGACAACGACTCACATCAACTGTAGTGTGCAAGAAACTACATCAGAAAAGGAACATTGGAGGACTTATGCCTCAGAGGAAAAATAGAAGGCACAAGGTGGTCAAAGGAAAACACATTTGTATAATTTTCAACCCAATTTCAAAAGTGCAAGATGGCTCTGGAGCACTACTAGTGATAAAGAAAAGTGGCACCACATCACTGAAACATGGGTCGCCTAAAACTCTGAAACAATGATCTGCGACAGATAGATAGACCGATAGACTGGCCGATCGATAGATATGGTCAATCACAGCCACTCTCAGCCAAGTCATTTTTGAGGGAATTGTAGTTTCTATTTATATTTAAGACTTGTGAGTTGAATGAGCATGCAAGTGACCTCCATGTTGGACAGCATCAAAACATATCCTGAGGAGGCAACACTCATTTTTAAAATGTCAACTTTGCTGATCACGCAACAGAAGGAACACCTTGCTTCTGGCTTATTGGTAAGCAACAAAACAACTCGTGCCTTTAATGTTTAGTTGGAAAAAAAAATGTATTGGGGGAAAAAAAAAACACTGCTTGTTGAACAAGATTGCTTGATTGAACACAGCAATGTTAGGTAAATTGGCCCGTGGTGAAATGGAGGCAGCGACATCCGCAGTAGCCAAAGAGAGTCAGGCCAAAGGAGAGGAGAGAAAAGGGGAGGGAGACAGTGAACTAGTATACATTTTTCATTAGGTTTCCAGGCACTAAGCCACATCAAAGCTTCTCAGAGATAAAGGGGAGGGAGGAAGGCAGAGAGAAGTAGACACAGGATGTTCTAATTAACTTCACAGTCACTTCACTCCCCCCCCATCTTACACGCTGTTGTTCTTGGTGTATATGCGCATATACCGCTCAGCACTGTCTGCTCTGTGAATTCACGATGACACCAACAATCCACGGTTGGAGAGAGATGATCAAACGGTACAGGGATGATGCGGGGCTCAAGTTGGGGTGGCATGTCTCAGTGGTAGAGTGGCTGTTTCCCCAACCTGGCGGTCGGTGGTTCCATCTCCAGCCATTGCAACTGTGTCGAAGTGTCCTTGAGCAAGATACTGATCCCCCCCAGTTGCTCCTGGTCCTGCGTTACCCGTAGGTGAATGAAGTAACAGTGTGAAGCGCGTTGAGTAACGAAGATAGAAAAGTGCTATACAACCGACAGCCCACTTGCCATTTACCATTGTGCCACGCCTACATGGTAGCAGGACGGGGGGAAGTCCAGCCCCTGATGTCTCATGATGCCTTCCAGTCACACGGAAAGCACAAGCTTCTCCGCCAAAAGCACGCAAGACAAAATCTTCCTCCTGATTTTGTAAACCAGGCAAAGTCTCGTTCTGCCAATGCGGCAGCCTGCGCTCCCCCCCACTTCCTGCACCCTCTATGACGTGCATTCCCACTTGGTGAGTCAAAAAGGCGTTCAAAAGACTCTTTTCATTGGACAGATTGTGACTTCGAGTTAAAATATGAATCAATTAGCCTCCCGCAGAATCCAGTAAATGCCATGAGATGGGGAAAGCTGTCTTTACAAAAGTGCATTTCACTGCTTGAATAACTGATGGGGTGAATATATTGAAATGCAATATTAAAAAAAAAACAATACTATATTCCATTCACCCGAACGTGTTCTAGAACTGAATTTTATTTCAAAATAATAACGAGCAGTTTAATTCATCGTGCATTAAAAAAATAGGTCTGTACTTTATGAAAGATTTAATATGGAAAAGTGATATGTTGAGCTGGTGTTTTTACTCATCAAATGGGATTTGTTGCTCAAGTCTTTAGTTGTTGAATACCATTTAAAGAGATGCAATCAATCTCAAACAGAAATGCAAACGGATCCCGTCGGGGCAATGGTGAACGAGTGGTTTGCAAAACTAATGAGAAAACATCGAAGTTGACAACGTGAAGCTAAGTAGTTTGTCTTCTCTAAAGGGAGATCAGCAACAAAACATTAATTGGTATTGTGACCTTGGACACAGTGAGGAAAACATTTTGTACTTGTTTAGTGATTCCTAATTATGTTCTTTTTCTTTTTTTTTGCCATTAACTGACAACACGACTTGGATGATAATTAATAATTTGCGTTGTCTCGTCACCCAATCCTGTTGATCCTTATTACAGGATTTCATCTCTAACAAGCACGCAACACCTGCATCCAGGGAGCAGAGAATCAGATTTACTCTCCTTTCATATTCAATATGGGAATATATTTAATATATTTAAATATATTTAATACTTTAATTATTGCCACGAGCTCGGCGACACCCTTTGTGATAACATTTTAAATGATGACAAATGTACAGTATATAAACGGTCTGGCTCACCAGGAGCACTGAATAAAATCCCTCAACTGCATTCTCAGTTGAGCTGCCCATGAGCGAGGCACCCAATTCCCTAAATTGCTTTTCAGGCGCCGGGAAACTACCCATTGGTCATTTTGGTCTCTAAAGCATGTAATGTATCTAATGCGTGTATGCGGCCGCAATTATATGTTTAGGAGTGACTTCACTTTAAAGTCAGTTGTTTACATTTTAATTCTCTCACTGGATTCTAACTCTAGCAAAACTAGATGTCTTCATTTGCTTTTGTTTTCTTTTGACAGGCACCCCCCTAAAAATGTGTAAAATTCACTTGTGGATATTAAGATATGCACATTTTGTGTGTGTGTGTGTGTGTGTGTGTGTGTGTGTGGTATGAGATGAATATTGTTAGTACTGCACGATGTAGCATCTATAAAAAAACAATACAGCCTTTGACGTGTCTGCTGTACATTCAAGGAGTAATGCCGTCTGGAATGTTCTCAGACGTGTGCATTAGCTTATTGTTGCTGTCAACGGCAGGCTCAACAAGTACAGAAATGACCGCCTTTGGCCATCAAAGCACTGCATAATCTTGTACTTTTTCTTATCTGACATTTCTTTTTCTTTTCTTGCGTGACTTGCCTCCAGTCAGTCAAAAAGATACATTTGCAGAACTGTAAAGGAGGTTGGCTGCGCCAGTGTGGAAGTGATCACCGTTGACTTCAGTCTGGTCCAATCAAAGTGGCCCCTTTCGTTCCCTTTCAATACGGCGCAGTAGTCGCGATCTTGAGTCTTGACATGGCGGAAGCACATCTTCGCGGTGAGGTGAATACTTGGAGACCACCCCCACCGCCTATCGGTTGTGTGTGCCCTACCACAGTTGTGCCGGCCAGTATGACATTATAAATAAATAAATGCATGTTCAATGAATTATTTTCCACAATGATTCAGAGGGTTTTACATAATGTACATTTTCTTATAGTTCCTTGGTACTGCAATACTAGTGTGGCTCAAATTACCGGTGACAAATTCCTCCTGTGTTTTTTTCACACTTGGATAGCAAAGATGATTCTGATTCTGCGGGTTGGATGCCTGCTGTTAACATATTTCTGAATCAAATAGGCCTGTACCACACGTGTCTGCGGAGCTCAGAATCTGTTTGCCTGTGCCTCTACACACCATGACTGCGCCAGAAGACCCGGCTTGGCGGTGACTGGTCTGCCATATTGGGAAACACGTGCGGCAAATCTTGCACCGACATGAAAATCAGGATATGCCCGTTTTTAAAAAATAGTATTCAGACATTGCCTGTACAGTCAATGGAGGTGTTATGGTTTTGACAGAGTGTGGAAATTATTATATTATTTCCATTAAATCTGACGGGAAATGTTTCACAATTCAAACAAATTCATGTTCATTAGAGGACACACTTATTCAGGCCTTGGGAGGGAGAAAAATGGAGAGCGCATTCTCTTTAAAGGATGCCTAAGTGATTTTTATTGACTTTACCATTGGAATAGATATGTGATAGGGTAATAGCATAATTAGCTTCTCGAACAAGGCTGGATAATAACAACTGAAATTGGAGAGTAACATCAATAGAAAAGCACACTAAGCAATGTAATTATGAGTACACTGGTGTAATCTTTGCCTTTTTACTTCACTTAATTGTTAGCATTTGTGACAGTTCGGCAGCATCTATGATTGCTTGGCAATCTTGCAAATTTTAATTGTCTTAAGTGCTGCAGGCAGGCAGCAATTTCAAAGCTACAATCTGTAGTGCATGGTGAGACTGGCATGCTATTAAGACCCCATCTTGTGACACAATTTAAAATTCCATCCGGCTCAAGTAAAAAGCTTCTAAATGTATCCTTGCACATAGCCATCTAGTTGCCTCGCTCCTGACCGCCAGTTGTGTTATTCGTTTTTACTCTCTAGAACACCGATGTCAAACTCAAGGCCTGGGGGCCAGATGTGGTCCACCACATCGTCTGATATGGCCCACGAAAGCAAATCAAACATGTCAGCTTCGATGATGATTGCCAAGATCTGTTCCAAATTTCAACTTCTCATATGTAATAAATGAGAGATATTGTAAGCATTTTCTTGTTGCCAAACCACTCATGACAGTAACTTAAACAAAAGTGGAGTAAACCGTTCTTCTTGACTTCTTTATATGGTTACACAGTCATAACGGCCGCCCAAGGGAAACAGTAACTATAATGTGGCCCGCGACAAAAATGAGTTTGACACCCCTGCTATAGAAGTTGCGGCAACATCTCACCTCATCTTTTTTCTATGAGTCTGCTTGCATTCTTTTTGTTCTTATTGTTGCACCAAATTCTCATTTTCTCGCTAATATTTACAATATTGTTATTCCCTCATTCCCCAGAGATCTTGTGCATCCTCACAACCCCCATGCCTGCTGCATACCTCCACCATCTGCACCTCCTCTCTGCCATCAGATAAGAAAGCTCCGTGAAGAAAGCCTATCTTGACTTAAAACACCTCTATGTCTATTTTTCTCTACCGTGCCCTCACCATCAGGGAGTCACAGCCCAAGATATCAACTCTTTGACCCTCACCCCCTCTTATCTTATCCACAATCACCCACTTTACTCTTTTGTAGCTGTTTGCATCTCTTTTTGACCTAGTTTCTTTCCCTACTTCATCCCCTCTTGCTCACTTCAGTGCTGAGGACTATTTTAATGGCTGCAGCGATGTATTTGTTGTGTAAAACCTAAACTGCAATTTATTCGCCCGACTTCAGTTGGTTTGTACTTCTTAGCGATCTGAGTAGAGCTGGATAACAATGCAATGTTTTAAGAATAAATGAATGAGTTACTAAAAGTTCAGAAAATGATAGGAGCTTGTGAAGTGAACATACAAAGGGAAATGTTGATTTGGACCCATCAGCCTCATTGACAAAACTTTTTTTTCTCCTCAGAAATTTTCAAATAACCTCAAATATTCATCGTAATTAGTTGGACAAGCTTTACATTTTTTTTCTTTTTTTTGCAAGTTTTATGGTCGCTGGCATGCAATGATGCAACTGGAGGAAAACAGAGCCAGAAGCAAGACAAATTTTGCTACTTGCTGTCTTCTCCAACTCCAAATTTGTGCAACTGAGTCTGTTCTTGGCAGAGGGTTTGTGTTACAATATAGGCATCGACCTCCATCTTTTATTGAGTCATTTGTCATGTAAAGTGCTATAGGAATGTGTGATACGAGTGCCCAAACTCATTTGTGACATACGGCGCTTGCAGTGCAATCCTGCGATTTCTTTTTCTTAGATGCCAAGGGCAGTGCATATAGGTGCTGGATGATGTGTCTTGTGGATACTACAGGTTGAGTCTTTATACTGCATTACCATAGTCACCGGAGATGTCTTAATGACTCAGACAAGGCTTTTACCTTCTGGTGTCATCGAGTGCTCAGTCCCTTGCAAAGTTTGCTTGAGTGTGTCTCATTGTAGCATGAGTATTTGCCAGTACATTTGACCATTTGACGCTGGTAGTTTTATGACTAGCCTTGCCACCTGCTCCTAAACCAATTGTCTGGACAGAAAACGCTGTGGAAAACCAAAATGGCCTCCAGTGTCTATATATCCATCCATCCATTTTCTAAGCCACTTACCCTCATAAGGGTCGCGGCTGTGCTAGAGTCATCCCAGTTGTGTACGGGCAGTAGACGGCATACCCCCTAAACCCCTCCCTCCCTCCGTGTGTGTGTGTGTGTGTGTGTGTGTGTGTATGTGTGTCTATGGGCAGACTGTACCAACTTTGCTCTCATTTTCATGCTTTCGCTTGGGTGCTACGGGTTCAATTCATTCAACAGGTTTACTGCCTGTTTTTGCCGACGTACTTTGCACAATGACTTCTTCAACATTGCTCTGCAGATGCTGCCACAAATGTGATGGGAAGGATCTTTTCTTGTCACAATAGCTTCATCTTCAGAAGATGAGTCACAGCTGTCCATTAACTGTGAGTTTAGGCGTACGTTGGGTCATTGCTACTCTTACTTTCTGTTTACTGCTCCCTCTTTCATTTATTGGCGGATTCTCTTTACTTCAACTTCCAAAGTTAGAAGGAATAGCTGGACCCTGATTGGCTCTAGTCGCGCACATTTCATGGAGTAAATAAATCTGCTCACAGCTGTTCACATAATAACACAATTCTCAATTATATAATTACCTTCAATTTTTTGTTTGTTTGTGGTCTTTCAGTCAATAACATTTAATATTTGGTGGCATAACCCTTTCTTGCAATAACTGCATCAATTCTGCAATCCATTGACTTCACTCGACTGCTGGTTTCTTCATTTGAAATGCTGCAGCCTCTTTCAGTTCTTGCTTGTTTGTTGGTTTCTCTCTTTGGTCTTCCTTTCAGGAGGTAACATATATGCTCTATTGGGTTAAGGTCCAGTGATTGCTTGGCCAATATAAGAGCTTCCACTATCTCTCCCCCCCCCCCCCCCCCCCCCCACCCCCTGAATCATTTGCTTGTTGCATGATGAAGCTTTTCCTGATTAGTTTGGATGCATTTTTCTGTACATTGACAGAATGGTTTTGTAGACTTCAGAATTCATTCTGCTGCTACTGTCCTGAGTGACATCATCAATAAAGACTTCTAAAGAAGAAACATATGTCATACCACAAAATGCAAACCACTCATCAGCAAAAAGAATTAGAATAACGGGTTGCATGTTGTAATAAAAGTACAGACATAAGCCACAAAAGCACTCATGGTAGTGGTTGATGGTTTACTCACCTGACTTCCCTACTGGCATTATGGATTCATTTCCCACTCAGCGACAGTGTCAATGTGATTGGAAAAGGATGTATTTTTATTTTTTTATTATTTTTATTATTATAGTTATTATTATCTGTGCCCTCTGATGGACACACAACCATTTCAGGGTTTTGTCCTCCTTTTGCTTTAGGTCAGCTGTGACAGGTTTCAGCTTCCCGTGACTTTAAACATCATAAGCAGCATCGAAAATGGATGCATGGATCTTTCTGGCATGTTGACAAGTAGTTATTTGGGGGGGGGGGGTAGATTGAAAGAGATCATTTGTGGTGGCTTTAGGCATGAACCAACCAACACATTCATAATGTACCGTCCGGATCCCTTTAATCTAAAGCCCATTCAAAGTTCAAAGCATATATTTGTATGAATTCTTTAATTTTATTCATATTAGTTTTGTCCCCCCCCCCCCCCCCCCCCTCCCACCATGTATTTACACTAAGTGTCCTGATCAGGAAGTTTGAAGGGGATATGAAAATCCCTTCCACTTACTGGGGGAATACTTAAAACATTTCAGTTTTATCATGAAATTGAAATCAATATAATGACAGCCCATCAAAATATTATGGAGACATCACTTACAACAAGTATCAACCTGGTGAGGCCATTAGAGTGGAAAAAACCCATATGCTTCTATTACTTTGTCCAGTGCCAAAGTAATTAGCACTTTCGATTGGGGCAACAACTTTGCTGCCAACTCATTTCCTAGATGTGGCATTAAACTCAGCTCAGCCACTCCAGCACCTTCCATTGCATGCCTGCATGAGAAGGGTGTGCTCCTCTTTCTGGCGTGCAACAAAGAAACATAAAGCAGCGTTTAAAATTTTCCTTGAGGGCTCACAATAAAATAATCATAAATTATATATAAATCAATACAACCTTACTCATTAATAACTGTGCATGAATAACAGAGAGGATTCCTCCACTTGATGTGATCCAAAAATGGACCAAGTGGATACCACCAACGTAAGACTCAGACAAATAACGGTCCAAAAAATATATAAAGGTGTATATATTTACAGAGACACGAAGGACCGAGAAAGTATAAAGCGCTGGTTACAAACCCAGGAAAAGCCAATATGATAAAAAAAAAATTTAAACGCTTGAAAATGGCAAGATAAATTTTGATTCCCAGAAATACACAACACGAAATGGCAAAGGTTCAACTACAAGAAATTTAAATTCGCCAAGAAAAACAAGCAATCCAAAAATACTAAACAAGAAAACTATTGAAACGAAGCAACTATAACCATGAACTAGGCATTTAGAAATTTACACTTGAGCAAACAGCAAACAATGTCAAAAATGCAACAGCGACTAGCTAGCTTGGCAGTCCTTAAGTACATGGCAAGGCTTGATTGATAATGAGAAACAGGTGGGCCACTGAAGAGGCACGCCCTCCACTCCAGCTGGTGCTGAAAACAAAAACAAAGACAAAGCAGAACATGATACCACTGGTGTTCTGTGGCATTGACTAATTGTAGGGTCAGCAAACTTTGCCAGGCAGATATCAGGCCGACAAATCTATCCATCCATTATCCATTTTCTGTACCACTTATCCTGTGTTGGGTCACAGGAAGGCTGGGCCTTATCTCTCTTGACTGAGTGAACGAGACAGACGACAGACTACACTGGACTGATCACAAGTCAATCATAAGGCTATTGTTAATGGAACACTGAGTGGGAAGAGATCCCACGTCAGCCGCATGAAAGTCAATTATGTGACTCACTGCATGACTAACAGTGCTGGGCAAGTTACTTTCAAAATGGAATCCATCTCATTCGGGTCACAACACCCTAGAGCCAATACCATCTGATTCTCAGCGGGAAGTCGGGTACACACGTGATTTGAGCGGGATCCATCAAATCATAGGTTCTAAATTTAACACATGATCAAGTTCAAGTTTATTTTATTGTCATATACATGGAAAAGGTACAGTGTTCTTGCTTGGCTCTCGACGAAGGCGGACGCTTTTGCTTTCTCCTCCTGCCCCCCCGGCCCCCACCCTTCCCTGCTCGCCACTCAGTCCATGTGCTGTCTTTGTCGGACTTTTCTGAGCCTCCTGTCGTATTTTCATCCTAAAAACAAACATGGAATTGGTTGGCTGGTCTCTCGATGCCATCGACAAAATCTTCTCAATGAGAAGAGCAGGCAGTGGGGAGCCTACTTGCCCCTCACGGAGAATGGTGTGCCTGTCAACACTGTCCGTTGAGGATGTGGATGACATCTACATTAGCGGCCTTCCGATAACAGGTATGCTGCTCTTTGGTGTTAGCAGTTTCCTGATCCATCGCAAAATTCAACCGACGGGAGCGGCTCTATTGGAAGTGAAGAGGCTGCCGGTCTAAGGATGGCATAGTGCGGATGTCCAACACTCAGACTCAGACTGTGCTCAACCACAAACTGCTGCGGTTTTGGAGCATCACTGCAAGATGGTCAACAACTTGGAGAAACTGGAATCCGTGCTCAAATATTGAAAGAAATCACGGATTTGGCTAATCGACGCCACTTAAGAGACATAAGCCACGGACTCAAGGCTGTCTTAAATTGTTGGGCAGCCTGCTACCAAAACATCTGCTATCTCGACCTTCCCCTGATGAAAGTACGCACGGAAGCTAGTCCCCCACCATCACCCCCTCCTTCTCGGCCATAGACTGATATGCCAGGACCTTGACGTACCAGCTGCGGCCTGACACGCACACACAACCAGACAATCACTCGCGCATACACTCCCTTGTATTACCGCCTTCATTGTTTATGTCTTGTGACCTGTTGTAACTGTCATATGCTTGTGCAGGAGTTTTTTGCCTAACTCAAATTATCCTCAAAATAAGGATGGTTTTTTTTCTCCCCCTCTCACTCCCTTGTGGTTTCTTTCTGACTTCCGGGTTGAGTGAACGCTGGCACGTTTGGCTGCCGCTGCTCAACCCGTATTGTTTGTGTTTTTTTGTAATTGTAAAGTGTCCTTGGGTGTCTTGAAAGGCGCTTATAAATAAAATGTTTTATTATTATTATTATTATTATTGGATTGGATTGCATTAAATGTATTTGTTTTATTGTCAAATGTACTGTATGTGAAACATACAGCACAGATGAAATTTCTTCCCTCTCAACACAAAACAAGAGGAGCCGCTGCGGGTGTCCCGCCACCATCAAAAGAAAAGTTATTATTATTATTATGCACTCTCTCAACCCAATTTTGTAACCAATAAAACACAGCACAAACATACCCAAACACATATCATCCACATAAATGCAGATTTGGCTCTATATTTGGAGACACCATGTGTGTATAAAAAAAAACTGTAAAAACTGCTGCATCTTGATTTTCATGCCGGTGCAATCCTGAGTTCGTGTATTTTCGCCTTACTGTCTGTTCGGGCTGACTGAAGGCATTTTATTTTACACGGCCCCAGCACATCTGACAATTTGGTTGCTGAAATTAGACTAAACTATGAGCCCACTGGAATCAGGTCGATATTGTGACGCAGGCGGCGTTAGCGCAATTACGGTGAATTTGATCGAGGTGCAGGCAAACAGATTCTGAGCTCCATGGATATGTGAATGTGGATGGATGTCATCATTTTTCATTCATAAATCTGACAACAGTGTATATTGAAACCTATAAACCATTGTATAAATCAATTGAACACATTATTATTGTCTATGGGGGGGGGGGGGCGTCACACACGAACATGAACGGGTTGGCAGGCAATCTCTAAGTGTCCACTTCACAGTGGTGATCTGTGAGCTTCCTGGTCAACTTTACATCTTCCACTCAAGCGGGTCTACTTTCCAATTACTTTCAATGTACTTTACATACTTTGATCTTCTACATGTAATCCAGCGAGTCAGTTTCTGCTTCCGCAATATCAAAGACTATGCACCTCTCGCGAACTGAATTTAAAGGAGACGAGAGGAGCCGCTTCATTGGCTTGAAGCAAGTAACTGGCGCTGTCACAATGGGACAGGAAAGTACGTAAAGAGACGGTGTGCTGAATGACCAGAATCTATTATGATATAAAGAACATCCATCCTGCAACGGGTGTTGTGAATATCCTAAACGCAAGGGAGTGTAAACCCAACATTTTTTACAGCTGATCTCACTCCACTAGTAAGGTGCTTATGGTGCTCTGCTGAACGTGGCTTGTTTGGACAAACTCAGGCTGCTTTCGCTGACATGTAAAATTTAATTAGGCGTGTAGAGAACATGGCATATTTCTACATTTAAGCCTCTGCTGTGCTTTGTTGGTAGTACAGCTGCGTTTCAGAGACCAGGTGAGGCAGTCTGAGATCTAAATGCCAAAGGATTTTAAGTTGGATACAATTTTATCTGGCTTGTTGTTTATAAGCACAGTTAACTAGACAGATTTTGTTTTTCTGAAGTCGATAATTAGCTCTTTAGTTTTATCGACATTCAGAGACAAGTTGCTGTTCTGACGCCATATGCACCGTTCCCTCACCTCATCCCTGTGTGCATCCTCCTTGTAGTTTGTGATGGGTCAGATTACAGTGATGTTTGCAAATGTAATACTGTTGGTATGGTGCTTTGTCAAAGTCATACGTGTGCATTGTGTACAGACTGTAGTTGTAGGAATATACTAAGACAGCAACCTGATGGAGCAACCGTGTTCAAAACTCAATTTACCTGTCGATCTACATTCCTACCCTCACCGATAATCACAAGCTGTGGGTCGTGACCAAAAGAGCAAGATGAGTTTCCTGCGCAGGGTCTCTGGACTCTCCCTTAGAGATAGGATTAGAAGCTCAGTCATTCGGGAGGGACTCAGAGTCGAGCCCCTGCTCCTCCACTTTGAGAGGAGCCAAATGAGGTGGCTTGGGCATCTGATTAGCATGCCTCCCCACTGAGGTGCTATAGACATATCCCACCATCAAGAGGCTCCAAAGATGACCCAGGACAAGATGGAGAGGCTATGTCTCCTGGATGGCTTGGGAACGCCTTGGGATCCCTCTGGAAGAGTTGGAAGAAGTGGTTGGGGAGAAGGAAGTCTGGGCTTCCGTGCCTAAATCAGCAGTAAAAAAATGGATAGATGGATGTACAGATGGATGTAAAAAAAGTTTATATCAATCCATGAATATTCGGAATATATACAGTTATGAGCTAACTCAACACACTCATAGCATTCTTTCTACATTCAAAATCAAATATTCATCAGCAAGTTTTTCCCAACTCTGTTTTGGAGGTCCCCATAACTGTATACCCTACAGCTCAATAAGGTTAAAGACCGGAGAATGTGCCTTTTTGTATTAATAAATATTTTCAGCAATTCATCTGACTTGGACTGCTGCACTTTCAATTAAAGAAGTCCCAAACTCCCACAGCAGCATTCACATTGTTATTAATAGCAGCATGAGAAGCATGTTGTTGTTTAAATGGCATTCATATATTCTTTGATACATGAGTGTATATTTTAGAGTTAACCATCAACACTAAATCTGTCCATCCGTTTATTATCACGAAGGTCGCGGGCGTGCTGGAGCCTATCCCAGCTGTCTTTGGGCAGTTGGCCCTGAATTGCTTGCCAGCCAATCACAGGGCGCACACAAACAACCTTTCGCGCCCATACTCACACCTAGGGACAATTTAGAGTGTTCCATTAACCTGCCATGCATGTTTTTGGAATGTGGTAGGAAAACGGAGTGCCCGGAAAAAACGCACGCAGAAACGGGGAGAACATGCAAACTTCACACAGGAAGGCCGGAGCCGGAGTGGAACCTTGCTCCTCTGCACTGTGATGCGGATGTGCTAACCAGTCGACCACCACCACTAAATCTACTCAACTCAATTGTATTCAGAATCACAAAAGCACTTCAACATAAGAACCGACTGTGCAAAGCATTCATCTCCCACCATCACGTAAATTCCCGTGTGGTGTAAGTGAGGCGTAGCGTAGGTGTTCAAGTAACACTGACAACAGAGCATCTTCATCAATCCTTAATGCTTTCCCAAGGAGGGGTCTCCAACAGCAGGCCTTTGTGTGCCTTTGGAAACACATTGATCTCTTTGTATGCTGTGCACGTTTGCCTCGTGTTCCCCAAGGCCCTCATTGTCTTCTGTTTGTTTAACATGATGGAATATGCTAATCAGGCAAGTAAGATAAAATTCTAACATGCGAAGTAAAATGACTGAATAAAACTGTGAAGCCCTAAGAGTGTTTCCTTGATAAACAAAATCATCATGCAAAAAAAATGTTCTTGACAACAACCTACAGGATATTTTAATCATGAGCAGCTGCTTCTGTTATGAGTTGGTTGCTCTTAAAAAAGAAAAGTCGGAAATCAAACACCAGGGACATGTTTTAAAGTTGAGAAGCCATTTTGAATTTTATCTCTCAATTTCGCAGAAAATAAAGTGGGGAGGATTGGTGGAGTACAGCTTATGGCGCTTTTGATCCAGGTTTATTACACGAATAAACCTTGACATGCACACTGGTTTTCTGTAAAATGCTCAAACAAGCGGAAAACGAGGACACACAAACAAACATACAGTACACACTCGGAAACATACGTGGAACTATAACGCTGTGCCCGGGCACACATGCCACATGTTGTCATGTGCTTTGATGTCATTTGGATTGGTGCCAACAAGCATGGGGTGCTTGTTTACACCCTGTCAGAAGGTTAATTTTTCACTGCGTGCCTTCTTGGTGGAAATCTGTGCAATGCATGTGAGACCTCACCAAGCACGAAAGTAAACAACCCAAAGCGTTGTGACAGGAAGCAACACAAACATACCCAATACCCAACACACACTGATCCTTTTGCATTTCTACAGCGCACTTGCCATAGCAGGAGAAGCCAATAGAAGTAGGATAGCCCCTCCAGGGTGGCACATCCACATGTGCCATTGACAGAAAGTTTGCTGTGTCACTCAGCATGGAGTCAAGAGTGAGGAAGAGACACCAAGAGACAGGGAGGAGGCTGAAGCACTGCGACCAGCTTCTAGGCATAACATCAGGTGTGGTGGAACGGTGGATGGCTGGTTAGCACGTCGGCCTCACCTTGGAGAGGTGCAGGGTTAGATTCCACGCCCCGTCCTTCCTGTGTGGAGTTTGCATGTTGTCCCCGTGCTGAAGTGGGTTTTCTCTGGGGACTCCGGTTTCATTCAAAATAGATTGATTGAACACTCTAAATTGTTCCTTGGTGTGATTGTGAGCATGAATTGTTAATTCTGTCAGGGTGTCTGTCCTGTGATTGGCCGGCAACCAATTCAGGGTGTACACCGCCTACTGCCGAAACACAGCTGGGATCGGCTCCAGCATGCGCTGCCACCCTCGTGAGGATAAGTGGATCAGAAAATGGATGGATGGATATTTATCTGAAAGAATAAACCACTGATATTTTCTACATGAGTAGTAGGTGTTTGTGTTATCAGGGCTTCATAACGGCCATGAAGAGACAGCCTACCCATAATGCTATACAGCAGTTAAAATTAACATTTTTGACTGTTTACTGATGCTGTATATGTGTAATTTTGTAAAGGCGGTATGTTAAATAGCTACAGGGGTGTTATTTATTATATTATTGCTTCTTTTAGTATGAAATTATTCTGACTTCTGCTGGCACTTTAAATAACAGTTTATCACTGAATGCTCTATATATTTCCATGGTCACCATCATGAACCTTATTTTAAATTATGCTAAACATTCCGTCTCTGTCTGTCTTATTACCTGACTATGGAGACATAACGTGTTTATTCATACCTTATTCTAAGTGGTCGTGTCACTACACTTTTTTTTTTTTTGGTCTTGTGGCTGGTGGCCCCCGTCAGACCGACCGACTGTGGTCTAATGGGTGAAGCCCCGCCTCCTCCATAGGCCAGCCTGCCCTTGCATAATATATTGCAGTTTTTTTCTTTTGTGCAATTACATAAGGCCTATTATATTTGCAAAACGGAGCAACTGCTGGGGCAGATCCCTTCTGTGTTCTAATATAATTGGCTATAAAAGATGACACTGATTCTTCATTTCAGTTGTAATTGTAATTGTTGTTTTAGTAATGCTATAATGGACGGCAATTATTCTTTAGCTTCTTTAATCTACTCAAGAAACACACAAAAAGTATCACCAAAAGTCAGACTAACAAAAGACGGGTTGATGGTGGGTGGGGGAAGCAGTTACTCTGATAGTCAGGTTTTGTAGAGAAAGCATATACATACTGTATATATTTGCTGCCCAAACACATGAAATAACGTGTTTGAAATGCAATATTGGATTTTTCACTTCTTTTCAAACTTTTGTTCAGAATTTATTTTCTGATAAAATGTGGTTTACCTACCAACAGTTGGTTGTACTAGCAAGAATCAAAAGTGACCACACTTAAAAAAAAAAAATCTTGTTCCATTACAGCAGTAGTTTGGAGGTTTTCAGGCTTTCCATTGTTAAACTGTGAAACCAAAAACTGGACATTCTACAGAGGATCTTTTTCCCCATCACTTAAAAACATTTGAACATCCCTAACCTACCTTTCTACCCTGTCATGGAATGGCCATTTACAAACATTTCTTCCTTTTGCAGGAAGCCAGAGGTACATGTTGTTGTTCTGCTCCACATTAGATGACACGAGGCTCCCTGCTTCTATTATTCCACCACGAGTACAAAGTAGTGGAACAGCTTTTTTTTTCTTCTTTTCAAACCCCCAAATAAGATAAACATGCCGCTAAGCTGGTCTCTGGAAAGAATGAGAGTGACGGTGATGGAAAGTGAGAGTTAAGGGGGGGGTGAGGTGATGAAGAAAAAAAAAAAGAACTGTGGTTAAAGGAAAAAAAGAGGAGAAGGAATATTTGACACTGGCATCACGCTCCAGCTCGACAGGCCGACCAGCAGGATGTCAGAGCATGTGAGCTGGGTAAGATGGGTTCAATTTCCCCTAAGGCAAGCAGAAAGTACATCTAAAATGTGTGCGTGGCAAAGGGAAAATAGAATGAAATAAATAGCAAACTGCAGAAAATGTCAAAGTTTCCAATTACCCTCAACATTTGATTCTCCACGATTAGGTAGAGCAATTTCAGTGCTAATATTGGCCACTGATCTCATATTTAGTCTGTAATATCTCAAGGAAATAATGCCACACTTTTATTGCCAAAGTAGAACTCAGTATCCCATTGTGGCACTACAAAGCCTTCGTGTAGCTTGAATGGTTTGTGCAGAGTAAATTATTGAAAGTGGTATAAATAAATCTTCTGGATGGGGAGGAAGTCTGCAAGATGAGGTTCAGCCTTTTTTTTCTCCACTAAACCATATTTAATGACAGAAAAAGAATCCTGTAAAAAAAAAAAAAATGATGCCCCAAGTTCAAAGTAACTTCAATCAGGGTACATTTTTCTGCTTGATGAATAATTGAGTAACAGCTTGAACAGCCTTGAGTTCCAGCATTTTTTTGTGATGCCTATTGCATGAATAAAACACTGTTTGGCCTGCAGAGATGTCTGCGTTGCAGGGATACTGTAGTAATATGGAAATGACTTACTCCCTGTATCTTGGTTTCCTGACTGCTCGGTGTTCTTGGCTGCTGCATATCAAATTGTACAAGTTGTGCTCTATGTATTATACCTCTCTTTTCCAGTCTTTATCATACCTCCTTATTTTCTCTTTTAGCCTGTAGCTCATCTGAGGAAAAGGAAAAGAATGCAACCCACTCAGAGAACCTGGTACTTCATTGTTGCTAAATCCACGTGGAAATGGTGCTCAAACGTCCTACCAAAGCAACGGCTTGCAAAGAATAACTGGGTATTTGGCATTTTGAGGTTTGGATTGCTTCATGCATTCATAGTTTCAAGTATAAATCGAACGGAATAATTTGATCTCTTAACGATGAATGCAGGTACACATTTCCTGATTCAAACATCCAATCCCAGCAGTCTGACCACCCTAAAGGTCATTTTCAAAATAACACAACATATATTATCACTTTTACAAGACATATTTACATGCTATATGGCCTTATAAAATATTAACTTATTTTCCACATCCATGATTTTGTGTTACAGTATCATCATGGACATAAAGACATGCCAACGTGCTATCGCAACCCAGCTAACTGACATGCCTTCTTGGCGGCCATGTTGGCAGGTGCAATGTTCTGATCGAAGGCAATGCACTGAAATTGAAATGAAGTAGCAATTAGCTAATTTCTCAATTAGTTTGCATGAAGTTGAATTTTGGTCAATGCCAAGACGCACTATGTATACATAGATAGAGATTAACTGTGAAAGGTTATTTCTACCTCCATTGTTGTAACTGTATGCAGCACAATGTGCTAGTATCCTTTTTTTTTTCCTATTGTCTTGCTGTCCATACATATGGAATGCGCTGATGCCTTTGCCCTTCCAAGTGTTGCATCACTGTTGGCATGCAGCTCAAAAAGTTCAACCTATCTATCTATGTTCACCTCAATAGTTATCGTCTTTGACCTTTGACTTTGTACATGTCTACACTAGCCAACGAAACGAAAACACCCTAACATCATTGTTTTGGGTGTGTAGAGAACCATATTTTTTATGCCGATTAAAACTGAAATTGGCATGCTATTTCCAAAATCATTTTTTTCTAGCATGTCAAGCTTTGGTTCTCCACAGCTTCCTCTCCATATAAGCAAAAGTCCTCTGATCAGCCCGAAGACTATATTACCACGTGACTCATTTACAGCTATATGGAAAGCTATCCGCGCAGTAACAATTGAGACAGTGCGGTGAGAGGTGTGTGCGGCTCCCAATAGGTTGGTATCAATATCTGCAGAAAGCTAGCATAGTAGGAATTAGAAAGATTAGTGCTGGCTTTTCTCTTAAACTTGGAACCATGGGCATACCATTGTAAATTCTATTCCATTTCATGCTTTTATTTTTAGTTTTCAAAGATTGTAACTGTTCAATCTTAGTGTTTTCTTTCCATACATAGACATTTATTTCAGAAAAACTGAGATCTGTTTTGGATGCTGCACCCCAAAATTTGTTAAAAACAGCTGGCAGACCTAACTCAACTAAAATTATGTTCCCAAGAATAATTATTCTGAGAGATTATTTATATGATCAGTGTCTTCACAAAGATGAAATCCATTCATCCATTTTCAGTACTGTTCATCCTCACTACGGTGCGGCATAGCTATTATTTATAATAAACTGTTAAATGCAAGTTGAGCAAATTTGTTCTTTCAAAAATGTGTATCGGACTAGCAGTCTTTTGCATTAAATCAGTACTCAAAACAGTAGTGTTTCAAAAAGGCCCGCGAACCCTGCTCTGAAGAATAAATTATCTCTGCAATAAGTGAATTGACTATGAAACACTTCTATATTTGAGGCCATGGTTCCCCAGCTTCCGTGGGTCAAGAGTGCCCTCCACGTTAGGGCTGAAGTTCTACTTCACATGCAGGAGTTAAAGTATCTCAGGGTCTAAACCACGAGTTTGAGAAGAATGTCAGATGACATATCCATCAATGGGTCAGTGCCACATCACTGTAGTGGACTCTGAATCTTTTCCTTCATCGATTCTCTCCAGTGGTTGTGACCTTTTTTATATTACTGAAATGATTAGGTCACAGACACATAAGTCTGAAATGACTCTCCTTTGTAGGGTGTGCGGTCGAGCTTCGCTGCAGATCTACTGATCTGTCACATCAAGTGTAGCCAGTTATGATGGCTCTGGCAACTTCTAAAGGTGTCTCTTACCTCCCAGCAATGTTTTTAATCGATTGGTGAAAAAAATCATTTGTGAGCAGTTCTAAAATTGAAAAATGTGCACCTAATCCACATGATTGATATTGGAATCCGCCAATCTCTGTGTCTTAATTTCTCTCATGAAATAATTGAAAGAATATTATCCAGCCGTTTTCTATATCGCAGATCCTCAGTAGGGTTGTGGGTACATCCTGGCTGGTCGCCAGCCAATTGCAGGGCACATATAGATGAACATGGACAAACAACAATTCACAGTCTTGGTGTTTAATCTTCATTAGTGATAGCTGTCTGCTGTAGGTTGGTTCTTCAACTAATTGTTGACTCAAAATGATCCTGTCCAACGTGGTGGCTCTTCCTCTTTTGTAGAAAAGTACGCCTTCTTGTACTCACACCTCTATTGTTCTCTTTGTGTATGTAAATCATTGATGTGACAACCCTTGTGATACAGCTTTTTATATTTGTGCTTTTTATAATTGTTCAGTCATATTTCATCGTACTTATTCAATCCCTTGGACTGGACGATGGTGATGTCATTTAGATTAACACAGATGATCTGCAGCTCAAATCATAGATTGTGTTTATAACTGCGCCTTGCCTTTCATTCATGACTACACTCTCTATCCTTCTGATGGATCCCCACCCTTCCACCAAGGCTGTCATATAGTGAACCTTCATTTACAAAGCAGCTTTTCATATCTCTTTTGAGTATATGTTCAGAAATCAAAGCCAGTGTGCGCTTTGTTCACAAAATATCTGAGCAATGCAAATCCCAAGAGTAAGGAGGAATTTGCGGGAGTGGCGGACGGATCTTTTAAGTACGTACTCTGTAATCCTGCGGTGATAACGAAAAAGGTTTACAATTTGAACTGATGCTTCTCGATGAATGAAAGTTTATTCCAGGGAGAGAGAGAGACAACAACTCTCTTGATCGACGTGATTTGTTATTACTCGCCTGACTGTTGTGTGTTCCTTGAGGGTCGGTTCCCTGGATGTTTTACATGGCTACTGCAACACGTCTGATTCAGATGATTGCATGAGCAGCAGGGTCTTTAGAAGCTGGATAAGAATCCTGATTATTTAAATCAGGTGTGTTGCAGCAGGGACAGATGGAAAACCTGCAGGAAACCAGCCCTCGAGGAACAGGATTCAAGGCCCCTGTTGTTGTGTGTTTCTCACTGATATCCGCCTTGCAAATACTCCAAAAATAAAGCATTTGCATGGACATTCTATGCTGATTAATTTAGTCTTTTTGGGGTGGGGGCTCCTTTATTTTTACATTCAAGCACTACAAACGTGCGGTAACATAGTATATACAGTATATATTAGATGTCTTGCTTTGAGCAGGCGATGGTGAAACACAAATATTAGCCATTCTATATTCTTGCCCAGCGCCAGTCTAGCGGAAAGCAATGCACATGGGTTGAATTTCTGTTGTTTTGGTAATTTTACACAAGCACTCAGTGAAGTGGGCAGTTTGCGTCATTGTGGGTGTGAACACAGCCAAGTAGCTTTGGAAGCCATTCCTCTCATTCCCTTTAAACCCAGTGCCGGAGAGGCACACAAAGTGCAGGAGATCGAAGCACATACGTTTATAAGGAGCTGTAAGCAGACCTCCATTGTCGGATGATGTATATTTGCCCAGGGAGAGCACATACTACTGCGAAGTGGGTAACTGGAGCCCGCCTTCCAAGCTGAATGTTTGTTTCTATGTGTAGCTCCCCCCAGGTCCATATTTGTGCTGCAGCCGGACATGTAATTGTATCTGTTTTTTTTAAAAGAAGACGACAATCACAGTGTGTTCTATGAAATGATTTTTACAATGTTCCAGAGGTTTTGATGCACATATCGACGGGGCTTAGACTCTGTCTGCCTGTGCCTCAATCAAGTTCACCAAAACTGCGTTGTGCCACAACTTAGACCTGGTTCCAGCAGGCGTAAAAATTAGTGTACATTCAGTTTTCTATATCATTATATTCTGTTAATTAGACCTCCGCTGTCGTGATAAAACACTGAGACATTCTGACTTGCAATGCTTACACAACGCCAAAGGTACGATGCATTTTAGGGGCACTGACAATTTATATGAGAAAGGAATTTTATTTTGACACACGGGTAAGCTCGTTTTGGGGACAGAGCAGTTTTTGCAGATGATCCATGAATTTGTGCTGAACCATCCATCCATCCATCCATTTTCCGAACCGCTTGATCCTCACTAGGGTCGCGGGGGGTGCTGGAGCCTATCCCAGCCATCTCCGGGCAGTAGGCGGGGGACACCCTGAATCAGTTGCCAGCCAATCGCAGGGCACACAGAGACGAACAACCATCCACGCCCACACTCACACCTAAGCACAAAGTGACTGCAAATGAGCCAAATCAATCGAGAAGGCTCTTTGCAATTTTGGTGGTCATGACTCCTTATATGGGGAATGGATCTAGTTTTGAGTCAAGTTTATACAGTTTTGGGAAAGAGATGTGCTGTGTAGAGCAATCCTGTTTTGCCAAACCATCTTATAGTTTTAAGAATGTAATTTATGTTTCCAGAAACGATCCAAAGCAATGGACAAAGGCTGTAAGAACATGTATTTTGTCCATATTCAAAATAGCATTTGTGCCATACATGTAATTAGGAAGTGTGTGGTCTAATGTGCCCCCCCCCCCCCCCCGCCACCGAAGCATGGTTGAAAAATTGTGGCCCCACTCAGCATTCAAGCTCTCCATCCCTGATCTAAGAGCTGACTTGGAGCCAATTTAATACATGATAACAATTGGTGCTGGCCCCTGCCAGAGCGGTTTTCTGGCTGTGTTGTTTTAAATGCAAATTTTACACAGAATGGGCACCTACATGCTATCGAGGGAATTTAGTAAATCACAGTTATATCAGACTGTGCAAAGCTGTCATCAAAAGCAAGTACAATCTGGTGGTGTGAACACACAATTCAGAGTCCATGATGTGGGATCTTCGAAAATCGGGCCCCAAATGCCTAATTTTTGGCCTTATTTGTGGAGATAGATAGCTAGATAGATAGCTCGATGAGGGGATTCATTTCCATTATAATTAGCCATGCAATTGGATAACTGTTGATGTGAACAAAGGGGCTCAATTCTGATATATCAGGTGAGGGGCGACCAAGAGCACCACTGGATGATGTTTTAGCTCAGCACATGAAAGCAGGAAGAAAGAAATAATGATAAACTGTTTAACGCTTCAGCTCCATAGTTGAGTACCAGATAAACTACTTCCCAGTCTTTGCATGTTTTCGCTGTGCTCTTTGACCAGGTCCCTTGCAAAAGTTCACCTGATTGAAAAAAGGGAAACAAAATGTAGCACCTGAAAGGATATTTTATTTGATAGTACTGCATTTTGTTTATATAATTTATTCCGATTTAGTTTACTGTAGCATGCATAATTATACACAACAGCAGGGGGTAGAGGTTATCTTTTCTAAGTGCTGTGAGCTAAGTAACTACAGAAGAAGACATTTCTTCAGAGGATTACAGCAGACAGATCTCTTGTGCGAGAAGTGTATGCACTTGGTTATGCGCCTAACTCATTTGTTTTTGTATGTTGTACCATTCATGTTGTGAACAATAAAAAAATAAAATAAAATAAATACATACATACATACTGTTGCATTTCGAGTGGCATAATGTAAATAACATGGTAAAATACAGCAACAGTTTAGGATTCATATGTACTGTACTTGCTTGTATCTAAAGACAAAAAATGGATTCGACCATCTGGAACAGAACCATGACAAACCTCCCCCTATAATGTTTTTTTTTAAATAAAGAGAATGGAACACACATTCTCGATCGTCTCATTATGTTTGTATCACAAGGGAGCTCTCACACTGCATAACTGCAACCACACTATGACTATTTTCAATTCCCTCTGTTACTCAAATGAATTTCCTTTTTCTCAGAGAAGCACTTATCTGATAATCTGAAAATGTTTAAAAATGATGGAATTAAGATATGACTAGATGCTGGACTGGCTTAGTCAGCCAGTTTAAGATGTGTACTTATAAAGTTTCATGGTTGAATGCTGAGGAGTTACTATCATTGCAATCAAGCCAGAATGAAAAGTCTCCTGAAGAGGAGCACAAGATTTATACTGGGGGGAAAAAATGGTCCCACTCCCTTGTATTCATTCAGTTCAACTAAATATTTAGAGTGCAACAGACTGAAAGCATAGACCACTCTCCAAAAGCTTTCCCAAAAATAAAAAAAAAATCATAATCACAAAATAAATGACAGAGGATGTTAATTTCCTTAAAAGAAATCATAAATCCATTTTCTACAGCTCATCCTCATTTGGGTCATTGCTGTGCTGTAGCCTATCCCAGCTGAAGGCCCACTGGACCTGGTTACCAACCAATTGCAGGTCAAAATGCAGGATAAATCTAAATAAAATGGCAGGTGTGCATATATATATATATATATATATATATATATATATATATTCATTTATTCATTCATCTTTCGAACAGCTTCATCCTCACTAGGGTCGCGGGGGGTGCTGGAGCCTATCCCAGCTGTCTTCGGGCAGTAGGCGGGGGACACCCTGAATCAGTCGCCAGCCAATCGCAGGGCATACAGAGACAAACAACCATCCACGCCCACATTCACACCTAGGGACAATTCAGAGTGTTCAATCGGCCTGCCAAGCATGTTTTTGGAATGTGGGAGGAAATCGGAGTACCTGGAGAAAACCCACGCAAGGACAGGACAACATGCAAACTCCATAAAGGAAGGCCGGATCCGGAATCAAACCTTGCACCTCTGCAAGATGAGGCCGATCATCGTTCCGCCACACCTGATATTATGTAGCCCAGGACCTTGTAGAGATGCTACAGGCCCCCCTCCTCTTGGTGTATCGCCTCCTCACTCATGACTCCATGCTGAGTGACACAGTGTATGTTGGGTATTGGGTATGTTTGTGGTGCTTCCTGTCACAGCACTTTGGGTTGTTTACGATCATGCCCGGTGAGGTCTCACATGCATTGCAGAGATTTCCACCATGGAGACACGCAGTGAAAAATGAACCTGCTGACAGCGTGTAAACAAGCCCCCCATGCTTTTTCGGACCATTCAAAAGTTGAGGCAAAGGACAAAAAAAGCACATGACAACATGTGATATGTGTGCTTGGGCACAGCATTATATTTCCACATGTGTTTATGAGTGTGTATGTTTGTTTGTTTTTGGGTCCTCATTTTCCACTTGTATGAGAATTTTATAGAAACTCAGTGTGCATGTAAAGATTTATTTGTGTAATAACCCTATATCAAAAGTACCATAAGCTGTACCCCACTGATCCTCACCGCTTTGTTTTAGTTTCAGTAAAATGGAGAGATAGAATTCAAAATGGCTACTCAACTTGAAAAAATGTCTCCGGTGTTTGATTCCCGACTTTTGTGTACCATATTTGTGACTGTATTAAGAGTACATTTACCTTCAAGTGAGCATTTTAATCGGGGGCAAACTCTTCTCCAAGTTTTTATGAATAACGTCCACATTACTCCTATATTCTTATGTCATGATCAACACCTCTCATGAATAATATATAGCCCATATTAAATGGTCTCTGCTTTCGCTATAGTTTAGATCAGGGGTCGGGAACCTTTTTGAGTAAGAGAGACATGAAAGCAGAATATTTGGAAAAGTATTTCAAAGAGAGCAATCTGTATTTTAAAAGTGAATTCAACAAAACGTCAATATGATAAGCCTCTGAATGTATTTTTAAAAATAATTTTGTTATAATGCTCACCATTAATGTGAATGGTTTTCCATTCCTCACGATTGCTAAAGATCCACCAAAACGAGCGGAATTATAGTCAGCTTGCCGGATCCAGTTGCTGCTGGCTAGCTTGCACCCTGCTCAGTTGCTTGCATGCTTCCTTTCTGCTCTCTTCGCAGGGTGTTTTAATGCGAATGTAGCATGGCGCGTGTCAAAGTGCCGCTTTACATTCGACCGTTTCATCGATGGCATTTTGTCATTGCAAATAAGACACAACGCAGAACCTGTTCTCTCCACAAAGACGAATCCTTCAGTCCATTCGTCCTGAAGTGTACCATACTTGTCATCTTTTTTTCTTTTCGCCATCTTATTCATTGAAGGATTAGCTTTGAGCTAATGACTGAGCGGGCTGATTCAAAAGGGGGCGTTTACCTGTCTCCATAGCAACAACCTACGTAGATCAGTATCAACTAACTGCAACCCCTAATAGGACATGAACAGTGAAAAATCGATGGATGGATTAAACAAGTGAGATTATTTTGTTTTATCTGCAAGCCAGATGCAATCATCAAAAGAGCCATTGTTTAGATGAACAGATAATGTTTTGAATGTGTTTATTTGTATTGCTTGAGGAGACTTGGGTCAGGAAACAATTATATATCGATGACGTTGCTAGCTTTGACAGTGTATATCCAATCCGTCCAATTGTAGTCACAATGAAAAATGGCCCATACAGGATGTATCAGATTTATTTCCAGATCTGAGGGTATCAGATTTGTTTTTCACTGTAAGATGCCATGACACATATTTGATTTGTGCCACGTGAGGGTTAAAGCTGACATACAGCGTAAATCCAGCCTAAAGTGTACGCTTATTGGGGTTCAGTATGAATGAACTATGACATTTTATCTGTAATAAAAGTATTGTTTCAATCATCCATTGTTCATCCAGCCTGCAGGCCTTTCATGCGGTACATCTGTGTTTTACTATTGCTCTTGGTTGTACAGTGTCCTTGAGTGTTATGAAAGGCGCTTGCAAATGTGATGTATTATTATTATTATTATTATTATTTTCGTAGCTTTCAGCCCACCACAAAAGTGGTCATATTTGCACTGGTTCCGAAGTTACCAAACAGTTTAGTTCCTTTTACCGCTTATTTTGATGTGATGTAGTTTTAATGGAAAGCGCGGGCTTTGCCTATAGTGCAGGGAAGACTTGATTCAAGTAATAAATATGTGATTATGCTATATTTTATTTTAAACTAACATTTTTACCATTAAAATCACATTTCTACTACTTTCAACCAGTCTGGTATATCAACCCAGTTATCGTTGTGCCTTCTTTATTATGTCGCAGTTTGTCATATGTCTCATTTCCTAAAGCTCTCATTGAGCACCGCGTTAATGACTCTTTCACCAACTCCTCAATGTCATTTAATGTACAAATGTGCCAAATTTCTTGCTGTTGTCATTCTGAAATGAATTCTTTACAAACTATCTTATTGGATGAGACATCTGTTGTCACAGTGTGCTGCCGCCCAATTGATTTAAGGTGGAAGCTATATCACGGCACAGGCAAATTTCTGCCTTGCTCACCACCAGCCAGCACAACATGCCGTGTTGTAGTTGCGGCGCTGCAGCACATACACATTGGAAGGATTGGTCGATCGCAATCTGTGCTGTGATACAGTAAGCAATACTTGTAACGGCCTGAAAGAGATACTTCGAAGAATACCATATTTTCCACACTCTAAGGTGCACCTAAAAGCATTCAATTTTCTCAAAATCTGACAGTGTGCCTAATAGTCGGATGTGCCTTAAATATGGATCAATATTCTGATTTCTTGGGCAAAGTCTTCTAAATGTTCTGTAAAGTGTTTTGTTACAGTTGCATCGGTTGTGAAAGCTCTATATAAATAACACTGTATTGTATTGTATTCCCTTTAGCGTAGCTCCATCTAGTAGATCCATAACGCATCCGCAGCCACTATTGTATCTTCTATCCTATGCGCCTTATAATGCGATGTGCCCTGTATATGAAAATAGTTTTGAAATAGGCCATTCATTGAAGGTGCGCTTTATACTCCGAAGAGCCTTTTAGTGTGGACAATACAGTACTTTTTAAAAAATGCTTCATGAATGTACCTTTCTTCAAGATATGCTGTTCTTAATTTATTTTGTTCGACATTGTACGTCACATTATTAAAGATATCTGTCTACAGTAAATCTTATTGGAGCATTTCATGCTCTCGCAACATTCTTCACTAGTATTTCTCAAAGCACTTGTTTGAGGCATATCCCCTACTGTGAGTGTGATTCTACTCAAGGTTTCTTCCATCTAAGAGTTTTTCCGCCCCATTGTTGCCAAGTGTTTGCTCATGTGGTGATTGGTCGGGTGGTTCTTAAGTCCAAGATCTGTTCTGTTTTAAAAAAAAAAAAAAAAGTGCAGACATAATTGCTGGTTTGTTTTGGCCGTGTATAAATAACATGTTTTTGAGTGGTTCCTGAAACACTCAAACAAACTGTCTGTTCGGTCAAACACAAACTCGCCCATTGAACTTGTACAGTACACATTGGGCTTTCCACAAAAAGAGCAAACATTTATCTCCTGCATACTTGCAGAAAAAAAGTGCAACAAGCACGCATGATGCAATCTCGAGGGCTCTCGCTGTAGGCTGGTGTAGTTTACGGAAATGCACTGGGCAAAGGGATTAGATTAAAGTCCAACGTGAAAAGTAATAGCGTGTCAGATTGCTGAGAGGAAATGCCTAATGGTCTACACTTGAATATTTTATGTCTTATTACTGCTCGTTTCTGTTTTCTGCTCAGGACAAGTATGGAGAGAGACTGCATATTTCATGGCAATAAGAGTTATTATATTACTGAGCAGAACTCCAGGAGTGTGTATGGAGAGTTATGGTGATTTACGGTTGCTTGTTGTGTTAATGCGAGCCTAATTTTCCTGTCATGGTATTGTAGTCCAAACACAACAGGCAATGGCAACAGCCACGAATATAGTCAACACATGCAGTATCTTAAGAATTATGAACACAATTCTCCTCTTGAATGTACAGACTGTATTTAGAAGCGTTACATCACATCTCAACTGACAAATATTGCACAGCACAAAATAATGAATGTACCCAGCAGACGGCATGTGTACGTGGAAAATTTGAATTTTGTCACGAATCACAAATCATAAAAATCCCAACATGAACCCGATCGATGTTCCCCCACTTCACCCCGACCTCTGTACTGTGAGGTCGACGCTCTAACCACTTGAACACCGGGCCACCCCATGTTTCAGGAATGTGTCACAGAAAAAAAAAAGATTTCGAGACAAAGCAGTCAGTAGAAGACTCAGTATAATTCTAATTGAACATCTTTTTTAACCCACCCATGCAAGTTCTCTTTGCAGTGTTACTCAAACTTTATTGATCCAATATGACCCATTTTACGTTCTAAAAATCTCACATCACATGACCAAACGAAAATATCATACAAGTATGAATACGGAACTAATTGTCTCATTTCAACCAAACATGGACTTGATCAGTGTGAAAGCTGGGCCTGTTTCATTGAACACAAGGGTGGCATACAGAACTGAATCGAATGGCAACAAGTGGTCTGTTGCACAGTACATTTTACTATCTAATGAAAGAACCTTTAATTGGCACGGATCGAAAAAAAAAACCCCAATGATATTTCATACACCAAACGACAAAACTGTAAATTTACCCTTCAGCGTAATTGCCCTTGGTGTACATGACTTCATCTCTGCAGCCATTTAACCTTTTCCCTCATGCTCTTATTTATATACATAGCCTCTGTGAATGATGACACCAGTGAGACTGGACTTGCAAAAGAGAGTCATCTCCGGTGATCAGTCTGGATCTTTGAGTAAAATCCAGAGATGAAACGTCTGACCCTTCACTAATGTCACTGGAGGTCCTTCATTCAACTGTATGAGAAGTGTAGAGCTGCCAGGCTAGAGAAATTCACTTCCAGAACAAATATATATACACATACATACATACATGCTTCAATGAGCCTGAGTACTCTGGCAAGTATTACGACAGGAAAGACAGTCTCATGGCAATTGTCATTCTTTGATGAACTTGGTTTTCGTTAGCGCACAGCTTTTGTCTGAGCATTATTGGATATAATAATCTGGTGATGAAGTTTCACTTTGAGTCGCCGTTGTTTCTCACCGCTGATAAGAATCTACGAAGACTAGCGGCTCTTGGGGATAGCCTCAAATCGGGAGCTTTTGGCTAACGTCAGACACGTCTACTAGCCTCCGCTACAAATGTGTGAACACTACATCACTGGGGCCATGTTTGCATTTAGTGTCTTGTCAAACATACATTACAATGATCTATTTTTGCTCAATTTCAACCTATTTGCATAATTATGTGAACCAGGATTTTTTAAAATATCCGGAAAAATCATCAGTACTATGGGCGAAAAGAGTTAGCATTCAGTGATTTTCCAAACAAGATACGAACAATCCGAAACAGTTGGCAGCTCTGGAGGCGAGAGCTGTGTCAGGACAAACTGTGGCTTTTCACTATGGCAACCAGCCTTCTCACAATGTCCCAAGCATCCGGCAGTTGCTGCCTTGTTTGGGAATCGCTGCTTGAATGGGTATAAACATCTGAAAACGGCTGGCGGTCAAACATTCAGCCAGTCTCAGACACATTTTTCTCATTTCTGTTATCTTGAAAAGTATGAAGAAATTTGCTTCTCCGACAGTCAAAGAGAAAAATATCGAGACAAATAATGATTGTTCAGTTATGTCATGTCTGAAAACCAGATTTTTTTTATTTCAAGAAAATGCATTGTCTCCAAAGGGAAAGAGGAAACAGAGATGAGAGGCGAGGAGAGGAGGATATCCTGTTCACTCTGTATGACCTTTGGCATAGGATATCCTACTTCAAATCCCAGCTGACACCGCCTACTGCCAAGGTCATGGTTCTTCCCCTGCTGCTCCACTGTGCCAAGGCTTTCTATTGATAAAAGTGCAAAATCTGACTTCTGTAACACCTGCGTCACATGGTGTCATTGTCCTCGCCCTTTAGTTGGAAACTTCCCAGGGGGGGTGTTTGCAATTCCATTTAAGTCGGAGTTCCTTCCATTTGGCCGCCATCACCTAATAAACAGTTAAAATGACAAAGCCAACCAGTGAGAGAGGCTATGCTTTGATTTTATCTTACTGCTGCCCAAAGAAAGAGAACTACGAAAAAGCTCATTTTAAAGTAGGTGATGTAATCTATATCAAATAAATCCAGTTCATTAGTGGCTGTCAAACTTTCCATAATGAAATGTATTTTAATGAAATAAAAAATGTTATCCACGTGATAAGTAGCATCTTTCAATTTTGGTCAAAGAAGAGACATTGAAGGAATGGAATCATTTAAAAAAAATAGAAATCATGATTCGACCCTCTATCAAAGGTTTATGAAGAGTACGACAATCAATTTTTGCTGGAAACTGAAAAAACAAATACATCAAAAGATGAATACACGAGGCAAGGGATACATGCCACTGGCTGTTTTTTTTTTTAATCAAGAGTAGCAAACTAACCTCTTGAGTGGTGTGCCAGCCCATCCAACACAGTGCCCATCCCAAGCCTGATTAGACAGAAGGAATCCGTCCAACCTATGCCAAGACTTCATCCAAAACACTGAATACTGTAGTGAAATGCGGGAAAATGAAGACTCAAACAATAAATAGCATGAATTTCTACATTTTGTTTCATAGCCGTTTTATTTGTAATGCCCCCATTTTTTCTGACCAAGGAAAATATCCGCAGATGATGACATAAATATATTGAGAGCTAGAAATGAAGTTGATGCTGACAAAGGCAACAACATCAACAAGCAGTATGAAGGTACTACAAACAAATGGTTGTTGAAACTGTCAAGATGCAAACCATCCATAAAAAAGAAAATCAAGAAAGCCATGCCGGAATTTGCCAAACAACTGCAGAGACTCGACTGAAATATTTGAGAGTTGCGTGGACAATGACAAAAAGATTATCCTTTGCCAAAGTGATGGAATGGAAAGATGTGCTCATGATACCAAAATTATAACCCCATTTTGTGCATCAGTGTTCTGGGTTTTGCCAGGAATAAGAGAGCCATTATTAGTCCCACCCTCATATTTGCTTGGACTCCTTTGCCTTTACAGTGAAAGAAGGATGAAGTACGTTTATTTATTTACAGATCTTACGGCAGGAATTGAATGTACTATTATCACAGAATGTAGTCATAACGACACAGGAAAAGCAACACCAACAACAACATAAAATTACAACTTGAGGACATTTTATACTCTGAGAACATATCACTCTTTCTCCTGCTTTGCCTTTTTGTCTTCTATTTCTTTTCTCTCACGGTTTAAGTAAGTGCCTCATGGTGATTGTGAGTGTGAATGGTTGTTCATCTGTGTGTGCTCTGTGATTGGCTGGCAACCAGTTCCGCCTATTGCCCGAAGACGGCTGGGACAGGCTCCGGCACGCCCGCGACCCTTGTGACGATAAGCGGATCCGAAAATGGATGAATGGATGGATCGGTGGATGAAGGGTGTAACTCAAAGCTGGACATGAACTGTTAAGTGGCTCGGCTAATCCACAGTATAAAACGGGTGCCCAACCAGTGGATTGCGATCGACGTTTAGCCCGCGAATCGGTTCCAAATCGATCACGGGAGTCTAGGGGAAAATGGATTTTTAAAAAAAAGATGTCTCTGTATGCGTGTTATTATTCTTCTTCTAGTTATGTGCAAACATCATTCATGCATCAAAATGATCCAAATGGATTTTGTTCAAATCTTTCAGACCCAGCGTTGCTTTTATAAATGAAATGCATCTTTCAATACATTGTGCATCTTGTGTCAAAGATGTGCGTTTGGCATTTGTTTTCGGAGGTTGATCCAGCATTGCTTGTGCTTTAGCATGGTCTGACGAGGTTCTAATTTTTTTTCACAGAATACGTACGAATTCAAGTGCGATGGTGATGAATTCCATATTTGTCCCTCGAATGTGCGTACACACATTTGGCACAGCAATTGGTGCATCCGAACAATGGCCCATTGTCCTTGAAAATTTCAATTGCACCTCAAATCCGTCTGAATTTTGACCTGGGACGTTGCAATGGACAAAACTGCAAAACATTTTTTGCGAAAGACATTCAGAGAGAAACGCATTGATGTTGTGATGTCAGTTGTATGAGATGGTAAACAAGCCACACAATCTCATCACGAGTTTTCCCATTGTCATTATCCCAAGGCTATTGAGTGGTGATTCTAATGGTCTCACCCAAGACATGTTTGTAATATACGCTTGTAATCACATTTCAGGGGTATCTATTTTTTATTTGGGACATCAATGTTTCATTAGGTGAGAGAGCACTGTGACCCACAGCTATTGTTGCCAGGGCTCAGCAAAGGTGTTGAGAGAAACCATCACAATGGAACTTTTCACCTGCGTCTGTCTGGCAGCAGATTTGAGATAGGAGAGCAGATTTATCTTCACATTTGGGTTCTGCTGCCGGGCATTCATGCTTTGTTGTGAGATTGAAATTTAATCCTCTTAGATATGCAACGTGGCCTCAAAACACAGATAATAAATATGCATGAGTAAACAATATGCATTGCTGTGTCGATTTACAACATTCTCTTGGATTTGCATGCAAATAAATGTTATTATAAGCAAATAACTATGACCAAATACGGGACAAAGATGACTGCGCCCCTGAGCTGTTGATGCAAGGCCTCACCGTGTGTAATAATGGAGTGAATGAAATTTTGGGTTGGTGGTCGCTGACTGAAGTCTGCTTCTACAAAACAAACACTCTGACTGCAGCAGTTTCACAATAAACGTCGATGAATGTCAAAACAAAAACTGGTGTTTTTTTGTAATCCCCTAATATAATGTTGGTCTGAAATGATGTTGATTAAAATATTCTTCATTAAAAATGCATCCACAAAATGATTTATATTTGGCCGACTTTGAAATATTGCAGAGGGATAATGGCAAAAGAATGAACAGCAACAAAGAGCTGTTAGATGAAGTGCTGCAGGCGACAGACTGCAAGTTTAATGTGTCAGCGAGGTAACCAGCTTCGCTCACGGTGCCCCGCTGCTTGCAGACACGCCGTGCGTGCAGCATGAATTCAAATCAGGGATGGCAATGGAACAATGGAGAAATGGCCAGTTATTGCTTAAATTACTGCCTTATCAGACCACGGCAGCTATCACTGTGATTGTTTCATGACTTGATGAATCACATTAACTATACCATATATTCACTCTGCTGACAAAATGAAGAAAGAAAGAGCACAAAACGACATGGTGATCGACCGGTTACCACATCTGCCTGACGGTTCTGAAGGTGAGGGTTTGAATCTTGGCTGTGGCCTTCCTGTGTAGAGGTTGCATGTCCTCCCTACGCTTGCGTTACTTGTCTGATGGTACTCAGAATTCTAATCAAAATGGTGCATGCTAGGTTTGTCTAAATTCACACAGGTATGAATTTGAGTGTATCTTTTGTCTGTTTACAACCCTCGTGAGGAGAAGTGGTTCAGATATTGGATGGATGGATGGATGGCTGTGCCCTGTGGCTGGCGATCACTCCAGGGTGTACTCTGCATCTCTCTCTTAAATCAGCTGACAAGCTCCACTTCATCCGCGACCCTAATGAGGAAAGCGCTGTAGAAAATTTGATAAAATGGAAACTAATTCCATGCCTCTGGAATCAGTTGCATTGCAGATGACTGGAGTGGATGAAATGAGTGAACTCAAAAATTGCAACAGTATCTCATGTTCATGAAACTTATTAAACCATGAACTGGTACAGTAGACTGTAGCTCCACATTAAAAAAAGTTGGATCAAAAATAACCTACATTGGTTCATTTTTGACCAAACTGCTGGGCTATTGTAGTACCATCCCAACAGTAGTTAATTTGGGTGGGTTGATTTAACACAACAGGTGAGTTCAATATTCTACCCAAATTTTGCGTCATATCAACAATAATTCTGGGTTGTTTTAACTACACTGTTGTTGTTCAATAATCTTTCCAAATGGTTGTTCTCATAAACCATTATATAATTGCATATGCATTCTTTCATTCATTCTACGAACCGCTTATCCTCATTAGGGTCACGAAGGTGCTGGAACCTATCTCAGTCATCATCGTAAGACAAGCAGGGTACACCCTGCACTGGTCACCAGTCATTTGCAGGACACAGCGAACAACCAGTCACAGCTACAGATTTAGAGTCTTCACTTCACCGACCATGCATGTTTTGGGAATGTGAGAGGGAATCGGATAACCCACTGAAAACCCACAAGCACGGGGAGAAATTGAGCACTCCTTACAGGAAGGCCGGAGCCCGGATTTGATCACCTTCTGCTAACCACACGTGCCGAATATGTTATTATGACTATCACCATTTGACCTACACCAGAACATATGATAGATTTGGTCACTCAAACATATGAATTAATCGACGCAAGGCTCTTCAAATAAATTTAGTGCAATAATATTTCAAAATAAGTCAAATTTAGTCAACAACAATATAAAAAAAAATCAAACCAGTGGCAGACGAAACAAGTAACAGTATCAGTGCAAAATAAGTAAAATTAAGGTGAGCCAATGGCTCCATTTATCAGCCCAGAAACTGTCAAGAAATTGTACCACATTGGACTTTACACTTGGCATTTTGTGGACAACTGTTTGCACCACTTTGGTTATTAAAGGTATGGGTAGTGTCTCGATGCGATGACCTCACCAAGATACGCCATCAAGTTTTTCCCCGAGCTGAAAAGAAATACAGAATGCAAAAGAGCAAGCGAGAGAGTATGAGTAAGGGCCAAATGTGCACAAATCAAATGACGGTTTGTCATTCCACTAAACATACTGTAAAAATGAATGTGGCTAAACTATCTGGCCAAGACAGATGGGTTTGCTTGTCAGTTTGATGGGCCGGAAATGCTTTGCAGATTTAAAGATTTCTTTAGAATCCATCTCATATAATTGAGTGTGAAGGAAAATATAAAATTATAGTGGTAAAACTCAACTAGGTGTGTGTGTGTGTGTGTGTGTGTGTGTGTGTGTGTGTGTGTGTGTGTATACACATTCCTGTGCCCAGGAATAACAGCTATATGTTAATAACATGCATAAAGTTCTGCTTAACTGTGTTGGAGGATTTCCATGCTTATTGTTGAAGAAGGTCAAGCCACCTTCTTAAACGGTGTTTTTTATTTGTTTTTGCGGCCAACTTTATATGGTTTAAGTGGAAGCATGGCTGGCATCTGTCTCAGTGTGAATTCTCCAACTTCATCTGAAGGAAGACATATGGGTGAGTAATAATAACTATGGAATGGCATACCTATGATTTTGTCATTCTCTCTCCAACTGTAATAAAAGGTAAAACCCACATTGCACAGGTGGTACAAAAATCAATTTTGCGGTGAGCCTGATTTATTTTACTGGAAACGCTACATTTATACGTTGTCCATATTCGAGTTATGGTCAAAATTGCAAACATGCATGAGCAGACCATTACTC
Organism: Hippocampus guttulatus; assembly: GCF_054856545.1. NCBI lineage: Eukaryota > Metazoa > Chordata > Actinopteri > Syngnathiformes > Syngnathidae > Hippocampus > Hippocampus guttulatus. The sequence continues at coordinate 4,398,086 of NC_141265.1, forward strand.
CCATACACGTCGTAATTATGATCCATTGGAATATTCCCATCTCAATTGCAGTGCATTGACAAGGTCATGACCAAATAGACATTTCCACTTCTGACTTTCTACAATCAATGAAATGCATTACCGGTATCTTCATGTCTTTCACCACAATGATTAAGCTGTCAGTTTCATCCTTGCGCCAAAAGTGTGCTGCTGTGCTGCGTCTCAGTTTCTCCATATTTGTTTGTGTTGCATGCCAGACGCTGCGCATCCATTTACTTCCTGTACTCAAAAGAACAAGATTCCTTGACGAGAGAGCATGTGTACCACACAAACAAATGTTCCTCTCATTTATAACTGGAATTTATAAACTGGAATATTCCAGTTTTGAAGGTATTATTGGCTTTATGTAAACATAGTCACCGACATATTTAGTGATAACGGGTAAAGGTGTAGTTTTACTAATGTGCATCAGCACAGTGCAAATAGTTATTCATTACTAAATAAATACGTAAATACTTGACTTTGTGAGGTTGATACATTTTTGGGGATCTTTCAAACATCAAGTTTGCTGTTAAAAACACACACACACACAAAACAAAAATCAAACAAAGCAATACAAAACAACAAAATAAGACAAAATATAAGATTTTAATCTTTGTATAAAAAGCATATAGCTATGAAAAATGATAGATCACAGGAGGCATTTTTCCAATAGAGATTTCTTCATTTTAGGGCTTGGCAAATTGGTTAACACACGCAGCAATCCTTGCTCTGATATGAAAATCAGGATCGTAGCGTTATCGATGCGCCATCTACGAAAATAGAGTCCAATGTTGTGTTCTACTTGTCAGAAGGGATTCTTGCAACAGGCCTCAGTAGTACCACTAATAAAGAACGAATCTACTGTAGTGGAGCGGCTATGTATTGTGAATAGGTTAAGGATCAAGGCATTGTTTTGTTGAGATCAGAAAGTAACACATCCTCGGGATGAATTCCTGGAAACTGGGCCTGATGAAGAACAGAACACAAAGAGTCATGGACAGTACTGGAAGGGAGGAAAGGGTGTAATAACTGAGGGGGAAAGGAAGTACAACCACGGAAGCGTGGTCAAATGAAGATGAGGTTTGCCCAGTGGTTGGAGGAAGTTGCGATAATGGTAAGGGCTATTCCCTTATATTCCCAATGGGATCTAAAAATTTAAAATACATTTAAAAAAAAAAGTGAAGTTTCTGTGTTAAAAATAAATTTCACAATTCCAATGAGGTTGGGACGTTGTGAATAGAATGGCTGGCAAACCCTTTTCAGGTTGCTTGCCAATCATAGGGCACACAAAGACAAACATCGACACTCACAATCACACCAAGGGACAATATAGAGAGTCCAATCAACCAACCATTCATGTTTTTGGAATGTGGGAGGAAACTGGTTGTACCTGGAGAAAACCCACACAGGCACGGGGAGAACATGCTAACTCCACACAGGAAGGCCGGAGCCGGAATCAAACTCCACTCCAGACTGTGGGGCGGACATGCAAACCAGTTCGATTCCTGTGCCACTCTTAAGCAAAACATGTTTTTCAAAATTATATAATCTGAGGAGCATTCAAGGAGCCAAAAGCTCCTTTTCATGAGTCGAGCCAAAAGTCGTGGCCGCTCGTGATCCTTTATGATGTCAGTTGCTTTGGTCCTTTATTTTGCACAGGATTGGCAGTGGCCTGGTGTCTTTCATCATATGAGCTCTGGTTGCTGAGTCACATGTTTCCAGAAGATCTCATTTTCTCCCATGCATCTTCATCGGGCACACATTACCACTATTCCCTCCAGCCGTGCTCTCTGTTGTTACTTTGTTTATGCCGTTCTCCGCCCGATGGGTGATTTTGTATTTTTGTACATAAAGACTGTTACTTGGCCGCTTCCTTGTCCTGTCTGCTTCTGGGTCCAAAAATACTTCTAAATTACTTCATATATGACTGACAATAAAAGATGTATACGTTCATTAAATTAAAGCTTTTATTGGAATCACACAGCCCATTCTTTGTCCCACCCCCATTTTTAAAAAATCCGCTTCCCTGGAAATTACAGATAAAATAAACATTAGTAAATCAATTCTCAGGTACTATATCAATTTTTAAAACAGTTTTGATTGACGAGGGATATAATGCTAACGGCGATATCGTGATAACACAATATTAAAATTGCCACGATAGCATCATTGTCATGTCACAATATTAAAAGCGGCACATTTGTTAAAAAAGGGCACATTGTTTTTCATTTGTGTAGTTTCACCACGCTGTGGTGGTTAGTATGAGCTCAGTTTAATCTGATGGCATGTTTTGGCGAACTACATTAAGACCCACATTAATCACTATATGAGGGGGAACGTAACACATTTGAGTTCCTCCACAAATTGACTCGATTCACAATGTGTGCATGAACAAGTAAGTGCCTCAATAATTAGTGGGATTAGTGACGATCGGTTGTTTATGTACAGTGAGGTTAATGTTATCATGAACTATATGTATAATTTTGACCTCAGCTAATTTGCATTGTATAGATCAGGGGTGTCAAACGCAGGTCCTGGAGGGCCGCTGCCCTGCATGTTTTCCAAGTTTCCCTGTTGCAACACACCTGATTCAAATGATCAGATCATCAGCAAGATCTGCGGAAGCCTGACATTGAACCTGTTCATTTGAATCAGGTGTGTTGCAACAGGGAGATTTCTCCATCAACAAACATTACTTTTCACCCGCTTCAGCCGAAAACCGCACTGTGAGCTACATAAGACCGTCATACTTTGAACCAACAGGACCACATAGCAATAAAATGACTGGCCAATCTTATTTATTGGCCAATATTTTACTGCTGTCATTATACAAATACACAATGCTTTTTTTTCAACATGAGCTTTTTTTTCCCTCACAATACCGTGAGTTTTTTATAAGGGATCATACTTTTTTTTTTAATTTACCAACCTTTCCGCAATATTGGGATAATTATCATATCATGAGGTTCATGATATGATAATTATGATAATGTCGTATCAGGACATTTGGATATTGTTCCATTCCAATGGTTGACCCAAATACCAGCAAAAATGCATTAAAAAATCTTTCAAGTTAGCAGGTCGATCTAAGCCTGCTATTGTGCTGTCATGCAGAATTACAATCTGCCATGTTTAATGAGAGAAATCACCAATATATGAAAAATGATGTCAAAAGTAATCAACCCTGTAACAAATCGTCAGTTTCTATAATACACTACAGTGGTCACAATTTCCATTTTGACAGTGCTAAAGCATGAGGATCATTCTTACAATCCATTGAGACAATGCCTCAATTTTAGAATTGACCAGGCACTTAAAATGCCAGAACCACCCCATGCGTGCACAAAATTGGAGAGGTAACACTTCATTTGTTATTCTGCTCAACAACCATGTCAGTGACTCTCCCCCTCAGCCTGAATGAACTCCAATTATGGAGAGATCTTTTGCACACTATGTATGCTGATAGTTCTGGTCCAATCCACAGAGTCCACTGTGTCATTTGGAGATTGCAGTTCAGGCAAATGTCTCGCTAACAAGAATATTTTTGAGAGGTTTCTTCCATTCTCTGAAAGTATTTTTAATCATTGTTAAAGGCAAATCACATATTTTTTCCATTTACATGGAAATGTATATCGTCTTTATTATGTCCAGTATAATGTTTAGAACATTGTGGCCCAGTTGTGAAGACACCGTGAAAAATTGTTTGATCGAACTCCAGCGGAGGTCAAGACACACACAGTGTGTGTGAGAGAGAGAGAGTGTGTGTGTCCGTAAAAGCCTTTTCACACTGCACTTAGCAGAGCACAGAGTGCCGTCGCTGAACTTAATCTTTGAGGGCTGTGAGGGTGACGCTCAAGGTTACCCTCTGTTAGCCTCTTAGCCTCTCTCCCATTGCGTCATGCATGGATGCTTTTTTGGTGGCGGGGAGGGGGCTGGGACGGACGCTCTTTAAAAGGGCGAGGACGGATGGGAACGGAGGACGGCCATTATATGACTAAGGGCGGAGGGGTGATGACGGAAGAGTTCCCAGCAGGGATGGGGCCATGTTCAACATTTTGTCAACAACTGCGTGAGCTAATAGTCAACATTTGCGTGAGCTAATAGTGTTGAACATTTGTCAACATACAATTGCAAGGAATTTAAGGATTTCATCATGTACAGTCCACGATATCATCAAAAGACTCTAGATATTCTGGAGAAATCTGCATGTAAGCGCCAAGGCAAAAAAAAACAACATGCCCAAGGACCTTTGATCCATTAGGCTCACTGCAATATAAACTTAGATTATTGTGTAAAATACTGTATATTGCTTTGTGGGCTCAGGAACACTTCAGAAAAGCATTGTCAGTTACATAACACAGTTTGTTGCTACATCTACAAACACAAGTTGTAGCTATCTTGCAAAGTGAAAGCTATATATCGGTAACACCCATAAATGACGCTGGCTTCTCTGGCCCCAAACCCATGTTAGATGGACTGACGCAATCTGGAAAAGCCTGCTGTGATCTGACGATTGCACTTTTGAAATTGTTTATGGAAATCATGGACAGGATGTTCTTTGCGTCAAAGAGGAAATTGGACCATTCAGATTGCGATCAGTGCATTTGTTCAAAAGTCAGCATCTGTGTTGGTGTAGGAGCGTGTTAGGGCCCATGGGATGGCTAATGTGTACATCTGTGAAGGCACCATATATACCGAGCGGTACATAGAGCTTTTGGAGAAACATGCTGCCATCCAAGGAGCATGTTTTTCATGGACACCCCTGCTCATTTAAACTGAGCCACATTCTGCATTGTGTTACAACAGTGTGGCTTCATAGTAAAAGAGTGTGAGTACTAGACTGGTCTGTCTCCCATTGAAAACGTATGCTGCATTATGCGCAAGATAAAACATCTGACATCATCGACAGGTGAGCAACTGAAGCTTTTCATCACGCAAGATTGAGAAAGAATTCCACCTCAGAAGCTTCTGCAATTAGTGTCCTCAGTTCACTTATCAAGTGTTGTTAAAAGGAAAGGTGATGTAACACAGCAGTAAAAATGCCCCTGTCCCAGCTTTATTGTACCTGGTATCAAACTCAAAATGAGTGAATATTTGAAAAAACAAAACAAAACAAAACCTCCCAACAAAGTTTCAGTTTGAACAATGTCTTTGTAGTGCATTCAGAGGATTATGAAAGTTGCTTCTTATTTACATTTACATAACATCCCAAGTTCATGGGAATTGCGGTTTGTTTATAGTGTGAGACTGTGAGGTGTCTCTGAGAAATATCCCTAACAGCCATGTCCATAAGTAATGTGACACAATTATCATTTTCTTGATGCTAAACACCACAATTGATTTTTTTTTTAAGGCAAAGAAGTGGAACGATGTGCAATGGCCAAGTCAATCACCAGACTTGAAACCAATTGAGCATGCATTTCACTTGAAGACAAAACTGAAAGGCAAATTTCCCAAGAACAAGGTGTTATCCACCGTCTAGGGGAGACCAAGGCATAGCAAAAAGTCCCAAGTGACCACCGAAACATTTACCTTTGAGTACTGAGAGTGACCGATTGACAATATTTACAATTAGTCTTATCCTCAATCCATACCTTAATGGAAAGGACATTAGGGTGTACCAAGGCCAAACCCAAAAATACATATTTTCTTACTGGGAAAATAACAAATTAACATTAAGATTGCTGGGCAAAAAAAAATAGTTTCTTACCTCCCTTACTAACAGAAACAAGAGAAAACACTGAAACACAAATGGCAGTTTGTTTGTATTTCAAACATCACAAAACACACATGGCTTGCAGACTTTTCCAAAGGGTGTGGCGGGTCGGAAGGCGAGAGGGATGATGATTCCCCTCGCGTCATCATCACACCATCATCGTCTGCTTTTAAAGGGGACTGAGCCTCTGATGCCTGAGCGGAGCGGATAGCCGACCACCACATGACCCCTCTTTACCACCGATCAGAACCACCCTAGTGCAGACACGAGTAGAAACAAATCTTGCGACTTCAGCAACAACAAGCAGGAAGTGAAGACAGTTGCAGTTGAGGTCTGACAGAGCATCACCCGCGAAGAAATCTAACATCTGCTGATGTCTATGTGTTCCAGTTTTCAGGGTGTAACGGACTGATTTGTAACCAAGTATTAAAAAGTGAAAGTTTGATTTATGATTGTTAATTTTTCTTATTGCTTTTGGTCACAAGAGTGGGAGGTATAATAACAATGGTTGTAATTCCTACACTATTCAGCTGGAAGTATGCTTATATTAAAGATGAAAGTTTGCAGTTAAAGCACATCTCGCTCATTTGAATTTAAAATCAAGTGTCGTCATATTTAGAGCCAATTAGCTGAGAATTATGTCCATATTTATGGGCCTGACTGTCACTGTAAATCTTGGAAATAACGAATTGCGTTGCATTGCATGACATAGTGATGATATGTCAAGCAGGGTGACAGAAGCGTACCCGCCCATGCCCCTGTCCTGACTTTGATCTCTAATTCCTGCCCCACGGTGAATACCAAGAAACCCAAGTGCAGTGTGAAAAAGGCCTTCACACTGAACAACGGCAACACTTTCAAACTGTCAGAACAAAACAACACTCCAAAAAAGAAACACAAACACAAAAATAATGTAATTGTCATGAGTGGCGAAGGTGAAAAAGCAACAGCAGAAGTCACGTTCATTTAAAGTAAATTGTCATTGAGTAAATATTTTGGGGTACGAAATTCATATTTTGTTATCACTGATTTTGTGTGAATTCAAGTGTGGCTCAAAATCACATTTTATTTTTCCAGTTTGTTCGGTAGTAGGACCTCCAACAAGGTTAAGAATTACTGCTGCAAGATTTTTAATGGCAGCGAACTAAAACATATATATACAGTATATATATACTGTATATATCCATCCATCCATCCATTTTCCGAACCGCTGAATCCTCACTAGGGTCGCGGGGAGTGCCGGAGCCTATCCCAGCCGTCGTCGGGCAGTAGGCGGGGGACACCCTGAACTGGTTGCCAGCCAATCGCAGGGCACACAGAGACGAACAATCATGCGCGCTCACACTCACACCTAGGGACAATTTAGTGTGTTCAATAAGCCTGCCATGCATGTTTTTGGAACGTGGGAGGAAACCGGAGCACCCGGAGAAAACCCACGCAGGCCCGGGGAGAACATGCAAACTCCACACAGGGAGGCCGGAGCTGGAATTGAACCCGGTACCTCTGCACTGTGAAGTCGACGTGCTAACCACTGGACTACCGGGCCGCCCTACTCTGTGTGTGTGTGTGTGTGTGTGTGTGTGTGTGTGTGTGTGTGTGTGTGTGTGTGTGTGTGTGTGTGTGTGTGTGTGTGTGTGTGTGTGTGTGTGTGTGTGTGTGTGTGTATATATACACAAAAAACAAATCCCCCTCAAGGAGCAGCATACAATTTTTCAGCCGCTCATGTGTCCTTCTCTGAAACTGCTCATGAAACTGCCGTGTTTAAAAAAAAAAAAAAAAAAAAGTGCCATTTTTCTTCTCATATGATGGGCCAACTCACTCCCGGTTGTACTTTCAGGTAAGTACACTGACAAATGTGTAATTATCTTCACGGTATCATTTTCACTAATCCCTGTATAAAGACTTTTAAATTCATTTCCTCTCACCTCACCTCCGCTCAAGTGAGTGTCCGAGTGACCAATGAGGAGAAATTGCCTCCCCCCTATGTGTGTGCGCGCTGCTTCGAATAAATAAACATAGGAAACAGTCAGGCCCAGATCCCTGTAATTAGGTCACTATTGCACACACAAGCACACATTGTGATGCTGACTACATCATGTCGTGAATTTGTTCTGTAAGGACTGCAGCTGTTACGACAGGATGTCTGGAGAGAGAATGTCAGACTGAAGCCTTCAGTTTGCTGCAGTGTAGGAGCATGGGCTGGCCAAAGAACAATAGGCCTCATTCAACCATCGTTTCTTACGCTACAAACAAGAACAGACTTTGTAAAAAAAAAAAAAAAAAAAAAAGCTGGTTATTGTCTTTTCTGTAATTCTACACGATTGAATATTATTGCATTTAAATGACACCTACAGTGACATAATCACACCTAGCATGCTCCACTGACCATTAACGGTGCCACAGTGGAGAGAGTGAGCAACACCAAGTTCCTGGGAGTGCACATCTCTGAAGACCTGTCCTGGAGCCACAATACCTCATCACTGGCCAAAAAAGCTGTCTTCGGGCAGTAGGCAGGGGACACCCTGAATCGGTTGCCAGCCAATCGCAGGGCACACAGAGACGAACAACCATCCACACTCACATTCACACCTAGGGACAATTTACAGCGTTCAATCAGCCTGCCATGCATGTTTTTGGAATGTGGGAGGAAACCGCCCGAAGACAGCTGAGATAGGCTCCAGCACCCCCCGCGACCCTAGTGAGGATCAAGCGGTTCGGAAAATGGATGGATGGATGGCCAAAAAAGCCAACCAGCACCTGTACTTCCTCCGCAAACTGAGGAGAGCAAGAGCCCCGCTCCCCATCATACAGACATTTTATACAGGCACCATTGAGAGCATCCTGTCCAGCTGCATCACTGTGTGGTATGGTGCTTGCACTGTGTCCTGCCAAAAGACTTTGCAGCGCACCGTGAGAGCAGCTCAGAAGATCATTGGTGTCTCTCTCCCCCCACTCGTGGACATCTACTACTCCCGTCTGACCCGCCAAGCCATCCGGATCGCAGGTGACCCCACCCACCCATCCCACAGCCTCTTCGGCCTGCTGCCGTCGGGAAGGAGATTGCGAAGTCTCCGTGCCAGAACCAGCAGGCTCAAAAACAGTTTCTTCCACCAGGCAGTCAGGAGACTCAACTCCCTCCCTGCTCTGCCCGACCCCTGCCTCCTGTCACAGACTATGACCCTCCCCTCATTATCCGACATCTGCGTATTGCGTATTGCACTATGCACAACCTCACTTGACCCACAATAGCCACAAGTGCCATTGTTTATGCTGTTTATATTGTATATATCGTCTATACTGTTTATACTGTTCAGATTACATGTCTTTTTATACAGTGTAGCTGCTATCTTTCTTGTTTGCATGCATATTTGCACTGAAGGTTGAGAGGAAGAAATTTCATCTATGCTGCATGTCATACGTAAGCATATTTGACAATAAAGATGACCTTGACCTTGACAATGTCATGAGACGGGAGGTGTGTCGAGAATGTTGCCTTTAAAAAAAAAAGATAATGGTTAGTTTTGACTGACACAGAGAGCTCAGTAGTTCTGTTGTGTTGTCGGCCACTCCACACAATATATCTGCAGTATTCTTAGTTGTAAACCATGACGGAGGATTCCACCCATGCTCTCATGTAGTTTGAATGTTTCCATCCGTGTACACATTTAAATCCGAAGTTTTGATAAACAACAGCCAGTTATTCATTGATTAGCACACCTATTTTTTATTTTTATTTTTTGCAAATCCGGTTGAGAAAATAGAGGTCTTTGAAGTGCTTGTCACAAAGAACGCTCGTCAACACCGGCGTGAAATTCATCCGCTTTGCGAGAACGACGCTGTATCATTCCAATTTTCTGGTCCATTCACGGGTCCTATTCTTTGGTTTTTGGCCACTCAAACAACTGTTTGGCTGAATGTGAAAAGTGCATCGCCACACAGCACCGAGGCATTTTGCCCAATAACTCAATCAGAATGGCAGTTAACGGGACAATCAACAATGCATAACAATGGCTGATGGTGACTTGACATTCTGTAAATGACGTCACTTGTCAGAGACTGCCGAAAAAAGCATTTTCTTTATTACGCATTGCTATGGGTCTCACTATGAACCAGGGTGGGTTGTGTTAAAAAACAAACAAACAAACAAATGAAAGTATGCTTGAAAGAATTATAGACCTAAGTAAATAATACTGAAAGATGGTTGGCCAAGTTTACATCACACCTGACCTTTAAACTAAACCTGTGTTTTTATTCACCACCACCACAAGCCCGTTTCCCACCGATCACACACACACAAACCTGCATGGTAACACACTTGGTGGCCAAAGTCAGACCAAATCTGTGGGGCCAATGCAGCAATCTGACTGGCTGACAGCAATTATTCATGTCTCAGTACAAATGGTCATGGTTATGTCAAAATCTGAGTAAGGGAGACAACAGAGACAGCGCGAGAGAGAGAAGAAAGAATTATGGATAAAAGAGAAAAAGGCAGGAGTTATTGATCAGTGGCAGAAGTGTTGGGCGGAAGAGATAATAAGTGAACAGTAGACGAAGAGGGAAAAGGCTAAAAAGACCCAAAGCGGTGGGGAGGATAAACGGTACAGTTTGGATGAAGGAGGAATCAAGTCGAGCTAGTCCAAGCGTAGGAGTAAAAAAGGGTGTCAGTTTCAGCGTCAGCGTAATTGATGCACTAACAGCCTGGGCATTTATTTTACTGGTGTTATTTTCACAAAGCTTCGTCGTAGACAGAATTTCACCTTTCATGTTGGTCAAGTTGCATCACGAATTAGTAGACGAGAGTGTGAAAGTCTATTGCAAAGTGATTTGTGCTACTTTTTGTCTCAATTAGTTTTTGTAAGACCCAAACGGTAAAACTTAAATCTGCGTGTGTAAGTGAGTTCAGGTCTGAAGCACAGAGACAGATGTGTTATTCATTTATTTATTTATTTGGGCGGGGAGGGGGTGTGTGTGTTTGTGTGTCTTTATTCTGCACTATATCCTACAGGATGTATTATTTCCTTGGCCTATTCCTGACTGGCCCTATTTTAATCCTTCCGCAAGGCGGGTCAGGAATCCCCCTCTATTTTAGGACCGCCCACTTCACACACAACACAATTTACCTCAGTGTGCCCACACAGACTTTCCATACCACATGCTAACACAACTCAACCTTTCCATAGTTTTGAACATACACGCTGCTGGACAGCTGCTGCATGACCAGTGACTGCGCACATGCATGTGTGTGGGCAAGATGGTAAAGAGAGCAGATGTGTCATTGACGAAAGACCACATTGGGTTGGAGAGAATAATATAGTCAGAGTAACCCCAAGGAGCTGCGCCACCCTGCTGTCTCTGTGTGGTCCTGACTCATCAGTCTTTCTCTCAAACACACAGACACACACACACACAGACACGCACACGCGCACATTCATGTGCACTTACACATCAGGGAAAGGCTGGCCAGCTGTCCAGGGAGAAACCTCTGACTTCCTTTTCTTCTCCCAATTTCATTAATGGAGCGTAGTTTTGTTGGGCACCATCATGGCTACTGTACAGGATGGCTTGACTGGAAACACACACACGCACGCACACACACACACTCGCACACACGCACACACACACCCCTCTTCCTCGGCTTGGAGAGAGGGCCAGGTGACGACCGAATGGGAATTCGCTCTCTGGATTTTGCATTGCCTGACTGGGACAGAATTGGAAGTTGACCACCTCCTCGAAGGCACCGCTTTGGAGATTTCTTCATTGACCACCTGGGTCGGGACACACTTCACCAAAAGTGTCGTCCTGCAGTGCTTCATCTAACTGAATGGGCGTTCACACTATTTCAGCTAACATTGTATACAGCATCATATTACATGTATGTTTATTGCAGCCTTGTCACAATTGAAGGGGGATTCCCCTCATCCGCGGCCCCTTCTCAAGGTTTCACATTTTTACCTGTGTCGCTTTTTTCGGTTTTCCTTGCCCTCCTGGAGGTTAAAATCAGAGCATGTAATTAATATTTGTCAACTGTGAAACCCTTTGAGACGTTTCTCCGATGAAGGGTGATATAAATAAATTTGACTTTTAACATTTGACGCTCACACACACACACACACTCAGACACACGCAAACAGAAGCATCAATAGCCTATTTGTCAAAAAGCTTTGAAATTATTTTTCTCGTTTGATTTTTTTTTTTTACATTACATAAATCTGACATTTAAACAGTAGCATGAAAGCATTTTAAATCCATTTGAGACTAATTGTTGTAATTGTGGAAAATAGAATTCGCTTTATATTTTGTCACATTATAATACTAATGTAGCCTATACTACCAGACATAAATTCCATGTGTATTCTGCATACTTGGCCAATAAAGATGATTCTAATTCTGTTTCTGATTCTCTCATCAAGCTGAATCAAGGAGGTTGTTGTTCTTAAATACCATCTCTGTCATTGCCATGGCTACATAGTTCTAATTCTTTCAGTGAAGACATTTGTGGATTAGAAGGAACTGAATAAACTTTGAATGTACATTAGCATGTACATTCATTGGCTTGACCTTTTTAACCTCTGACCACATACTTTGTTGGTTCCATTGAGGCATTTTTCTTCTGTTTTCCCCATTTTCTTAAACTGTTTACTTGCCAGTGACTGTATGGAAATCAATCTTTCTTTATCTGCCTGTGCCCACCAATCCTTTAGATTTGACTCAATAACAATCTGCATTATTGCACGGAAGATAATCACTCAGCCTCAACATACTTTCCTAAATCATTTGACAGCCAGTGATGAATCTTCCCACCGTAAATTAAAAAAAAAAAACGGTTAGAAAGAGCTTTCCAAAAGTAGAGAGAGGCAGACTGCAAGCTGATCTTAATTTCATTAGCAATTAGTGTTCATTAAGACCTAATTCCGAGCTTTGCACAGACATTTTCATTACAGACTGTCTGGAATAATGGGGACAGAAAAGAAATATGTCACTTAAATGGTTGATGCATACGTTCAGTAGGCTATGTGGTGGCGTACATCTGTATGTTTGTATGTGTTGGGGTAGCATGGAATAGATGCCATAAAATAACATTGTCATTACATTTTAAGTGGTTATTTATTGAGGGCTCAGATCAAAAGTGAAAGGATTCTTTTCTGAAAAATAGTTGCATGCAATGCCAACATTGCTCTTTCTTTGTGTGTTTGTGTACAAAAATTTTATACATGAAACAAAACGGTGAAGAAGTCTTGAGTAATCAGAGCAGTTAGAGATGCTGATTAAATTGGACTGTGGCCATCATAACGTATGTGAAAAATAAGTCTATATCCCGCTGAAATACATTGCGGTTTTGAGGGATAAACATCAAATGCTGTATAAGACGTAACAACAAAACAATAACAAGAACAGTTTCTGGCGTGGACAAATTTGTTCGGATCCCTTTGTTGAAAAAGAAGAAAACCCCACAGTGGACAAAATTAATTACAAAATGAAAATTCATTGAAAATTAACCAATGGAGATCAGAGACCAGTTTTTGAAACTTGTAGTGCAGTAGAATAATAATTTAAAAAAAACATGAATGAAAGAGGCTTGGAGAAAAATAATGGCCCTCTTATCTCAATATATTGTTGCACAGGCTTTTAAGTCAATCATTGTAGTCAAACAATTTCTGTAACTGTAAATACGACTTCTCTAGCTGTCCCAACAAGGTAATCTTGCCTTCTCCTTGTGAGCAAACTGCTCCAGTTATCTCAGGTTTGAAGTGTACTAACTCCAGTCGGCTTGTTTCAACCCCTGCCACCGGTGTGATGTCCACTTTCGAATAGGCCAATGCTTTTTCCCTGAGCCATGCTTGAGTGTTTTTATCTTTCCGTCTCTCCTGAGACCAAACTTTTTGATACGATTCCGAATGCCTTCCCAGAATGCTTTGATAGTCTTGAGAATTCATGGTACCATTCACAGATTTAAGAAACCCTGCGCCAAATGTAGCAAAAGCAAGCCCAAGAACGTAACCAGGGCCCCTGCGTTCTTCACAGAAGGGACAGAGTACTTTTCTTGATATGCTTCATTTTTGTGCCTATGCATATAGAGTTGCTCCACCTTGCCGAAAAGCTTGAGTTTTCATTTGTCCATTGAGCCATACATTTTGAGGCTTGTCAATATGAATTGTGGGAAAATCTCAGTCTCATGTTATTTTGTTTATTTGTTTGTTTGTTTGTTTTAATGATAAGGAGTTTTGTGAGGCCACATTCAAATCTTGCTATCAGTTTGGAAAAAAAAAACTCCCCCTCTAAACATCAAGCTCATTGGAGATGGTCTTTTTGCTTTTATCTTTTCGTTAATTTCCTTCCTAATCGCCCGCACAAACCCTCTCCTTCGCTTTCTGTGGTTTAGTGTAGTCGACCCCATGTCACCAAAGAGCAGCGCAACTACTTGTCACCCTTTAGATAGGCACATTACACATTTGAAGACACCTTGTGAGGTTCATTAGAGGTCACACATTAGTTTAAAATGTCACTATGATCAATTTGATTTGATTGAATTGCTTTTTATAGCTTAATTTTCAGAATGTGTTTATGATTATTGTTACTTCCGTCAGTTTCAACTTATTTCAGTGACCATTGTGAGGTTTTCTTTCATCAGAGGTGCAACAACATTTTGAGCATCTGTTGTCTTACCTTCGATTCCAGATTCTCAAACTGATTTGCTTCTCAATGAAGATGTTAACTTTGTATCTTATTCTGTTGATTCTTTTTCAAACTGGTTAGCACGTTCGCCTCACAGTGCAGAGGCGTAGGGTTTGATTCTGAGCCCTGGCGGTCCTGTGTGGAATTTGCATGTTCCCCCCGTGCCTGCGTGGGTTTTCTCCGGGTACTCCGGTTTCCCCCCCCCCCACATTCCAAGAACAGGCATATCCGGTTGATATGGCACGCCAAAATGTCCCTCGGTGTGATTGTGAGCACAAGTGGTGATTTGTCTATATGTGCCCTGCGATTGGCTGTCAACCAGTTCAGGGTGTACCCTAAACTGTTCAAAGACACCTATGATAGGCTCAAGTACCCCCTATGACCCTCGTGAGGGTTAAAAAATGGATGGATAATACTGGGAGTTAAGGAGGTTCTTTTGCAGATTTTTAAAACAAGTCTCTTGGTGCCAAGGACATTTGTGGAGGAGATTGTGCTTTATTAATCATTATATAGGGGCTGGAATGTAAAGTACTTTTGTTGTGAATATATCATTACTATTGGTAAAGCTGGAGAAAAGTAGCAAGAGTACCCAGGATTTAAAATGAAGAACATATCAGGAAACCCACTTGGACCAAATTTAGTAGGAGTCTGGGTCCACAAGGAATGCCTCAGTCTTTCTTGTTGCCCTCTGAAGAAATCAAATGATGATGAAGGAACAAATTCATCTGATCAGGGTGTGGAAAATACTCACTGAATGAGTTATGAGGGAGATGGTCGCTGGGGGCTGCACAGGGAAGAGTTGACATGGAAAAAAAATATTAGAAAATGTGGTTAGTGTCGACAAACAGACCACCCCCACCACCACCACCACCCCCCGCCCCCAAACAAAATATACACATGGGTTTGTACTCACATCTATGATAAACACAGCAGCACTCACTCTCCCTGGGTATCTACTGATGTGTTGACAGTATTAGGAGCTGACACCAAGAGGAAAAGGTTTTAGGGGAACACAAACAAATTTAGACAACAAAAATTGGCCCTCCTGTTGCACTGCACTCCTCCACAAACACTTCAATTCTGTCATTACACTCCATTATGCCACCCATCCACAGACAAAAGAGTTCTCTAGCTCTGGTAATCGGAAATCAAGCAGCCACAATTGTGCATTGTCCACCATTAGTCTCACTGTCCTGAAGGGTTAGCTGGGGTGTTGTGGGCTCAAGTCAAGAAAGAGAGAGAAGTTAATCATTCTCTGTTTTTAGATTTTCAAAGTGTGTAAGTTATTGGAGATGGAGCCAATTACTCAAGCATTTGGGCCCTATTCCCCACAAATAGTGGTTCTTCATTCGAAGCCGGACAAAGTCATCCTTCCGGCCGTGATCCAGCCATCCATTCAGTCTTTAATTTTCCAAAACAAATACTTAGGGTGCATTTGAAGATAATTACAAACAACCAGTTAGCGAATTGATAAAATATACTTAATATGCTTGCCCATTTCCACACTCACTTTGTTTTGCGCCTGCCTGCCTGCCTGTTTTTGAGACTTCTGTTCTTGACCCAACCTGCCAAACACTTCATAGCCAAATGTGCTTCCTTTGCAGTCTCTGGAAACACTCATTATTTGTGTCTCCACTCGAACTGATTTACAACCACTCTGCTTTCAAAGTGTCATGATGACTCATATGTCGTTTGTAGGAGTTGGCCCCGCAGTACAGATAGCTAGTTGGTAGCCGTAGCGAAGCGGTCATGTTGATTAAGTTATATTTCAAAGCGAAAAGCACTGAATGACCTGAGAATGCACACAGTTTTACAGAACGTTTTGGCCTTGCTCAAAAACATAAAACCTTTTCTCTAATGATAAAAATAGTTTGGCCTTAACCCTTAGGCTTTCGCGTGTTTAAGAAAAGTGCAAGTGAGCGTGTGTTTGGGAGGAGGTGAACATTTGCAGGAAGAAAATTGAGAACCCAGAGATTTGGTTACGAGAAACTCGAGAGCTTTGAGAGAGAACATGAGCTAAAGAAAAAAGACAGGCGGGCAGATACAAGGAGCAAATGTAGGTTGTTCAACCGCTGGGGCAAAAATAAATAAATAAATAAAAAGGAGGCTCGTGAAGTGTCATAAAATGCACAGTGTAGAAAAGTTGACTTCAATATATTTGCATTCAAGAAAGTAAAAAGAGAAATACAAGGAGGTGTAAGAGGTGAGATGTACAGAGTGTACATGTGTCTGGGAGCCATGTGCGTGACTCTACTTCATTAGCGAGTATGCATTTTGACCTCTTGACATTCACATCAGAATGTGTAATCTCCACACATTGATTGCCTGACCTCTGGAGCTGCCACATTATTACCGCTCCTCATTGTTTCTGAATATGAGATCTTTATTTCACAAAACTCCTACGCACTGCCATTCGACCGCTATTATCCTTTTCGTGCCAAACTTGCACAAATGAGACGAGTGCAGAAACTAAACTGGCACTCGGTAAATTACTGCACTGGGTTTGCCTTTTTTGTGCTGAGGGGCTTAAGTTTGACTCAGCAGTAAGTTGGCGCTACTTTTATATGTTGTCCTTTATAAAGATGTTTGCAAAAGTGGGATTTTGATTTGAAGCACACACTCTGCTGTGTTTTTAACGTGCCAAATCAATAACAACAAAAGAGGATATTGGGCTGATCTCACTTGAAAAAAAAACGTCGAACATTCACTGAGAAGCGCATTTTCAGACAATTCAGATGAAATATTTTCTAATTCATGAGGTTAATAGCTCGCTATGAATAAGGTGGTACATCACAACAGTTGAGTCAAGGTTTGCAAAACAAGAGCTCTTAGAAAGCACAGCTCTGCCAAGGCCAAATTTCTAACTGGATTAATAAAAAAAAAAAAAAAAAAATCCAGTTTGTTGATTCGTGTTTGTGAGCTCCCAAGGTAAAAACACGCATACAAACACAGACACCCAGTTATTTTCAAAGGGCCTTGAGGGAGATAGGGCACAGGTTTATAGACCGCCTCAATCATTCAGATCCAAACTAAAGATATGCTGAGTGAAGTCACACAAAGTAAATTAACCCATTTGTTGAGTGAACAAGGTCTTCACTTATGTGAAATTTGAATTGATGTTTCAGAACTAATCTTGCTTTCCACCCACACACTTACACACACACTCACACTCCAAAAAGCGTCATCTCTTTGGCAGAGGTAAAATCTGTCACAGATAGTGCTCTACAAAGAGTTGTCACGCAGCAGTATTATCCAGGCACTTTCATTCCCAGCGACCTTTGTTGAACTTTGTCGGTATTGCGTTTTCTGTGAATGCAACTTTTTTTGGGTTAAAGCTTGACTGTGGTCTACGTTTGAGAGCTCCACTTTATATCTAGACACATGTAATACGGCGATAGACAGATTACATGGACAGGCACATAGATTAGAATACATATTTAATGACAGGTGAGCTACCCATATCATCCACCATTTGAGCCTACGGTGGTCCACAGCTCATCAATATTTTTGCAATTAAGACACAGTGCTTTTGTCCCTGGAGAAGACAAGTCACAACAGAGGCTTTTACTCAATGCGCTGTTCTACAGTTGAATGGAAGAATGATCTTGCTCCTGAATCAATGACCAATTTAATTTCATGTGCCATGCTGACATTTAACCAACGCGGGCACAAAGGTTAATAGAATTCCATATGTATGCACAGACGGCCCGCAGCTGGGCTCATTGTGTTTGCAATGCTACTTAGCAGAAAAATAAATAAATCAGAATAAAGGGTGGAAACCCTCCTTCAGCTAAGGCCAAAACGCACATTCTTCCACAAGGTCGACCTTTCATTTGCTTTTTTTCCCCCCCAGTCTAACACACACCCTTTAGACATATTTTGGTATTTGTCATCCATTTGTCTACCGAACTGGCTGTAATTTATCCTTGAAATCTTTTCCTGTACAGTATGTTAACCGTATGTATTTTTTAATTCTTTCTTCAATATTTTAATCGTTAGTCAAACCTTTTGTTTGCCGGATCTGCAGACTAGCTATTTTCTTTGCCATCTTCTTGGCTAGCGTCTCCCCTTGTATTCAGTGAGTTTGTCTGTCACCTGGGGCCCTTTCTACAGTGTTTATCACATATATGCAGCGGCCCAAGCCTACAAAGCCCACATCCCGACTCGAGCATTTATCCAACTTCTCCTTCGGCTTTGCCCCAGGACCAAATCCAGGATGTGAACTTTAAGGTTGCTCAGCCTCCAACCAGAGTGTTAAACACTTTTTTCAATGAATATTATATGCTGATTGAAAACATGTTCCACCCTTTCCCACCTGGAAACCTCAGTTCGGTGAGGTAAACATTACAATGTGACTTTTAAAAATCAACCTGATTATCGGCTGCTCTCCAAGAAACACCATTATGACCAACAATGAAGTACAGGTGCATCGTAGGGTGAGGTGTTCATCGAAAAACAAGGCAGAGATTTGATTTCTAAACCACATATTCCATATTTTGTAAACCAGTGTAGGAGGTAACCGCTACTTGTAGTTATCGCACACTTTGAGAACCACTTGTCTACTCTCGTGTTCAAGTCTAGTTCAGAAACAATAATCAGTGGACTTCATTATAACACTCACTACAAAATATTTCAAAAGAATAAATCATTCATTCATTCGCCGAACCGGGGGGTGCTGGAGCCTATCCCAGCTGTCTTCGGGCAGTTGGTGGGGGACACCCTGAACCAGTTGCCAGCCAATCGCAGGGCACACGAAGACAAACATCGATCCGCGCTCACACTCACACCTATGGACAATTTAGAGTGTTCAATCAGCCTGCCATGCATGTTTTTGGAATGTGGGAGGAAACCGGAGCACCCGGAGAAAACCCACGCAGGCCCGGGGAGAACATGCAAACTCCACACAGGGAGTCTGGAGCAGGGATTGAACCCACGACCTCTGCACTGTGAGGTCGACGCGCTAACCACTGGATCACTGGGCCGCTCCAAAAGAATAATACGAGCAATAAAGGTAATTCTAATTACGACCATCACCGGTGTTATTTCTCAGCGTGTTGCGATGATAAAAGGGTTGGAAATGCAACCGGGCTCTCCCCTCTCCTTTACCGCTTTACCTCAGCAATTCAGCTCAGTGAAGACCTACAAGCATGTGTCTGACCTCCCAATGCAATTTCGTCGTCTCATCCTCAAATGACTAAAAGAGGCAAAGCGAGAGCAATGCAGTGCTCGCTGCCAACTATGTCGAGCTGCGGGAGTTGACGTGATGAAAGCGGCGTGGGCAGTGGGTCCTGCCTGCTATGATGCATCTGGACAGCTTGACAAAAACACAATTACTCCAACACAAGGGAGGGGTGCTTATCCCACCGCTCTCAGCCACTGACTGGAAGGGGAATTAAGTGGACAACCGAGTATGAAGTGGTAGGGGATACACCCATTAAGCGAATTGGCTCAGAGAGCTGTGACACAAGAACATGCTGAGGGTGGATTTTTTCTGAACATGGCATGCCTCTCCACATTGACACAGGGCAGAATTACACACAAAATACATTTTAATGATCACTCCAAGGTAACATTTACATGACCCCATTTGAGAACAGTAAAATGGCATCCTTCAGTTGGTTTGCATAACTGAGTTTTGGAGCCTGAAAACACAACCTTTTTTTGGAAGTTTTGTTTTTAGAACGAGCACATTATGTAAACCCATTTTTTTTTTTTTTAAAGTCTGTGGAAAGGGAAGATGCACATGAATTTGTTCAGTGAAGCTATTTTGCATTTGTACTGCTCAAGATAATGAGTTTGATGACAGTGCTACGCTTAACTGGTACCCCATCCGCTGGAGATACATCACTCACTTAAAAACCTTTTACATCCAAACATATGCAGCTTTTGGCTGAGAGGACAGTGAAGTACACATGCATTATTTAAATGTGAACTCAATGTTTTGGACACTTTTGGTTGTGTCAAGACAGGATTCTTTTCAAATCAATTCTAGTGACGCGAATTAAAACACTAATACTAATAGTGAACGCATCCATGGCTTAATTGGTACTTTATAACGTATCATTAGATGTGGGTTGGTTAGCCAAAAGTTGTGCTCAAGTATGAGAGTATTGTTTCTTTAGAATCGGACTCCATGTGAAAGTGAAAATGAGTCCTCCAAATAATTACTTGAGTAAGTATTCAGTGAATAATGAGAACTCATTAATCAAATGAATATATGCATAGACTGAGGAAAAGCGCAACAGTTTCGACAATGGGAGGAAGTATTTGCACGACAGTAGGTCATACAAATTTTTTTCTGGGGCTGCAGTTTTCTAAATTGTGCAGTGTTGGAGTTGCTCCGTATTACGTATTGTTCACTCCATGCGTTTGTATTTTTGAACTGCTGATTTGTTCTTTTGATTATTAAACCCCATCAGTGGTTTCTCTCCTTTACTTCCAGCTTCTTTTTAATTCATGCTTTCAAGATCTTCTTTTCTTGCCTCAGCCTTGCAGCTGTGAGTGCAGCAAGGTTCGCTTTTCTCTGAGACCGCTCTTAACCTTTGCAGATGTCTGTACAAACCTCCAAGAGATTTATTTTAAAATGTCACAGTTTTATTTCTGTGTCGATTGCTCTCCTTTATGCTCGCTGGCAATTGTTGCATTTTGAAATGATTCTGAATGATGGCTCTTGATTTCAGAAACCCTCTGGCTGAGATTCTCTTCCATCTTCTACATTTTTTTTGAAGTCTCATCTTGAATTAGATGCTGGAACTTCTCGAGCTGCATTTTCTCAGCCTCCCCTGTGGCTGCGATGGTGCACAACGTTCCACGGGTTGAGGATTTATTTCATTTCCCACACTGAATTTTGGAGTCTTACTGAAGACAGTTTCAGTATAATGAGGCAAGTGAATGTTCCCCCCCCCCCCCATCAATCCTCCACTGCAGCATCCGCTTTTCTCCTAAAATTCATCCATCCATCCATTTTCCGATCCGCTTTATCCTCACAAGGGGTAGCGGGGGGTGCTGGAGGCTATCCCAGCTGTCTTCGGGCAGTAGGCGGCGGGGGACACCGCGTGAACCGATTGCTAGCCAATCGCAGGGCACACAGAGACAAACAACCATCCACACTCACAATCACACCTAGGGACAATTTCGAGTGTTCAATCAGCCTGCCATGCATGTTTTTGGAATGTGGGAGGAAACCGGACTACCCTAAGAAAACCCAGTCATGTGTCACAAAATTCCCTTTTCACCTTATTTCTGCCCCAAAGACTCCGAAACACAGTCAGTTATATTCATTTAAAATTAAAAACAGCATTGTGCATGAAACCAAGTTTTGCTTATTTTGCCTCATTTCATTTAAGTGGTGGACTACCCCTAAAAAAAAAAAAGTCTGCTAGTAAATGTCTGACCCAACACAGTCTCAAAGACATGAGTGCACAGATAAAAAGAGCCCAAAACAAGACAATAGGACAAAGCTTACAAGTAGAACGCTTTGTTTCTCCCTGATTATTGACTGGAGGACAGCCGAAACAAAAACCTGCTTGTTGAAGAAGAAAGAATAAGAAATGGTGCAGTTAGATTGGGACACAAAGCTGGGGGAGGACGGGAATGGAAGGGCCTCTCTGTTTTAGTTGAGCTTCTGTGTATATGCTATATTCCATCTGTATCGTGTTACGGCTTGCTGCTTGTCGGCCAAGAGGAGCTTACCTAAAATAGTAAAAGAAAGGCCAACTGAAATAGGGGCCTAGCGGGAAATACTGGGCCACCTCTCTCCAGAAATCTTTTTTTTTTTCTCGGAAGAACAATACAAGCACTTGAGAAGGAATGGAGGGTTATAGGCAGGGGAGGGTGACAATAGTGATGCACGGCTGATGACACGGTATGAAGAGATGTAAGGGAGAAAAAAAATTAAGGAGTCTCTCAATTCGGTCTCGTGGGGCTTGGTACTGGCTTCAAAGCATTTTGAAATTGAAAAGGCGAATTGAGAGCAGGACGGGATGAGACAGAAAGGTGAGTGAGTGCAGTGGAGGGAACCAAAGAAGAGCGAGACAAAGGTGGCGTGGTGTTGGAATGGGGAGGGGCGTGCCGTTTCCCCATGGATGAGTTCTACATTTGAATTTGAAATTGGAACCAGCGTGGCAGGTCACCGCTCAGGATGGCGGCTCATGCTACTATCTCTGAAAAAGAGCGTTCACATTCCTCCTTTCTGCCCTCAGCCGTGCAGATGGCGCAGTGTTGGCCCGCAGATATTAAGAAACCCAGGAGGCCAAGCCTACAAGAATATTCGCCATGCTCGGCTGCTTCCACTATCTCTGAGCGGCTCCTCCATACCACAAGAGCTGCGTAGGTTTCTCTCAAGACCTTCGCTGTTGTGCAAACATGATGAAAAGCAGCAGTAAAGCATGAACGTGCACTGATCGCTGACACAAGTCCTCTTTCACACAAGCATGCACAGAGACACTTGAGTCTTGTGCCTCTGCTATTATGTGGCGATGATGTCATTGATTTTCTTCATTGGTTGGGAGCAGGCCGATGCAGAGCGATTAGCAAGTGCTGGAAAGTGCCTCTCTGTGTGGAATACTAATATTCTCGTTGCGGGGAGTGGTGAAAAGAGGAAATGTTTCTCGATGCAGACCTTGTGAGTGTTTACCTCCCTAGAGCTAGAACATAAATGTAGGAGGCGGATAGGGGCACCTGATGGAATGATTGACAGGCTAATGGCCATTTTGCAGCCTGACGGGTTGAAAGACAGGCCATGAAGGTCTGAGTGGACCGAATGGATGACGGCGGGTGGGGTGGGGTGCTGCAGGGGAAAACCTAATACTTAATAGACTTGCCTGGGCTGAGATACAGTTGAAGGTGATGCTTTGCAAATTATACATTTGGAAAACGGGCATTCCAACAAACTCAGTGATACTGCAAAAGCAAAGCAGAGAAAAGAACAGGACTTTCAAATATAAGATTTTGAAACTACACTGGATTTTATTTTTATTTTTTTTACATTAGTGTGAGGCAGCATGGTGGTCAACTCAGTAGAGTATCGGCATCACGGTGCAGAGGTCCGAGGTTTGAATTCGGGCTCTGGCCTTCCTGTGTGGAGTTTGCGTGTTCTCCCAATGCCTGCATCGGTTTTCTCCATGTACTCCGGGTTCCTCCCACATTCCAAAAACCTGGATTACAGATGAATGGAACACTCCAAATTGTTTCTAGGTCTGAGAGTGAGTGTGACTGTGTGCCCTGCGATTGGCTGCCAACAAAGTCAGGGTGTACCCTGTCCACTGCCCGAAGACATCTGAGATAGGCTCCAGCAGATCCACAACCCTAATGAGGAATGGCGGATTAGAAAAGGGAAGGATGGATTTGTCTGTATTCATAATCTATAGAGTTTATGCATATACACACACAGCAGTGGTCACACATCTCTGCTTGTATTGTATGTATGATTTTATTTTGGGTTCAGTTTCAAAATTGTTTTTGATGTTTTAAAAAGCGATTTCAAACTGTCAAGAGAAAGATTAGTCACCCGATTTTAATGACAAATGCAAAAGGCATAATGTAGAAATCAGTTAGACATCTCATTTTTGAACACTTTGAAACAAAGGTAACCACTGTAAAAATAGACCAACATTTGCTAAGACCCATCAACACATTTTTGCCATTTGATTTGCAAGTAAACTTTTCCAGATTTTTCGAATCGACCCTCATTTTCCTCTAGCACATCAGGCTTTCATAATAATAATAATAATAATAATAATAAAGTAATATACAGTCAAACCTTGGTTTCAAACGTCTCTGTTATCGACCAAATTGGATTTCGACCATAAAATTCGAGATTCTTTACGCCTTGGATTACGACCGAAAAACAGTTTTTGACCAAACTGAGCAAACCCGAACACACTAGTCGACTCCTCTGTTTCCTTCATATGTTCATTGTGAGCAGACGTGTTTGTTGTGATTTACGCAAATCTGACAGTTTTTTTGTTATCTCTGCATAGTGTATTAGCTCCTAATCATGAGCTAATAAAATAGTTTCAGATTTCGAACAAATCACTTTTCAACCAGCCTTCTGGAATGGATTATGGTCGAAAACCGAGGTATGACTATTTTATTATCACAATAACTTGGAAATAGATACGGTCAATAACATGCAGTACTTTATTTCTACAAATCGTTGCCAGCGATGTTGCAATGATCACTTTACAAAATTGCTCAATAATCACAGTGTCCTATCACTGTTGAGCTATTTTTAGAAGAGGCCCTTGTGCTACTCATGAGGCCCTAGGTGGTGTCCTGCTGCTAATGGGCACCACGTTGATGACCTCTGCTGTATATCCTTTTAGGTTTACTAAACAGTGGTCTGCTCTGATACAGTTCTCTAAACTCTAACGTTTTGTGCAACTTTAGAGGCTTAATTGTCTAAAAAATTGTCGAATTTTGAATTGTGTATTTCATGAACATCTTTCAGAGGTCTCAATGTAAAATATACTCAGCCAAACTTACTAGGGCAAAAATTATAAAGAAAATGGAAAAAAGAAGAAAAAACCTGGGGAGCCACCGAGTTGGCATGACTATAAAAAAAAGGTAATGAAAACAGTTCATCAATGAGGTGGGCAGAGGATGAAGGAGTCAATCAGTGACACATCTGGAGAAGAATGTGATGGTGACGAAATATCTGCATCCAGTTGAATGAAAAGAGTAAGAGCCCATCAAAAGAAGACAGACAGAAAAGCCCTAAGGTTAGGAATGAATTGCCCCGGTCCGCCACGGTACTCCTGAGTGAACCAAAGCAGCTCTGTTTCACCGATGATGTGATGAGGTAGAAGAAATATCAATCAGAAAAAAAAGGAGACAGCAAGAGAGAGGCAACTTGCAGAAAAAAAAAAGTGATAGCGGTGGCCTCAGCGGGAAGGGTAACAGAGAAATTGAGGAGTGTCAAGAGAGACGGGTGAGCAGAAAATGAAGAGAGGTTAAGTGGGGAAGTCTGAGCGTGAAACAGGTTAAGAGAGAAAAGAGTCACCAGGTTTTCTATATTACACTTAATAGCTGAAGATGAGCATACTCGAAGGCAAATGTGTTCAAGTGTGAGTCATTTAACGACAGAAATCCATGACATGTGACTAGGAAATTTGAAGAGAGCAGGCAAACAACCCGACCCTGCTTCAACAATGTTGATTAAGTCTATGGGATCAATATTAACAATTTAGAAGTAGCAAACACAGTCAAAATGAATGTCAACAAAACATTCATCCATCCATTTTCTGCACCGCTTGGCTTCAGTATGGTTGCTGGTGAGCTGTGCCTTATCCTAGCTGGCTTTGGGCAAGGGGCCGTGTACACAGTTGACTGGTTGCAATGGCAGCACACCTGGATCTCTCAACTTTGAGGCAGTTGTGCTAACAGAGATACAGTAACCGTGCTGCCATCCACAAAACAAACAGCAAAATAAGCTCTTCAGGACTGTGTAGAGTCTTGATGAATGGCATTTTTTTTCATTCTTGTGTCATGCATAGGCTTGTAAGATACCAACAATCAAATGACCTGCCTTCTTTTGCAAGCGTAACAAATAAAATTTGCAATTGGAAAAATATCAAAATCAAAGAGCCATTTGCTTTTTACTGAATCCGGCCCATAGAACCTACGTTGTATAATAATCAGTAAACATACACCCTCTTAGGTAATCATATGCTGTACAATGTAAAAGAATATTAAATTCACTTTCGACACCATTCAAGTCACACATTTCAATAAAATGATTAGTATACCTATGTTAGCCAAAGGGAGAATCCCTGACTTCAACATGAGTCTTGTGCTCCTGCGATTTCAAAATAACTGAGATAAAACATAGCCTTCAGGGGTAAACCTTTCCTTGATCTGTCATTTTTGTGTGATGGTAGAACACCCAAAACAGGGAGGGAGGAGAACCAGCGTGTACTGAATGCAATATATGAACAAAATCACTTAGAAGGGCACACCGGTAAAAACTAAATCAATAATGAAAACAAAATCCTGAAAACCGCATTAACTCAAAGTGACAACAAAACAGCACAAAAACACCACTAGGAGAAACAAAACAACGTGACAGCAACAAACAAAACAACATGCCAATATCTCAACAAACCGACATCAAGGGGTCAGCATTACAAGCCCTATAAACAGAAAAGAGCTGATGAAAAGATCAGAAGCAGGTGCGAATCTGGAGGAGAAGCCCTCCGATGCCACCTGCTGGAGGCAAAAAGGACAGAACCATGAGTTGATCTTCATGTGTGTTTTCAGTTTGGGTTTTCACAAAATACATTTGAACCAGGTTTCTTCAAACTTTAAGAGACGCTTGCTTATAACAAAATTAATAAACAGTTTATTCCTGTCAATATATGTATTGCATGTGACCCTCTTTAAAAATTAACATAAGCCTTTTTTGACCAAGATAAGTCATATTGGCTCCACTTAAATATTTTCTTGTTAATTCTACACTGTGCCATGTTAACCAATTGAATCCATAGACGTACACTTAGCTGGCGTCACCTAGCCATTTAACCCGCAGCGTTTAGAACCCCTTAGAATCGAGGGATTGATGACTGAAAACAAAATAAGAGCCACATGGGGAAACCCATTATCAACATTCACTGTACTGTCGTTTTTATTCAAAATCACACACACCTGACATGAGAGAAACAATGTCAGCTTTGTATTTGTTAGGGATTTTCATCCATTCATTCAGATATTTAACTCCAATATTTTGAGGTCATAAATTACCTGCGGTTCATAATCTGTGGTCCAATTCATCCCATAGGAGTTTGATGGGGTTCAAGGCCCTCATTTTCCCCACCCCCAAAGCAAATCTTTATGGATATTGCTTTGTGTATTGCGGGACAGCTATGCTGGAACATGAAATGATTTGACTCCTTCAATGTGATTCCATTTCAAGACTTCAGAGAGTTAACGTGTCTTGACATGTCAGAAGAATGAGTATGAATGAGTTCAGATTATTTAACAGTGAAAACCTCTATTACGCTCAAGATTACGATGTGGTTCACATACTTTGTGAAACGTTGATTCTATTGTTACGCATTCATGGGTAACAGCTTTATCAGGTTCAATTTGAACCAAAACGATATTGGCGCTGTGTCAAGGAAAACTGGCGGCTGACATTAATGCTAGGTCAGATTTGAAAGTCTCATCGAAATCATCGTCACTGTGTATGAGTGTTTTGCCGACCTTGCCCCACATTCAAACTAATCAATTTCCAAGCAATTAAAATAAAGCACTGATTT
This sequence comes from Hippocampus guttulatus, assembly GCF_054856545.1. Lineage (NCBI taxonomy): Eukaryota > Metazoa > Chordata > Actinopteri > Syngnathiformes > Syngnathidae > Hippocampus > Hippocampus guttulatus. Next base: position 4,425,752 of record NC_141265.1, read on the forward strand.
CTTTTTAACTAAAAGTGTACTGTATTAATTCCCTGCCGTCTTAACCTCAGGGGAACAACCACAGTCGACTGAATTGCTGAAATACACACACACACACACGCACACACCGTGAGAGACTATTTTTTCAGTACACGCAATACGAGAAAGCAGAGCTTGAAAAGAGAAGTCAAATATTCTTCTGAAATAAATGTAATATAATGATGAAATTTAAGAAAATCACAAGAGGAAACGTTACTTTTTCAGGAGCTGAAAATGGGATGGGTGGTCACCTGTACACTGCAATAATAAGTAATACGGAGATATAGATATTACTTTGACCTATGAACATGATTCCAGAATCAGAAACGGAATCAATTTATTGCAATTGTTCACAGTTAGGATATTTTCTTTCTGGTGCAATAATAAAGTTTCATGACATAATACTGAATAATAATAAATGATCCATCCATCATCAGAGTCACTTTTCCTCACTAGGGGTAATTGCGGGCATGCTGGAGCCCATCCCAGCTGTCTTCGGTCAGTTGCCACGGTGAACCCGAAATTGGTTGCCATCCAATCGCAGGGCACACAGACAAACAACCATTCACACTCATCCATGCATCCATTTTCCGATCGGCTTTATCCTCACAAGGGTCGCAGGGCATGTTGGATCCTATCCCAGCTGTCTTCTGGCAGTAGGCGGGGGACACCCTGAACCGGTGGCCCGCCAATCACAGGGCACACAACCATCTGCGCTCACACTCATTCCTAGGGACAATTTAGAGTGTTCCATTAACCTTACGCACATGTTTTTGGAATGTTGGAGGAAACCAGAATACCCGAAGAAAGCCCACACAGGCACGGCGAGAACATGCAAACCCCACACAGGAAGGCCGGAGTCTGAATCAAACCCTGCACTTCTGCACTGTGAGGCTGACGTGCTTATTATTCGCCCACCGGGCCGCCACAGTCCTATCGCTACAATTTGTTTCAACCACACAGGATATATGACAGAAGACACAAAAATGAAACAAAAGTGAATAAAACACAGAATACCATTCTTAACAATACCAAGTATTCTTCTTCTGATGCTGCGACTGCTGCATATGATGATGATGATTATTACTAAAGAAACACCAAAAAGAAGAAGTGGGTTTTAAGAACTTTGTTCAAAACTGCAGAAATAGGGCCCTCCAGCAAAAGCTCGGTTTGAAAAATTTCACTGAAATAGGACGGGCCAACGCTAATCAGAGCTTAATGGGTGAAAAGTAACATTTTAAGATGGATTCTCATTTCTAAATTGGAAGCACGCCCAAAAAGCTAGCAAATGCATAATGTGCGCTCTCGTGTGTGCCATTTAGAAGACATCCAGCAGCATTCTACACAAATTGCAGCTACTTAACTTGGTGAACACCGACGTACAGGGCTTCACAATAATAATAACTTGAAAGACAGAAAAGCATAAGGGTTCTTTAGTTGATGGTGTCCGAAATATCTTTCGGGATTTGGGCAGGGCTGCGATTTTGGAAATACAAAAATTGAGAAACAACACAGAGTGATCAGGATTACTCAGTTGGGAGGAATCAATCTGCTGCCACTGTTAAAAAGAACCCACTGCTTATGACATTTCCTAACAATAAGATTAGAAAGACGTTTATTTAGCTTTGACCAATATGATGATATTTACACCAGGACTCTTTTAAAATTGCATACTGTCACGTAGCGAGGTGGACCCCAAAAAGCAGGCAGGAGGGAGGAGCAGGGTGTATTTGAAGAATTGCATTTAAAACAAAGAAAACTAAATCCAAAACAAACGAAGTCCAAAGTATCAAACAAACCCATGACTAAAGCTAAAACATAATGAACTAAACATAACAGAAGCCAACAGCAAACAGCAACACACATGACAGTAGCAAAAAGCAACACACATGACAGTAGCAAGAAGCAACAATGACCCAACACAGTGTTCGGGCTGGGAGTCCTTTTAAAGCCCTAATTAGTTATGACCAACAGGTGTGCAGCTGCCACGGGAGCCCTACAGTGCCACCTGTTGGTCCCTAAACCGAATCATGACAGTACCCCTCCCTCAAGGGACGGATCCCAGACGTCCCAAAGTTGTCCAAAAGGGTTGCCTCGCCGGGGAACAGGAACTAAAAGCGACGGCAACCCTTGCCTCGCCGCAGAACAAGAACACACGCGACGGCGACCTTCGCCTCGCCGAAATACATGAACGATAAGCGACGGTGACCTTCACCTCGCCAGGGAACAGGAACAAAAGCAACAGCAATCCTTTTGGCTGGGCGTGGCCCGACGTGGACGGAGCTCGACCTAACGGGGGACATGGAACAGCCGGACGTGAACAGGGGCTCGGCCTGACGTGGCACGGCTCGTCGTCGACGTGAATGTGACTCTGCTCCAACAGACACGTGACGAGCCTCGGCTCAACGTAGACGCGGACGGGGCTCGGCCCACCGTAGACGCGGCTTGACGAGACGAAAACAGGACAGCCGCATCCCCAGCGCTGCCTGAAAGGGGAAAGGGTGTCGGCCGCAGACGCGCTCCGCCAGGCACATGGTGGAATAGGGAACAGTCCTTAGTACCTGCGGGGTCCAGGTCATTCTGTCACGTTGCGAGGTGGTGGTGGACCCCAAAAAGCAGGCAGGAGGGAGGAGCAGGGTGTATTTGAAGAATTGTATTTAAAACAAAGAAAACTAAATCCAAAACAAACGAAGTCCAAAGTATCAAACAAACCCATGACTAAAGCTAAAACATAACAATGAACTAAACATAACAGAAGCAAACAGCAACACACATGACAGTAGCAAGAAGCAACAATGACCCGACACAATGTTCGGGCTGGGAGTCCTTTTAAAGCCCTAATTAGTTATGACCAACAGGTGTGCAGCTGCCGGGGGAGCCCTACAGTGCCACCTGTTGGTCCCTAAACCGAATCATGACACATACAACACTTGTATTTTATTTTCCTTCTTGCTCGTTTGCTCTCCTGCCTTGCAGCTGTTGCGGTCTCATTCAACCATGGTCCGGACTTAATTTTCTTGTGGAGAGTTTTTATGGGAGGCTGCCAGTTCAAGAATGGATTTACATGTCATGTTGAATAAAAAGACCAACGGCTCAGCGTCATTAAATATAACAAGGATTTTATCAAGGATTTCTCTGATATCCTGGCCAGAATCATGCCAAACACTCAAACTCGTCTTGTCACATAGCTACTCACTTGGCAGCATGGAAATACAGTACGTGACTGTCTTCTTGGTGCATTTAATTTTACTCTTGCAAGTAGATTTGATGATCAGTGCACCTGTGATCAAATGTGTGGCCTGATGGAACTTACAATGGCTACTCAGTTCTCTGCTGTCTGAAAAAATGTTCTTGAAAACGTGACAATAGATAATGGTCAGAAGCCGGTAAATCACCGTACACAACAACGGGATAACCTAACTCAAATAAATTGATTTAAAAACTCATGAAGGAAGCCGGCATGTAGAGATTTGTTTACAGTGAAAAGAGATTTAAAAAACAATTCCTATCCTTCCTCGGCCAGTTGTCCAAAGGCAATCTGACTCGGAGGTGTTTGGCGAATGCAGTGAATTGATTGACGTTGAGCCAGATTTCCATCACATATAGGAAGTCCTATTGACTGGAGATGAAAACATAATTTAATGTAAAAGTCTTGTTAGCTAACAAGCTAGCATTGACCAGAGCTATTCTTATGTTGATTGGGTTCTTTATCGGCAGTTGTATAATAAACAGCTGCTGCTGATGGAGGGATTCACCCCGAGTCTGCACCGATGTGAATGACAGCTGTGAGAAAGCCGGTTCTCCTTGGCTGGGTCAATCACGGATCGTATCCGGGTATCCACTGGATCCAAGGAGCGCAGAAGGAATCAGGAAACAATGACCCAGTCCGTAAAAGCCCCGGTCTTGAACCAGGCCTTCAGATTTAGCAGCAGGATCATGTTTTTACCACAGCCGGAATTTGGACAGGAATATTTGACAGAAGCTGTTGGTTTTTCTGACATGATGAAACACAATCAAGATTATGACATAGAGACAATCATGCAAACCATACTTTTTTGTGTCAAATTAACTTTGATGATAAAAATGACAGAAACAGTATAAACACGAGACAAGTCGACAGCAGTGGACATCGTGCCACACAGGCAAGCATTATCACACATCAGATGATCTATTTCTCACCACTATTTGCTTCCCTCCACTGTCAGTCCACCATGCAGCCCATATCACCCCCAAATCAATGAGGATAGCCTTTCAGAGACCCAAGTCAGTGGACTAGAAAATGTATGGGTGTTGTGTCTACACACGTTTGTCCATATACATCGTATAACTGTCGTGATTGAAAATGCTCCAGAAAACAAGACAGAATAGCCAACCAAATCACAAGAAGAAATTGGTTATGATATTTTCTCAAAAGCCATTAAGCTTTAAATCTTACATGCATGTTGGGACAAAGGAGCATGGTTCTGAAAGCACAGGTTTTTTTTCCCCAGTGGACTCCTTCATTCTCGGTGGCAGCACAGACAAAATCTCTGGTGTAAGCGGCTGAGTTCATTTAGTTGCCATTACCAGGAACATCAGTAGAATCCACTGAGCCAAGACCACTGGCATCCATGCATGCTGTAATCATGACTGCCTGATGGTTCACAGATGAGAATGTTTCTCTTTATCTTTGATGTCATCCTTTGTTTCTGTTGTAGGGTTTATCAGCCTTGTTTAATGTTTGAGCATCTTTATTCGTCAAATTTTAGAGGAGCATTAGCTCTCTCTCTTGATAGTATTACTATTTCCCATTCACGGCAACACCATTGTAGAACGTTTCTCTTAATGAGTCTCTCCGCAAATTGTATGACAATTAAATTAAATATTAGGATGTGCAATATTATTCAGACTACTGAGGGCACAGAGAACATATTATTCATCCATTTTCCAAACCGCTTATCCAAGTTGTCCTCGGTTGGTAGGCATGGCACACCCTGAGATATTATTAGTAAGACAATTTTTCATTTGACTTCCCCTTAAAAATAAAAATAAAAATCTCTATTTTGTCATCTCAGTGTATCGCGTCTCACTCTAAGAATTCATCTCCCAAGATTGCATGAAAGTCAAATTCTGCTTGTTTGCAGACTGCTTTCTGTAAAATTCCAGCACATGCCACTTTTCCTCAATTATATTACCGCTCTCAGGACCACTTGAGACTCACAAATGGTTTCTAAAATAACTTGCATTAGCAATGTATGCAATCCAATATAGAATGTGTATGCTCTCTGAAAGTAGATAGGCATCCACTCAGTTATATTTTCTCTTCCTGAATCAAATTTAAGGGGTGGGGAGAGGGGGGGGGGGCGGGTTCCAGTTAACTCATTATCCTGAATAAGAGGAGAGATAGAGAATGAAAGAAAAACTGAATGAAACCACTGAAAGTGGATCTTCTGGTCATATGAGTAGACAGGTAACAAACGGTACCTGTTAAAAATAAATATACTTTGTGCATAAAACCTATTGTTATATTCACTGCCATTTTTTTTTAATCCGAGTTCAGGCGCAAATGTCATTCAACTGTTAGTAGAGCCATACCCATTTTATTATATTATATATATATATATATATATATATATATATATATTTCCCCTTTACAAAAGGCATTTAAACTTTAGGAACAAACCACTGAACAAGGATTATATATCAACCCACTATAGAATTTTGACTTTCATCTATTACCAGTGTCTGAGCCCCTGAAAAGGTATTTTCCTGGGTTTACGGTATGCTAAATCCGCCTCTGTTTAATAATATATATTAAAATAATAAATGCAGTGTTTCCCGACCTTTATTGAGCCAGAATATCTCTCTCTCTCACTCTCAAAGAGATAGATAGATAGATTTTTTTTACCAATTAAGTGAAATAAAAAATTTCCCAGATACAACTGATGATCGCTCATCAGCACACTAATATGCCATTGGCACAGTGGTTGGCAACCATGGTATCGTTGATTCACTTTCTATATAAAGTGTGGGTCTGTGTATGAACAGGAATACCTTATTGATATTCAACTAGTGCTTTGAATGCTTTGAAACATGATTTGAAAGAATGGCTTCCAGCGGTGATCTGAATCAGATGATGGAATGACATATTCATTGTCAAGGACATCATATGGTGCAGATGCAAAATAAATACATAAATAAATAAATAACACAACTTAAAAAAAATACATTTATGTGAAGCACAAAGAATCATAAAAAGGAATTGAAGTTGTGATTTTCGGTTCACATAAAAACGTACACTTTGATGGTAGAAGTTTGGTCTGTCCGTACTTGGCTTGGAGACCAGAACGCAACATGTTCTAGCACTACCCTGATATTGGATGCTGGCAATGTGTCACTCGAGCACGCGGGTGGCCGACAGCAAGGTAAATCAACCAATGATGCCGGAGCCATGCGTTTCTGCGGCGGCTCGTCAGTCTTGTTTGTTTGTTTGTTTGTTTGTTTATTGAACATAAAACATATATACAGTAATAATTTGACAGAAAATAAGGTAGATAAAAAAAGTAAAAAGAAAGAAATCAATCTTCATTCAACACAGTTGATCTTGAGAGCAGACACTGATACACGCCTAGAAAGCTTTTTTTTTTTTTTCTTGTTGAATTTTTTACATTGCATTACATTTTACATTATGTATGTGGAAATGATGAGTGATGTGCGAGGTGAGCAACCAATAAAATGTTAGTGGATATATTAGTTATTATTTTGATTTGTTTTGGTTCACTCATACATTGAATTTCTCAATATTACAAAACATCCATCCATTTTCTAATGCGCTTATCCTGACCGATAACAAGGGTCACAGGGCGTGCTGGAGCCTATCCCAGCTGTTTTCAGGCAGTCGGCGGGTCACACCCTGAACTGGTTGCCAGCCAATCGTAGGGCATATTACAAAAAACATTCAATATTACAAAACAATGCAATGAAAGAAAACGCTAATCTTCACTGCCTGAATGTGATGAAGATGCATGATGCAATGGCAGCATTAAAAAAATAAACAACTTTTCTTTTTGTTGGTTGATGAAAAACTGAATGTGTAAAAGTGGCTTAATGCTGTCAGAAGATATTTTACTTCCCTCCTAAGCAAGGATAGAAACCTTCCAGTTGACTTTCAGTAAAATTATGCTCAATCTCATTGTTATTCACATCCACCAATGCTTCGATCAGCAGTTTCCAGATGGTTTGATTGGTTAACGTGGTCCTGTAGGGTGACCTCTGGGATCAAAATTTCACTCCGCTTTAATTTCTTTTTTTTTTTTTTGTATTCCGGAGAGCATTTTTAAAGCCATGGTGTATCAGGAAAAGACACAAAAAAATACTCATCATTTCAAGGAACGTATCACCAACCCCATTACAAGCACAAAATCATCTGTGGTACAATGTGTGCTTCAGCAGTGGAGGACACACTTTGAAGTAAGTTTTGTGAAACAATCTAGTATTGAAGAGAATAGTTTATCGATTCAAATGGTTTTAATTAAAAAAAATATTAATCCTTTGAGGCACCATGTAATTGGTTGGGGACGCACAAATGTTTGAGTGACCCCAGGCAGAGGACAGAGTGATCTGTTTCGACTGCATAACATGAATGACTACCTTGTTATGCCTGCATTAGGTAACAACATCAATAATTTTTTTTATTTTCCAACAAATAATCTATTTCCCCTCATTAAATGAATGAAAACTCCAACACAACCACATAGCCTCTTGCTTTTAAGCTGTTTGAGTGTGTGTGTGTTGTTCACAGAGTGCACATCATTGTCTGTATCATGTGTCTCATTTTATATTCGACAGTTTTCTACAGTCTAAGTCTGACATCAACTATTTATTAGATTTTCTCTCTCAGACTAGCCCGCTAATAGTATAGAAGCCTTGAGAGAAAATGTGGGGCTGAGAGAAACATGAAAAGATTGTGTGAGTGACAATGCGACTGGATCATCATTAATAAACGGCCAACTTGTGAAGCTGGAAGTGCTTCTTCAGATAGAAAGTTTACATAAGGGCCCTAGAAACTGAGAATGAAAGAGATAGTTAGCAGTACATAATTATGTAGGATCCCTGCTAGACATAAGTAACAGAGCGGACAATCTTCATGACCTGAAGCAGAAAGCTTGATCAATGGATTGTTCATTTACATTGTTAATAAAGACCTGTGCTTTTATTAGACGCAGGGCCCTGCAATATTTATGTCATTGATATTTCAGACCCCTGGCAGGAACTGAAACATGGAGCACAGCCTTCTTCCACTGAAGATAGTCACAACTATCTATTTCAAAGTGGCCCGAGACGAATTATGGTTCTTCATCATTTAGATGAATGCCAACTCTGGAGAATAACTATTTTGGGACTTAGAGTACAAGGACCTTCGGCCACTCGACACAATTTGAAGCAGAACAACTCAATTGAATGTATACTTGCAATAACTGTTCATTTCAAACTGCCAGTCAAGGCATTGTAGAGCATACAGTGGACCCATCCATTCTCTACACTCTTTATCCTGTTCACATTCACAGGCAGTTGGAAACTATCTTAGCTGACTTGGGGCGAAGGGCGGACTATTCCATGGACTGATCTGACACCGCAAAAAAAAAGTCTACTTTCTGATGTAGTACATACACTTCTACTTGTGTAAAAGTGTACGCAAAAAGTATTTTATTGTGCTGAAAATATTATTTCAATGGGGAGGTAAATCCAAACAAAATGATGATTGAATTGCCTCCTGTAATGAATTGTGGCTGCGTTCCTAGTAGCCACTACATGACATTCAGAACATCTCCAGCTCTAAGACAACTGGTAAGATTGCATCAACTTTGGGAGTACAGTCCTTATACAAAGGACATTGCTCACATCACATGAAATGATGCTCCGTTTTTGTTATAACTTGTATAATTGTACAGGTGGATCATGTTTCCTACTGGACACAACAGCCTGTTGTTCCTGTTTAAGCACCACTAGTACAGCTGCAGGGTCATCATCCAGTCATGAGTGCTTAATACTCTTTACCTCTGAAACACTTCTTGGTGGCAGAGTCGTGGCAAAGCCGTCACCCCGTAACTCCCCGGAGCTGCACCTCTCATTCGCCAGACCTTGAAACCTTGTCTCTCCTTCTCAACCATAACCATAAGTTTCCTCGTGCTTCCTCAGCCAGAGCTGAGTTCATCACTGATGGATTTCAGATTCCTTCAGCTCTGGGACCAACCTAGCCTTCTCTGATGTGTTTATCTGGGTTCGAATACAGTATTGGTTCAGGTCCCGTGTGGAGTTTGAATGTTCTCCCCATGCTTGTGTGAACTCAGTATTTCCCCTGCAATCTTAAAACATGCAGACTCTCAGCTGTCAAGTCAAGTCAAGTCAAGTCAACAGTATTTATAGAGCACTTTCAAACAGCCATCGCTGCATACAAAGTGCTGTACATGGAGCAATTTAACATGCACAATAAACAGTAACATCTCCATGTAACATGTCCATAAGTGTGAATGAGCGTGAATGCTTCTTTGTCCATATGCACCCAGAGATTGGCTGCTGACCATTTCGGTGAATCTGTTTGCATGCAGGGCGGTCGAGTGGTTAGCGCGTCAACCTCACAGTGCCGAGGAACCGCACATCAATTCCAGCTTCGGCCTTCCTGTGTGGAGTTTGCATGTTCTCCCCGTGCCTGCGTGGGTTTTCTCTGGGTACTCCGGTTTCACATTCCAAAAATATGCATGGCAGGCTGATTGAACACTGAAAATTGTCCCTAGGTGTGAGTGTGAGCGTGGATCGTTGTTTGTCCTGCGATTGGTTGGCAACTGGTTCAGGGTGTCCCCCGCCTAGTGCCCGAAGACAACTGGGATAAGCTCCAGCACGCTCCGCGACCCTTGTGAGGATAAAGCGGATCAGAAAAATGTTTACATGCAGTTAATATTTGGATTAAGGTCAATATCAACATAGTCAGTGTGTGTCCCACTTCTCACTCAACATCAGTAGGGATGGGCTCCAGCTCACCTAAAACCTTACTGAGGACAAGAAGGCTATAAAATAGTTGATGGCATCTGTTCTTTCATATTTTCGTTGCCACACTTATTATACAGAACGATTATTAGGTTCACAATGTGATTTCTCACTTTGTGTGGTACAGAAATACCATGTTTATCGAAAAAATTTTACACTGACAGAATAATTCCTATTTGTGCAGATTTCTATAACTGACTGACCAACTGTGCCATTGCAACAAGTAAAATATGACGAGGAAGAGAACAGCAACGACTCCTGCTTACTCGTCATTAGTATTCACCTTTTCATTCTGTCCATTTACTCATTCATTTCCTCCACGAGGACCAAGAATGACCGGCAAGTCCCCTGAGAACCAACTGCTGTTTGAAACCCAAATGAACGGACGTAATCTTGTCTTCAACTTGGTTCACTCTTTATCATCTTACCTTCCAATTCCTCTTCATTAATCTAGTCTTCTATTCTCCATCCTCCCACCCTTGTTCCCCCATTTCATCCTTCACCACATTCCCCCCATGCTCCACTCCCTGCAGACCACTTCTGCCCTGCTTATGTATGCATCATCAAGTGCACATTTGGAGATGTCAGAGAATTGATTGTTCCTCCCTCACCTTCATCTCCACCTTGCACCTTTTTCTCATCCCCTTCTTTCTCTATGCTGCACAAAGTAATATGTCTGCCTTTTCTTGTTTCATCTCATGCTGACATATACCCACTATTTTGTGGGGCATGACAATGTTGGCTAATTAGTTATGGTCGCCTTTCTCATATATCTTTAGTTAAGACTTAAAGACATTGTTAAAGAACCTGGAGAGTGAATTTAGAGAGTTGTTAGTAATACATTATTCATTATGGGCCTTAATGTTAAAGGCAGATGCCTGTGCACTTGGCATAAAAACGGGCTTATCTTCATTTTGGTGTCGGTGCAAGGCTAGTCTACCATTTTTGGAGCCATATTGCACCTGTCTGGGTATTCCGGCACAGGAAGCTGCCTCGTCCCAGACACAGCTGGTAATTTGGTCACAGAAAGTAGACTGTGCTTGGTGTAAAAACGGGCACATTGTGACCAAATTATAATCATTATCGTCTTGAAAGAAATTTGCACCCCCGAAACTATTGAGATAGGGTGTGGGGGGCACACACAGAAGCACGATCGTGGGTGTAAGGCGATCTCCAATTGCCTACGTCACATGCACGGCCAACTACATCATCCACAAGGGGAGATCTTGCAGTTTACCAGCCATTGTCATGGGCAGACTCCAGCGAGTCTCTTTCTGTTTCCACAATGTCAAACATGGCATTCTGACTGCCTTGTTTTATAACAAAAGAGGAATGTCTCCATGATTGGCCGGGAAAAGGCTACTTCTATCCCACAATAACACAAAAAGACACTTCTACTGTGCAAAGTCTATCAGAGTCCTGAAAGAAAGAACTCTACTCATGCGCAGAGACTGTGCTTTGGTTTAGATTTATCATGCCTAGATTCAATTTTGCTTTTGTCCATTTCTTTCTGAAACTTTACAGGCTTGTACTGTATATGACATTCCCCGAAACCTCAGTACCAATGATGTGAAACAAATACATTTTAAAAGGAGAAAATCTCTGTGCCTAATATAGCATGCATCGCCTTGTGGTGCATTCATGAGAAAAGTAATCGTAGTGTCCACACACTACTACAGTACTATTATTGCACCACACATAACACATACAGTACTAAAGAAGCGGCTCTGTTAAAACAGCATTACTACTGCAAGTTTAAAAGCAATGATGTAAAAAGTTCATATACTGTAGTACTTTTTGGTAGGGCTTATGGTCATCCCTTGGGTCTCAACGCATAGAGGCTCACTGAAAATGTTTCTTTCCCATCAGTTATTGGGGGAAAAAAAGGTTATTTTCTGTTAATACATTTTAGGAAAATTATTAGCCCTAATTTTACTTATATTGTACTCATAATTTACTACTGAGAAAATGTTGCCCTTTTACTTACTTCCCAGATCCTCAGATTTATTAAAAAGTAAAAATGCAAGTCCCCTGGGACCCATTGTCCTAAACAAACAAACATGCTTCTCTAAACAGTAAAAAAAAAAAGTGTTGAAATGAACAAAACCAGGATTGTTTCACTCTCTTGAATCATTAGTGAATCAAGTATCCTTGTTTGTGAAGTAATCCAGGAAGAACAAGTGGTTTACATATATAATTGTACTGAACCCTTTCATGCACCCTCCGGTAAGCTGTCCACCACAGTCACCGCTGTCCCCGAAAGGGTTAATCGGAACTGCAGCCCAAAATATACAAGCATTTGGGCCAATCAATCGACATTGGGGAATCCATTGACCAATTCCTGCACCTCTCCAAAGAGACATAATACTTTGCTGAAATATAATAAAGGCTGAAGACTGTCTGGCAGGCCCTGAGAGAGGCATCCTGTTTGTTCTGCTGTTATTGGCCCTTCAAAAAAAGATGTATTTTTCTCAATGCAGGAGAGGAACGGTGTGATTTTGATGGGGAAGATATGCTTCCTTAGTGTGAGTGTGAGAAGCCCACAAAGGAGAAATAAGTGTAATAAAACAGACCGAGGTATTCTGCTCTCTGTCTTTTTCATCTTCCCACTCACAGCTGCCACCTCTGCAGGAACAGAACATCTTGTGCTGAGAAGTGACATTTCAGGTTTTATCTTGATGAGATGTAGTAAGGCCCATTTAACTGAATGAACGTCACAATATTTGCTTCCTGGAAGTGTGTCAAGTCATATTCTTAGTAATGAAATATAGTGCCATGAAAAGTCGCAGACTTTATTGTATAGCTTTATTTAATGTATTCTTCTCTTCATCTTCATTGACATTCATTTTTAACCATTCTTCACTCTCTCTTCTCTTTGTCATCATCAATCTTTGATGTCCTGGCCTCATTTTAGTTCTTCACTGTAACAATATTTTATCCTCTCTATCATCACGAGCACTTCGTGTGCCTCTATGACATATCACTACTCATAATCCTACTTAAACATTCCTTGTTACATTTCTTCCTCCCTCCTCTCATTGACCCCTGGCTCCGGTCTTTGTTTTCATCATCACCCTCATCATCTCCATAACTATCCCAGCAGTGCAATTTTTGTATGTGTGAGATGTGCGCGGCACTTTAAAAGCTTTATGCTAATTCGGCTGAAGCATTACGGTGAGTGCACCAATTTCAGAAGTGCTTGGCCACGTTTTATTACAACTCATAAGCTCAAGGTCAGATGTCTCAACAGAAGAGGTGAGATCATCCATAGGAGCACTACGGCCAATTTTCATCCTGCTTCAGCTCCTTTCTGTCCTGTTCATTCATACATATGCAATGCTCCAACGCAAAACACTTATGATATGTCTGAGACATTTGAAAGGAGTCAGATTAAAAAGTCAAACACTGCATTGTCTTCATAGTTTGTAATTTCTTCTGCGACATGAACGTTGATGCTGTTGAATGAATGTGGGCACATGCAGTGTCAAAATGCAAAATGATGGTACACAAAAGTTTGCAACCGTTTCTAGTAAGTTTCAGCAAGTAGTGTCAGCACATATATTTTTGGAATCTTTAATAACAAAAACTACTTTTTTTTAATGTTTCTGAAAACACTCGTATTTCTAACTGTCCATCCATTTTCTAACCCATCGTCTATGTGTGCCCTGTGATTGGCTGGCAACCTGTTCAGGGTGTACTCCGGCTACCGCCCTATGATAGCTGGGATAGGCTCCAGCACTCCCCACGACCCTTGTCAGGATAAGCGGATCGGAAAATGGATGGATGGATGATGGAGTGAATTCACATTGCTCAACCTTGAATTGAAGTACCAGAGTACTATTGTTTTAAAGATAACAAAATCATTATACATGCTGTGAGTCGTGACTGTGTTTTGGGTTGTGTCCTACATGTTTTCAGTTGCTGTGGTCCTTTATTCCATCACCTTTTTATTGTCATATCGGCTTGGACAAGGCCTGATGATCAAGTTCCTCAGTGACCCGTCAGAACGTCTGCATGAACTGCTGCACCCGTCTTGCTTTCGGTTGTTTCTGCTCCTCACATAACAATACCACCTCCGATTGGTTGACAACCAGATCAGGATGTACCCCGCCTCTTACCCCAAACCACCTGGGATAGGCTACAGCAAGCTGTTGACCCTGGTGAGGATAAGTGGTACACCGAATGTACAGATGGATCATCATACAAAACAAAACTAAGACTGGTAAGACACCGGGTTTTGGTCCAGCTGTTTTTAATTACAATTAGGGCAGTAGAAATATGGAAACCAGTAAAGCAAAATATTACTGATCAGCACTGATGCACATTAGTATTATCAGGGCTGCCAAGGCATAACAAAGCTGAGGCAAATCACAATAGCTTTTAATCAATTGTACCTCATGTGCAACATTTGCGAATATGGACCGTACATACAGATCATTCTGTAAAAAGCTCTAAACATCTCTCAACATTATGACTCAAGTTTGTTTATACGACCAGAATGTATTCTCTTTAACTTCTCGGCCCTTTTTCGCATCTCTGCAAGGGGTACTTAAAGGGATGCAGATCCCCTGCAGCCACACTACAACAAGAGGAAACATACTGTGTTGCCTTACACTGAGAAATGTGTCTGTTGTTTATATTACATATGGGGGTAGTTTTTGTCCTCAAATGTCAACGTTGGGGATTACGTCTACACTGTTACACACATGGACAAAATTGTTGGTACCTCAGTGTTAAGGAGAGAAAAAAAGACAGTGCAAATAACTTGAATCTGATTATGAATAACAATGAATTAATGATAATCGGGCATGTGTTTTTGATTGTGCTTCAAGAAAATGAATTCTTAACAAACTCATGAAACAGGCCTAGACAAAAACGATTGTTCCCTGACATATTATTATGTGTTATTTTTGTTGCATAACCTTCTGAGACAATCAAACAATTTTTGTGACTTTCTCTGAGACTTCTGCACCTCACAGCACGTATCTTGGCAGACTCTTCATGCGCAAACTGCTCCGATTGTGTTCGGTTTGAAGGTGCGTCCACCCTAAGGGTGCCATCATTTTTGTCCAGGCCTGTTTCGTGTGTTTTTCTTTCATTAACAGAGGGGTATTAACTATTTTGTGTATGTACTGTCCTGTACAGTAAAGCAGGGCCCATCAACCACAAACAGAGATATAGTTGTTGGGTGTCGATTAATGCAAAGGGCTATCAATTTTTGACACTCACTCTCACAAATGTTCTCAAATTATTTGGGGCAAATGATCTCCTACTCGTTTCTCTGCAGCAACATGATTTGCCCACCCCCATATTGTTATTATCAAATTTACACAAATGCAAGAGTGATTTAAAAAGAATAGTAACCAAAAATATTTGATACAGTGAGAAATGCAGCTATTCTTTCAACAACACACACACGGTGAGCTATGATTAGAAGAGGCTCATAGGCTACTCAGCTGATCTTTGGGGACTATTGGGGACAACTGATATCAAGGTTCTTGGTGTGCTTGATGAGATGAGTGAGTGAGTGAATGAGGGAGAGAAATGATTTCATGTTAATATCCTGTACGGAAAATACATGTATGCATGACATTTGACCGGACTGTCACTTTTCAAAGATGATGCTGAGACAGCATGATACTCAATATTAAATGTGCTAAAGAGATTCTGAGAATCTGTGAGAAGAAAAAAGAAGAAGATGATGTGAGTCAAGGGCAACAAAGGAAGTAGACACAAATAGTTCTGATAAGATGGCTGCGTCTCATTCCTTTTCCAAGAGGTCATTTGGAAGCTCATCTGCTAAATGGGGATTTTGATTGTTCAGTTGCTGCCAGCTCCTCGCTCTTGTCATGGTCACGCCGAAAGTACAGGTATAATGGCTTGCGGTGTCTGCTGCTGAATGGCTTAACACAGAAACAGAAAAGAGTTCTTGCTGCAATTTCCAGAGCTCATCAGCTCCGTTCTGGTCTTGTTTGGGACATTGGTGATATGTTCGATGTGCAATAAATTCACTCCACTTCATGCCAATGTAGTTCCCCCAAATTATTGAATGTAGTTATATTTTGCACTGCGTGAATACCAGGCCTGTGCGGAGTTAGTTTTCCTTGTGCTCAGGTCTACAGTTTTCGACTACAGATTCTTCCCGCAGTCCAAAGACTGTATTTTGGGTTCAATGAAACCTCAAAGGGCCTGATTTACTTAACGTTCGCACGTGCAATAACAAGCGTAAACTTGGTTACTCACGTAAAGCGACGTACGTGCAAGCTAATTTAATTTAAGTAGATTGCATCTACCATATGGGCAAAATTGCTGCACAT
Source organism: Hippocampus guttulatus (assembly GCF_054856545.1). Classification (NCBI taxonomy): domain Eukaryota; kingdom Metazoa; phylum Chordata; class Actinopteri; order Syngnathiformes; family Syngnathidae; genus Hippocampus; species Hippocampus guttulatus. The sequence continues at coordinate 4,442,110 of NC_141265.1, forward strand.
TCTGGTAGCATAATGTGCAAACACATTAATTTAGCGCACGCAATATGATTTAGCAAACTTGTGATGAATTATGACAGCTGATTTCTGGGGGCTAAAACACCCTGTCTGAAAAGCAGGTGCGCCATGATGAGGAGGATAAGGCAAAATGAGAGGCGCCGGAAAAAAGGCATATTTTCCCCCTTATGTAAAATTTTTGAAATGCCAGAAACAAAAATTGTGTAGAATTATTTGAGAAATAACTATGGAATTTGTGAACAATCCAAGGGGTATCTCAGTCACAAGAAGGAGTCATACAATAACACTTATGACAAATTGTCTTTCAACTCTGCGTTTCCTTGTGTGAGGCTCATTTCAGTGCACTGCATCAATTAGTCTGGGATGGGCGGCTAGGGTAGTCAAGGGAGGCAGTGCCTATAACTTCTGACCCCCGGTGTTGTTTCCTTCCCCCTGCATGTGAAGAGTAAAATCAAAACATCTTATGATTACAATCCAATATGACAGTCTCTTTGTATAGTCCTTGGCTGTTGGCCTATACACGAGAGCCAGCCGTCTTAAACATTGCCAACATATTAAGATAACGCTGCATTCCATCGACGTACCCAGACACTGGAGATCGGAAATCAAACCCAACCACAACATTGATTCACTTGAATAGTTCAAGTCAAAACTAATCAGTTTAATGAGTCAGTCTGTTAATACGGTCACTGAAAGCTACGTACATGTCTCGGGTCATGCACTGTCCTTTTCATAATCATGACAAGACAGTACTTACACTGACTTCTGCATATCTCCCTCTATGGTTACCCCTTGGCCTTTGCGGTCTTGTTAGCTCTCCATCGACTGTACTCTGTACTTTATTCAACTTCATCCTCCCTTCAGAGGTAAACTGCAGCCAGAGGCCAACCACACCAAAGCGCCAGGGCCAGCCGGTGTAGGCCATTGTCCAAGCACACTTTCTTCAAGTGCTCTCAAATAACAACTCCATGATATTGTTGGTGTTTAGGCACTCCAAGGAAAAGCTACAAATGAGAATTACTGTGTGTCGAATAAAGGTCTGTCTTTTTTGCCTGATTCAGAAGGCAAAATCATCTTCTTTTCATCCTCAGCATTTATGAAGCCTGTGTTCCTTTGTTCCATGTGGGCTGAGGGCTTTATTTGACCAGTAGGAAAAAAAAATTATGTATTCTAATACTGCTACTGGATCTGCAAATATGTGTAGGCAGGTGAGAAGAACTGTTGTTTCTGAAAGCACAATTGAGCATGATACTGTAAGATATAACACTTTGAGATGTGAGATTTGTGGTTCGGTTAGCACCGCCCATTCTGTCATTGATGTAACCATTACACAACACTTTTCGACCATTTTCTGCCATTAAAAAATATTTCTGCAAAATATGTCGGTTTTAAGTATTTGAATGCTTTCAATCATCATTGTTGCGATATCATAATCAACTTTTAAAAAACAACAATAAAAGTTCATGTGTATTTTGTGTTTTTGTTTTATCTGCTTGCATTATACTTACATATTTACAAACTTAATTTTAAGAAATCTAACACTACCCTAGCTTTAGCCCGTCTCAGATCCTAATCATTTTGTGGTATTATGAAGTATTTTTGCCAAATTAAAAAAAAAAAATTTGGTGACAAAGACAAAACCGGAAAAATAAGGTCGTAAACTAAAATGATCTTGAAGAAAGGAAGAAATGCTGTTTAAGTACAGTGAAATGTGTTCCAAAAACAGCGCATTTTGACATTTTAAAGACCGTGTTTTCCCATCCTCATTCCTCCACTCAACCTATCTCCTCCCCCCAGTGACAGTTGAGGTGTGCTGTGGATCCGCTCACCTTGATCAGCTGCTGGACAGTGCGTTTGTGCTGTTATGTCTGGCATCAAGCCAATACTCCCATCCCCTACCACGTGTGTATTGAGTTGGCTTGTTTATGTCTCCTATTCATGTGGCTGTCGCAAAAGATTACCCCCCCCCCCCCCCCACACACACACACACACACACTTCCACATCACGTTCTGTGCCCCTCCCACACAGGAGCGAAGCTTGGAATTGTTTTTTTTCCCCTCATCCACCCTTGTTTTGTTTTTCATCACTGAAAAAAGGGGCACTCTAATTGCCGGGTTTACATGGAGCCATGGATTCCGATTACAGTTTATCCGGATGACAAAACGTGATGAAAATGCTCAATACAAACACCTCAATCGGAATAAAAAAAGTTTCAGTCGGATTCAGTCAGATTCACGGGTGATATATTCCTTTTGCCAATCCGAACGAGCGTCATGTCAACAGTTCAATCAGAAAAGCCAAACTGCGCCCGGTCTGCTCATGCGCTGTCTTGACTCAAATGCGTTGTGAGGTTGTCGAATACGCGCTTTAAAATGGCAGCATCTCACCAGACCTCACCTGCGACGGGCGAACTTGTTTTTAAGTACTCATAACTTGTGTTTATCAAGATATTGAGGATATGTGTGATGGATACACGCATACAGCACATACTCTAGCACAGTGGTTCTTAACCTTATTAGAGGTACCGAACCCAACCAGTTCATGTGCACATTCATCAAACCCTTCATTACTGAAAAATAAAAATCTGATTCAAGAAGTGGTCCTTCAGTTTTGCCGGTGCGAGACTAGAGTTGCTCAATTTGGCATGGCAATAGAATGCCGAGTCCCATCACGTTTCGTGATGCATGTGAATCCGTGTGATACATATTCGTCCGACCACTTTGTTTTTGTTTTTGTTTTTTTGCTCGACATAGCATGTATTAAAACATTCTAAAAAAAAAAATCACACGACATACCATTATGACAGTCACACGTTGACTCGGGAGCGAACTAAATTTCCCGCAGCACTGATTGGACAAGCAATCTAATGTGATCATCTGCAGCCAGTGATGGCCAAACGGGTGTGTCATAACTAATTGACCTGTTGAGTCAGGTGTGTCTTAACCTCCATGGCAGAGGCTCTGTCCAACCCCTGAGACTGATTCACCGAACCCCCAGGGTTCGATCGAACCAAGGTTAAGAACCACTGCTCGAGCACATGTTAAGAGAATGAGTCAATGTGGTGAGATGGACAATGGTCAATATCTTGGCATTTTTGAGTAAAAGATGCATGTTTCTCTTTTCAAAAAAGCTGATCCATCGTTATTTGTGTGAATTGCCTGGTCTGAAGCATGCTCCATTTGTGCTCAAGAGTCAGAACACATTGACGATTGACTATGAGTCAAGTGATTGAAGATTGACGTTTCACGGTGAAGACAGATGAGAGAGAAGTGTACCATGCTTGAGCACATTTGTCACATAATTCAAATGGTAGGTAAGTCAAGCACAGTACAGTATTTGATAATACTTTTACAAACTGGATAAATATGAGGGAAGTCTTGGACCAAATGCTTGTGGCATAAGCTGGTCCTATGTATGATAGTGGTGTTTATTTCTGACCCACATTTGGGTAATAAATTTCAGCGTCTTAATAAACGATTCCCAAGAACTATAAAGAAACCAGCATTCCACGCGTAAAGCTGAATTGAGGTTAGCCTTGCAAGCTATTTCAAACCTAAAGAAAGGCTCTCTGTAGTGCCGGGGTAATCCATTACCCTTTTTTCATTCAGAAAAATAAAAGCCACAGGTTTCCTTCCAGCCTGTGGCTCAACTGACAGAGTTGTACTTCAATTGATTCACAAATTCCCATAACGCTCAGGAGTAACGACTTTATGAGCTACTTTGATAATAAAATTCTTACTTTCGCAGACAAAATTAATCATGTCCTTTGCTCAGCACAGACCAATTTATCTTTAAACACAGTCACTTTACAGGTAGCAATAAAACACATTGTTTGTTTGGACTGTTTTTCTCCCATTATTTCAGGACAAACAATTTATTCAATGAAACTATCAACTTGTCTTTTTGATCCCTTTCCAGTAAGGCTTCTTCCTGTTGGTGCCTGTTAGAACTTCTGCATTACTCATCATCAATTACTGTTGTCTACAGGGGTCAAATTCAAGGCCTGGGACCTGATTCAGCATGACGCATCACTTTATCTGGCCCACTATAGAAAATAAAGTATGTCTTCTTCATGTTCCTTGCAAATTATGGTTCATATTTTATGTTGGCAGAAACCTACAAACTTTGCAATTCTTCACGTTTCACTCAAATTACAATATTCCGGGTTGAGAGTAGGAGGGGTCACTCGGGTTTATGGAAAGGGGTAGCGGGGCGGGGGGGGGGGGGGGGGGGGTGTGAAGGATGTGAGTTTGGGCACAACTTGAGAAAAAAAAAATCACTAGCAGTTAACGAAAATTGATAATACCGTAAATGTTTCAAGTCGACATTAGATTTGTAATGTTATGTCAGTCTGTTTTGGAATAGAGTACACGAGTCCTGGGCAATAAGTTTTGGACCTTCAGTGGGTATTTAGTGATGTAGTTAACCTCTATAATAATGCCATAGTGTCACACTATGCCCCCCCCCCTTCCCAAAAAAAAGCACTATTCAACTATGGCTACATTCGAATTGCAGAGCGTGTTCAACTGTTCCTAAAAACACCTCTAGATTCATTGACGATTGTATCGTCTCCCAAGCACTCACCCGCATGCATCGATATTAATGAGGGTGATGTGTGGCATTAAAGAGCATTTGGGGATATTACCAAAAGGAAAAATAATCCGTTACCTTTATCTTCCTATAAATCGTTTGCTCGTGTCAGGCCTCTATGGAACTTTCTGATGAGCTGATTGTTTGAATCGGGTGCGTTGGAGTAGAGAGGGATCGAAAACAGGCAGTATATGGCTCTTGAGGAACCAGAATTCCCTACCCCTGCAGTATGCGTACAGTATTAACCACAAAACAGAAAAGTATATGTCCACATTTACAGTGCATGCAAAACAACGTATGCAAAAAAAAAAGCTAACTGCCTTGTCACAAATTAAGCCAAGCCAATTATTTTCACGAAATTAAAAAAATAGAAAGAAATGCTCCCCTTTGAGGAGTAATGAATGAAATGAAGAATGAAATGAAAATCAAATTAACAGCTGCGATTGCCGGGTACTTGGTGCGTGGAAGTATCAAAGAAAGCCTCTGTTTTTAAAGGTGGCAAATGCGTCTTCTCTGTTATGACCTAGTGCATAATGACTAATGACATGGATTTGGGTCACAACACAACTGTTTGCCCTGAAATACTTTTGAAGTCGCAAAGATTTCGTTTTGTTGCATATGTGATGAGATGGTTGGAAAAAAAAACTTAAAGACATTAAAATGAAATAACAATAATAAAAATCATATTGAAAATATCTGGGACAGGATAATTTTCCTAATTTTCTGTTTCACAAATGTATATGTCACGTTTTGGGAGGTGGTGGTTGGCAGACCCCAAAAAGCAGGGAGGCAGAGAGGAGCAGGGTGGGCTGACCAAAATGTATTTAAACAAAAATGCAAACAGGAGTGCACTGGACAAAACTAACTGAAGTACTCAAAGTCCAGAAAACCACAAGGAACTACGAGAGCAAAGGTGTCATACGGCCCGCTGGTCGGAACTGGCCCCCAAGGAGGTTCAATCAGGATCATTAAACAGTGACAAAAATGCATAAAAAAGACATGGAATGAATATTTTAATAAGGTGCAATTCATGGAGTATCCGCTAGGGGACACATTGTTTTGATCAGAGCAGAAGACAACAGCAGTCTCAGTCTCGACTGACAGACCCAACACAGCAGATGCTATCAGGGGTAGGCAGGGATTACATTCAGATTTTATATGCACATGTGTAAATGTTTTTAAAATTCCTTTCTGTATAAATCTCATTTAATCTTAAAATGCATGACAATATTTTTCAATACCAATTACTTGTTAAAGTTTTGTGCCTTTGTACAATCAGTGGGATCAGTTGCAATGCATATTTGTGAATGATAAAAGTAAATTGGACATTTGTCTAAGGCATAGGTGTCAAACTCAGGTCCTGGAGGGCCACTGTCCTGCATGTTTTCCAAGTCTCTCTGTTGCAACACAGCTGATTCAAATGATCGGATCATCAGCAACCTCTGCGCAAGCCTGACATTGAACTTGTTCATTTGAATCAGGTGTGTTGCAACAGGGAGACTTGGAAAACATGCAGGACAGCGGCCCTCCAGGACCTGAGTTTGACACCTATGATCTAAGGAAATCTAAGGTGCTTCATGGAATGTTGGCAATATAGGGTTAAATTTCAACACTTTCCTCATGTTCTTGTGCTTCTTTAGACCAAAACAAAGGAATGACATATTCTTTTGGTTATTTATAGCAGAGTATGGTATCATTTTAATGGTCCGGCCCATTTGACATCTCCCGAGGCCGTATGTGGCCCACATTGTGAAATGAGTTTGACACCCCTGTACGAGAGTAACAAAAACCTATGACAGGACCAAAACATGACAGGAGTACCACACAGATACTCACAATGATCCAACAAAGACTGACAGCACCCAGGGAACTAAGTACAGGCAAAGTGACGAGACAACGACAAACACCTGGACAAGACGTAAAGGGTTGAGGGAGCTGATTGGTGAAACACAAGGGAAACCGGATGACGAGAACAGGTGCAGACAAAAAGGGCACATGAGGGAACAAAACCAAATGTAATCTAAACAAAACCATAACTATTCTGTGAAATCCTTTATATTCACCTTTCAACATGTCACTTACTTGTTGCTCTCTCAACTCATGCCCCAATTCCTGTAAATCACTGTGGAACGAAGAGTTATATTATTAGTCCATTATTGTAATACAGTATGTTGTTGTTATTATCCACTGATGACAACCATATGTGAATGAGCTCAGCACCTCTGTTTCGTGGTGGGAATGTATAACGCATTGAGTTCTCTCTCTAACCCACGTAATCTTCATGTAAAGGCGTTTCACAATGCACTTCAGAACAGCGGTAAGTGACAAGCTCATTTGTAGTAGCATCGGACTGTTGTGGTGTTTTTGTAATATAAGGCCACTCTCGATATAATTAAGTGGAATGAATTAAATAACACACAATGGCTGTCCTGAAGAAAAGGGGAAACCTACGGATATATCGTATTTTGGTGAATAATGATAAGTTAGGTTGTCATTTGTTTTTAAATCATTTTTTGTTCCACTTCATATTGAAATGTTGGCTTTTTGTGTAAAAAAATCAGTAAAATGCCAACAAATACTTTAGGAGGGCTTCAAGAACATTGTAGCGGGGCCACTGGTTCAACGTACATAAGGAGTTGTGTCCTCCAAAGACACGGACATTTTGAATGCATTTAATGGTGTCGCAAATGCAGACTCGCCATGCAGAGGAGCCGCACTAGTTTTGTTTGGCTCAATCAAAAAGCCAGCAGGAACCGCCATATTGCAATAGGGCAGTGTTTCTCAAATAGTGGGGCACGCCCCCCTGGGGAGGGCGCGAGGCTCCGTCAAGGTGGGCGCGTTTGACCCCGGGGAACATGCTTTTTTATTTTTTTACTGTGCTAAAATAACGTGCAGTTGCACCTCCATTAGGGGGCAGTAGCGCTCTCATTGGCAGAGTTTGCGCAGGGAGCATTCTCAGGGAGGAAATGCGAGGCGTATGTAGTGCTTGGCTTCGATGTGACTGCGGTGGCAGACGAGGGAAGATCGATGTGCTTACTTTGTCTAAAACTTTTGGTAGCGGACAGCATGAAGCCAAATAAATTAAGGCGTCACTTAAAGACATTACACCCCAATCATGCTGATAAGCTGCTTGAGTTTTTTTCAGCGAAAACGTGGTGAATATTGCCAACAATCATGCCGCTTTGTGACTGCTACTTCAGTAAACTAAAATACACATTGAGCAGGAACCGAGAGTTGCTGTGTCCTGCTTCAAACCTCGCTTCGAAAAGCTGTGCATTGCAAAACGTGCTCATTGTAGGTAGCCATTAATCCAGACATAATCTTTGATTAAAAAAAATAATAAAAGCACAAATTCTTTTATATATTTTTGTTTTGCTGGTTAAAGTTTTTTTTTTAATATGGTGCTCCTGAGATCATGTTGGTGATTAGTTTGAATGCATTATTAGTTATTGATTTTATGTAATTTTATTTTTCAGTATCGTATGGTTTGACATGGTCAGTCAAAAAATATTTATTGTTAAATTAAGGATTTAATGTTATTTTTGAACTTCAGATGCACTTTAAATCTTTTCTGTTCCAGTTACTAAAGCTATTCTTTGTTCTAAGTTGGTCCATAAAGTTGGTCCTTATTTCTTTCTTTTTTTATTCTCTTATACGTTAATAAGGATACAGTGTTATGCAAAGGTGTACTTATAACAATTTTATAGGCAAGTGATACTATTTATAGTAGTAGAGATGTTCCTCTTCCTTGGGGCATGACAGAAAATAATTGAGAACCACTGCAATTGGGTCATACAGGTAAGTGTTAATTTGGGGAATTTGAATATTTGCACGACAAGTATACGAGTATATTTTCAAAATCTTTGAGTGAATTGATTTTTTTTTTTAATGAAAAACTGCACTTAAATTTGATTTCCAATTTTCAGGTGATATCAACAATTTTTTTGCAGTTTTACAAACTTTCAGTTGAGCAAACATTCCGAGAAAAAGATGATAAGGAGCTTTTTCCAAAGTCTGCTTCTGCTATGTGCAAAGAAGCTTTATTTCTTTGTAATCATGTATTAACAGAACGATTACCACAGTATTCCCTTGAGGCGTTATTTTAAAAAGGCTGATAGTCTTTTAATTAGACCTATAGGGGATTAGAACTCTTGTGTTTGCATATTCCACTACTGCGGTGAATTAAACAGCACTGCTATATGGACTTACGTGGCTCATATTATGTAACCACATGCCAAGTATTCAGATTGTTATCTAAAATGTGAACTCACAGAGTTGGATTTCTCACAACATTGCAGGGGAAAGAAAAAAAGACAAAGAATTTTTTTTTCTCATCCGTACCGACCAGGTATCCTGTAAGGCAACAGGTCATTTGCATTGTCACGAATTGCACCTCCATTCCTATTTCGCTTTCAACTATAGCGACGTTTTCTCTCTCTCTCTTGCAATCAGCACTGCTCTGCTGACTGCCTTTGGCACAAAAGATGCTCAAGCAATACGGTTGTCCTGGTAACAAAGCCGAATGACTGAATGTGATATGATGCTGAAATTTTGTACAAAGCTGCAATATAGTCATGGGCATTTTAAAACAAGGCTGCGTTTCATTTATGGCGTTTTAATCAACTCTTGAGGGACATCCTGAACGGTTTTCCATCCATCCATTTTTTCAACTTTTTGTCAGGTCATTAGCTGTATAATGTCCTCATTTTGGTTTCAATTTAAGTGTGTTAATGTATTAATACAGTTAAGGTCGGTTATCTCAAATAATGAATGGATAATAACACATCAGATGGGCTTTCGTGGCTCTCAGTTGGAGAAGGCTGGTTACAGCCTCTGAATTGGCAGTCCTGCTTCAGGTAGGTGGAAGAGTTGAAGCATTTTGAAGGACTGAATGGACTGCAATAGGGAAGTTCTTAAAGTTTTATGATACATCTTCACACCTACACTCATTTGTTGTCAAAGGCATTGGGTAGTGACCAAAGTGACAAGATTGACGTAAGAGATACAGCTTGGTCATCTAGGTGTTACTCAAAGGAATGATAGTGCTGCTTCTCCACCTCAACACCAATTGGGTGGTTCATGTATCACTCTGCTGTTGGCTGCATTGCAAAAACAGCATCCCGCAGTCACCCACCCGAAGACGGAGTATGGTTACCCAGAACTACTACTGGCACTGAGTTGTGTGTTTTGCCGAAACCTGCTCTGCGCCTGTCATCAGGGGCAACTCCAGAGTGTAAGAGTGTCCAACCCAAGAGGACTGGTAACAGAGCCCAAGCTATGTGTGGAGGTGAGTCTGACTATGTGTATTGGGAACCTTGCAAACCAGAGAATAGCCTCTGAGACCCACCTCCGTGCAAGGGAAATGGGGGTCAAATATATTTACACCATCATGGCCGGTTTTCTGAGTTGTGCTTTGTCTAGTTGCTCATATTGGGCCTGTTTGGCCTGGGTGACCCTGCCAAGAGCATAAAGCTCCAAACAGCTTAGCTCCAAGGATCACTGAGACACACAAACCCCTCCACCGCAATAAGGTGATGGCCCAGTTAGAGAGACTATACTCTCAACAACAAATTCCAATGGCCACAAAAACATGAGCAAATGTGCTGCATTCCTTTAAGATCATGTTGTTGAATATCACCTTTGGCCTCTCATTCTTACTATGTATTGACGCGACCAGGGGAGACGAACAAATACAAACTGCTGAAGAGTGAAGCTGGCCCACTGGCCCAAGAACCGTACTGATCACCCAATAGGTCATGTGTGCCCTGATCTCAAAAGTTATTTTATATCTGTGGCCACAAGACTACGCGTTTATATGACCTGGGAAAGGTAGACAGAGCTCTCCACTTTTCCTCCCTCCCTCCAGTAACTTTTTTTATGCAGCAGCTTGCACTGCCACAGAGTTTAAAGATGCAGTCATGACAAGATTATAAATTTCAGAGTTGGACTTTAACCCTTTTGGGTACAGCAGTTACTACAGTGGACAGTTTATCATGTTTATCAGGTTACAGGGCACACGAAAGGGTTAAGAATGGCGCATCACAGGACTTTATGCACATCGCTCTGCTCCAGTAAACACATTTTTGTGGTACTGTGACATATGACTGGTCCTGTTCTGAGCATTGTGTTGTGCCTCACATCTCAGCCTTTAGAGGCTTTCAGTGACACCTTAGTGAAGTAGTTGCTCAGTCAGATGTTGGTGTCACCTTTCAGCAAAGTTTTAAGACCGCTCTTTGTGACTTCCAGGTGGCGAATCTCCAAACTGTCTGTTTTGTTATTGTTGGCATCTGTGCAACAGACAGGACTGGAATACTTAATGAAAGAATATACATTCAATGCAGAGTGAGGTTGCTGTTGTTGTTTGCTTGGCACTGTTTTATGCCCATCCAGTTCAGGGTGTACGCCGCCTCCTGCCCGGAGACAGCTGGGATAGGCCGCAGCATGCCCCTCGACCCTTTTGAGGATAAGCAGATGAGAAAATGGATGGATAGATGCGACTTTTATGCCGCACGTCAAATGTCTTAGCACACATAAGTCCCAAATTTCTTTTTAACCGGGCTTTGAAATAGCTAGTTTCTGCGACGCTGGCCGGGAATTGAATCTGTGCCGTCTGCATGAAAGGCAGCAGCATGGACCAGAACACGGTTGCAGAGTAAGGCAGTAATGTGTCGTTTCACTGAGGCCCTTTTACACTGCGATTCTGCCAGATTCCAGCGCTGGAGCTGTGACAAAATAATCACAATATTCCTCCTTTCACAGAACTTGGCCCTGCGAAACATTGCCACGACCACACTTTCACACAGTCCTCTTAGTTAAGACAATTAGATGTTTGACGATGTCAATGCCAGCACTTGGTTTGTGTATAAAACACTTGTCAGGCAACAATAATTGCTTTGAGAGCAACAGGGCAGGAGAAGTGAATGTGAGCGTGAAATGGCATTTCCTTCCCCACAGCTACCGTGTCACATCACAAATAAAACCCGAGAAGCTATTATATTGTCGGGACAACTTCGTCACTCATAAAAATGCCATTTTGAGACCAATAAAACACAATGATAAAATACTACTAAAAAGATGTCTTTAGTTTATAATTCTCATTTTAAATGCTGTTCTCAGATTCTAACATACAGTTGTACAGACTATTTTTTTTTTTTATGTTCAGGAGTTTAATCAGCTGTTGATTACTCTTGGATAGATAAAAGCATTTCTTAGTTGAGCCACACCAGTGTATCTTACGAGGAGCATTGCTTGTCATCACGATGTTTCCTCCTCCTTGTTCTTTCTTTCTTGCCTCCTTATCTTGTTTCTCCCTCTCCACAGGAAGTAATTTGGAGCAAAATATGACTTGGTTAAGGGCTACCAAGGCACAGTCTGCTTTGATGTGCTGCTTTGCCTTATGAGCTGTCAAGACATATGGACAGCCAACCATCCGAGTGGAATGGGGGTGGGGGTAAAACGAGATGGAAGCGGCTAAGCCGTGATTTGGGGAAGGGATTTTAAGGAGAGAAAGAGCTGAGCTAAGTGGCAGCCTTCCAAGTGAGTTGCCGTGGAGATACACTAATTAATGAAACCATAATTAGAGTTAGGCCTGACACACAGAAAAAGCTCCTATCTAACTATCCTCCCCCTTCAGTTATTTCCCCCGCATTTACATTGGGGAAATTCGTGTCCACACACTGCTGATGCAGGCTTTTTTCATATCGCAGGAATTGCCTTGTTTCATCTAAGGTAAAAAAAAATAAAATAAAAAATTATGAAAATAATGGAATCACTCACCCAGGGAACAATCTTATCCAACAACCACCATCCCAGAATCCCATATCTCATCTACATTATCAAGGATGAGGTTGTTTTCAGAAAAAAAATAAAAATCACTATCATTTCCTAGTTGACTAATGATCGTGAAGATAACTCGCGCAGCCACGGTTCCCCAAAGAAGAAAGAGCTAAGGTGAATAATGTTATTCCACTGACACTTCTACTTAGCTGTTGTCATCAATCACCCGACCTCATAAACATTGTTTCCTCACAAAGATGTGATGGCTTTGTCCAAAATTAGATTCCTCAATGCTGTCATTTATCAAATCTTGCTCATACGTAAAAGCTATTGTGCAAGCCGCCCACAAAGTAAATGTATCAACCGAGAGTTGACAAAAATGTCCTACAGGAGTGACTTACTTTCACTGCTTTTTTTTTTTGATGGTGGTCCACTAGATGGTGGATGCTAGTGGGAAAGAGGATCATCAACTTTCAATGGAATAAGGTTCGTTTGAATAAATTCACACGCAGGGTCATCAAAGAATAGTGCCACTAAATAATGAAATTTGATGTGGTCGTGCGCTTTATCCAGCCTATGTTGCGATCCTTCACATGAACACTCTCACGTCCCACAAAAATTAATCAAAAGGAAAAGGGGCTCTATTCCACATTACAAATACACACGGGCACTGTCTGTGGTATCATTTAAATGCAAAGTATAAACATCCACATCCCTTTGACGTCCCTCCCCTTCTTACTCTCACTCACATAAACAAACACAACACCATAGCAAACAAGCATCATTGGTGTGCATGTGCTGTTGCATCAGACAGAGAGTTGCTTTGTTTTGAGCTGGGCCGGGAGCGCCATTTCTTCCTCGTGCTGAAAGCTTGTCCTTGCTAACTGCTGTCGGCCACATCCAGTTGCCCCTTATAATGCGAAACCTGACCTGGTATTCCAGGTCATCAATGAAGAGTTCAAAGTGAATGGAAGCACGTTTGTCAGTTGGGAACATGTCAAGATTCTACCCAAATGCTTAAGTTTTATTCTTAATGTATTGAGAGACAGAAAGCAAGCACACAGCTGTGTGACTCCTCCGAGTTTAAACCGTGAATAATGTGAGCTGGCACAAATCAGAGCAATTTGTAAATGTGACCAGCTACATGTGCACGTGCACGCGCATAAAAGAGAGGGAGTCTCTCGGGTAGCTGGAGATGACTATCAGCCAGGAGCAGTTTCGGTAGTTGTTTGCTGAGTGCTGATGTGGCCCTCGAGACTCAATCCACCACAATGGCTGCAAGGTTGGACAGCCCGGGCTATATTGCAGCGCAACAACGTCACCTGGTGGTAAAGGTCTAAACTGTTAAGATGCAAAAACGCTGCAGTCTCCGAAGAGCCCCCTGAGCACTGTGACACCAGAGGTGCAAAACTCCTCATATGCACTACTGAAATAAATGTTTTCTACAGGTACAAAAACAACAACAACAACAAAAGATGATGTTTGGATTCAACTTTTACTGAAGGGAAAGTAAAACCTACAGACTGAAAAAGAGAATTCCCTTTTTGAGATAAGCTATTGTAGGCGATACCATGGGTGCCCGTTACGTCGATCGATCGCGGACTGGTCCCAAGTCGATCGCGAGGGGTGTAGAGGAGAAAAAACAAACAAACAAACAACCATTTATGTGTCTTTGTGCATGTTAGTAATATATGTTTTTGTGTTAATGTACTCTGCACCCTAATCATCCTATCAGTCTCTTTTTCACAAAAAGCAGTAAAAAATTCAATAAAATATAGCAGGTCAATTTTGAACCTACGGTGGTGCGTGAAATTGCAGGTTGTGATCAGATCTATATCATTTATCGTTATAATTATTCTCATTCAGTTTGTTTCGTGTACATTTCACAGAGGGCACGGGCAAAGAATAGCAATCTAGAGGGCCGGGGGAAGCGCTTTAAAATGGTAGGTGTGAGCTACGATCATTAACAGGCTGCAAAAGTACACCGCGTGCCTCCGTGTCAGGCTGTTGCTCATCATGGCGTGCTCGTGTATGTGCGTGCACGTGCGCGGTAACGGGTCGATCGCGGGAGGGTGGTTGATCGAAAAGTCCATCTTCGGTCCAAAACGTTTGGGCACCCCTGGGCTATAGCGCTCATCTTAACCCTGCTGAGCGGAAGTCGAGGGGAGCAGAAGAAGCCAAAGGAAATAACAATTTGTCTGCGATTCTAACTCCACAATATATTACAGCTCACTACCGCAATGGTTCTTACATTCATGCTCACCGACATCGACAGCAGCAAATGATGTCAACATCAGCGATGTCAAAGTCATGTCAAGTGATGTCAAACTTATTTTATGCATAGTAGGCTTGCCATGCTATATTTTGTTCGTATCCTATTCTTTCTGAAAATCCATTTTTGATGGAAAGTGGATTATCAGACACTGGAAAGCCTCAAGAGAGATCAACTACTGAAGGACGCATGATGACTTGTCATGTCAGTCTGGAACACCAATTTCTTTTAATGTGTTACGTCTACTTGTCGATACACTGAGAAATGATAAGAGCTGAATAAAATAATATATCGATAAATATTTGAATTAACTGTTCACTCCTACTATTGGTCGTGAAGTGGGGAGTTTACATGCTACTTCCATTTCAAGGATCACAAGGACATGGTGTGATCAAAGTACAATTTGAAAACACTCAGACTGGAAAACATAAAGGTGATCATCGTCCTGCCTTGAACCGTTCACATCTGCCCATTGATTCCCCGTTATAACCCACAATCTGTCGCCACTGCTGGAAACATGCCCAGAACTCCTCCCTGGACAGACGAGGACCACTTGCCCCCAACACCTTCATCAGCCAACAGACACAGATGCTTGTGATGAGCCGATTTAATTCATCCCTTATTACAGGTATAAGCAGTGGTGCAGATCTAGTTGAGAAGCGGGTGCTTCTATCCACACCAGTGTGCGTCATATACAACAACTAAATGAGCCGAATGTGTTTGGCAGTCACCTGTGAAAAGATCGCTGGCTGTGAAATGATGACGCCTGTTACTATTTGATGGTCATAATTTTCACTCCGGTGAATTGATGATCAGCATCGGAGACTTTATGGGGCCAGTCTCCTTATACAGCTTGCATTGACATCAATTAAATGGCACAAACTTAGTCAACATATCAAGGTGATGTGAATATACAGTAGATATAAAACGTAAATAAATGCTCCAGTTTGCTCCTTCAGAAAAAAAATGTATGCAAAGAAATATTAAGTCATTCGCTGGCAAAATAAACATTTCCATGTGGTAGTTCATAATTGTGCAACCTGACACTATACCAGGGGTGGGCAAACTTTTTGGCTCGGGGGCCGCATTGACTTTTAAAATTTGACTGAAGGGCCAGGTCAGCACGAGCTATGGTACATTAAAAAAATAAACTGCATTTGTTGACAGTCCATATCAAACATCAACAGAACAAAAGCATGAAAGTACTGTATTAATATACTTTTTTAAAATGACGACAGTGTTGTTGATGACCTATTTTAGCCTGTGCATTTCTGCAGATGGGTTGTGATCAGACCAGTAGAAGTAGAGCGATACAGAGGTCCTAGGTGGTCGAAAAGACCCCCCCCCCCCCCGTGTTCTGCAACTTCAAGTCAATGCACCACCTGGCGGTGAAATGCCTGTCATTACAAGTCCAATTGAAATGAATGCAATCATTCACATCGAACCTTAATTGTGGACCGACCTTCGGCGGGCCGGATTAAAAGGACCAACGGGCCGGATTCGGCCCACGGGCCGTAGTTTGCCCACCTCTGCACTATACTGTACTGAGTTGACACACCTTGCCTTTATGGCAGCACAAAATATTTAGGGTGGGGGATGGGGGGAGGGGGTTGGAGTTCATCATCATATCACATTGTGACTCTTTGCAAAATGTCCCAAATGTGTCAGATTGTGAGGGCATGTTTTGTGCATGTATAAGATAGTTTCACCACAGATTTAAAGGCCATTCCTCATTATAGATTTTAAGGTTTGGGTTTAAGTTAGTGTTGTTGTTGAATGTTAATAGTAATGTTTTTTTGTTTTCATTCGTGGCCACAAAGAAGAGTTTGGGCCCTCTATTACACATCTACTAAGCCATTATGAGCGCCAACCACATAAACACACCGTTGCCACTGTTCCTAACACTCGTTTTCACTTACCAGTAATACATCTAAAATGCAAAATGAAGAATATATACCAAGCACCTAATTACATTCATAAATTGCTGCATTCATAAATTCATGTAAGCGGGGCGTGATCTACAACCTGGCAGCACACTAGGAAACGTCAGTTTAATAAATACGTGAAAGTTTTTCTTTTTAATCCTGAAATGGCTTACCCTAATCGGAATCCCGCATGGCATTGTAGCCAGAGGTACAATCTTGATGGATCAATGTGCATTAAAATTTGTTGTTGTGCAAACTGAAATTGAATTGCCATGACTAACGTTGCTTCTACTTTCATAACATTTGAGTTGGATTAACTCATCAGGTTATCAGTACAGAAGTGCAGACATAGAATAATTAGATTAAAAGCCATTTCCCAGCAGCTATTTGAGGTTTGCATTGTTTAATATTTCATGCCATAGGTCAATAAAGAAAAACATCCAAAACAAAAATATATACTGTGGCTTGTATTTCAAAATAAAATGAATCCTAATTGCATCGAAGAAGGGAAAAAAAGGGCATATATGGTAAAACAAACTTTCAAATTGTAATTACTCATCTACTTTGTTTTTGTCAAAATTGTTTTTGTTCTTTGAGGTTTGAAGTTTTCGCTGGTCTGCTGTTGTCCACCTGTGCGTGATGAGCAATCACCTCCTCCTCCTGCGCCATCCCATTTGCTCTTGATTTACCGGCCGCTCGGTCGAAGGGCCACTGGAACAAAATGACCTGTTTTCAAGCCCTCTTGTCAGGAGACTTACGTCGCGCCTAAATATAATTCAACAAAAACGGATTCATTCATATCTAATATTAGACCTCGTCTAATTAAATCAAAAATATTGTTTTATGTACCATTTTGCAATGTAACTCAGTTAGGGACAGATTTCCAGCCAATGATACGATACGGTATACCTCGGCTATGCAGCCCATCATAGCATTGACAGTACTTGCATACTCTGTGTGCCCTAACTGTATGCGCCCTGCGGGTTAGCTAGCTAACACCAGTGCGGTGACGTTAAGAGAGGCAAATGCTAACCCCTGATCATGGCCAAACAAACAGGAAGCGACGCATCCGCCCAACCAAGCCGAAGTAAAAAAGAAATGTGGTTCCTTTAAAATGGAATGGCTGTCGCAGTATGTGCAAATAGAAGAACAAGCGGTGAAACTGGGTGAGATATTTTCTTTTTCGAATGAGAAAGGTCTATTCTGCAAAACATGAAGCCAAAGTAGCAAGTGAGTTTTCGGAGGGAAAAATGAGGGCGAAATGGAAGTTGGAGTACCTCAAGCGTCACACTCAGCTGAAAAGTCATTTGAAAGCTGTTGGAATTGTACGAACAATCAAGATGGGACAGGGGATTGGTTCATGCATTCCAGGAGAGCTCAAAAGAGCGAGGGAAAAGGAACGACCTGTCACACAAAGCAAAATCTGACCCCAAGCAAGTTAAAGTTCTCATTGACAATATTTTACTTGCCACTTAAGTGAATGCATCCATGCTGTCAGTTCAACAAATCCATGATCACATGGCAAAGTATGTGAGTAGCTGGCGAAGGAAAAACTACACCGTGGAATTTGTGAACTCACTCACCAAGATGCAGAATGAGACTGTCTGCAGGGTTAAAATGCACCCTGGCATTCCCTGATAGTAGATGATAGCACTCACATATCAGTACACAAAATGCTCGTCCTATATTTTAAATATAGGGAGGAAATGAATGTTAACAGTCAATCTGCGTTTGGTGGCATCATCCAGCTGACAGCATGCACTGCTCAGGATATTATGCTGGCAATAACTCCGTTTTACTCCAAACATGGGCTGGACATGCAGAAATGGTAATGATGACCTCCGAAATTAATGTATTGTATTCATTGCACAAAAACAACATTTGGAGGTAGGTGAGTAGTTTGGTTTATCAACAATATGCGCAGTATTACCTCTGAGCAGAAAATTAGTTCATCTGCATGCCTTCAATTTGAGGAAATGGAAAATTAGCATTTGCCGTACAATGAAACTGTTGTTTTTTTTGAAGAGCATATTCAATTAAACAGTAACACAGGAGGCAAAGTTATTTTTGATAAATGATTGAATAAATTAAATGAAGCCGATGATAGAAATGTGTTACACTGGTATTCATTTTCTGGTGGAATAGTGTCACATCCCTCGATTTACTCAGTGCAGAAGGTGAACTGCACCTGCTCCTTAATCATAGAAAAGGGGACTCTATGTCTTTCGGCGGTCTCGTATTTTCTTTCTTGGCAGACATACGTTGTTCTTCTTTGAATATCTTACCATGTTTTCTTTACCTTATTCTTCTTGTTTTACCCACATCATTGACTTTCTCCCAGATTGTCTTCCATATTGCATTTGGGTTTTTCTCTACCACTAACGCTTCAAATTTCTAATTCACTCAGCCTAATCCTCAAGTCATGAACTGTGAATTTGAACTTCCTAACGTTTTATTATTATAATTTTGACCATTTTTGTTAAAATGCATTGTTCCAAATCATTATGCCCAACAGTTTTTCAAGGCATTTTATAGGTTGGAAACAACTGTAAATAGTCATCATTGTTTTTGCTGAAATCAAAAGCTATTTCAATAGTCAAGTTACATTTTAACCCAAAGGACCTCTGATTTGATAGTGTCCGCAAAGCAAAAGATGTTAAAGGTTGTGAGGCAAGTCACGTCCGAACAGCAGTCTTAAAGGCTATTCTGACACCCTGCAAAGTAAATCAAGCAGAAGCTGCCCAAGGACTCACGAGTTCAGAGGATGCAAGTCTTGTGAACTAACAATGTGTCTGGCAATTGAAATAACTGTTCGAAAGCTCAGACTGGCTTGATTAGTATATTCTCAGTTAAGCCAAATTAAAGGGAAATAGTTTAAGGTTGATTCTCATGCTCAAGCAAATCCATATTTTGAAGCATGTCAGTTTTTTGGGATTTTTTTTTTGTTTCAGCAAGTCACATTTTTCATGCATGGAGAAAGAAAAAGGAAACTGGAAATGAAAAGAAACTTCATCATCATCATCCCCAAAAAATTGTGCTGAGTTCAATGCGTACCTGGTAAAACCACACCACCTGAAGATTCACCGTAAATCATTTTGATGATATTTAGGAAAAATGAACAAATGGCAAATAGAAAGAGGAAGTCACTGGCATCCCCGATGTCTTAAACTTTGCCGGGGAGGGTGCCTCTCCCCATTACATGCAGGACCACACAGAATTAGTGCCTTGCTCCTTTGAGAGAGGAATCTAATTTCGAACAGGCAGGTATGAGTATATTCCATCCCATGTCATAGTTCTAAATCTGACATTTGCCAGGTTTGCGCTCTCTCTCGGGAGTCTGTCGTTGACTGCAGCAAATGCCATACAATATCGAGAGACGTCAAGTGGTGTGCAAAAAATGATAACATGGATCTGGTTTCAGGAAGGGATCCATTTTGGGGCACTTTTTGTCTGCATCAATCCTGGTGGGATCGTTGCCGAGTTGATGGAGCTCGCTGAGCATACAAAATTATGGTGGACAATCTCCATTCACATTCCATGTGAGTTTTTCTGTTTTCCCAGCCAGGGAAATCCAGGATTGATGATGTCAGTAGTTTAGCTGTTTTACACATTATTAATGCATCGGTTTCACAGAACTAATGAGGAGATACTACCAGTAAATGTGTTGAATAAGATGTTGGTTAATGCAGACACATGCACAGGCTCATACTTTTGCACACACGCACTCACACACACACACACACACACATATACAGTATATATAGCACATTTTCGTAGCCAAGCATCACTCAGCAGGAGCATCCAATTTACTATAAGGGACACAGAGATGGGAAGGGGGTGGAAGTTCTGCCCGAGAGAGAAGCTCCTTGTTTGTGGCATCCAATGGGAGCAGACCCACTGACAGAGGGCCCTCCACGAACGGAAGATGTTATTGTGTGTAGAAGATTGAAACCACAGATCACAAATCACTTCCTTTGACGACTGTTTTGCTATGACTTTGATCAGATCAGCTTGGTCTGTATGGGGTATGATTCATGTTCTCTTCCTTTGAAAATACTGCATGCTTTGTCGGTGAATATTTTACTTCCCCCCCAGTGAGAGGAAAGTGTCATTGATACGTACGAGGATCTTTTGTCTCTAAAGAGGCATGATATAAACTGAAGGCTATTGCTGGCTAATAAAAAATACATTTGCATTTATATTACCATTTTTGTTTTTTATAGAGCTTAAATGGATTAGGAGGAGACAGATAGGAGAAAATGTTATGATAAATTCATTTCACATTACGTGTTTAAACAATGAAGTCCGCAAGGGCCTGACTTTGAATGCTGTAGCAAATATTCCTGCATAGGTTTTCTATACCTGTCATCTTGTGCAGGGCCGGACGAAGGCCGAATTAAGTCTCTCCAAGCTGAAATGACTTGCATACTACCTTCTGAGACGTTGAAATGCAATTGCACAACAGTGGAGTTTGGTAGAATTCAGTGAATTAAGTATCCAGATTTGATATTGGCGGGCAGTGTGTTTCTGATCTGGGTATTTAATTACCCAAAGCCACCTCTTAAGAGTACCATAATGTCGCCAAATGTTGTACAAAAATTCTATATAACGATGCATGGTATTAAAAGGGAGACACAGGCAACAGAACACGTCATTATGTATCTTTCAAAAAAAGCGATATACTGTATAACTTTGTGTGGAATTGCTAGGTCTTATATCAAAAAGTATCGGTCAACCTAAATCATATCATTACACCCCACATTAAAAAAAAAGTGGATTTTGCTGCTTAATTCAAATTCCACATTAATCGGAATATCTTGTTCAGACGAGTGGTGCTGCACATAACATACTATTGTAATGTAAAGACCTTTTTTTTTCACTCGACTTCTCCTTCAAGACATTTGGCTGTACAGCTGTTCAAGCCTTTGTAATGCATCATCCATCCATCCATTTTCCGAACCGCTTGATCCTCACTAGGGTCGCGGGGGTTGCTGGAGCCTATCCCAGCCGTCTTCGGGCAGTAGGCGGGGTACACCCTGAATCAGTTGCCAGCCAATCGCAGGGCACACAGAGACGAACAGCCATCCACGCCCACACTCACACCTAGGGACAATTTAGAGCGTCCAATCAACCTGCCATGCATGTTTTTGGAATGTGGGAGGAAACCGGAGCACCCGGAGAAAACCCACGCAGGCCCGGGGAGAACATGCAAACTCCACACAGGGAGGCCGGAGCTGGAATCGAACCCGGTACCTCTGCACTGTGAAGCCGACGTGCTAACCGGTAGGGCCGCCCTGTAATGCATCAGTTTAACTGAAAAATGTTCACATTTGAAAAGATGTTACTTTTGCAGAAACAGTACTATAAATTACAGTTGAACACACACCTACATAGTTCTCCAGTCGTATTTTGTGACTTTGAATCATGAATTTACAATATTGTATCCTTAATGTTTTTACAGGTCACACACAAACGTGCGCACACACACACACACACACACACACACACACACACACACACACACAAGCAAGCACACGCACACACAAGCATAGTTACATACATACATACTGCTCACATGCACCGTGACCAGCACAGATAAATCATCACTGTACATATGTAAACCAAACACAGCAATTCATTCTCCCCATATAAGTAAAAACACTCTGTGCAATGATTAATAGGGGTTGTGCAACTTCTACTCGGTACTGCATACTATCTGTGCTCTGAAGCAAGAAAAATAAGCAAGTCGTCAGTTTACATGATACAGGCAAGAAAAGTACCCCACTAGGCAGTTTGAGGAATGAGCATTCTGGTCCTTAGCTTTTTGTGTTGTGGGCTCAGCAAGTCATGCACATTCAAAAATGCTCAATAAGTTTTTAATATAACATTTATAAACACCCCTTTAAAGATCTTGGTGCAATGACACAAATTCCTTTTTTTATTGCTGTGGACTGAAAACATTTGGGTTTGATAAAATGTACAGTAATAATAATAATAATAATAATAATACATTTTATTTATAAGCGCCTTTCAAGACACCCAAGGACACTTTACAATAACAAAAAACACAAAACAATACGGGTTGAGCAGCGGCAGCCAAAACGCGCCAGCGTTCACTCAACCCGGAAGTCAGGTTGAGTGAACGGGTTGAGTATATATGAGACGATGGGCGCGAAGTCGATTGCTTATGCAAACAGATGTAGAAGCCATCAAATAAGCAGGCGCACCATGGATTGCATCTGCCAAACACGCTCAATCGCTGTGCAGTTCATTTGGTGCTTTCTAGGATGAGTAGATGCAAATAAATTCATTTAACACAGGCAATGTGATTTATTAAACCTGAGACAAACTGTGAAGGCTGATTTGGCATCTCAGTTGAAAGCCAGGTGCAAACAGCACATCGAACTGAGAGGGGTCGAGAAGAACTGGTCTTTCTGTGGGCATGTTATAGATAACGGAGACAAATATTACATGACAGTCCATTCAGCAATGCAATTTTGGAGCTTCTGAATGATATAAGAATTGACTTGGAGCCAGTCACCGAAGACAAAACTCTTTCCAGCGCTGCATTTCTTTGCAACTGAGTCTGCATGGTGGAGTGTGATGGAAAAAAGTGGAGGACCTAAATGCAAGGAAGCAGTCAGGGAAGGCTGGACTGCAGGATGTAGCAACCACCCCCTCACCCCCCAAAAAAGAAGTAAACATTGCTTGCCGAGTAACAAAAATATAATAATGAACAAAGTCCAGAAAAAATAGGAAACACGATTCAATGTAACAAGGAAAGACTTCCCTGTCCAGTGCAGGCCATTGGAGCAGCCTAAACAGCCAGGGCAGTCACTTGCCCCCGCAAAGAGCGAGAGCACAACACCAGACCCTGTCTTTTATAAAAAATTAAGATGAAAATGGCATTCACTTATGAGTGAAAACAATGTTAATACAAATCACATTGGCAAAATTGTTGTTTATAGATGCGTGCTAATCAGTGTGAAACCGTTCACCAAATTTAAAAAATAAATAAATAAAAGGTGAAGCACACCTGGACAAAACAGGAGTGGCTGGAGGGAGGGTGCCTTCTCAAGATTTGAAGCTTTCCATCAGGTTGGTTCATAAAAAAGTTAATTTCTCAAGGCTTCATGTGCACGCAAACACCTTTGCTGGCCGCTGGCAAAAACATTTCAACTCTGTTTAATGGCTGTTTTGCCCGTGTCCGCATGGATAATTACTGAAGGTAAAACACCATTTTTTAATTTAACTTATTTTGAACAATTTGGTCAATGTTCAGTTCAGTGAGGTGTCGCTGCACTTCTCATTCAAACCAGTTTGTTTTCCGAGAATAACAAAACACATTTTTTTAAAAAGGTCATATTTCAGTTCATACAGTCATATACAGTAACGGGTATTTTGACCAAGATCCAACAAGATGACAACTATCCATTCTCTGAACCGCTCATCCTCTCTTGGCTTGCATGCGTGCTGGAGCCCATTCCAATTGTCTATAGGCGATATCTAATCTTGTATGTTTTTTGAATTCCACTAAATACTTCCATTTACCATCATTTGATACTTCATTTTGCCCTGCGATTCTTTAACCAGTTGTTCGCATTTAAAAGTGCAAACCCCTCATTTCAATCCGGTGGTCTCCACAACTCTTGCACTTGTTGCCAATGCGCCGCGCAATATGTTTGAGTGAGTAGGCACACGATTTAGTGACTGTTTGGAAAAATCAAATTTAAAGTACATCACGTGCACACCAACAACATGTACATGATGGTATAGTGAACAGGCAATTTAGTGCCTACTATTTGGGATGTTAGTAAATTAAGACAAATGTGTTGCCCACATGAGTCCTATCGCAATGGCTATTCAAATAATAAATCACGGAATGTCTATGCTCACTTTCAGATTTTGGTTTTGCCTTTGTCCATGACATTCCTTTGAGTATAATGAGTATCGCTGTCATGAGGAAGCATGGGCAGGCCATTGAGTTACTGCGCCAAAGTAAAAATCAATTTATTTCGGCCACTAACAGTGTGATAAATATAAAAGAGACGCCAAAACAAAATAAAAATAAGAACAACTGGTGATTATCTGCATATAATCACTTCACGTCCTCTCAAAACACCGCAGGTATGTGATGGCTACAGTCAAACTTTTCAAGCATTTTCACCCTCCATGGCAATAGGCCAGACTTGATTCCCCACGCTGAAAAATGCATTTTCAAACCACAGGGTTACATACAATGCTCCATAAAAAAAAGTCCATTGGTTCAGCTAGCGTTTGAGAAATATAACCCAAAAACGCATCAGTGAGTGGAAAGGCATCACAATTTTACAGGCTATGCGGAAAAATGCCCACAGGCTGCCTCGACTCTTCTAAAGCTAAGCCATGTGTTTAAAGTACTCAATACCCATCATGGAGTACTAGTACTTGTTTTATAATGCCTCATGTTGTCATGTACGTGGGCATATGCATGTGTGTGTGCGTAACAAGCCATTCGGAAGAGGCATCAGCGTTGGACGCAAAGGCACAGCCGACATCACATTATGCACCTGACGTATATTAACAGTGATTGGGTGTGCTGAGTGTCAGCCAGGTGGTTCGGTTAAGGCAGGGGAAGGGAACTCCAGTTCCTCGAGAGCCATATCCTGCCTGTTTTAAATCCCACCCTACTCCAACACACCTGATTCAAATCATCAGCTCCTCAGCAAGCCCTGTCGAGGCCTGAAACGATCATGAACAATTGAATCAGGTGTGTTGGACTTGGAGTAGGGAGGGATCGAAAACGGGCAGGATATGGCTCTCGAGGAACCGGAGTTCCCTACCCCTGGGTTAAGGCAAAAGCAGGCGCTGCTGCTCACCTTCTGACATTTTGTTTGTTTATGAACGGAATCTTACTGTAAGCTTTAACTTTAACGGAGCCAGGACAGACATACGTGTAACGTTTTTGTCATCATCATATTTGCCATCACTGGTGCTATTTTCTGGTGACATTCCAAAACTAAATGAAAAGAAAAAGCAACACATTCACTGGGGTGAAGTATCAATGATGCTGAACTCAAATGTTGCAAGACACACAATGGTTCAAATTTCTTTTTGTGACTTTGCAGTCTTATTATTACTTAAATTTGGGTTGAATTCCAAATCATGCAATTTGACATACCGGTAAATATACTGCACAACCATGCAGGCCTCAGCATTTGACATAGGTGCACAATCTGACATCTAAAATAAGACTTCAATCAAAGCTAAATATGTTGTTAGTTTACTTTTTCTGGTAGTGTAGTGGTACATGCTGCTGTCTTAGCATACCCAGCCACTGCCGATTCCAAGCCCGGAATAAATGGCTGGGTCACAGGTGACTTGCTGAAGCAACTCCTGATCAGACAATTTGAAAGTGGCAAAAACAACCTGCCTGGGTGTTGTTTTTTTGGTGAACTTATGATGATATACATGAGTGGGATCATTTATTAGAAAACCTTCACCGTATGATGCATTGTGATTTTATTAGGTTTGTT
This sequence comes from Hippocampus guttulatus, assembly GCF_054856545.1. Classification (NCBI taxonomy): domain Eukaryota; kingdom Metazoa; phylum Chordata; class Actinopteri; order Syngnathiformes; family Syngnathidae; genus Hippocampus; species Hippocampus guttulatus. The sequence goes on from NC_141265.1 coordinate 4,468,204, forward strand.
CAGTGTTGCTTCCAAGGTAGTATTCAATCCCCTGACCCTCTGCTCACACGTTCTAGTGTTTTATGGCCCTCGGGCGGTGGTCAAAATCATCCACACTCTTGTTTAATAAAGCTTCCCCAACCGACTAAGATGCTTGCACACATCGCAACTCCTTTTTATTGACCTTGAAAGTGTCTAGCAAGTGGGTGATGGTGGCATAGAAGTCGAGTGTGATCGCTCTTCCCTCGGTTGCTGTCACGCCTCTGGTCAGATGTCATCCATCATGTCCAACTATTCGGGTTCACCTCCAGTCAACTGGACAAGACAAGAGGTCTTGTCATGGTGTCAGAGACTGAGTGATGACGCCAGGCATGTCTGAACAAAGCTCACTGCCTCAATAGGTGTCCTAAGTATAATGCGGTGCAATTAATTAGACTGGATCACATGACAATACAAAGTGAATTAGCTTCCTGCAGCAGAAACACAATCACAGAACAAGTAAAAGATTGACTGGAGCTGAAGATAAGTGGAAGCAAACTAGAAGGCTTTCATTCTTTACACTCATCAATGGGTACACAATACCACTTCAATGAAAGTCCTGTCACCTCTTATTTATTCCCGGATATAAGCCTACAAAGTGACTCCATCTTCCTTTCTGTCTGATAGTTAACTTGCTTGCTGACTTCCTCATAAATAGGACATAGAACATTATCACTATTTGTAATTGATCATTTGGAGTCAGAATTGTTTTTTGAGAAAGGCCTCTAGATGATGCTTAGTATTGATGCATAAATTGAAAAGAAGTAACATTGTGGTATGATTCCCACAAGCTTGGAGGACCGTATCCATAAATCTTGAGAATGTCTCAATTAACTGAGCGTTGAAGTCTTGCAGGATTCCCAGTATTCATCAAAATTCTTTGGTTTCATCTTCCAGGCCATCTGCTTTATCTCACCCTCAATATGCTCAATAATGTTCACGTCTGATGACTAAATTGGCCAGTCCTGAAGCACATTGACCTCCTTGACTTTAATTTGGATGCTGACATATGAGAAACTCCGAAAATTGACCTCTCTTGTGATTTGGAATTAATGGACAGCAAATCATAAATATTTCCGAATTCTTCAGCTGTTGATGTTCCCATCCACACTGCATGATTTTTGCACAACCAAACTTTGTTTTCTGTGTGCATCTTGTGTCCGTCGGTCCATGTTGGCTATCAGGATGCAGTTCATTGAAGGATTCATCATAAAAATCCACTTCCTGCCACTTTTCGACTGTTCATCCTTTCTGCAGGCTGTGGACCTTGGCAAATACAACAAAAACCTCTTGTTGTATTTTTTGATGTTTGTTTGTGAACACCAATTTGTCAATGGAGACCAGTGTTTTAGAGAATTTGACAACCTTCTTGTAAATGCAAGGGTTCCCAGTTAGTGGTTTTCATGTTGCCCTGTGTTGTGGAAATAACCTATACAGTAGTCCCCTTGAATAGATGTCTTCTGGGCTTACCAGACTTGGGCTTGTCATGTACGGCAATAGTTTTCCCCAATATTTTTGTTACCTCTCCATTTAATGCGATCTGGGTAGGAAGGATGCTGCTTTAGAAGAATTGTAAAAGAAGCCATCCATGACTAACTAAACAGAGCAGAGGTTTGAAGCATCACCTATCGTCTGCTTGCAGCAATTTCCTGACATATGTCCCACAAATATAGTTTCATTGCATGGGGTGAGTGTTTTGCTACCAGTTGAGTAAAAGACTCGTTTGTATGCAGGACAATCGTTCATTAGCCACACTGGGTGCAAGCGACAAAAATACACTACCGTGACCAATCCCAGGGGACACTCGCACTAGAAACATAAATCGAGAGACTTCATACGTAATGAAAAAAAAAAGAACTGAAGAAGCCTTTTGAATTGACAGTGAAATGTTCTGAAAAAGAAAAGGTTCAGTTGCCTCCATTCAATCTTTGCAGAACTCTAGTATTGATTTCCAAGACTGGATTGTAGATACTAGACAAATAAGAAAAGCATATCATCAGTTTCAAAATGTAATCAGTCGGGTATAAATGTTGCATTCAAAAGTGTATCACCATTCTCCTGTTGGCAGTTTTGCTTGTTTTCCAGTTACTCCTCTGAAAATGGAATATTCTGATTATCACTTCATTCTTGTAGTGCTTGTCCTGATGCCGCAATCAGAGAACGACGATGAGTGGTGCTGTTAAACATGAGAGAAAAATAGAGTTCTAGAATGAGAGACTCACCCTCCTATTAAGTGATAGTAATCACCACAGCCAGATTTGATTGCGGCTGCTTCTCATTGTCTATGACTCAATCAGTCAGTGTGCTTGCCTCCCCCCTGCGCACATTCCCCACTCATGTCATGGAATCAATTTTGCTGTCATTGCAACATGGTGTGTCAGCGTGGAGCAAAATCTCTTTCATAGTTCTGAGTGGAATTCAGTGATGTTCGAGTGGAGAAATCACATCAGAAATGCTACACCATGTCATTATCTGAGTTTTTCTGTCTACATCAAGTCACCCCAAGGAAATGAGCTCATGAAATATTGGAAACACATTCACATTAATGGCCACCTTCTTTTTCTCAGCACCAAGATTTACAAGCCAACGTTGACCTTATTATCGTCACCATGTCTTATGTGCCGCAAAGACCATTTGAATGCTCCAAGATTATTGCTGGCCGACAATGCAAGGTTCAATACATACAGTATCTATTTATTTTTGTTACGTACATCGTGTGTGCGCGCGTGTGTGTGTGTGTGTGTGTGTGTGTGCGTGCGTGTGGTGAGGGTGACCCTGACACCTTTTGTTCCCCAATTACAAACTTTTGTGCATAAATACAGTTATTTACATTTAATAATCCTCAGGAAGGAACCCCCGCCGCTTTTGGAGTGAAGAGGCTGTGGAATTAAACTGAATGTAATTCATAAGCATTTATGGATTTATCATTCTATCAGTGACTTTGTTTGCATGAACTAATAATGACCTTCTCCTTCAGTGTGACCTTCAGTTCACCTTTCTTTAGCCACTACCAGCCAATTAACATTTTTATGAGAGGCTGGTGTCAGTAGCCAATCAGCCTCTGTCCAAAGCATCAAGCTAACCCATTCAAGCATAAGGTGGTCGGGGTCGACTGCCACTCCAATAAATTTGACCAGAGACGGCGACCTGCTCACCCCTGTTTACTTAAAAGAGCTCTCTCTGACTTTCAATCTCTCTTTCTCCCTTCAATTGATTCATAGCCACGGGCATGTAGGCTGATAGCGGCCTGACTGAACAATGAGCATCTGTGTGTGAGTGTGTGTGCATGCATGTGGCTAGCCAAGCAGGAAAAATGACCTTGCCAACCCCAACGTCTCCAGTGACTGTTGAGAAAATCCACTGACGCTGGTTTTGAAGCTCGAAACATTCATCCGCATGGGTCCAGACGGAAACCAAACACATTCTCATTGATTTCTACCCAGGATTTACATAAAAAAAACTAAGTAAGCCATGGGTGTGCAATAGATCAATTCTTTAGTGTCAAATATACATATATCAATCAAAATATGATTGGTTATTCAAGTTGTGTAGATGTATTTAGCCTTAATTTACAGTTTGTCACGAAACGTTGCACTGTTGGATTCTTCAAGTTATGCATGGATGCATGAATGCCATGTGTTAACTCTCAGAACAATGCAATCTTGTTTTGCAGAAGACATTTCGGAGAAACAAACGGTGACATTCAGAAGATGGTCCAGGTTTGTCCGTGCTGCTTGCCATGATCGTTTCCCGGAAAGCTTTGGGTAAGAGGTGATGTAATTCCTTGATTTGTCATTCCATCCCTTCCATATCAATAATCTCAATATCATCGTGTCAGTGTGAGCACGAATGGTTGTTTATCTAATGTATGTGTGCCCTGTGATTGTCTGGCAACCAGTTCAGGATGTACGACAGCTGGCACAGGCACCAGCAGACCCTGCTACCCTCGTGAGGAAAAAGCAGATTAGAAAATGGATGGATATTAATACTGTATATTTCATAAGCAGCATCTCTGGTGAGTAATATGTATTTTGTGTAACTTTGTATGTTTTTGTCCTGTTATTGTATTCTGAACTCCTCCAGGTGATGCACATTGCATGTCACATTTTGATGTTATCTTTGTTGTTTTTGTTGACTTGGTTGTTTGCAACTGCAACGTACTTACCAGATAAAATCTTCTTCTTTGTATTTTCTGTCAGACTGGAAGCACATGAACTCTCACAGGTGCATCTTGGTACGATGACCAACCAACTAACAACTAACAGTTGTCAGTGGAAATACTGTAAGTTATGCTTGTTATCTGGAGTCATTCATCTTTGCTTTTCCTTTGCTGCTGTGTGCGCAGAGGTCTTGACACCTTCCTAACTTTTACTGTCACCACGCTCTTTAATTTCAGAGCTTTGGCTGTGCTAAACAAGACGGGCTTTTCATCACGAGGTGGGTGGGGGGCCACAGCACGGACACAGGCCCAACGCTGTCAACTTGGTCACACCTGTGTGTCCCACAACATCACAGACCATTTGCTCTGTTCTCTGGCAAACAAGACCACACACACGAAAACACGCACAAACATACATTCACACACTTTCTTTGATCTGACACTGATTGAGTGACTTAAGCACTATCACTGATGCATGTATTGCCGCTTACAGCAACAGATGAGTGTGCCGGAGGAAATTAGTCCATCACCTTAATTAAGTTAAAACGTCTGTTTTAGAATGTACAGCTTTGGTAATTAAGAGAGACTCGGTCGATGGAAAAAAGACTCAAGAAGGAATTTGTCAGACTGAAAGGAGAGCGAGGGGAACTGCTCCATCAGATTGGATGAGGTTCATGATTATTTGCAAACACCGCAAATTCCCAACATGCAGCACCTGCTGCGGTGGACCTTGAACAAGGAAACGTTTCTCCATTTCCCCAAACACAACCTGGCCACTCCAGTGAAATGATTCCGAGCGTGGGACCCACCCAACCCATGTTGAGCCTTTTGTGTGCTAACATGTATGTTCCGTGCAAATTTGGTGTATGAGCTGTCCATTGTCGATAAATATATAGAACAATACTGCAAATCTTTCCTTCCTCCTCAAATTTATTTTTTAAATGACAATACCTGACTGAAAAAATATCAATGACACTATCAGCAACGAGTCATCGTTGACTTGACTTTTGAAGTTATTCACAGTTTCACTTTTTCCACATTATGTAACGGCTTCATCCAAAAATTCAATAAGCTCATTTTTTCCCCTAACACAACACCCTATAATGACAATGTCAAAAAAGTTTCTTTTAAAAGCAAAAATTAAAGACAGAGACATGACATGTATTAATAGCATTTGCTCAATATTCCATTGATGAATTTTGGCAGTAATTTCAGCCTCAAGCCTTTTGAAATGTCCATCTTGGCACACCTGTCTTTGGGCAGTTTTGCCCATTCCTTCTTGCATCACCGCACAAGCCCCATCACCCCCTGATAGAGCTTGTGAGGTGATACACAACCATTTTCAGATCTCTCCAAAGATATTTGATTGGATTCAAGTCTGGGCTCTGGCTGGGCCATTCAAGGACAAGTTGAAGCCCCCTGAAGCCCACCTCGTTGTCTTGGCTGTGGGTTTAGGGTCATTGTCCTGTTGGATGGTAAACCTTTGCTACAGTTTAAACTCCCGAGCACCCTGAGGCACATTTTCATCCAGTAAGTCTCTGTACATTGCTACAAGATCTTCGTTTCAATGCTGGCTGATCTCCAAGTTCCTACCACTGAAAAATATCTCCACTTAATGATGCTGACCATGCTTCACTGTAAGTATGCCTTTGGTCAGATGATGAGCAGTACAGTACTTGCTTTCTTCCAACCACGACGCCTGACATTTATGTCAAAGAGTTCAAACTTTGTCTCATCAGACCACAGCTTTTTTTTTTTTTTTTTTTTTTAAGTTATAGTCTGAGACTCCTTCAGTGCATGTTGGCAAACTCCAGGCAGGCTGCCAAGTGCCTTTAAAAAGGAGTGGATTCCATCTGGCCAGTCTGTCATACAGGCCTGATTGTTGGGAGTGCAATAATGAAGGTTCTCCTCCCTCAACAGAGGACCGCTAGAGCGCTGAAAGAGTGGCCATCAGGTTGCTGATCACTTCCCTGACAAAAGGCCTTTCTCCCCAGATTGCTCGGGCAGCTCTCGGAAGAGTTCTGGTGGTTTGGAACTTCTTCCTTTCAAGCCCTTGTCCCACAGAGTGGTGAACGATTGTGAGTGTTTTTTCAGAGTCAGCGGATCTCCAATTAACTGAAATGATCACAGTTGGACTTGAATTAAGGTGCAAGAACCTTTCAAGGCTGATCAGTGGAGACCAGAGCTCAATTTTGGCTTAAATATTCATGTACATGTGATTTCTTGGGAAAAAAAGGGGGAAAAATCAATTTGCAATAATTAAAACATTTTTGACATTCTCAGAAAATGATATTTTGAGGGAAACATTTTCATTTTGAAAGAGGCTGTGTCATAACAAAATGTGGCAAAAGTGAAGCACTGTGAATAACTTCTAGATGCGCTGTAGATTTCTTTATATCGTCCATGTGTCCTAAATGAAGTAAGGTCTTGTTGGGTATTTCCCCAACGATAGTCATACTCTCTGAAACACTCACAGGCACACAATGTTTGGGGAATGTATCTTGGGTTTAATGTAATTTAAGAAAGGTCCCAGAAGTCCAAACAACCCTTTCTCCTTCTCAATGCCTCGTTACTGCTACAGTCAGTCAACCAATAAACCGCTAGAGGCAAAAGATGGAAAAACAGAAAGGAAAACACACATGAATACTCCTCGACCCACCCACCCCCATACACACACACACACTCACACACACTCATGTACGCGTGCACACAAATACATTTTGGGACCATTTTGATGTACAGAATAAGGCGGACATGGCACAAAATGATGTTTTGACAAGATTTGAATAGTATTAAGGTCGATAGCAGTTTTGACCTTGATGATATTTGAAGTTCTCAACATATACTGATGCTAATGCAGATACTGTAAGTCTGTCTGGGTTTTTTCTGTTTTTGTCTATCCCTGTACACAACCTGTCTTGTGAATTAGCCGTGCAATGCTTGTAGCAAGTAACATGAGAATAGTATGCGACCTTCAATGAAATTGATCCCCTAAAGAATAAATCACTGATGGAGTTGGAACTGAAAAAGTTTACAACAAAACAAAGCTTCAACAGGCAAGCATGACAGATAGTGGGCACACATTTTTGCCTAACCTGTGGTGTAATTAATGTGTATGTACATAAAATAACTACAAGGTCTCAAATAAACTACAGTACAAGGAGCAAGAATGCTCAGTGCACAGATTTACAGATTTTAGCAGCTATGTCGTAATTTTATGAAAACTGACATGATGTGTGGATATACGGTAATTGTAGATTTGCTGGGGTCGACATAAAATTGAGAAGTTTCAGGATTTAGTCTTACAAAAAGTTAGCCAAGACAATCCTCTGGTGTAATTACTACATGTTGATTTCATAAAACATCTTTACACCATATGCATTACAGTATCATGATTACAATAGCAAAATAAATCAGTTTCACTGAGTGAAGTGGCAAACATTCATCAAATATAATTTGCAAAATTTTGGCTTGATGTTACATTATCTTTCCTTCAAGTGCCACACGCCCTGGTTATCAGATCAAGTCTATAAGTCCTTGTTCAAACAGCTGTTACGTGTTTCCTCGATAGAGACACTTGGTGCCCGTAGCTGTTTTGACATATTCTGCAAAGACCCCTGCTAAAGCTCTATGGCTGTTTGGGGATGTCCGAATCCCCCTGGTTTAACAGAGGCATTGATCAGATATAACACACACATACGGACCCAATGCAGACAGCAGAAAGGCCATTATAAATAGATAGGCAGGCAAGTAAAACATCGTGTATACCCCAAAGATAGTGAAAATGATGCACTTATGCGTTCATTATGATATGCATGCACAACCAACATACAGTATACATTTAAAGTCTCAAATGTAGCGTGGGTCCAGACTCCAGACGAGCACCATCAGAAATCAATTGACCTGTAAAGCGGGCCCACTGTAAAGCACCGAATGATTCATGAGGCCCCACGCTTCATCACCTCCTCCTTTCATCTGTCCAGCGACTCTACTGGTCAGTGGCAGTGTTGAGATGCAGTCTATCAGAAGGCTACTCGGAAGAAGCTATGTCTAGCTGTTTTGGAGGCAAGAAAGGATGTGTGCAAATCACGTGTTGTTATCCCAGCAACAATGAGCGTTTCAGCAATTTGCAAAAAATCAAGCCACTAAATGAATGGGATTCATTGAAGTTTTTAATAGGATTTATTTATTTGTGGTCTCGTTCACAAATGTGATGAAATGTTACATATTTAAATATACTCAATTGAAAGAGTATACCCCCGAACCAACTCTACGCTAAAGAATTTTGTGGTTTTGAATCATCAAAATAGAATGAGATAAATCCTGTAGCACACTGCTGTTACCATCCCCGGCCAGGTGGGGGTGTAATAACACAATGTGCCATTCCCTGATACTTCTGTCCTCTCATTTATGAGGTGGGGTTTATGCCTCGCATATGTCTGTGGATTTGATACACATTACTACGTATGCATATGTGTATGTGTTCCTTTACAAGGATTTCCCGAACCTGGTATTTGACTGACAGCAGCAGCCTCTCCTTCTTTTTGGGATATTCTTCGACAGCTGTTGATTCAACTTCAAATTGCTGCCTGACTCATCAGCGGAGCAAACAGACAGATATGTGTTAATGAACCCACATGTTGCAGGGATATTAGCTGCCTCTGAGATTGGAAAGCGGCAATGTTTCTTCTTTACTTGACGACTTGTGAAGTGGTGGGATGGGAATGGGGTGTAAAGGGCAAAGGTCAAGGGCGGGGTTGCACGGTTTTAAGCTGCTAAGGTCCAACAGGTTATCTGAACCTAATGGACTGGCTAAAAGCAAATACAACTAACAAAGCCAAAAATCAGTGGTGCATTCAGCCATTCTTGAATAGATTATAAAGAGCTGCGATAATACTCCTTTTTTACCTGAGGTCAAACTGACGATTGTAAAATAATGTCTCACTGAAGATGAGTACAGTATATATTTTTTGTTTTTCTTAGATGATAGATGCACCCTTAAAACAATAACCACCGATAGCTCTAATACAGCTACAATTTCTCAAAAACAAAAAAAAAAGTGTTTATGTATGTGCGGTGTGTTTACCTTTGCCAGGATAAAGGAAAGTGCTGATAGATTTTGGAGCATGCAATTATACAACCCATCACAAACAAACTTCACCATGTAATGTGATCCTCAAAGTGAGTGTCTTGAATTCCACATTTGAACTGAAGCAACATGCTGTCTAATGGTAAAACGTGATGCGCTGCATCCATTTCAGAGGCAAATATTAGATTGGTGTTGGAGGGGGTTGAAAGCTATTACAATGAATAAACTGTTTATAAAGTTAATGGACCATAATGCACGGCAACATTTCCGGTGGAAAGGTGTGGATGGTTACGTGGATCCGGCTTTTTTCTTATTCCAAGCTGCAGCGACACCATATAGAGGGATATTAACCTGATTGTTTAAAAGTGTGATATTGTGGGCTTGTGGAACAGATACAAGACGATACCAAGGAGTGGCCCCTCAAGCCTGTGGTTAGACAACTGTTGTATGATCACATACACTTGTGAGTCGGTCCTTGCAGCAATGAGCCGCCATCTTCATCAACGCTGGAGAAGCTAATCAAACTTTGGCCTCCTGTCAGGATGCCAATGACATCATTGCTGGCTCAGCATCGGGCCGCAGCTAGTCATGAAGGGCTTCGGGCAAAAACCTGTACAGCAAAACCACTATTTACAGTCACAGCATGCCCTTGTGTCAACCAACACTTTAGCAAATACTGTATATACATACAGTATATGATATCATTTTAAATATAAGCATGTCATATAATGTAGTATAATAACACATATACGATTCAGAGAATCTGGGGGAATCTCTGCACGTAAGCAACAAGGCCAAAAACCAACATTTAATGACTATGACCTTAGATCCCTCAGGCGGGACTGCATTAAAACGGACGGGACGGCATCACTGTGAAAAGGCCATTGCCACGTGGGCTCAGTCACGCCTCAGAAAACCATTGTTCACACAGTTCGTCCCTGCAAGTACAAATGCAAATTAAATCTACCACGAAAAGCGGCATTATTCGTGCGGTCAGTGTGGAGAACCCAATTGGTGGCAGCATTAAAATATTATCTTTCATGTATTCATCCATCAAGATCCTCCACGTCAATATGATGCAATGGCATGAAAAACAGTGTAATAATATAACTTATTGATTGGCAGATGTGAGGTATTTATTGTTGGTAGAGGCCAAAATTAGACAGCTACTACTGCATGCCCATAGACAAGTATTTTACCACTGAGGCCTCTTTTGGCCAAATCGAGGCTTCTGCATTTGAGAGAAATGGCCAGTTTGGCTTTGATTCTGAGGGAAGGTGAGCCGCCTCTCTCTGAGGAGTCAGAATCATCCATCCAGGTGGATGCTGACAGGACAAGATAAGTATCTCACCCAGGGCCAAAATAACACAGTGTCCCATTGAGACCCAATAATTACATGGGCCTACTGCCACACTGGCCCTGATGTATGCTCCCAGATAGCCATCTCACAGCCACGAAGCTCGTGCACACACACGCACACACACACACACACACACACACACTCTTAACACATGCTTTGAATGTCCACATGAATATAATCAGTAAGAGGGCCAATGACTATGTCGTGAATATGACAATATGTGGGAGGTTATCTTTGAATATTGTGCCTCAAGTAACACTTTGATTGACAAAGAATTTTCTTTTGCTTCTAAAATAAGAAATATCTGAGACACCTCCTTCTGTCATGAAAAACACTTCTCGCCTTCAACTCTTGGCAAGAATGATGGAATCATCACTCCTGGAGAATGGGCATTTCTGGTACATTTTGGAGATAACAGGCAACTCACGAATTTTCCATGAAAAAAATTTCATTCAAAACACCACTCTCCTGCCTCTATGATACACAATAAAAAGCAAAAAAAAAAAAAAAAAATTGTTGTTGGATTAATTCTCCGGAAAAAAAAATTGGAATCTCCACCACCATGTCACCATTAAGTAATTACTTGCAGATCCTCTGAATTTTCGAACAACTTGCAGTTGCTGAGGCATGGACTGACCCAGGGGTAGACAACTCTGGTCATAGAGAGACGCTTGTTTTTGAAGTTCCCTCTCCCAACACATCTGATTCAAATGATCAGAATCATTATCAGGCTTTTACAGAGCTTGCTGATGAGTTGATCATTTGGATCAGGTGTGTTTTGCAGCAGGGAGGGATGGAAAACAGGCAGGACTGCGGCTCTCTAGGGTCTGAGTTGTCTACCCTTGGACGAACCTGACAAGCAGTAATATCAATCTGCTCCAATTTCCTCTGATTGCTCAGTTTTGCAGGTTAGAGTCTTGTCATTGGACATTTTCTTTGATTTCCAGCACCTATTTTCAATTGGATTGAGAGCCGGACTATTTGCAGGCAAGGACGTGCAATGAGGTTCATGACTGGTGAGGCACTACTCTTCTGTAGTCGGGAAGAAAATTATGAACCCAAAATACAATATTTGAATATTTGTTTTCAAAGCTTTTAGTCATGTTTAAACAAATTCCACACGGCTCAAAAATATGAGAGCAATAAAAACAAAATAATTTCTAACATAAGGTCAGGGTCATAATTGTGTGGTTGTAAAAATTTGTAATTTTTTTGTTTTGTTTTGTTTTGTTTTTGGTCTTGCCTTCATGCTGAATATGTTATGAAAGCCCTGATAATACAATTACCTGGTGCAGTTGTCACCAAAGTGGTGCCCGTGGTCACCAGTTAGCCCTCAAGGACCACATGAGCAGAGCGCGGGCGGGGCTGTTCTAAAAATAGCTCACTCATGACAGGACATTGTGATTTTCTAGAAGTGATCATTTAAGAATGTTAACACTGGCAGAGATTTGCAATAATAGTGTTTCATTTGACAGATTCTTTTTTCCTAAAGAATGTGAGAAATCATTCACATGATCGGTGTCTTCACAAAGATGAATATCAATATTTATTGTAAAACATACCATTACGTCAAGTCAAATGTATTTATTTTGTGCTTAAACACAAGAGAGTCTAACACTTTACAAGACCACAGCTAATTTGTTATTTCAGAAGAACAGTGATCCCTTGCTTATCGCGGTTAATGGGGACCTCAACGCACCGCGAAAGAGGAAAATCCGCGAAGTAGGTACCCCTCCCCACCACCGATGGATGTACATGTGTATGAGTATATATATATATATATATATATATATATATATATATTTATGAGGCCAAATTTAATGCTATACATGCATGTGGAAGTAAATGTTTGTAGTAATTAACATTACTTAATGCTCTATAAATTATATATATATATATACATATATGTATAAGATGTATAAATTAGGTTAGTGTATAAATAACAAAACATAGTAAACATAAACATGAAATATACATGTAATACTGTATATGTAGCGCTATGTGACTCGCTGTTGTTTTGCTGACTTTCACTGCCTCTCGCTGACTTACACTGCCTTTTGTGGCATTTTCTCTGGGTTTGGTTTTTAGGAATATTTTGGAAAAATCCGCGATGCACTGAATCCGCAATAAGTGAATCACGAAGTAGCAAGGGATCACTGTATTAATAACATTATATCATCCATCTATTTTTACAAGATGTGACTTGTGTTGCCTTTAAATCAAAACTAGAACTTTACAGGATACTGATTTGTCTGGTCATTAGCTGCAACATAAGGTTAATTCACAATATAAGCAGGAAAAAAAGTGTTTGTGAGAGATCCATTAGAGGAAAGTGATTGGTGGCCTTCTCAGGATTATATTAATTCCAGTGCGTGTATGTGAAGGGCTTCCTCCCCTGCAGCATTTTACATAAATCCCCAGAGTGAGTACAAGGCCAGGCTATTGTGTGAACTTGCAGGTGATGTGTTCTTTTCTTAAGTTGCCACCCTTCATCCGATGAGCCGATATGCTGACAGCAGCACATAGGGCCAACAACATCTGATACGGACGCCTCGGGGCAAGTTCACAGCAGTCTGGAGAGTTCACAACATGTCTAGCATTGTGCAATCGTCCCCTGGGTCCAACACCTATGATTTATGTTGAGATACAATGATCCGATCATGTGTCAGGTCACTTCCACATCCACAGCCGGGGCAGTGACTTAAAAGTAAGAGTGAAAAAGCTCAACATGTGAGGAGAAAAGGAATTTCTGCAGCGCCCTGTCACATTTCAAGAATCCACTTTGAAGTATGCATGACATGCTATAATGTTTTCTTGAATGCAACCAACCCGGAATTTCCCCAGTTGTGTTTCACATTGAAATTTTCTGTGGCAACAATATCCAACAATTGGTAGATCACACTAAAAATGATCATGCGTGACTTCAGGTGAAGCTATGGCCTGGGAACATGTTGACCAGATTTGTGCTTGGCGGAAGTAAAACAGGCTTAGGGAACAAGTGCATAAGAAAGTCCCCAAAGCATCGCAGTCACTGAAACAGTCTTCATGAATCTCACCCAGCATGACAGGCCGATTAGAACCTCATAAATAGCCTCGGACCATATCTGATACTCCACACTAAAGGGTGGGGATTTGGAACGGATATGTTCAATGCTAAAATTGTGTACAGGTGATATTAATCTGCAGAACAACGTTTCTACACTGACAAGGTCATATTGCTCCTGCTCATAAACAAAAATTCACTTGACACTTGCAGTCAAGCACAGATTAGAACATTGAAAGGGAGGCATTTATTCTTCAACGCTTGGAGCTTTGTTCTCTGACAATCTATTGGTGCAAGCGAGGTAAAGGGGAAAATGAAAATACAACTATCAATACTAATCATGGTAAGAGCTGTAGACCAAATTGCAAACAAAGTTGTATCAGTGATAGTAAAGTGTGCATTGGTACTGACATATAGATACCTTCGATACTAGATCATAATGTTCTTAAATTGATTCTCAAATGAAAATAAAACAGCTCTGATGCTTCCGTTGTGGTAATTTACACTGTACAGTAGGCTACAACATTTAAAATCATTGACAAAAAAAAAAAAAAAAGAGTTCAAGACTTTTACAAGCAAAGGAAAGAAATATACAGTAAGTGGCTTACTAATACACCTGTATCACCAACATGAACCTTGGGCTCCATTAACTGACGAGTCTGCAGACCTCAGGAACCTACTGTGTTTGTAGTCCATTTCTATTGTGCAATGTACAGTACTACTATTACTACCAACAACAACAACAACACCGATGTTCCATAAACCTACCATGCACGTTTTTGGACCGTGGGAGAAAACCAAAGTACTTTGGGGAGAACATGTAAAGTCCACACAGGAAAGCCGGAGCCCGGATTATAGACTGTGAGGCACATGTGCTAACCAGTCTGCCACAGATAATTTAAAATAAATATATATATAATTTGGCCTTAGTACTCAAGTCTCCTTTTTGTCCTATGTAATTAAAAAAGTTACTAATACTAACAGAGGCAGAACATAAAGAGCATCAAATGACAGGTACAGTACTTAATTAACTTTTTATGGAACATAAAAACATAACATTCCGGATGCCATTTTTAAATGCATTGTAAATCTTAACTGGAACCTTTCTTGGCTTGAAGCCCCTGCTGCAACAGTTGCATTACCTCCCACCATTATTATCTTGCACTTTAATGGGCTGTAAAAGCCCTTTCCTCCGCTGGAAGTTCCCCTCCTGCTGCTTCATGTCCCTCTGCTCAGCATCGCGTTCCTGGCTGTTACACTTCAGCACATGGCAACCAGCAGGGAAGGACAACCATACCACTGACCTGTGAATCTGTCATATCAACATTTGTAAGTTCTCTCCTCAGTGCATCTCAACAACTTAAAGTAGATACTGGTAGCATTGTCTAATTCTTTTCAAACAAAATATTTACCAGCCTCCTTCGATCTTGGAAGGTCATCGGACCACATATCCAGTCAAGCATGACTAAAAAGTCCAAAGTGAGAGTGACAGTTCATCTGGCACCGTGAATAGATGAAAAAGAATGAAGGGGAGCTTCATTGTCCTTTTCTTCTTTTTCGCTTGACTTACAGTTGCTGGGCGTGCGACTCTTTGAACTTGCACAGACAGTTGTTGACTCTGTGTCTCCAGGATGCTCATTCTTTAACCACGGCCTCCCACGAGAAAGGGGAAAAAATAGTATAGTATAAGACATCTATTGCAACGTCTGTATTTATCTGGGCATGTTCCTAATGAAACGAACTGAGAAACTACATGAGCAACATCTGTGGTGCCAGATACCGTCTCATGCATCCACTAGTGGCAAAGGCATGGGAAAATGACGAAACTCAGCAAGAATCACGTCGAAAGAGTGTTTTGAATGAAAGACTCAAAATTGCGCATAGGAGTGAATGTTTGTGTCAATCCTGTGTCTGACAGATGATCAGTCAATAACAGGGCCAATGTACTCTTCCTCTTAGCCTAAATCAGCTGTGATTGGCTGCAGATTGCTGCAGACGTTCCCAATGTTCTTGTAATAATAAATGATGCAACAACAGGTCATCTGTTTCAGAGGACTGGACTCCCAGCACTTCCCATTGCTCATACCTCAGCCCTGCAACCCAGCCCGGGTGTCACAAGCTGTTGATGAACTTGTTTCCAGACAGCCGTGGTACCTTGGCCGGTGGTTGAGAATCGAGGAATGCACCCAGTGGGACCTGAAAATGAAACACCTGCTGCTCTCGCCCACTCCACTCCCCGACTCCCAGCCTTCTCCGTTTACCCAACTCGCCACCGCTACCATTTGCCATGCTATGGGTTTGTATCCCAGGAATCGCAGCGACGGTGGCCGTGCTTGTATTTGTGTAGAGAACAGAGTGTGTTGTTGTGTGAATGTGTGACTGCCCATCTGTCCAGGTTTTGTGTGTATAATCGTGTCTGAGGGTGTGTATGAGGGGGAATAAGACAAGCAGCTGACGCCTAATGAGCTTTAATGAGTTCTAACAGTGGAAAAGCCATCTAGAAGCCATGGCCTTGGCATTATGATCAATGCCAATGGATATAAGCCATCTAAAAACAGCCTGGGAACCAAGCTGAAGTCCACTGTGAGACACTGGCTTTATTTAATGGGAGGCGTTGAATTACCGCACTTAGTGGTGACTACAGACGCCGCAGTAAATTCACAAATCAGGCACGATGAAAGTAAGAATGGCAGCCGAGCAAATGCAAATGGTCCTTGCTCATGACGTCTGCCATGGCATTCGATGAGTTGTAGTCAGCAAAGGCAACAACATGGATTGCAACAGTCTCTAATATTACGCATGTGATGTGGGAGATTGGACACAATCGATCCCGTATAGCCGCTCTCGTTTTTTGGCTGCCGCCACAGAAAAGTGCGGTGTTCATTTTTGAATTTTCTCTCCTTATGACAATGCACTGCGACAACGTTCCCACCCCCAATCTCTCCCAGCCCAACAAACACACACATGCCCTCGCAATTATTCTCACACACGGTGGTGCGCATACACACACACTTGATACTTTTCTTTCCCTTTCTAATTCACACACTGCTGAAGCTGACAATGTGATCCCTTTTACGGGGCAGCTAACACAAACAGTTCACAGGCCATAAGTCCTTGTCTCAACTTTTTTTTTTTTTGTTTGACCATAAGTTACAGACTAAAGCCCTCGAGGGACATTAGTCATTTAGCAAAGACAGCTGAGACCCAACCACAGGACTGTTTGTAAAAAAAAATAAAACATTAAAAAAAAACTATGAAAAAAGAGAAAGGAAGAAAAAAAGAGTACAAAGTACATTTATGTGCAAAAGTCTGGGTGATAGAATGAATATAGTTGCTTTTATATTCATATGCTCGTGTATTAGAATTATACTTTTCAAACAGTATATTTCTATTTCTATTGTATGACTGCACACAATTCCGACAAGGGTTCAAACGGAATTGCTGAACTCCAAACAAATATATTCAGTACTACTTTGTAGTGCAGCTTCACATTCTGAGTCTCTCAGGAGACTTAAATACTGTACATGTGCTAACATTTCTGATGCCGTTTTAAAGCATCAGTGTGTGTGTGTGTGTGTGTGTGTGTGTTTAGGTAGGAATGCATTACTGAATGTTGCAATAAACCTGGCAGTGGACACTATGACCGACTGGCTAGTTAACAGAGGACCTGTCAGTGTGAAGCGAATGTTGCTGAAAGAATAACACAAGTGCTGCTCCTTTAATGGCATGCAGGGACTTATTAAATTGGAAAAGTGTATATTTCATTTGTGGTGAGACACACAAAAGCGCACATCAAACACTCACACACTCATTTCCACAAAAGTAGGGCATATATACAGTTTACAGCTGTTCTGTCTCAGCTCGCAGACATTGTCTTTATTTTTTGTCACGATGGGACAGGTATGCAAAACCTGTGAGCGCCACATTCTATTGGCCAAATAGATTCGTCCCCTGAGTTACACTGGTCAACAGCAAATTTTAACCAGATATAGCTTTCGGTGTCCTTAAATATGTTTTTCACACAATAATGTATCCATCCATCCATTATCTGAACTGCATATCCTCATGAGGGTTACGTGCTGAAGCATATTCCAGCTGTCTGAACTGGTTGCCAGCCAATCGCAGGGAACACATAGACACATAGACGAACAACCATCCATGCTCACAATCACATTTAGGGACTATTTAGAGTGTTCCATTAACCCGCCATGCCTGTATTTGGAAGGTGAGAGGAAACCAGATTACCCAGAGAAAACCCATGCAGGATAATCGAACTAGAGACCTCTGCACTGTGAGGCGGATGTGTTGACCAGTCGCTCACTGTGCCGCCCTTACTATAAATATACCACTATTCATGTATACCATGTTTCAGAAAGAAAGAAAAAAAGTTCCACCCGTTGCTGAACATAACCCTGGACAGAGGTGCGGGGATCAAACAAATTTCATTTGAAATTAGTTAGAGTAGTAAATTGTTTCATATCATTGTAGAAATGCTTATGTACAATTAAAGATCTCCACCCAAAGAGATGCCTCCTCCATCTGCAGTAAAGTGAATAAATTCCCATCACATTTTGAAGCCGCACATGTTCAGACCCCTGTTCGTTAGTCAATGGGTTCGAAAAAATGTGTTGGACTAGCAAAATAAACAGGTCGATCTCACACCCCATATACATGATCTACTATTTAGTCCCCTGTCTTCCCAGAATACCACCTCCCAGATAACTCTCAACGGGCCTTTAAATATTTTTGCCTGCTTATGTGAGACCTCATGTTTGGATCATAACAAAAGATGCATTCAACTTTTAAATGGCGATTCCCGGTATACCTTTTGTAAGATTGTAAGACACTGATAATAAATATATTTTCTTTTACGTTCTCAATCTAAATCCTGGAGACACTGCAAATCTGATAGTGTTAATTCAACACCACACGGTGTTAATTTTAACACCGAAAAAGTGTCTATAGGTATCCACAATGGGCGGTGTTAAAATAACATTTCCTGAAAAGTTAAATGTTCAACATCCAATCGTGTGTTACAGCCACAAAATGGAGTGTTGACACTACTATGCGTTTGGATTAACATTCATGAGTGTTCAAGCCATAGACTATACAGTGAGAGGGAGAATACACTGTTTTACTACCTCACATTGTCACTAATTGGGCCTAACACGGACGGACTTCTTCTGCAACACTGGCGGGCGCCCATTTTGCTGATGACCGACAGAAATAGACCCTGCCTGTCTTGTGTGTTTGTTCGTGAGGCTGAAGACAGCAGGGTTGCTTCTCTTGTGAAAGCGCTATATAAATAAAGATGTATTGTATTGTTGACTACGTAGGGAAACACTTTGAGGCATTTTAATCAAACTGGATTTACAGTTAAAGTAACAAGTTGGACTGACTGATTGACAATTACAGTTTAGTTTGGATTGAAAGAAAATGACAGACTGACGATGACTGACGGGTGCCCAGGACATTGATGAATGTCGGACAAGCAACATTTTGTAAATAGTCCACCTATGCTGGATTTAAAACCATCCCGAAACTTTCTTACTTGAGAGACCGCTTTGCAGTTGGGCTTTGACCCATAATTTGGGGTGGGCAGCCACTATGGGACCCTTCAGTTGATCTTGTACAGGAGAGGGGCCGGATTGGGTTATATCGTCCAGCCTTACAGTGTACAGACTTTTAGGTCTTCGGTATGTTTGCAAACGGTACAATGTTCAGCTACTTTTCTAGGCCAGGTAGTCTTCCTTCTGTGCTTGCAGCAAGCCTTGATCTTAAAGTGATTCTTCAGTGTCACTTTAAGACATACCAAAGTAAAAACAGAGCTCCTTTAGAAGTGACTATTAACCTCAAGCACAGGGGGATCCACTTACATTCAAATATTTGACTGCCACCAGTAAATTATGTCTTTTATACTTTGCCATGTTAGTTGAACATGCACAAACTAGTGTGAAAAAAGCAAAATGTTTATCAAAGTTGCACAACGATAAGTCTTGACACTGTCAGACAAGACATACTAAAATTCAGCAATTTGGGTTTTTTTCTGTGGCTGTTTTGTAATATTTGGTTGAATATCCTTGACGTTGTCAGTGACAACTACACATTAATATTGCAAAAACAGAATTTTTGATAATGCTCCGGTGTTGCGTTTTATTAGTGCATGAAGGCATGGAAATTGTCCACGGTGTGTGTAAAACGCTGTAAATTGTTTTAATTTGAGTTGACAACAGTCCTGCACAGTAATGTTTACTAATGATCCATCCATCCATTTTCTGATCGCTTATCCTCACAAGGCAGAGCATGCTGGAGCCTATCCCAGCTGTCTTCGGGCAGTCGGCGTGGACAGACTTAACTGGTTGCCAGCCAATCGCAGGGCACACAGAGACGAAACAAACATCTGTGGCCACTCTCACACAGAGCGACAATTTAGAGTGTTCCAAAGCCCGCCTGCATGTTTTTGGAATGTGGGAGGAAGTAAGAGTACCCGAAAAAAAACCCACACAAGCACGGGGAGACCATGCAAACTCCGCACGGGAAGGCCGGAGGTGGAATCGAACCCTGCACCTCTGCACTGTGAGGTGAACATGCTAACGGTTAGCAGTGTATTTTGGAACCGTATTGCTATGTGCTCCGACAGAGACACATCATGCATATCAAGGAGGAGGTCCACAGACGTCTCTACTCCACCTTCCCAATTACAAATCTATCTTCACCTCTGCCATCCTAGCTATTCTGACTCTGCCGATAATCTCAGACTGAATCAGATCTTCAGTTCCTTTCCAGCAATATGACTTCCTTGGGTCAAGGATCAATGTCCTGTCACTCATTCAGTCCCCGCTGATTAGTAGGTTGGTCAAGGTCACCCAACAGTTATTTGCCTTGACGAAAGGAGATGTGAGAATATAATTCATGTCCTTTTTAATTCCAAGAATGATTACGATACGGTGTCCATCTGATTTTCCTCCCCAATGTTATTCTTCAGTCAGGTAATATTATTCATCATTAAAAAGTGATCATTTCTTCCAGTTTTTATAGTCATCCATCCATCCATCCATTCTTTGTATCGCTTATCCACACTTGGGCATGCTGGAGCTTATCCCAGCTGACTTTGGGCAAGAGCCAGGGTAGGCTAAACCCTGAACTGGTCGCCGGACAATCTCAGTTTTCCACTCATCACAACTTCAATTGTTTGTTTCCTGCAGTGCCTCGGAACATTTCTCACAATTTTATGCCATGTTTATTGTCCAAAGGCTTTGTATCCATTCTCTGGACTGCAGACTTCCTCGTGGGTGCCCTCACTTGAATTTTCTCACATGGCCTTTCATGTGAACTGCTGCTTGCTTAGATCATGGCAGTGTTTGTTCATTTGAAAGGCTCTCGATGACACATTTGTGTCAGGAAGTAGACCCGCTCATCGACTACCATACAGAAGCACAAAAGCAAAGCAGACGGCAGTATTTACATCAACAGCAACATTTAAAGCTGAAACAATGTGGCCCTTGCTGCAGCGTGTGTCAACAAAGCGATGCTACAACAAGACCGGGTTAATTTGCCCCCATAGAATGCGATGTACGGGAAGAATGAGCGAACGATTGTGTTTTGTTTTTGCCTCCAGCTTCGCAAACAGCGGCACTGACAAAGTAACCTTTCTCTGCTGTTTCCTTCCACTCTGATTGGACTAATTGGGACTTGTTGACAGCAAATCCCATCCGTACGGGAATAGGCCAATCGCGTCTCTGCATCTGTCATCCCTGGCACACAAGGCTTCCACTCTCCTTATAAAGGCCTTTGTCTCGCTGACCTGAACGACCTCTGTCTTTTTTAAATATAGTAAGGCTTATTATGGCTCCCTACATACAATATGAAACCTTTTAGAAATGAATGTGATGCATTTCGGATTTAGGTTTTGAGATTTTTTTTCCCTTGTCTTATTAATCGGTGTGTGTAGTAAATGTATTAACTTTAGTTCATTTTCATACTGTAGGATGCACTTAAGACTTTGAATCTTCTAAAAACTGGACAATTTAATGAAGTGCCCAACAAGAAAATAAAGCACAAGAATTGCACAAGAAGCAACAAAATGCACTGAAACACCAGATTTATTTATTTTTTTTAGCCATCCTAGATACCACGCAGATGTTCATTCTTCTTCTTTTTCATTTATTCATTTTTTTAATCTTATGTATTATTGCCAATCTAATCTCTCAAATAAATCCACAATGGGCTTCAATTTGAATTGGGATGACGTCAGCGCAATCTGACTGGAGACTGAAAAACGCTCAAGTCGTGCTCGAAGTGAATCTTTGAGTGAAACTGGAAAAAAAAATGTTGAAATGTTGTCAAGTTAAATTATGTGCAAGTTTTCTGAACCAATGAATAATGAATGTTTGGCACATCAATGCTATTGTCAGTATAAACATTTTAGTTTGAGTGTAGAAGCATTTATGTTTATGCTGAGAAGATTATAAATAACTGAAATTGTTTCTTTTTTAAAAAGATGTTTTGATGATGTTACTGTTGATGTTTATTACTGAAGATGTTATGAACACGGATTTCCTAGAGAGCTGAATTAGGGTTGGAAAATCCATTTCCAAAAACAGGTACATCCTTTCCACGGCAGTATTTTATTTCATTTGCTTTGAACATGTGCGAACTGACAAGACACAACAGCACCTTTGCTCCAGCAGTTAGGCTGTGACAAATGACCGGGTGCATTTAAGTGTGGCTGGAGCGTTTCAAGGAAGCCCGAGACCTCCATCCAGTGACTCGGAGAGCAACTTGTCTGTCAGCACCATTATAAGACGCTCATATCTTGACCTGCACCTGTCTTTAGTGGCTCAAGGGTGCACTGAGCCCGTGTCGCTGGACTTCTGCAGTACTTGGAGCTGTAGACAAGTCGGGGTTCTCCATTCATTGAGGTTGATTGGCAGTGCAGCATCCAAAAGAAGGAGCAGCTGGAATGAGACAGAGGAAAGCGTGTACCTATGTCCTCTTTGTGCTTGAACTAGCTCCTCTCCTGTCTTCTATGGCCATGTCCACACAATGGAGTCCTAACAGGAGCTGTCAACAGACCACACTTGTGTGACCACAGTGGCCACTGGGGTTAGCCTGGATCACATCAGCTCTGTGTTTGCATGGCACTGAAAGGCATGTAGCTACAGTTAAAGCTTGTTTTGTTGTGATTTCTAAAGGAGTGCGCGGCAGCTTTCAGCCTCGTGTTTACCCACGCTGAGTTCTAAAGAGGCAAAGATCGCCATGTTGTTGAAGCAACAGTGTCTGGTTTTGAAAAATTGCCATTAAAAAAAAAGTGTTGGGTAAGGTGTTCAGCGGGTGTCTCCACTCTGCACCTGAGGTTCGATCAATACGGCACAGTCAGTGCTGACATGTCCATTTGCTCAGGCAGAAAAAGATGGCGAGGTTGTGAATGGCGCTGCTGAATGATGGCGGCAGGTGAATTGTTGTGAGTGCGGATACAGTGTATCAACCTGTTGCTTTTAAGTGCGTGATTATTCCCCTGCCGCCAGTCACTCCGTGTTTTCTTACATTTTGGCACTGCATGGGGCCAGTACTTTTGAAACAGATCCTCTTTGCCTAACCCATTGTGCTTTTTGCTTCTGTGATAATGCAACGTTTATGAGTTATGGCACTGTAATGCACAGCCATGCGCCAGCTGCAGCCATTATTTGATACCTGTGATCAAGCCATAAGTAAGGCGCTCAAGATCTTTAAACTGCAGATACAAAAGAGGTAGGGTGACGTGTACAGATAGATTGAATTAGCTGTTGATTTGAGAGTCAAGCATGAGCTCAAACAAAATGTGTATTCAAAATAATTATAGAAATACCAAAAATAATCACAAGTAGTACTAATTGGAGAAAAGTGATTACATGATCCTTGAGAGTACAGTTATGTCTCAAAGTTTAACGTTTTTGGTATACATGGCTACTTTATTGTTGTCATGAAAGACTGGGATAATGGGACAACATGGAATTTATTTCTCAAACACTTCTAAGAGCAGTATGCTGGCTTAGTATTTTTAATGTATCATGTACAAATATTATTGCTGAGGCAGCAAAGTTAATGAAACATTAAACACAACTGAACGCTTGCAACACCGGAAACGGCGCATGAGGACTGAAGTGGAAAAACTGTCAACGGTTGTTGTTTTATTTTTACTCTCAACCAGTAGATGGCAGTAATGGATAGCTGAGTTATATATACCTCACAGCAATAGTTGAAAGTGACACTTTTCTCATGCATATACAGTATAGTATATATATATATATATATATATATATATACACACACACGTTGAACAAGGAAACAGCACGTTTTTACAGCTTTAGTACACAGTAGACAATAGTACATCTATGAATAAAATAACTGTTACATAAGGTGTTGGCCTTCATTCATCGTCTCTTCAAGTGTACTTGTAGCATGCAGGTGTGGGGGTTGGGTCAGGTGGTGTGGTGAGAGATTGTCAAATTTTGGAGGAAGAAGCCACCAAGTACATCCACAGAAACAAGGTTGAGCTCTGCAGTGATGTTGCATTGATGTATAAGACATCAGAGAAACAGCAGCAGAATTTTCTTCTGACTCAAGTAAATTAGACCTTACACAACGAAAACAGTTGGAAATTATGTTTTGAGTTCAACTCAAAATGATTGTGCATGTATCAGTACCACTGACATTAAAATAAAAGTAATACAAATGATAACAGGATTAGGCTTCACTTATTATTGTTTTGTTACGTTTTCCTTTTGTGACACATAGTGCTTTTATTGATGACAGAAGTAAAAAAAAAAAAACCAAATGATGATAACCACATATCAGACAATTCAAACAAAAATGAAGATTTTTCATTTTGTTCTTTCTTGATGTGTCTGAAAAATGTGCTAATCATTCATGTTATCTTGTGACCTCAACCGACTAATACAATTACAGCTGAACCAGGAAGTCGAGTACTCAATCTCAGTATCAAAAGAAATATGGAAATGAAAAATGCTTAGTTATGTCAATCTTGAAACTATCTCGCCACCAGCCCAGCTGCTAACCATTTTTCAGCGGAAAACAAGAAAACAGGAGAGATGAACAATCACACAGAAATTCAAACAGTCTTTGTAACAAAGAGCAACAGACAGCTATGGCGTTTGAGGGCAGCAATGGGTAATGAGCTGTAGTGTGTGAGCCTCATGCGGTCGTCGTCCCCTCTCAGCCAGGCAGAAAATCTCCACTCCTGTCTCGGCTTGACGCGAGCTGCCAAACACATTACAGAGCAGTTGTACCTCCCCATGAGCACGGCTCTGAAGCCAAACCCTCTGACGAATGGCAAATAAGGTATTCGGGTCTGTATTAAAAATGCTTACAGGCTGACAGTTTGGTCTGAAAAGGCAGGGGCCGTTCATGGAATCATTGAAAGTGACAAGACCCGTTGGCTCTGTGAACAAATGTGTTGGAGTGCGTTATTACTTGGCTGGTGGCATCTGGGTCTTTGTTCGAGTTGGCAGCTGTGGACTGCTGTTTGAAAACAATGTCTCCCAAAACATCCTTGGTACATGCTACTGACTGAGGTTAATCTCTCGCTGTTTTTAAGATCTTTTTAAGGTTCTGCTGCGATTGAGTTTTCATCCATCAAATGCACTTGGCCTGTTAGTATCACGATTGGCTAGCAAGCGGTTCAGGATGTACCCCGCCTACTGCCCGTAGACAGCTGGGATTGGCACCAGCATGACCCTTGTGAGGAGAAGCAGATTAGAAAATGAATGGATTGGTGTTAGTGTCATACTGTGGTCAGAGTGAACGTGGGTTGAGTGTTTGTGGTGGTGCATTCCCATGTATAGTCAATTTAGGTCGAGCGGGAAGGCACGCTCGGCGTTGCGGGTAAAGTGTTTGAAGTACCTGTCGGGTTCAAGCCAAAGAGGAGTGGGCTTGGAGAATGGAGAGTAAAGAAGTTGGCCTAACTAGTAAGTGGAGTGACTTGTTTACAGCTGGTGAATTGTCAACCACGATAACATGAAACAGCTAAAGTAATAACACAACAACCAGTCACCAAAATAAGGAGCTATGTTCACATTTTGCCTTGGGGGGGGGGGGGTGTTCTGTCTGAGGTGAAGGAGTAGACAATTGGGGTGACGCGGTAATTCATGTTCGGTCTGAACCTAGCGTTAGTCAAAGAGTCACTTTTGGCAGCTGTGCCATGGCAATGAATTTATTTTCAGAGCTTGTAGCTTTTGTTTCAAGAATGATTCTATGAATAAATGTTGTGGTGGATGTCTTGAACTCAAACAGTCTGGCAGTTAAACAATTCAGAATTACAGACATTTTTCACTTTATGGTAATCCAAAGCCTTGTGACACTCTGGAAGCGCTTCATTTATTTAACATGCTTTTCTTTGCATTTGAAATCTGATCAACATCCCCCTCTAAATTAATTATGGTTGCTTCCAAACTGATAGGGCCATGCTCACAATGTAGTTCATCCCATGTTTAGCGGGATTGAGGTCAGGGCTGAAATATTTTTTACACTAGTCTCATTCAACAATGCCTTTCTGGACACTGCTTTGCGCACTGCAGCAGTCAGGCCCAGAGCAGGGAACTCCAGCAAGTATTCCAAACCCTGATTAAACAATTTATTCATGTCCCTCCACACAGTTGTCAATACCGTGTATTTGGTTACTGTTTCAGAACAAGGTGTCAAAGCGTGTTTCTTTTCTTACTTTTCTTACCTTTACAAGTCCGTTGAGTGAATGGAACGGGGAAAAAAAAAAAACCTGATAAATTACATTACTGGTGTGTACAGCAAAAAATCGATTCCAATATTTCTGTCTCCTCAGCGAGATAGATCGTTCTGGCAAGACCCTAAACAAACACAAGATGAATCTGTCGACTTCTCTTTAACTGCTGGCTGGAAAGAAAAAAAAACTCATAGAGGAAATCAAGGCTTTTGACAGGTGTAGTCTTTAAAAGATAAATTACTGAGGAGAACCTGAGGAGGGAAGTGTAACGTGACACTTCAATCTGGCACATGAGAACAAATGGTGGGATTGAGGGTGTCACTCAACTTTGTTACTGTAATATGCTGTTGTGTTCTTTCTTTTCGAGGTGGAAATACCATGTTTCATCTCTGCAATGACATCACCCGTAGTTGCAGAAGGTGGAAGCTCATGCGGGTTCATGTCACGCTAGATGTCAGAATTGAAAGCAAAATGACGTTGCTCACAAGTCATTCTAGCAAATCTCTTGACATCATGCTGGAAATACAGTCAGCAATTCGATCTAAAGTGAGCGTTACTGTGTCCGAGGCATTGTGCCTGCTGAGCTTGGTCGATATCCTGCTGTCATCTAAACACTCACAAATGGCAAGAAGTAAGAAGATGAATGCTGATGATGCAACTGAGTCTTACCTGGTCACAGTTTCTTTTTTTATCTTTTTTTTTTTTTTTTTGCTGGTAGTGTGCAGCAACTGCATTTGCAGATTAGGGAACAATTTATTGTAGAGATTTTTTAAAATAATAATAATAAAACATTTTATTTATAAGCGCCTTTCAAAACACCCAATTACACTTTACAATCAAAAAAGAGCAATAAAACCACAAAAATGTTTTGCGGGTGCGCGGTCAACATCTGTGCAAGGTAATACAGTAATTTAAATCAAGCTACTGCATAAAGCAAACAACAAACACACAAACAGATTCCACTAACAAAACATTTTTGAAATTCAACCCTGTCTATGGGTACTCATGCTTGCAGATATCCTATGTGGTTTTTTTTCTTTTTTTTTTTTGTTGCTAATTTGATTGGCTGGTGACCAGTCCAGGATGTAGCCGGCCTCTGGTTTGCAATGTGTGCATGATGTGGAGATACACGTTCGCTTGGGATAAATTCCGTACATATCCTAATGTTAGCTCTTTTCTTTGCATTGAGTTGACCCACCATTTAGTTGTTTAAGTTGTCAGCAGTATTATTGTTTGACTCACTTTCACACTGAAATTCATCGCGCTGTTGGCTTGAGGTCAGAGTGGGAGGGAGCGCCAGGCTGAGCAGACACGGCACTCCATTATCTTATACACATCATGCCACCTCCTTTGAACAATATACTCTTATCATAAGTGTTAAACTAAAGCGACTCTTAATGCCGTTTATCAAAGTTAAGCCACTTCGTTGGTTTACTGCTGGCCGACGGACGAGGCACCGGAGCGGGGGAACCGGAAATTTTAAATGCGATCAGTTCGGGGACAATATCGGGCTCCAATCAATTCTCGAGACTTGATGCCCAACCTAAAGTGCCTGCCTCATGCATCACCGGCTCAACTGTTAAGTTTTTATCAACCAAAATGAATTTTAATTCACATTTAGTGGGTGTTAATTTCGAACCTCGTACACAACTGCATAATTGCAGAAATGCATTTGTCTTTCATCTTATTCTCATTCATTTTGAAAAACCCCAGTGGGAGTTTTTTTTTGTTTTGTTTTGGTAAGATTTGCAATGTATTATGTGCAAACACACTTCAATTCTGCGGCTCTAAACCAATATTTGACCTTAAACAATTCACGTAATGCGTGACATTCACTGGTGTCATCCAAATAATGAGGAGGAGCTGCAATATTGATGGTATGCCATGTGTCAAGACAGTGAACTCTGTGTTATGTTTTTATTTTCACCTTTCAATCTGATGCAGTGGACTTCTACATAACTGCAAACTAAATACACAATAATAAACAATATTAGATGAATACTTTTTATGACAGGGTTTAAACGTCGGATCTTTATCTCTCTTTTGGATACAGATCTTCCATGAGAGACCGCAGGTGTGCCCAGCAAAATTACCCATGTGCACGTGTTTTTACCTGTAAAAAAAAACAGGCTTGTTAAAGCAAACGTTCACGCACACAAGACAGACCACTTCACCGAAGTATTTCAAATCTCGCTCATATAATTCCTTCCAACATACGAACGTAGCACAAACACCATCAGTGCTGTTAAGTCATGCTCGTCATTTGGAGGGTTAGCGTAAGCAAGAAGCACATGTTGCACTTGAACTACATTCCACAAATGACAGCGAGGGGGGAAAGATCAAGCAGTCATATTTGTATTTTATAGTTTGTGCACGATAATATCTAGCGTGGGCATATTCAAATGGCAGATCGCGGTCGAGATTTGAATTTTAGTCATGTCTTCTTTTTTTAGCCTTCAGTTTTTGCAATATATTTGTGGAGATTGGTCAATTTGGTCTCATTGTTATGTTGTTTTACAAATTGACTGCATCTGATACAATATAAATCGAGCCGCCAATGGCTGCGTGTGAAAAGCATTCATTGCCGCAGGGATGGGGGGGACTGTCAAAATCAACAGTATGTACTTTGCCCTTCATAGGTTTTCTGCAGGCTCATTTCTGCTCATCTGCGTGCATCTTACTAGCTTTGACAAATTCAACTTACTGTCATAACAGCGATAAAAAATATAAATGTGCTTGGCTACATTTTTTTACCAGTTCTTTATATCTATGTAGATTCTTCGGCATCCGGGTCATTGCAAAAGTTGTTTTCCATTTAATTGTTTTTTTCCCCCCCAAAAATATTTTGGGTAATTGTGTCTTTGGGCTAACGATGTTTATATTATGCTAAGTGTCTAGCCCCCAAAAGTATCAAGATATCTTTAAACCTTAGCCCAGTCTGGCGGGTCTTCTGATATGCCAGAATTGGGGCCCCAAGAGACCAAGACTCTGTTGCAGCCAGTGTCATTGTTCACTCGCCCTGACAAATCCGGACAGGTGGAGACATTTCTCCGTCCACAACACCCCACCCACCACTCCCGCACGCCCCCACCGCAAGCTCAAACACCAGATCTGGGAAGTAATGGACCCCCACTCCTCATAACTCAGTACTGCCATTGCTTGAAGCCCCGTTGCTCGGCAACCAAATGTTTTGCTGCCGGGCTGTTATTTTGGCTTTTTTCTCTCTCCTCCATATCACGGTCCTTCTGCATTGTCACTCATGTGCATAGAAGCATTTCTCAGTATGCATCACTGATATTTATATCTCTCTGAAGTCATCAGACCCATATTAGATAAATGATTCTTTTTTTTTTGCTTCTGTCCAACTGCAAAGGACATTCATGAAATCTCTGCTTTGCTTTTGCTTATAATTTCTATTCTAAACCTTTCCATTTATTTTTGTCCTCTATAAATTGACCCCTGGGATACCAAAGAGCATGTTTTTGTAGCGTAATAATAATCACAGAAGACATAAGAAGAACAAACTTGAGGAACATCGAGGAAACACAATGAGACGAGAGTAGGCGAGCTCTCAGCCAGTCCTGCATCCCATATGTAGTCTATATTTTTTTTTCTCCGGAAAGCATGTGGCTTTGTTGAAAACCCATCTATAGATATAATATTGATTCAACTGAGCACATACTTGGGAGACACTGATCTATTGATGACTCACATGCCTTCTGTGGTAAAGATCCTGAAATTAAATTCCAAAGACCA
The DNA here is from genome assembly GCF_054856545.1 of Hippocampus guttulatus. NCBI lineage: Eukaryota > Metazoa > Chordata > Actinopteri > Syngnathiformes > Syngnathidae > Hippocampus > Hippocampus guttulatus. The sequence goes on from NC_141265.1 coordinate 4,498,365, forward strand.
ACCAGCAAGCTGTCTTCACATCACAGCAGCTTCTGTTGACTCAGCAATAAACACAGGTGGGGAGATCTGAGGAGACTCCTTTTTACGTCTTTAGTTGACATTTGAATGGGTAAAAAACAGATAAAGGTGTCAACTGTGCATTGTCAAGATAATTTATTGAACTACATTACGAACTACCAAGATGGTAGGCCCGCAGTATCGCCACTGTGCTCATAAGATGAGACACAAAACATTTTTGTCAGGAGATTGTTGAAGACAGATGAACGGATGGAGATATTTAAGAACGGGTGGTCAAGTGGTTAGCGCGTCGACCTCACAGTGCAGAGGTATTCATTTCCAGCTCCGGCCTCCCTGTATGGAGTTTGCATGTTCTCCCCAGGCCTGCGTGGGTTTCCTCGGGGTACTCCGGTTTCCTCCCACATTCAAAAAACATGCATGGCAGGCTGGTTGAACACTCAAAATTGTCCCTAGGTGTGAGTGTGAGCGCGGATGGTTGTTCAGGGTGTCCCCCGCCTACTGCCCAAAGACAGCTAGCTGGGATAGCCTCCAGCACCCCCCATGACCCTTCTGAGGATAAAGCGGATCGGAAAATGGATGGATGGATATTTAAGAATGTATGTATTATAAAGAGCCCGCCTACTGCTCGAAGACTGCTGGAATAGGCTCCAGCACGCCCGCGACCCTCGTGAGGATAAGTGCCTCAGATAATGGATGGTTGAATGTATTATAAAGCAACAGAAATCACTACATCTGTACGCCACATAAGGAATAAGCTTAGGGGGTTACCTTTATGATCCTCTGAGTTGCACATCTTCTCTACATTTAATTGTTTGACTTTATTCTATGCCAGTCATGTGGTGACGACCCAGTGCCTCACTGGTGGAAGAAATAAGTGGAGGGGGATGAGGAGTAAGGAGGAAGGATGAGGTCAGAGGGAAACGGATCCATCCATTAGGGGGAATAATAAGAGGGAGCAGCTGGCTGTCGCTGGGTCAGACAGTACACAGATGTGAGGGAGCCCGAGGGCTCGACTGAGCTGAGATGGTAAGATGGGACTGTCTTGCACCCATGGTCCCCTTCTAATATGCTTTGCTGCTCATGAGGCTGGTCCTGCAGTGGAAAAGATCCTCTGGAGTCCACACCCGCCAGACGAAAATGTGTCACCGTGCAGAACAGCTGGTTGTTCTGACCCATATTGCATCGATAGTAAACTGTGGCTGACAGGCTGGTACACGTCAAAACAAATCCTGAAGTCAGGATCCTCTCTACTCCACTCCACTAGCTACAGAATCAAATGTTGTCCAGTGATGGATGCTCATTTGAAGTTTCAGTGGTGTTAAATGCACATTAAATATTCAGCATACTTTTTCTTCCATGAACCAATTGCAGGAAACCAGAGCACCCGGAGAAAATCCACGTAGGCACGAGAGAACATGAAAACTCCACACAGGAAGGCTGGAGCCAGAATTGAAGCCTGTACCTCTGCACTGTGAGGCGGATGTGCTAACCAGTCGATCACCATGCCACCATAATAATAAAAAATGGGGTTGGAATGGATTAACTCCATTTCCATTCATTATAATAGGAACCTCAGTCTTCGAGCATTACTGTTTGCGAACACGTTCACGGAAAGGATACAACCAAGGTTATACAGTATATTTTAGGCTTGATTCTGGTCAGATGACATCATGTTGTATTTTTATTCTTTTATCAATCACATTTCAAAAAAACACAGTCTGGTTATGCAATTGAGCAGCATTTTTCCAAAAGATTTTGATTTATCTTACGATGTCATTCATCTTTTGCTGAACATGTTCAGTCTGAGCCAATGGGTTGTTCTTATTCATTCATTCATTTTCTGATCCGCTTTTTCCTCACGAGGGTGGAGCCTATCCCAGCTGTTTTCGGGCAGTAGGTGGGGTACACCCTGAACTGGTTGCCAGGCAATCGTAGGGTACACATTGACAACCACCCGCGCTCACAATCACACCTAGGGACAATTTAGTGTGTTCCATTAACCTGCCATGGATGTTTGTGGAATGTGGGAGGAAACGAGTCCTCAGAGAAAACTCACACAGACGCGGAAATAACGTGCAAACTCCAGACTCGAACTCTGCACCTCTACACTGTGAGGCCGACGTGCTAACCAGTCGAACACCGGGCTGCTCTACATTGATTGTACATCAATCTAAATGTGTGCATTATTACACTTAAAATGGCAGTCATTGCTGTGTTTATTCTATTCAGTAAGGTCTAAAAACACACACACACGCACACGCACACATAAACAATTTTATGGGCCATGGAATCCTTGTGTTTACCCTGAGTTGAGGCTAATGTAGGATTGACACTTTGAGCACCATCTCCTCTTGGGAGTTTTCCTCCATGAAATGTGCAGTTCAGAAACTTAAGCCTCACCAGAGCTCCAAAACAGGAATCTTCACTTCTGCTTTCCATAATCCTGTAATCCCAGTGCCTTGAAGTGTGAGTGTGCGTATGCCTGTATGTGTGTGAGAGAGAGAGACAGAGTGAGAGAGAGAGTGCATAAGGGAAATACACTAAGAGAGAGAGAAAGGATATGAACGGTCCCACTTGTCCCTAGCCAGCTCTACTTAGGCCAGTGTTCACTCGAAGGATTCAACAATGAAGATTGAGCAGCAGGCCAATCAGCACCAAGTTCTTAAAGTTCTTTCTCGTGAATTGTACGGAAAACCGAATATTTCAGTAAAAGCACTTGCCAAGAAGCTATGGCGTCAGTTAATAGACAAACAATAGGTCTCTTGTATGATATGATATATGACATTATTAACGTACCATGTACGGTCAGGTGGTTCCTGTGTGTTGCCATGGAAATGAGTGTATTGTAAAATTAAGGGTGAAACCCGACACAGAGACAACGCTCCAAATGTTGCATCACCTAACAATGCTTTGATTGTCCCGCATTTTGCCTGTAGCGATCGCATACCTCCACTCAGAAGCAAGCAGTACAACTCATCGGCGCTGACCAATAGGAAGACAGTGACCTTCTACTTATGACGAGAGATCAGTGGCGTACACAATCACAATGCGGTGTACAATATTTAAAAAGTGAACAAAAGGGGAAATATTGGAAGGTATATGGAACATTTCAACTCACGCTACGTTTTCTAACTGTAAAACGAGTAGCTGAATAGCAAACGTGATGTCATTGAACATGTTTGTGACCCCAGTTCTTTTGGGAGAATAAACGGTCCATACTGCACTCTCCTTACCATCCAGGCATGGGTCGAAAATTTCAACATGCATAATGCCTCCGTCGACATGACTTTGAGAGCTGCTTGTCCAGCCTCCCCGATAGATCTCTGCCGATGGACTCAATCTTGACAGAAGCACGCAACGATTCGGCGAGGTCCGGCCATTGACGTATTTGTAACGTTGCATCTTGCCCAGTCCAAGATACAGAATGATATTTAATCATATAAACCGTTGTGAATGACAAAAAAGTTGTGTAGTTTCAGAAGGCCAAAACAGCAAATGCAGTTTTCGCAGGTGAAACCGAAAACCAAAAAGGATTAACTTCTTATGTTTAAACAATCAATCGAAAAGGCAACACCTGAGCAACTACGACCACCCATCAGTCACATGTTCCAAAACTTTTGCTCCCTCGAAAAGTGGGTGGCTTCAAGCAAACATTGCTCTGTCGTGAACTGTTTAATATATCTAGATGAAAATAACATGAAATAAGATGGCAGTCAAAACTTTTGCTTTATATTAATCTTTTAATCTGAAAGCCAAATGTTTTTTAGTGTACACCAAAAACAAAGGAATTGACCTTGCCATCGCAATACTTTTGGATGGCACTGTACTTTTTCAACAGACACTTATGGCGACGTATGGACGTTATATTAGCACTGATTACAGTGCTGGGTTGGCATTCTGTCAGTTTGTAGTCTAACTGGTTTGAAGACAGACACGTTAAACCAAACTGTCTCCTGTTCCTAACACCAATACTCAAACATTCAGCACTGGCACCGGTTCCCTGTGAAAGGGGCAACACAATAGATAATCCCTCAGGGGAACACAGATTTGAAAATGAGTGATTTTATGAAAAAGAAAGCACTTTTTAACTTTTACAGAAGGGCGCGGGGAGAAAGAAAAGAGTGAGAGGGAAAAAGAATAAATGAGAGATAGAGAGGGGGGGGGGTGTTGTGGGTGTATGGAAATTAAGTTGCCTTGATGAAAGAAAATCAGTTTGGAACATCATCTTGTACCTTAGTGGCCATGGGCAAGCCCAAGCACATATTTGGATGTCAGAAAGTAAAAGTACAGATTATTCAGAAAACCTCTCCTTTACCTTGACCTCGTCATGCTAGCAGAGGTCAGAGGTGGTTGCTGTGCTAAAATGCCAACCTGTCATTACTCTGAGATTACCTCTAATCTCTTATTACTTAAAACGGGGTGGAGAGGCTTTTATGCAGGCCGTCTTAAAAACTCAAACTGTTCTGTCAACTGGGCTTAGCTGAGTTAGTTTATACACTGTCTTGTGTTTGTGGAGAAACATGCCTGCATTTGTATGCGAGCTGCTCAGTGAGACGGAGCTTCAATCAACTGCACAGACGCAGTTTTCAGCTCAGACTTGAGTGTCAACAAAACTCAATGTGACCTTTTGCTGTCTTGTGTGATATCAGCAGTCTCCTTTCAAGGGATCAGTGCATTAAAAAGCTTGTGCCCATCAAATGTGAGGCGCTATCCATGCAAACACTTTGCATAGAGATGTTTACAGCTCATATCTGTGTGCTTTTATCAGTCTCAGAAACCGTCCCTTTTGTTTGCCATAAAACCAGAGGCGTGACATGTAAAAACAGAGCATCACTGAACATTGACGAATTGTACTGCTCTGTGTGCTGCAATGGCTCACTTTCTCCCTCTCTATAACTCTTGGATAATTGCTATTTTGTCTTTACTGAGCATACTATTATTTATTTGCACAGGAACTGAGAGAGTTTTCCCCGGGGGAGAAAAGTGTTTCATTGCAAAGTCATCCAAGGCTTGAAAAAAAAATTAAAAGACATGAAAAATACCTTCCAAGCCCCAAGCAAAGAATACTGTACACAGCTCATTCGGGTAAATTCTCACAACATGGACGCTCTGATCAGGAAGGGGCACAGGCTCTTCCTGCTCAGAAAACGGAGGTCTTTTGGAGTTCAGGGGTCACTTCTATGACTCTGTGGTGGCCTCAGCCATTCATTATGGCATTCATTATGCTGGTCAGGTAGCATCTCAGCCCGGGACAGCGAGACACTGAACCGACTGGTCAGGAGCGCCAGCTCTGTCCTGGGATGCTCCCTGGACACTCTGGAGGAGGTGGGCAACAGGAGGATGCGAGCCAAGCTAAACACTATGATGGACAGACCCCCCCCCCCCCCCCCCACACCCTCCAGGCCACACTGACAGCAGTGGGCAGCTCCTTCAGCCAGAGACTGATACAGCCGCGCTGCAAGAAGGAGAGGGCCCGCCGCTCGTTCCTGCCGACTGCTGCCAGGCTGTTGAATAGACAGACATGAAAACCTGGACTCACCCCCACTCACCCATTTTTAATATCTTATATTTATATTTTATTATATATACAGTATATATTTATATATGTACTTCTCCCTTTCATAATTTTGCTGCTGTAAATTGGGAATTTCTCCATTGTGAGACAAATAAAGTTTTTTCTTATCTTTGTTCTTATTTTCTTATCTTATCTTAAATTACTGCCTTCTACATCCTACTGGGAGTTTCACGTCATGCTGTCCTTCAGCAAACATATTCAACATATACTGTAGGTCATTATTTCTAAGCATCAAAACCTGAGCTTGGTGAAATCTGAGTATTTTGAATGCGTTGACAGTAAACATTGACAGTGAAAAATTTGTAATCAGAAGCGAATAAGTCATTTAGAAAAAGACTCCACTTGAACATCTGTCCATTCGAGAACATATTTGTTGTTGGCGGCATCATGCAAAAAAGCAGAGAAATTCATACAGTAATTGTATTTACAGTTGTCATGGTGCGGTGGACAGTCATGATCATGATGGGATGCTTGTGGTGAGAGAAAAGCTTGACAACATACAAATAATTAGCTGAGAAGGCAGTCTGCCAGATAATAAGCATGAACTTTCAGAGATAAGTGGGGTACATGCATCAAGGTCAAGGTCATCTTTATTGTCAAATATGCTTTATGTAGCACAGATGATATTTCTTTCCCCTCAATCCTCAGTGCAAACATGCTGTGCTTTAAAACGCACACAGCTAAAGATAAAGATAGCAACTACACTGTATAAAAAGACATAAATACGTAGATCTAAACAATATAAACAATGGCACTTGTGACTATTGTAGGTTAAAGTGAGGTAGTGCATTGCGCAATACGCGGATGTCAGATGCTGAGGGGAGGGTCACAGTCTGTGACAGGAGGCAGGGGTGGGGTAGAGGCGGTGGGGGGGGGGGGGGTGTTGCGGGCAGAGCAGGGAGGGAGTTGAGTCTCCCGGCCGTCTTGTGGAAGAAACTGTTCTTGAGCCTGATGGTTCCAGCACGGAGACTCCGCAATCTCCTCCCCGACGGCAGCAGGCCGAAGAGGCTGTGAGACATCTTAGCCAATTTTTCAAATGTGAGATACCACGCATATGAGGATTTTTTTTTAAATTACTGTGTGTGTGTGTGTGTGTGCGCGCGCGCGTGTGTGTGTGTGTGTGGTGTACCGGAGATGGCCAACACAGCACACCAGTATCTTTCCAAATCACACCAGTATTTTCCAAAAACTGAGCCTTTGCTGACTTTGAATAGAAGGCTGGGAAAACTTTCAAACTTGGCCCGATTGTCAGTATGTGTGTGAAAATGCAACAAAGCTGTTCTGTAACTAAAATTGGGTACACACAAAACAACACTTTCATAATGCGTGTGGTGTGCTGTATTGGGCATCTCAAGTACACCACACACACTACTGAGCGGTAGGTTTTCTCGTCATGTATGGGGTCTGTCCCAAAGATATTTGTGTACCCCACTTTATGAATCAAGTAGAGTGGTTGGAAAGGTTGCATTGCGTTCATTTTAATCATCTGCTTTTAAAATAGAAGTTAGAGAAAGTGATTGGGAGAATGAAAGGAAAACTGAGGGCAAAGAAAACAAAATGACAAGCTGTTGGCATCCGGTCTGTCAATAATTATAGCGAGCATGTTGAATCTGTATCCACATGGAATGAAACAATGACAACTTGCAACACAGCCTTTGTTTTCAAGTTGCATCCTTCATCATTTTATCCTCTTTCAACACATAAAGACCGTTTCAAAGAACTATGTTCACTTCAGCGGGTGCTTGCTGAGAAATGAACCGCATTACCCATTTTGTGGCAGAACTTCAGCATGTTACACCTTCGTGGTCCAGATGTCATTCTGAGTCACTACAAAGTCTTGTCTGTTAGGCAGACATCGCAGAGTTACTCTGGACAGCAGGTGTGCCTGACGTGCAGGACACGGGGATGGCAGACCAAATGAGGATGAACGGGACTGCAGCTGCTATGGATCAACGGGGTCTGGAAATGAAACACACACCGGAGTGGTCCAATGGTTTGTGGTCTTTGAAAAAAAAACCACATTTGTACATTGCATGTCTCTGCACAAGGAAGACATTTTGGTGTCCATGTTGCGTGCGTGTTTGTGTTCCACTTGCTATCATTTCTTACTATACTGTGGGTATGCATTTACACAGCAAACATAAGGATAGAGAAGGAGGGGGGGGGGGGGGGGCAAATGGGGTGTTCAAGGGACGAGACAGTACCCGTTACAACTCTGAACTGACTCTCGTGCTAGCTCATTTGGGGTTTAATTGGTTTTCTTTCACATGTGAAAAGAACATGGTTCCAGGCTTGCTCCAGATGCCAAGCTCTGTTGTTCTGTTGCACTAGATGAGGAAAATGGAATTCTCTATTCCCATGCCTTTTGATCATGTGCTTTTGCAGACTCAGTAGGATGTTGAAATTGCAGATAATCAATTCATGTTGTTTTATTAAAAAAAAATAAAACATGTATTGATAGTGTCTTGGAAAACAAAAATCTAACTACTCATTTTCATAACCAATATTGTCCGCTATTTTTAATTATGTTCTGAGTCATTTAATTGTTTTAACTTTATAGAAAGACTGATTGCAAAATTTGCATATCTGACTCAATAAATTCCTTTTTCTCAGAATAATGAAAATGTATTAGAAACGATAGAAAATCAGCTCTTCATATAGTAGGTAGACTATACATCCTTGATTTGTTTTAATGTTTAAACGCAGTATGTCTTAATCAACTGCACTGTCTTTTAATTATTAATCAATACTTAAATCACGCTGTGAAAAACAGCGTGACTTAGGCCTTGTTCAGACTGCCAGCCAAATTCCGATTTTTAGCCCATCCAGATTGAAACTGGCCCTTTTGTCGTCTGAACAGTCACAAACCACATTGAAATCTTGCGCGGCTGACTGAAGTAAGATTCGGGAGGTAGTTTCATATGGGATTTGGACAGGATGCGTCTCAGTCTGAAGAGCTCCAAACGAAACAGTCGGTTTTGACTGCCCATGACGTGACTCTACTTGACGGAGAGGTAAATCCCAGTGCGCCAGAACAAAGAGCGTCAATGGAGGTGTGAAGCAATAAAGAATGGAGCACATCAATGAATTGAAAACCTCAGTCCCCGGACAGAGGAAATGCACCGCCTTACCCCTAAATCTGTCGGGAGATAGCTCCATACAAGCGAAGCTCGAGAGCATGTACAGAAACGAGTGCTTTTATGAAAGTATTTTGTGTTGTTCCACTGTTGCAATTAGAAGACATCCAACAAGACGTCGTCGCTACAGCAACCTCTCATATGAGTCAATCATATGGTCGAATTTAAACGGAGGCGAGTCCGAAAAATTTGTTCTGTTATTTTGTCAATGGTTATTTTGTCTGCAATCATTTTCTGGGAAATAATTTGTCTTGCTCAGTCATGTAACAAGTCTAATTGTGATAAACTATTATCAGACAAGCAAAACAGATTTTTTTGGACATTGCTTGATATGTTTTTTTTTCTTTCTTTTTTTTTTTTTTACATTGCCTGAAGCTTGAAGTCTGACCTTCTCCCCTCTTTCACACACTCCCACTCGCCTCACCTTGTGCCGCCGGGCACTCATTATTGAAGCCCCTGGCATTGCCCATACCTCTGCTTAGTGTGTGTGTGTGTGGGGGGGGGGGTTGTTTGTGGGGAACAAAACATGGTTACTGGACTTGACGTTTTTGAGACACTGTTCAGGCGAGGAGAAATGAGGTTCATATCAATGGCGGTGGTCTCACATAGCACATTAGTCAACGTCTCCTGCTGGCCATGTGAGCATCAATGCAGAGCAGCCCCAGGGTTCACACCACTAGCTCCACTGTCCTCCTGCAAAAGCCAACCCAGGCAAAAATAAAGCAACTTGAGCTGTGCATAAATCATTAGGAACATTTGTTACTTTGAGTAATTGCGCTACATTCATCTTCAGAACTTTTTTTTCCATTTGTCAGCTCCCAGAGGCTTCGTGGTGTCAACTATACACGCCTACTCTGCCATCGACTTCTCGCTTATTGTATTGCAAAATAATGCCTTGTAATGAACACTGAGAATATAAGCATGTGCCAAAATATATTTTCCAAGAATATAGCGACGGTAATTATTTGGAATCTCTCAGTTGAATGTACTTTTTATTGCTCAAAAGTTGTGGCTCACGTGTTTTAGCTTGCACATGATGGATTGTTGAACATTCTTCGAGTCACACTCCCGAACGCTCAAAATTGAATATACAGCCCTGAGAGTAAATCCTGATAAAATCTAAATGGACTACTTTGTAGCCGATGGTGGCAAACACAACTTGACAAGCAGGGAAGCGGCCACACTTTAGGAAGGCATCTATTAACACCAATTGTAACCTCCCTGCTTTACAACTTGTCTCCAGCTGTTCGCACCCTGCCACCTCCATTCAGTGCTGTGACACACACATCTTTAACACGTTGTTGTCTGGTGAAGACACAGACTTCTACGTATACTCACAGCACCAGGAGCTCTCCAGTCATCAAAGGATGATCAAATGACGTATCTCATGACCCCCCCCCCCCCCCCCCCACAAATGCTTCTTTTTACCCTGAAGTAGTGCGATAAAACAGCGTTATGTCATCCAAACAAGGAGAGAAGACTGGAGGAAAGAGACAACACACATGACAAAGGCGACAGAGGCAATCAGGCTTCTGACCATGCTGCACCTATTTTGGTCTACATATGTTTCAGTTCATAAACGTTTTGACACTTAAATATGGTAAATGATCTCTTAGGACTATTAGGACTTGTCAAAGATTCAAATGTAGGCCATAAATGAGGTCTTAATCTCTTATTACAAGTTGAAAATATGAAGTGTCAAGTCTCAAGTACAACTTTATTGTTGAAATAAAATATAAATAATAATAATAATAATGAGGCATTAAAACAAGCAGTTTTTCATGATGGGCAATTTATATTGCATATCTGCTTGTAGGTTTTTTTATATACAATAATTTAAAATACCTATTGAACGACAAAATGTAGCAAGACATGAACAAGTAAAACTCCCCATAAAAAAAGCCATATCGACAGCAAAAATCTCTCTATAAAAATTTGCACCAAAAATAATACCATGAACACTGATCATTTCCGCTAACATAACACGAGGCATGTCAACCAATATTTTAGACCACCAAAGTAGCTTACACTTTTGCGTTTTCCTTTGTGTGCAATCATATTGAGATTATTTCAAATAATAAGATACAAATATGAACACATTTGACGTATTTAGTGAGTGCAGTCCTTTGAACTATAAGGTGACTCATCCAGTCCCAATTTTATGATTGCAAATGTTCAAGCAAATGGCAATTGTTCTGTTTTCATATCAGTGTATTTGAGTTGGGCGGCCCGGTAGCCCAGTGGTTAGCACGTCGGCTTCACAGTGCAGAGGTACCGGGTTCAATTCCAGCTCCGGCCTCCCTGTGTGGAGTTTGCATGTTCTCCCCGGGCCTGCGTGGGTTTTCTCCGGGTGCTCCGGTTTCCTCCCACATTCCGAAAAAACATGCATGGCAGGCTGATTGGACGCTCTAAAATTGTCCCTAGGTGTGAGTGTGGGCGTGAATGGTTGTTCGTCTCTGTGTGCCCTGCGATTGGCTGGCAACTGATTCAGGGTGTCCCCGCCTACTGCCCGAAGACGGCTGGGATAGGCTCCAGCACCCCCCGCGACCCTAGTGAGGATCAAGCGGTTCGGAAAATGGATGGATGGATGGATGTATTTGAGTTACTGAGCAAAAGAAACAGCTGCCGAGATTGAGACCCACAAATGGCTGGGTGGCTGCCGCTGACAGGTGAGGATGTCTTTTATCAACAGGTGTGAGGAAGCCAATGAAGATATGAGGATAGATAGCGCAGGCAGGTGTGGGCGAGAGAGTAATAAGGAGAAGAAAAGGGAACGACAGGCAAGGAGTGTGCCCAACCGCAGCCACATTCTCAACCTGAAAACATCCTTTCAACACACACTTCTACACCCCGCACACGGACACACAAGTTGCAGAGAGGAGGCTGCCGCTCCAACTCTTGTGTAATTAGTGGACTCCAAAACATTGCAGCTAACAAGAACAAATGACGGTGAACACACTTTGAGGTAGACCTGAAAGTTTCAGGATGCATTACGTTCTCACACACAAAGCGGACAAATGCATTCTTTATCATGCCAACGGTGATTAAATGCATTCATGTGAAACTAACATATTTTATTTTTCGCAAATTTAATAGATATATTAGAGCTCTCAACTCACAGTGTGTCACTTCTTTGGTCCGGCTGAGCATTTATTCACACTGCATTTGTTGCAGTTAGTGCAACCCTGATCAGAAAAGGTCGGAAGTACAGCAGTGCCTTACGATACGAGATGACCGTGCTCCTAACTCAAAAAACACTTGTAGCGGTACCTCAAATCGTCTTTCCCCATTGAAAAGAATTGAGATTTCATTAACTCATTCCAGACACTCCCCGCTACCCCAAACTATAAAGGTTTTTGTAATGTGTGATTTAATGTGCCAGAAAAATGCACTTGATAATATTTTGCTTCATTATGACATCATTAAATAGAACTTAAGAATTAACTGGTTTTGTCACACTTTTTGCTTCAATTCAATGGTCATTATGCTGCTTCATCCGGTGTGCACACCTTGGCCACCTGGGGGCAGTACAATATATCTATCCATCCATTTTCTAATCTGCTTATCCTCAGAAGGGTCAGGGACATGCGAGAGCCTATCCTAGCTGTCGTACACCCTGAACTGGTTGTCAGCCAATCGCAAGGCAAGCATAGACAAACAACCATTCATACTCACACATACACCTAGAGACAATTTAGAGTGTTCCATTAACCTGCTATGCATGTTTTTGGAATGTGAGAGGAAACCGGAGTACCCGAACAAAACCCACGTAGGCACGGGGAAAAGCTCCACACAGGGAGGCCAGAGCCCAGATTTGAAGCCAACATTCTCTGCGCTGTGAGGCAGACGTACTGACCAGTTGACTACTGTATCGCCCAGTACAATACAGACATACGTATGTACTGTATATGGAGCCAGAGGAGACATCACATGGCCTCAGCAGTATTATTAGTTGTTCTTTGCAGAAGAAAAATAATATATGCCTATGAGTGTTGCTATATAATCTGTGGAACCATGTAGTCCAGTCCATCCCTTGTCGGCACACAGGCACCACAAACGCAACCAAAGGGGAAAAAAACCAACAACAACAAAACAGATATACACACAATAACATGCACTGCGGGGTTATTGGCGAAATAAAAACTATATGAGACACATGTCATTAAGGTCTGTGAGAGTGATAAAAGTCTTTTGATCCAAAGAGTGGAGTAGGAGTGTGTCAGCAATTAAAAATATATCATTAAAAAAAAATAATTAAATACTAACATGACATAATATAAATAACAAAACTATTTACACCAAAGGAAGTGTCCATGCTGCTGCAATGTCTTTTTCCATGGTGCATTGTGGAGCAAAAGATGTAAAAACAATAATCATTGAAATCATATTTCATTCACCCTGAATGTATTTGAAAAATGAGCTCACATCAGCAATGCTACACATGACCCCTGGAGCAGGGGTCAACTCAGCAATTCAGTGTTCGATGCCTTGCTCAGGTACAGGCGTCAGGGTGGATGGACCATTACTGGCTCCAACTCTGTCTGTACATGCTAACAAAGCAGACTTCTGGACCCTCTGCTGATGGTCAGCAGCCACGGTTATCCCATAATGCCTGAGGAAGTGTATTGAAACTGAACAGCTTCACTGAATTGAAAGTAAATTTTCGTTGAGGTTGCTGCACCAACCAGTCTTCCCTGATTGACGCCCGATGCGCGCTCTGTTCACTTAATGCTAATATTGACCAAGATGAAAGTGACCTTTGCAGCTCAAAGAGAACGTTGAAACTGTCTTGTTTTTCAACTCAGCGTCGTCAATGTTTGGCTCACCTGGTGTATCAAATGTTTCTCCCCAAACTAAAACAAGTACAATTAAATCATGGCTCTCTTGTCACGGGCAAATGTTTCTCAATTATTTTCTGTTACTCGGTCATAAAAAAAGCTAAATCAATTTGCTTGAAAGCAAAGCCACTGACCGTAGTGAATGTGCATTTTTACAATAAAAAGCATCTTCCCCAGGGTCTCAAGCGCACCCCCTGGCGAGCCTGGAGAGTCTGAAAAGTCAAAATTACATTTAGATAAAAAAAATTGTTTGTAAACCTAATTCAGCATTAAATCAATTTTCCATCACCAAAAACACATAGGCTGTGTTAAAATGGGCAGACTATTCCATTACAGGATTACACCATTTTGTAGGTGTTTCAAAATGTGCAGGGAGCGGGTTTGGGGAGTCACCGTATACATGTAATACATGTACGTATTCAGGATACCAAAAAATGTAGTTGTATTTCGTTAGAGTACAGGGGAAAAAATTACAATTTCAATGCCAACTGAGAGGCCAATGACATGTTTGTTTATTTGAGCGCAACAAGTGGATAAATTGTATTAATACATCTAGCTCAATGGGCCGCTCACACGGTCACTGCTGAGACGGGTGTACAGCCAGGAGCAGGTGGGGGCGGCGAGGGGGCCGGGGGGTGCCTATGTTTTCACGCAACGATTTCACGCATCATACCCACGCAGGTGGGTATGATCTTCAACACAATATACGCTGATACTGTCATGAACGTGGTGATGGAGGACCCCAAAGAGCAGGCAGGAGGGAGGAGCAGGATAAACTTGACAAAATGTATTCACAAAACACTGAGAAGACTACATGAAGAACAAAGACCTGAAAACAACAAAAACCCATGGCTGACACAAAAACAAGGTGAAAGCAATACAAACAAAAATCCATGGGCAGTAACACACTAACAGAAACACTGACATAAACAATGACCTGACACATAGTGGTCGGACCAGGAGTTCTTTTAACAGAAATCTACTAATGACATGATGATCAACAGGTGTGCCGATGTAGCAGGAGCCCTACAGAGCCACCTGTTGGTCCTGAACAGATCAACTGTGACAGATACAAGACCATCTATTCTCTTGACAACTACAGTGATCCCTCGCTATTTCGCGGTTCGTTTATCGCAGATTCGGTGCATCGCGGATTTTTTCAAACATATTCATAAATTCTTTTTTTTTTTTCATATACATGGAGTACAGTACTGTATATGTTGCTCTATGTGACTCGCTGTTGTTTTGCAGCTTCTCACGGACTGTTTGTGGACTTTTTGCGGACTTCATTTTTTTTTTTTTTTAACCTGTATATGTTATTTGGTCCTACACGGATTTCCGTTTATCGCGGGTGGTTTTGGTCCCCATTAACCGCGATAAATGAGGGATTACTATACTATGAAAATCCTAAAAAAAAAAAAAAACAACAACAACCTTATGGACATCTTTCATTTCAAGGGGCAGGATAGATACCGGTAAATTAAGATCTAAAGCCAAGCTTCCTGTTAGCTCTGCCAGATGGGCATCTTGGCTGTTGTGATGAGTTCAAGCTGGCTTTAGTTCAGTAAACGAATGCTGTGCCCGTCCCAAAGGAGAAAGGGCTATCTCTCCGAGTTCAGGTAGTGGAAGGGGGCAAATGTTGAGGTCAGCTCCTAAACCTGGAAAAGGAAGCTAATCCAGGGTTAAAGAGGGTCACGGTGTTGACTGAGATTTCACATGGGGACTTGGGTTTTTATATCCAAAATCTTCATTAATAGACTGCACCTGGGCCCGAGGCCAATCCTTGGGGAACACTCTCATGGTCATCACGAACATGCATTGCCAGCCAGGCCCTTAAATCTGTCGCCATACCCTTACCCTCCACATATGCATCCTCCCCTTGTGTTCTATTCTTTCTTTCAGTTGGGGTCAAAACAAAGCCACGATATGAAGCCAATAAAAACAGGAAAGGGATGAGATAGGAATAGAGAAAAAAAAACTGAGACCACATCGTTTCATTTAAAAAAAAAGTTGAGCAAATGCTACCTGTGTCCTTTAAAGCGTCCTCGGGAAATATACTGTATAGCATAAAATGCCAGTATATATACACATACATATATATATATATATATATATATATATATATAGAGAGAGAGAGAGAGAGAGAGAGAGAGAGAGAGAGAGATGATATGGGAGTGGGCACACGTGCCCATGGCATTCGTAACTTGCTCATATATAAAGGCACCATTAATGCTGAAATGTATGTACAGGTTTTGATACCAAGCCACATTTTGTTTATGTTACAACAGTGTGGCATTGTAGCAAAAGAGGGTAAAGTACTAGAAAGTAGACTGACCTGCCAGCACTCCAGGTTGATTGGGAACTCCAAACTGTCCCTAGCTGTGAATGTGAGCGTGAATGGTTGTTTGTCAATGTGTGCCCTGCAGTTGGCTGGCAACCAGCTCAGGGTGTACCCCACCTGCTGCCCGAAGACGGCTATGATAGGCTCCAGCACGCCCACAACCCTTGTGAGGATTGGAAAATGGATGGATGATTATAAACCACATTTCCCAGTAGACTGAGCTGATTCTTGATGTGAGATGCCAAATTAATCTGATCAGCTATTTACGGTTAAAAGAAAACATTAAAAAAATACAATAAAGTACAATCAAAAATACAAATAAAAAAGAGAATAAACAAACAGCAAACAAATAAAAAATACAATAAAAATATGTATCAGCACTTAAGGACTAATTTTCCTTCATTTGATCAATTTTGTCTCTGAAAAATATCTGTATGTGTCACAATTGGCTGATGGAGGAGCTACTTTCGAAACAGCCTTCAGCAAGTTGACTGGCTTGACATGGATGTACTCAAATGACTAAATCCAACAATAAATCTGAATGTCAGATACGCTATCTTTGTTTGTGACTTTGATCAACAAGTGATCAGTCATGAGAACTTAAACTTTACAAAACATTTTGTGTGAGGTGTACAGTACATGATTTAAACATCATTTCTTGAGGCGTCCATAAGTATCGATGGAGACTATCTTAACTATCATTTTACCCTCTCTGCAAGACACGCTTCCCTTTGGGACAACAATGTATACTGAACTAAACTAAACAAACTTTGTGTAAAAGGCTTCTCATGGTTACATTATAGCTTTGCCAGTGTGTAATGTGCCTTACATTACACTGTAATACCTTTTTTTCTGTTGCTAAAACCACATCTAAACATCAAGTGAGACTGATTGTGGAATTTAGTCAAATATGTGCTAAAAAGTGAATGATTTAATTGGCGTTCCAGTAGGATTGTTTTCTGCCACACCATATGTGCTACAGAGAGTTTGTTTACATCACCGAGCCTAACAACTCAGTTATTTGGAGCAGCCAGCAAGCGCGGCCATGGCGTCCTGCAGCTGCTTTGTCCACTACCCCTGCCTCAATCTGTGTTCTTGTTACTGGTAGCCTTACCACATTTAAGTGTGACAACGTACGATTCATAACAATAAAAGCAAATTGGCTTGATGGCATTTATGTAGAACAAACTAAATTCACTGTGAGACACCTCAGACAGACACACACATGAAATGAGACTATACCGAAAACACACGTGAGTCCCTCAAACGCAGCGAGGCTCAGATTTCAAGCCTTGTGGTCTCCTAAATATATATCGAAATACACATCAGGCTGTGTGTCACTACTGTTTACATGGAAAGTGATTTATGGGGCTTTTTTAGCACGGAAGAGGAAAGGGTTTAACAGAGAAGGTCAAGTAAATAAGGCCTTTAAATAAGCACCCAAAAATGCATTAATGAGGATGACTATTTATCTTAGGCAACGGCTCATATGATATAAGATTGATATTTAAGGTCCATTTCTTACCCGATGCACATTTGTGTACATTCCGTTGTTTTGTGGATTGTTCAGAAGGTCTTCCTTCACGTGTCAATGCCAGTCATAATGAACATGCTGTCAAATAAGGCAACTTTATGACATTGTCAGATGTCTTTATTCCCGTATCCTGTTTTCATATGACACATTCTTTGTGCTGGATCTTGAAGAGAACAACTGGTCTGACCGGTATAGGTTCTATTTTCATTGTAATGTATGTGTGTTGCTACGGCGATTGCGCATGAGTACATTTTGGGTCCCCTAGCTCTGTATTGTCAAAACATGACGTTTTGAGTGAATGTGTCACTGGGGAGTCATGGTGGCATATTGTTAGGAAAGGTAAAGGAGTGAGATAAAAATCTTGCACAGGAAAAAAAAACCCTCACTTTGTGTCATCAGAGCAAACTGTGTTGCTTTTCACATGACAGATTGTAAACTGAGCCTTTTTTGGGGGGTAAGGGTGCGGGGGTAGGGTCAAAAGACAAACGTATCAAGCCAAAATCTCCTTTGTGGAAGCTGTCAATTAAAAGTCCAATGATGCCACAGCGACTGCTCACACGTTTACACTTGTTTTTCAAGAACAGTGTGCAATACATGACACGTGCACTGTACCTTAACGCACAAGACGAAGAGATCTCACTTTCATTCAGATTTGTGGCAAGGTTTCTCATCCACCTTTGATGAAAACAACTGGGGGAAAAAAACATCACATAGATAAATAAATGAATCAGTTTGGGATGCAGGGGACTGGGAATAATGATGACTGGCGGACCCAGGAAACAGCTTTTTTCTTTCAGGTCGAATTAATATTTTAGTTGTTGTCATGCATTAAAAACAAAGGTAATGACCTGTTTTGAAAATGTGTCATAATAATAATCATAATAATAATAATACTCAAAGTTCCAATACTCCATCCATCCATCCATTTTCCGAACCGCTTGATCCTCACTAGGGTCGCGGGGGGGGCGCTGGAGCCTATCCCAGCTGTCTTCGGGCAGTAGGCGGGGGACACCCTGAATCGGTCGCCAGCCAATCGCAGGGCACACAGAGACGAACAACCATCCACGCTCACATTCACACCCAGGGACAATTTAGAGTGTTCAATCAGCCTGCCATGCATGTTTTTGGAATGTGGGAGGAAACCGGAGCACCCGGAGAAAACCCACGCAGGCCCGGGGAGAACATGCAAACTCCACACAGGGAGGCCGGAGCTGGAATTGAACCCGGTACCTCTGCACTGTGAAGCCGACGTGCTAACCACTGGACTACCGGGCCGCCAGTTCCAATACTGTATTGGTAAAAACAAAAAGTAAAGTAGTAGACTATTTCATTATCTCCCATCACTGCATATCAGATTTCAAGGTGACACATATAATATGGATGTGTTTAATATTTTTAGAGACATAAACGTTTACTCCATTAAGTGTGCCTGAATGTAACGTCAACAGTTGCAGACCTGGATAATAAAAACAACAAAAACAAATGGCAGATAGCAGCAGAAAAGATACCCAAGCTCAAATTGTCAAGTCACCATTGCATTCCAGTGTGTGGAATCATTTTGGCTTTTGCAAAGACGGGGAAACGCTGTCCACCGTTTGCAGGATATGTAAAAGTCAAGTAAAATATTACGGCAACACAATAAATTTGTCCAACCACATACTGCAGCACAATTCAACAGCATCAGCATTGGACCTTTAAGAGCTGGCCGACCTGGAAAATAAGGACTAAGAATATTTCTTGAGGCAAAAATGTTCCATCACGTAACTCTTTTCTCCTTTCTTTTGTCCTCTCTCATCTGCTTGTTATTTTCCTGTAAATTTCTGTGTTTTTTTAGCAGTTCATAATTCTTACTTTCACAGATGCAAACAATGGCAAATCAGGAAGAAGATGCAGGCTCAAATACACAGCTGTCAGAAATCACGGAAGAGATCAACATGTGTGTTTCATGTACAGCAAAACCAACAAAAGATTGTTGTTGATTTATATTCTTGACAGAATGGAAACAGGGCTGATTTGAAATACCTTGCTTATATCGTAGCTCCAAATGATTCACCTCAGATGCACTGGTTTGCAAATCCTTCATCTAAAAAGAAAGAAAGTGCACAAGTGAGACAGCCAGAGCAAAGTTTATAAAGGATCGCGCAAAAGATGCTTTGCCTGAACGAGGTTTCATTACTGCTGGTGACGAGTGAATGCATAGCAAAATGGTCTGCGGCTAGGTAACGATCAGTTCATATTTTTAAAGATGAAATTGTGGAGTCATTCAAGTATAGTAGTTGTTTCAATAGTTTTTTGTTCTGCTTTTTGTTTGTTAAAATGATAGCAAGTTCAAAAACCTTTCACTTAACTTTAAGAGATTGTGTTTTGGTTGCACTTTATTTGTGTTATGTTTGTAGTAGTTGCAAAACAGCAAAGGTTGAAGGTAAGCCTACTGTTAAATCAATACATTTTGTTTGTGTTTAGTTTTTATATTATTAATATTATGATGAAAAACAAAAGTAAAAGTAGCAGCCAAACTAAAGTTGAAATGTCCGTTACAAGTCGTGTAATTTTACTGAAAATGTACTGAATATTGAACCTGAGAACAGAAAAGCGTAACCTCCTGTTGATTGCATTTCAAACGACATGGGAATGTATTTGCCATCAATTATTATTTACTTGTTTGTCTACTATATCCACAAATAAATTACCTTACAAAAAACAAGAAACAACAGTAACACTGGTTGAATTTTTGGCTGAAAAGTTAGAGTTGATTTCACCCAATGGATTGTTTGGGACCATATCATTCTAAATGAACCAATTTCGTCCTTGAACCGGATCAGTCAAATCGTGTAATAAATTTAAATGACATTCAAACGAACACCCCATACACCCCTAGTGCTATGCTAACCATGCTATCAAGACACATCCCTCCCCTTGAAGTTTCACTTGCCCATTCAAACAATTTGCATTCCGATAACGAGTTTGATGGAGGTCAACTATTGAGCAAAGCCATATGAGTCACATGTGTGTTGCGGCAATAACAAACCACATGAAACAAAGGAAAGTGGGAGTGGGAGAGGGAGCAGGTCACCAATTCAATCCAGATACGTCCACATTTAAACAATCAGCGGAAGGTGGCTTGGGCTCAAGTGCCAGCCGACCACCCAATAGGCACCTTGTGGTCTCACTAAAGATAAATGGGCTGCTGAGGCTTGATGCAGCACACAAGGATAGATCCAGTTTCATTGTTACACTGAAGCTTAATCTCTTCTCTGGGTGGTGTTTTAGCCACCGAATAACATTAAATAATCATGAGAATGCAAACAAAGCTGAGGGTTTTTGGGGGGGGGGGGGGGGTTTGCAGTCTCTGCAAGTCAACGCAGGGAAGACGAGGGTGAAACAGGGCCAACTGGCATCGGGCCTATGCCCACAACTGCCTCATGAAGCATCTGGGCACAGATGCAACAAACGTTCAGCAGGATTTTGCCGCTTTCCAAGTTAAAAACAAAGCTCAAATTACAGACAAGGTGTTTGTCTGTAGCAGATTGGGAATGAGTTTGAAGGATTTCTTCAATTGAGGGGAAACTTTCTCGACTGAAGTTTACTAATTCCTTTCCCTTGATCCGCAGCTTCACCTCTTCCCCCACATATAGACATAGCAGGAAAATCCCTCTGTGGGCAGGCATTCCTTTTTAACATGATATGCTTGTGAATCGCCCCCAGAGCTGCGTTGCTGCGCCACTAATGAACACAGAGCCCACAGACTGAGCTGGCCATGACTTGCTTTGCTCCTGGTCGCATCAAAAAACAGGATCCAGCTGCCCAGCACCCTGTCATTAGAGCAGAAAAAAAAATCTTCCAGAAAACCCTCTGTTTGCCCCACCTACCCATCTCATCCCCTGACCACATTTCATGACCACTTGTATTCACCCCTTGGTCTGGACATAACATTCGGGCCTTCATCTCCAGCTCTGCAACCCCAGGAGATAACCTCACACAATATTACCAATATTACATCTGAAGTCAGAGGAATTACAGTTTTATTTTCCTCTTGATGGATGAGCTTGTTGCTTGTACTAAATATATTCACAACACATTGTACCACGCCATATTCATAGGTGTGGTTTTGGAGGGACGACTATTCACCGTTATTTATGGAAAATCTGACATTTCTGATGGGGTTTTTTCTGGCAAAATCTGGTCACGGCTGCAGTGGGGCTAGGCCGATGCATATGGGGGTAATGAGGAAATAATTTCTCAAAAATGTTTTAGAATATCATATAAAATGCTGATCTGACTTAATTGGGGCTATAAAGAGATTTCTGATGGGGCCACAGCACTACATAGCCCCAGAGTAAAATACTATTTCCAGTATGTATGACGTTCATTTTATGTAATCTTTAAATGAAAGTTCTACTCAACCATACTTCTGTGACGGAAGGAAGATGGTGGAAGTTATGCATAGACACAAGTGACTTTCCGACATCGGCCTTTGCGCTATTCACGGCATACTAGGTGGCGGATTGCTGGTCACGGCAAACAACAACGTGGTAGCTGAAAAAAAACACAACAACCTGAAGAGACACGTCACAGTTCATCACATCTGTCCGGGCTGTCCCTTAGAGATATGGTGAGAAGCTCGGTCATCCGGGAGGGGCTCAGAGTCGAGCCGCTTCTCCTCCACATCGAGAGGAGCCAGATGAAGTGGCTCGGGCATCTGATTAGGATGCCTCCTGGACGCCTCCCTGGTGAGGTGTTCCGGGCATGTCCCACCGGCAGGAGGCCCCTGGGACGACCCAGGACACACTGGAGAGACTCGGGATTCCCCAGGAAGAGCTGGAGGAAGTGACTGGGGAGAGGGAAGTCTGGGCTTCCCTGCTAAAGCTGCTACCCCCGCAAACCGACCCTGGATAAGCGGTAGAAAATATGGAATAATAAGGATGGAATAACGTTAAACCTACTGCAAATGATGGCTAACTTACTAGCTTGTAGCATGGAACGATTGGAGTCAGTTGTTGAGATAATTGTGTCTAAAGATTCATTTGTGCTTAGGGAGGTAGGTTATACTGGTCTGGCAACTATGATTTCAGGTGGATTGCAAATTTAGTCAAAGCAAACAGAAGTATGAGCTTGTCTAATCACCTGGAGCAGCACACTGGATGCAAACTAAAAATAAAAAGAATTTAAAAAAAAGAATTTAGATAAGATTAAAAAAAAATTCAAAAAGCAATACGCCAAACATAATTCAAAACAACTCTACCCTACATTTATGGTTATGAACATGAAAATGTTCAACATTATCCACTGACAAAAATGTAAAAGTGAAAAAATGATTTTCCTGACTAAAAGTAGACTACAATGTTGACAGTTTTTGTTGTCCAAAACTCAACAAATAAAATTGTTTTCTTGGACTAAAATAAAGACAAAAATACTTAAAAGACTTAAATAAAAAGAGGATGAGGCAGACTGAATATGATAAAAATGACATGCACAATTACACCGAGGGACAATTGAGACTGTTCAATTAACCTAATATGTTTGTTTTTGAAGGACGTAACCGGAGTACCCAAAGAAAACTCACGCAGGCACAGGGAGAGCATCCAAACTCCACACACGAAGGCCAGGGCCGTAGTCGAACCCACAACCTCTGTACTGTGTTAACTTGTCAATGACTGTGCCCCCATGAAGACTATTACTGTTGGAAATAAATGCATATCATATTTTACAAATGTATACAAAGTTTTCAATGATGGTCAGTACTTTTGATGATGTTTTGATGATGGTTCCCTCTCAGTGTGTATGTTTTTTGCCTCTATATGACGTTAACTGGTGACCAGTCCAGGGTGTGGTCTACAATTTGCCTCGTGTCAACTGGGATGGCCCCTAGCTCGCCGTATTTCTGAACAAGATAATCAGTATAGAAAATGGGTGGATGGCTATTATTCATGACCATACTATCAATGAATTTTCTGTCACAATATGAACAATATCGACACAAGTAACTGTGGAACTATGACCCAACACCAAGTTGTTGAAGACACATTTGTTCTAGTTTATTCCAAAGGTTTTAGACAGTCTTGAGATCAGGGCTTTGAAGTAGTTTCCTCACCAAATTCATCCACGAATGCCTTTATTGACATTGCTGTGTGCATTGAGGCAGTCATGCTCGTTGGATGCAAAGAATGGAGGGTGAAGAATGGTGATTCAAGAATAGCATGGCATTGCATGATATGCTATGGCATGGGAAATGGCCCACCAGCTCAGATAGGCACCACTGACATTTGCACAGGCAGACAAAACATAGCACACAGGTACACCCACGTGCAAGTACACATACTCACCTGATACCAGCATCAGGGTAGACTGAGTAGCTAAGGCGCTGAGTGAAAAGTAAACAGCACTCAGGTATCATGGCTGGCCACTCACTGACAAACCAGCTCGCATAAAACTTGTCTGGGAAGTTCAGGAGTGTGTGTGCGTGTGTGTGTGTGTGTGCGTGTGTGTGTGTGTGTGTGTGTGTGTGTGTGTGTGTGTGTGTGCCCCCGTGCGGGTGTGTCCGCGTATATGAGTGTGTCTGCACATGTTTGCTTGTGTACATACCTGTGTGTCAGTTGGGGAAATGAGTTTATGCCTGACTATAAAACAACATGTTCTTGCGGTCAAACACATAAAAAAAATACAAGAGTTGAGCAGTTCTAATTGCTTTAACGCCAATAGCAATTTAGGCTCTTGTACACTGTGATGATTTACAACAAGTCAAAATGTCCTTTGTTCTCTTTTGTGGTCCACCGCTGAGATATAGTCTCAATCCATGGTGTTGCATTTTGTGTGTGATTAGCCTAAAGGGCTTGGAATGTGCTTCATTTATTTCTAAACATATTATTACAATTAGACTCTTAATACTTGTACCGTACTGTCAGAGCATGCTTCAACTAAGCTCTTAAACTTGTAATCAAAGCACCGCATCATACTAAGAAGTTTCTAAAAACATTTTACCCATCCATGGCTAAATAAGGTAACCAAAACATCTCCTCATCTATAATACAGCACAGTCTTTGTATTTCTGCTTGTGCCGTGATCCTTCTCCATTCACCATTTTTCTGCATCCTCCATTCTAACACCACCTGACGCCATGTCTTCCGTTATTACATGTATCAACCTTCTCTTAGGGCTATCTGCCAGCTCCATTCTCATTATCCTTCAACCAGGATACTCACTTCCTCTACTCTGAAAGTGTCGCAAAACAAAATACCTTTGTATTTAGCATTAGTACATATAACGAAATCGAACAAATCTGAAGTCTTTTGTACTTAACACATGTAAACCAAAGGTGATTGCTCTAAGACTGCAAGGGAAGCTCAGTGTCCCCTAAAATGTCAAAAAAGAAGTGAGCAAATATATGTGTGTACATACAATTGTGTGTACATGTCATTGCGTAAATATGCGCTACAACGCGCTCAACTTTTGTTCCGAATCAGGTTCTTATTACAGTACTGGTTACGTAGCGACTCCCTTGTCATTCATTCCCGCAAGTTCACTGTGCTTTAAACTGTGTGGACGCTGAGCGTCGACAGCGTGGACGCTGGGCGTCTCGAGAGTAGTAGTAATGCATTGAAACGAGACGAGTCATTGGATAAATGGTTTCTGGGAGTCTGTGGACAATGGGCGTTTATGGGCTGGCCCAGATGCTCAGCTTTTCTGCATGATGATTGGATGATCTGTCTGAGGCGGAATCTCTTTTTGATTGACAGCGAAATGAGCCAATCACCTATCTTTTGGTGTAGTCATCGTGGGAGCATTTTTCAATTCTCATTCTGTTCTGAGTTGAACTGGAGACTTCTTTGAATCATATTAGCGAGACTCTCTTTGTTAAAAACGACTAGTGACAGATTAATCTTTTATTTCTGGTGGGTTTTATTGTAGTTGCTTGTGTTCGCAGACTGACTTATATCACCCCAGTTAAGACCCTGGAAAAGACGCCTTGTTGGTATGACAGGGTCACAGATCATTTTCTTGAAAAGGAACAGAGAGGAGAATTCATGTATAAATAAACTGACACATTTTATGATGTAGCCCGAAATTTAGCTTCGCCTCCTTGACAGACCAGCATCCGCCACTGGTGTAAACAGTAAGCAAGGTAAAAACAAAGTACAAAATACACATTGAAAACCAGGCCTACAAACAGGTAGACTAACCCTCCATTACAATATCACGTTACAATGGCACTTGATGTACAGAAACATATATGTTAGTATACGGTGGTACAGTATATAGTAAAGTCATACACGACTTGATGTCAACATTTACTT
Organism: Hippocampus guttulatus; assembly: GCF_054856545.1. Lineage (NCBI taxonomy): Eukaryota > Metazoa > Chordata > Actinopteri > Syngnathiformes > Syngnathidae > Hippocampus > Hippocampus guttulatus. The sequence continues at coordinate 4,524,099 of NC_141265.1, forward strand.
TAAAAAAAAAAAAAAAAAAGACCTCTTCTCTAAATCTTCAGATTATGGTGCAACCTTTGTCCAAGGAGGGTCACCCATGATCAAGTGGGGTCCCAGGCAAAATTTCATTTGCGAATTTCATGTCATGCTCCCAAAATTCGTAAGTGGCAACAGGGTGGGGAAAAGGTACAGATGGATCCTCCAACAACAATGTGTCATGGTCGCATGGCTGTTTTTCATGCGATGAAAATATTGTGTCGACACGGTGCAGATGGAGTTTTGGACGACATGTGAAATGCTGGTCGGAGTGTTCATAGCCCGCTCGATGGTTGATGTCGCATTGCATCCTTGTGCACAAAATGGGGCTCCCCACAGACAACTGGGCCCTATGCACAGTGCGTAATCAACGATTAGCCACAAGTGTGATCAATTCTGAGTTGCGGTGTTCAACATTTGTGCTTTTTTTGTGTTTGTCTTTGCCACCCGTACTCACCATTATGCAACACAAGTTGTGTTGGCAAGTGAAAAGTGCTTATGCTTTTGCCAAAAGAGTGACTGATTCAATCAGCGGTTTCAGGCAATTCCACACCGACAGCTTACCTGTGGCTTATTAATATTGCTCTGTCTGATTGCAAAATGAACTAATTATCAAACTTTGTTTTCGCCTTTGGCAGTGTGGCCAGACAGTTGGGAGAGTATTGTAAATACCAGTAATGAGCCGTCAATGTGCATAGTTTTACAAGGAGTATGTTGATAATTTGGAAATGGGTGTGAGAAAATTACTCAGTACAAATCATTGTTTAGCTTTGCAAACTGAGCAACTGAAACACGTTTTTGTTGAATTGACAGTTTTTTTGTCTAGTGTTGGCATAAACTAAAATAATTTGGATCCAGATACTTTTTTAGGTAGACTATATTACAACTGGCTCCAGATGATTTTATTTCATCCAACCACTTGATAAAATACAATCGGGTATATTCAACACACCATTTTTCCAGTGTGAGTGGTTTTGTAATGGATATGAATAGATTTAGAAATTGTGCTGCAAGAATCATTCGAGTTTATGCATTCAGAAAAAAAATAGAAAAAAGATCAATCTCATTCTTAATAGACCCACCCACTGGCTGCAGATAGTTTTTCATTCCTGTGTTTGTTGGTATGTCTGCCTATGTGCTTGTGTTTGTGTGTGTGCATGGATGTGTGTGTATGTTTGTGTGCGTGTGTGTGTGTGTGTGTGTGTGTGTGCGTGCGTGCGTGTGTGTGTGTGTGTCAGACCTGGGTTGAAACAGACTACCATGCTGTCAGGGTTGTAGACACAATAGAGGCGCAATCAAACTTTGCACTGGAAATGTTAACCAATCTCCTCCTGAACTACAAAGGACTATGTAGCAGTTGGCCTTTTTTTTTTTTTTGTGGCCACAAATGTTATACATATCGTTAACAAATACCTCCGTTGGCGTATCCTGTGGTTTGGCACTCCCAAGTACAAGGACTTGTGAGCTTTTGTTGTGGCCACTGTTATTCAAGATGATTTTCGAGGAGGCCAGAGCATGTGTTTAATATTTGTACTTATATAGAAAGGGCAATTGGTATTAATGGTGTGACATGCACTTGAGGCCACAGGAAGTGTGTGTGTGTGTGTGTGTGTGTGTGTGTGTGTGTGTATAAGTAACTGTGTTTGCCCTAAGTCAGTCAGACACACTTGTTTCCCAGAAGGATGGATCTGATGGGGGCCACAGGGCAGGCAGCAGACAGATTCATCAGCGTCGTCAGCTCAGGGTGTCCAGTATCCCAGAGTGCAGTGCAGCTGCCAGGTCTGCAGTGGCCGGCCATGATGGGCTCCAGGTGGACTGGACAGGGCCTTCAGTTTGTGACCAACTGTGATTGTTTAATCATATTTGTCTGTTGTCCTCTCCATAGCGTACATTTGGGGAAATTTGCAGTAAGGCATAAAGTTAATTCATTTCCTGTATAAATACTGTCTGTGCTGCAAATAGGTTGTCATGATCCCAGCACAGGACGGGGAAAGTTTTTCCTGCCTTCACGGGAAAAAAAATTGTTGAATCTACTCAGTTTTATTTTATCAAGCGCTTGCATGAAATAAAAGCATCTCCATCCGAAAACATTTTCTAAGTGGAGCAGTAGTCAACTTATCAAATATGTCTGGATCCGGATTGTTTTATTTCATGCAAGCATTTGACAAAATGATACTGATTAAATTTAACCCGCCATTTTTTTTCAGTGTTGCTTTTCTTTACAATAGCAGACAAACGATTTGAAGTCGCAACACACTGTCAAACTTCATTCCTGATTGGGGCATGTGTGTTATATGTGTAACATGCTATTGAAGAAAATTTAAGTACCCAAAGGGTGACAATGACCAGCCATCAAAAGAACAGTTTGATAAATAAAAAGTAAGAAAAATAAGTTTCAGAAGGAGACACTTCATCTTTTTTTTTTTTTTGTGGGTTGTAAACTACTACTGCCATTTTGCTTATTGAGCTGTTTTTTTTTTATCCTTAAAACTTCTCTTTGAACAGTATATAAAAGTGTTGCATGCAGTTAAAATAATTGCCCTCAAAGTTGTTTATTTCATCACATTTCAGACTAATTTATTTTTTAAAAATGTCAGCTATACTGTGCATGATATAGATGTGTTCTGGTTCAGGTTTTAAATCTGTAAAGTCAAATATCATCATAAATTCTTTTGTGAAAAAAAAAGGCACATTTTGATGTCTTAAATCAAACCACAAGCCTCGCGTGGGATATAAATCCACCGCAGGAGCTCTGACTTGATCACTGTGACCTTGGGACCAAAAATGCATTGGTCATTTCGCAGTGGTCAAATCCACTTTATGCCTTGCCCTTCTTGGAAGGAATTAGCTGCAGAGCCGAGATATTTCTGTTTTGGCCATTGTTAATCCATAGGAATTCAGAAAAGAGCACTGGATGAATTTGTAGAAATTTAGAGCTGAATTTAGTATTAATTGGAAGTCCTTCTTATCGAATATGTTCTCGCAGTTCTCATGATTGCACAATTTACGTTTTAGTCATTTTGGATGCCTTAAAACTTTTCTCTAATCCTAATCATGCGTTTCACAATTAATTTAACATACTCGGTTTTAGTCTGTTTTTCCTCTGACTTTCAGGACGCTTGTTAATTCTGAAATTTTTGACACGTTTGATTTAGAGCTGTTTGGACTGAAACGGCGCAAGCTTCTCTGAGCAATACATCAAATTATCCTGAAGCTTGTTATTTTTTCTCAGTTGACATGCATGCGTTGTAGAGATATAACGTGAAACTTATAAATAAACAAACTTCACCTTGTAGACAACTTACACTTACAGTGCAAGGTACTCACATGAAAGGTACTCTTGTTGTGTTCGCGGTGCTTATGTTGATCATGTTCAGACCACCAGCAGTCGTCTGTCAAGGCAATTCGGGAATAAATTTACTGATGTATGTCAATGAATTACAATCGGATTTGTTTTCGGTATCGGACATACAGCAACATTGTGCAGTCATAGCGCAGATATTTGGCAGCGAGTTTGTGACAATTATGGGAAATATTTTTGTGGGTGGAATAACAGAACAGGTATGTCAATAGACGAATCAAATGTTCAAATATTGTGCTTAGAATCTTCGCAGTGATGAATGCAAAGGATATAGTGAGTGTCTTTTTTTTCGGGGGTGTGTGGGGGGTGACTTTAACACCTTCAATTTAAAAAAAAAAACTTTCAAAGAAAACAATGTTCATAATGTGAGACACACACTCAGCAGGCGGAGTGCAAGACTATGAACAGGATGCCAAAGTTCCTGCACCTCCCCACGTAGGTGCTGAGTGATGTCTTGTAGGTGCAGTTTGGGTTAATGATTGGTTTTGGAAGCAGAGTTGTCGGACAAAGAAGGCAGCACCCTTTTCGAGAATCATTGCGATACAAACATTTTCCGTATTTGTACACCTGATTGAGTGCAGCATATCATTGTGGACCAATGACAAAAACGTGAGCAAGAGTCAGTTTATGGAAGATTGGTTGTTCGCAACCTGTTGAGGTATCCTCGTGTAAGACACTGACGACAACAGTTGCTTCTGATGCAATACACAAAAAGCACAGATTACCCTTTGAGCATTAATCATTGTTATAATTATTTTTGTCTCCCAGTTTAAACCGACCCATCAACCACTTTTAATGAAGCAGAATGTTGGTTTCTTTATAGTCACAATGTAGACATTAAAATGAGCAAAAGCCAATTTTTTTTTTAAGATCAGTGACTGTTTTAGGTCTCTGATAAGCACAGGATTACAGAAATGCCATTTGCATGATATTGCAATTTTTTTTTTTGCATGAAGCTATCAATAGGATCTTTAAATATCATGGCAAATGTGCAATTGTTTACTTAGAATTGATCTCATTTACATATTTACGTGATTGATGTCCAGCTATGGGTTAAGGTTAAACCTATCTCTTCGGGGGACTGACCAGGAAAAAAATGTGTCTTCAGAGTCTCCTACAAGAAATTTCCATCACATCTGTGGTGTCAGCTTAATTCCTTTCTAGCGCCTCAGTCTCTGACAGTCAGATTCCTGTCTTTTAAACAATGTCATTACAGAAGATTTATGACATACAGTAAATCAGTAAATGAACCTGTTAAAGCAGACACTGCACCCATGCACTGATGCAAGACAAATTACAGCAACACTCTCTCCGGTCACCTGTAGGGAGATGACATGGGGGGGGGGGGATATTGACAATGCTGTGATTGATCAATTCTCAAATGTTTCCTTTCTAAAGGTTGTGGCCCACTGGCACAACTATTGACAACCAACGAATGATGGCAGGTCGAAAGAAAAAAAAGATCCCAAAAATAATTACATATCATTTTCACCAACGTCAACTGTAGTAATTGTGTTTTATTTTTGTAGCAAAACAAAAAACAAACAAAAAAAAAAATCTCAACTCTCTCTCAAATTATTTATAGAGCACTTTAAAACAATCATCGCTGAATACAAAGTGCTGTATACGGAGCAAATATCATATATACAACAGTAAATGTAACGAGTGTAAAGCTATACCACCAGAAACATAAATCAATGGCCGTCCATGCAAGTGTAGTAGGTCTGTGTCAGAACAAGGACATAGTCATATGTATGACACACTAGTGTGCAGTGGCACCGTGCTTGCTAGACCATGGCTGCCAAAACGTCGGGTGTTGTCCTAGAAAATCATCCATGGACCTCTTTTTTCTTATAATCCTGGATCTGTGTCAGCCATTTACTGAGTAAAATAGCTTTATGTTAAACAACAGGACCAGATTTGATACTGAGTAATTACAGTACATCTGCGAGTAAACTGAGACAAGATTAATCAATGTTTGAGGATACTTCATATGGTTTGTTCGACATTTTGGTTTGGTGGTGTGCCATGAGAGGTTTCTAATGTACAATAAAATGTGCTTTGGCTCAATACAGGTTGGGAAATAATTCTCTCGGGCAATTAGCCGCTCCTTTCCCCTCAAGCAGGGACACTCACTTGTCGTTACACAAATAAAAGAGTCAAATGACACCGATCCCAGATATACCTATTGATGCAAGGGTATGTAGAACTATCGATGATTGTCTGAAATTACCGTATTTTGCGCACTATAAGGCGCCTCAGCGTATAAAGCGGACTTTCAACGAATGGCCTATTTTAAAACTGTTTTCATATATAGGGCGCAACACAATATAAGGCGCATAGAATAAAAGCTACAACAGTGGCTGGGGTTGCGTTATGCATCCACTAGATGGAGATATGCTAAAGGGAATATAATACAATATAGCTTTATTCATATAGCACTTTCACAACCGCTGCATCTGTGACAAAGCACTTTACAGAACATTTAAAATATCCAAGAAATGTTTGTTGTAAAAGATCCAAGAAATCCGAATATTGATCCATGGAGAAGGCGCACCGGATTGTAAGGCGCACTGTCGACTTTTGAGAAAATGTAATGCTTTGAGGTGCACCTCATAGTGCAGAAAATACGGTATACCTTTTCACTGACTTTGGTTGGAGCAAGCCTACACATGGACCAGTGAAGGACCTGCATTTGGGTCCACCCTTTACCTAATCATCAAAACCTTCTGACAGTTCAACTTTCACGATGGTGGCCTATTGCTGTTCTTATCATTTTGTCAGCTATTAGACTCTTATACAATAGGCTTTAACTGAATCGTTGGTTGTTGAATTGCTAATCACAATGAAGATCAAATGAAAACTCCAACTTGACTGTTGCAGTATGTCACTGCCAAGTGGAATCAAAGTGTGAGCAATTCCCCTCAAAGCATCAACTGCACTGCCAGTAAATCAAGCTCAGGTTTTATGAGTGGACTGTTGAACCTGCCTAAACAAGTTTAACGAAAGCTAAAGCTTATTCATGCTGGTATTTATTACGTTGGTATGACTGTCTATGATATTGTTGGATGCCCAAAATTGAAAAAAGTAATCAGAGGGTTGAATTCCTAATTGACCTCAGCAATCGCATGCAAAAATAAAAGTACTCTCTGTGAGGTGTTTCAACCACGGCAATCTCCTTGGTGCCAACGGAAGGAAGGATGATGCCTTGTCCTTTTTTCTGTTTTGGGGAAATAGCTCAATTACAGTAAAAAGTATGTTGGAATATTTATACAGGACTAGAATATAATAAAAATAGAATAGTCACATTCCATCTTTTGAACATATGTCTTGAATGTCCCCCCAGGGGATCAAGAAAGGATTTTATTTTATACCAAATGCGTAATCCTATGGAATTTTGGAACATATTTATTTAGTTTTGGCCTTGATTCAAAAGCAACATTATTCTGATTATTGGACAATAATGTTTCCGATAATGGTGAACTGGAAGCTCTCAGATGACTTTGGGCAGATGACACCTTTGATTGGTCACCAGTCACTAGGACCATACACAGTAGACATTGAACTCTTCACCATGAGCACAACATTCACTCTGTGTGTGACGATCAGTGCTCCCATTGGAGAGAAGTGACGAGGGCGGCACGTTAAGCACAAACCCGGAAAGGGAGGGGAATACGCAATTCCGACGTGTTGCATTCTTGCCTTGCATATTTGTACTGTTATTACAGCTGCAAAATAATTTTGAGTGGCAAGAGTAGCTCATTCAATTCAGCTTTTCGAAATTCAATTTCTGGAGCAGTGTCAGAGAACATGTGCAGTAACTTGCAAGAGAGTGTGCTTTGCGTGCTATAACATAAAACATGCTGGCAACCGTGTAGCTAAACAAAAGACGATGGGTCACATTTGATCAACGTTCACGACGGGATAATTAAATGCAGATTTTCATCTTTAATTTGTGGGGATTTAAGGTACACTCAAATCAGATAACCACGATAGGAGTTATGCTGTATTCGAGGAAGATTGGAGAAAATCCGTTCTCGACACCGTTTGGCTGCGCCAACGACTCGGATAGACTGGGCTGAACTGAAATCCTAATGGCAGCTCACTGACAAACTCAATGGACTGACGATACAGACCTCTGACCCAAGTAGAGCTGAAAGAAAACGCTGTCCGTATATTGCTATTTGAAATAGGGTGTCTTGCACTGTAATGTGCCTGGTTTCTCACCTGGCTGACAAGGGTGTGAAGTCCCCAACTACTGAGCTACTCGGATCAATGGGACACACAAACCTTTCCAGTCCAATAAGGTGACTGCTCAATGATGAAGTAGTAGTACTTGCGTATCTATTCTGAAAATCCTGCTTGATGTTTTGAAGCACCTTGTCCTAGGATGAGTGCTTTTAATGTAGATTTGCCCCCCGATATTTACCGATAATAATAAGTAAAACTGCGAAAATAATAACGATGAGAACATAACTTGAAATGAATGAATGGCATGAATTAATTTACGGAGTATATGGGTACTGTTCGCTCCTCAGCTAAATTATTATTTAAAATTGTATGTGTACAGTATTTAAAGTTTCAATGATGTGACACCTTATTGATCAAACTTGAGTTACTGTGTTTGCAATTAAAAGAAATCAATTCTCAAGTCAAATAAGTTTTGGGAAAAAGTCTACTGTGGCCAAGTCCTGATTGTCCATCGTAAAATCAGTCATGAGAATTGTGAGCCATTTAAAATGTTGGCAGTGTATTACTTATTTTCTGTTTGAGTTCAGAGAGTTCTAAAATCATTCATCTTGATCACATTCTACATACAAGCCTGACATTTTATCCGTGGTGTTTGTTCTTTTTTTCCTCACTGTAAATCCACAAGCATATTTGTATGCAGTCGTACGAAGCAGCTGAGCAAACAAATATCCTTCGTAAATATGATTTCTGAATAAACATTATGAGCAAACGCTGTGGGTAGAAATGCAAGCAGTCCATTTTACCCATAATACGTCATCTGATCCAATTCAACAATGTGCATGCATATATATATATATATATATATATATATCTCCTTTTGTAAGGTGTAGAGAAGGATTCAAACAGGCACACCATCCAACAGGTTAGCTGCTGGCGCCCGTCCAAAAGTCATGAGTCACATCTCACAGACAGCAGATGGTGCGATAACTCAGCTCCTTGTTAACTTTGGCAAGAAGCAAAGTCTCTTGCTGGAACCCATCCCGCCCGGCCATCCATGTTCCTCCTACCATGCATCCAATACCACCAGAGGCGTATCATAAAAAGAGAGTCATAAATTGCAGAAATAAAGTTTACCCGCACGGACAATAGCATGAGTGGTAGTTATATTTAGAATCCAGAGTCCAGATAGGAGGTGGGGCTTATTTTCTTCGCGGTTAAACGTAACTTGAGTGACCCTGTCCGACATGTCAAACACATCTGGAGCACAACGGAAAGATCAGTTATGTTTGTGTAACTATTATTGCTGAAATGTATCAACATGTAATATTTTACACAGCTTTTGTATTGGACACAAGGAAGTGGTCTTGATGTCATGGCAGGTTGTGTGCCGCGTTACGAAAAAGGAAAGGGAAGGAAACATCTCCACCCCTCTTCACACCAGACAAATTCATTGGTGTAGATAACCATTGCGCTGCAGGCCGACACATTCCAGAAAAGACGACAAATAGCCATTACCACCTGTGTTATCAATCACGCATACAGCGCACTCTCACCGGCTCGTTTCATACATTCCAAATGACAGTCATGACTTCGTCTTGAGCAACTTCCTCAATCTATCAGTGCTGTCAGAAGAATAGCATGGCTTTGTTGAGATTAATTGCACTCTTGCCGGCAGGAGCTGTCGCTCATCTAGTCAGGTGAGGTCCAGGGTGTTTTGAATGAGTATGAATGAGAACAATGTCATGAGTCAACTAGCAACTATTCCAATAAACATTTAGACAAAGTGATGGGAATGAAACCAGAAAATCATTTTGCTGCCCTCGGGCAAAGCTTCTCCACTGTCCAGAAGAGCAGAAGCTGTTGCGCACATTAGTGCATTTACTGAATGCGTATCCTCTGAGACAAAACAAAGTTATTCCGCTGTTGTTCGGTGCAGGATTTGAATGAACCTGGAGGCGATCTCGGGGGAAGTGTGCTTGCAGCAGAGGCACAGTAATGTGTTTAAACTGGCATACGACACATCTGACCACGGCATTCCTGGAGGCGCATTTCTAAAACTAAATTTCCCCGCTTTTCTTCCTTCTGCCTGTCATGCAGATGACGCTGAGTTGGTCCAAAGTGAACACATTACTACAATAAACATCCATTGTGTGTGTGTGCGTGTGTGTGTGTGTGTGTGTGTGTGTGTGTGTGTGTGTGTGTGTGTGTGTGTGTGTGTGTGTGTGTGTGTTGGCTCGTGTAAGTGCATAAGTCAGTGCTTGTGACCGTGCCCAACAGGAACACTTGGCTGTGCACCAATGTAAGAATATGCAGTGAAGGAATCCATCCACTGTTTTGTGCCTCTCCTCATTTTAACATTTTATGTTTTGCTTAGCCCTAACATGCCTGCCTAAATAAACAAATACAAACATTGAGGAAAAACTAACAGTTTCAACATCCAGTGGATGGTGCTGTAGGTTGAAATAAGTGGAATAGGGCTGCTTTCAATTTCAATGACAATAAAGATCACTCAGGGCCATCCTTTGCTCCTAATGCTATATTTGCATTGGACACTTATTTAATCACACATGCTAGAAGATCCCACAGAGGATCAATGCAGAGGTGCGTTGTGGCGCGAGGTTGTGAGCGCTGGCACCAGGTGATAAGAATGACACGTACGACGTGACATGAATCAGAAGAATCAGTGAAACACCTCTTTGTCTCTCTTTCTCTCTCTACTATATATATATATATATATATATATGCGAGCGATTGGCTGGCAACCGGTTCAGGGTGCCCCCCACCTACTGCCCGAAGACAGCTGGGATAGACTCCAGCAGGATGGATGGATGTGTGTGTGTGTAGGGGTATGTGTGTGTGTGTGTGTGTGTATATATATATATATATATATATATGTGTAAAATTATATTTTATTAATTGTTTCATTTATTTTACACCAAAAGCAATCCAGGGAGCACAGCATGAATCCATCTGCCTTGCGTAAAATGTACATAACTAGAGGCATATTTTCTACGAAAACTTTGTCGGGAACTTGAAAATTTGTCAAACATCTCGTTCATGAGTTTCAACTGTATTTTCGTGTTAGTTCAAACAACACGCCTGCATGCTGTTTCCATCTGTGGCCGGAATTTCCCAGAATTTACACTGAGTGATGAAAGCTAATGGTGCAAATTATGACGTTAAGTACAAAATATCCACCCATTTCAATCCACTCGAAAAGTATATACTGTACTATGTGGCCTGTGCATCGCCTGCAGCCCGAATGGCGCAGGCAGTGCATCCTGATATCAAGGCTCTGAGTAGAATTCCTTCTGTACTGTATCAATAGCAATATGACATATCAGGCCGACAATCTTTGCAGGGAGAGAACTAAGCTTTCTGTAATTAATGTTGAATTCATTTATAAGTATTTCCAAATTTTTAAAATGTTAAAATCATACAATGAATGCACTTTACTTTTACTTCATACTCTTGCTTTCTTCAAAGTAAAATGCTGTGTAGTAGTTAACCATCAATACTTTGAAGCATTTTGTGATACGAAAGCACATTCAAATCTGTTGATATTTAGCACTGTCTACCAGCACGTGACTGTGCGACTATAGATGCAAGTAAACTTCTTTGACACACCAATCAACGTTATGAGACAGTCATTACTGGAGTCAACTGGAAAGGCGCTCCACAGCTGGGACCAAATTCTTGCTGTTGGTGTCCAGCCCTAAAATCCCGACACCGACCCTAGCTAAAAGGTCCTCAAGATGGGCACCGTCGCATGTCGCACTGGAAGCGGCAGCCGTCCACTCAAAGCTCCGGGAGAAGGCAGCAAAATTCACAAACTCTCTGCGCTTCTCGATGGTCCCGTAATTTTGTAGGACAAGAATAAAGCAGCAGTGGTTGCTTGGAAAATGAAGAAAGTGGTTCTTTCCTTATTTTTGACTTCAAACGCCACAGTACATCAGACCTTTTAAGCACCTGGACTTATCTGCTTTTGATTTACAGGTAATCTTCTGTCTGGAATGAAAGCAGCCTTACCACAGAGGTGTGATTCATCAATAATGGTAGCTGATTTGAAATCATGGAACACATGGATTTCCTGATACTTGGGAAGGTCATTGAAACAGGGTTCCCACTCTTCCACTTGCTTTTTATTTATGGGCCTTTTAAGGACTTTTGAGGGCTAATGCAGCCATTTTTTAAGAACTTTTTCTCCATTCAGCAGGGGATTCACGGTGGATTTAATGCCCACTCAGCAGTGTGCGGGCTGAACAGAAAGACACATATCACTGAGCTGGTGTTCAAATCATTGCTGCCAAAGGAAGAGCACATCTTTATTTTTAGGGGCAATCAGCTAACCCTTTATTTGACATACTGTATCGGAAAATGAAAAAAAACTTGAATTCATTCTCAAATAACGTACACTAAGAAAAATGTCAATTTAGAAAATATAAAACTTCAATTTATTTTCCAATAAAAATGCATTTTTCAGGATTGTTATTGATTCTAGAAGCTTTCCCTGGAAAATTAAGGACAATTAAGGACAATTAAGAACCTAATTTTACAACTTCTTTTTTTATGGATTTTTATAAATTTTAAGGACCCGTGGGAACCCTGTGAAAGCCATGAAAAAGATGAAGCACACTTTGAAAAGGTTTGACACTTTGATGGAGAGTGTGCAACCTTTCTTGTGCCACAACCCCAGCAGGTCACATGACCGTCATGAGAGCCCAGCCTTACTTTAGCAAGAAATTTGAAATCGATGAATATCATTTGCTTTCATGGACCCCCATAAAATGATGTGGTGAGCCAGAGCTGGACCTTTAGTTTGACGCACGTGCTCTAGAGGCTAAATGTAGACCACCACAATGCATCCCTGAGAGTGTGCAGTGTTAAACATGTCTGCGAGCAAACCAAGACAAGCCCGCCCTTCGTTCACAAGCTAATGCTACACGACTCCAAGTACAATCATACTCCTGATCCTTATCTTATCCTTATCTGAGCGACACGGAAGCAGGCCTGCTCATCAAGGCTTTACAGCACTCTGCTCAATATTCAAAAAAAACTTTGAGCGTTCTTCGTGGAGCCCCACAAGAAAGTGTTTTGTTACAATATTCTTCTTCACTGGCCTAGGACTTGAAAGCAACGTTCCAGCTGAAGGATTTTTGCATTAACATGTCATTCTGTTTTGATGAAATCCATCTGCAAAAATACAATCAAATGAAAAGGGAAAAAAAGTACTTCTGATCAGAGAAATAAAATCATAAGAATATCATGCATCACTGAGTGTGGCGTAGTACAATGTGGTGGTCAGCATGAAGGAAAACAAATACTCTGTTTGAATACACTGAGTTTGGGGCTGCTACTTTAATGGGAATCACATGAGCATAAGTGAGCGTTGAAGCAGCTCAAAATCCGAGCTTTCGTTCAGTTGTTTATTTATTTCATGGTAGATTGCAGGCATACTTTATCTTATCTTTGGGATGTCCGCTAGCCTGCTGCTGGGACATGTCAGAAGCCAAGTTCTTTGTTGCTCCAGACTCACAGGTGATGTTGTTCTAACACTGGGTGGTCACTTTTTGCAGCATTCTATGTATTCTACTGAATGTGATCATGGCCAACAGGGTAGTTATTCTTTACAAGTTGGACTGTAATTTCGCTCCTTCTGCCTCTCCGTTCCTTTGTGGATGAAACACGTTCATGTCATAGCTGCATCTGCTTGACGGAGACCAAGCCCCACCCACATTTTCACAGTTGACTGTCAAGTTCCAGGTCACTCAAGCTGCGGGGGGACATCCATCTTGCTTTTTGACACACATCACAGATGAAAAATGAGACAAATGAGATTTCCACATAAAGAGGCACTCAGGCGACTTGCAGCCCTGCCAGTTGAGAAGCATGCATGCACGCTTTTGGCTCACACAATAAAAAAGTCTTTTTAAGATCATTGGCTGTATTTTCCATATTGTGTGTTACTGAGCAGCCCAGCTCATGACAGATCTGCTATTTAGCTCAGTAATAATAGAAGATCCCTTTGGTAAAGTTTATATTTTCGAGAGGTATAGTACACCAGTGAAAGGCGAAACTGAGATATAGAGTCATCAGGATTTTTGTGATGACTCTGGTTTCATGTCCTCCCCCATGCTGCTCGACCCTTTCATCAAGTAGCGCAGTTGTTGGTTTAACTCAGACCCCTCTCAGCAAGCCTTGGCACAGGGGACGAACCTGGGGCCAAGCAGTATTTTGCCAGAGAATGAGGAAAATCTTTTCCTCAAGCACGCCTACCTCCAGTCATGCATTTCCTCCAAGTCTTCGCTATGCTGGCAAAACTTGCAGGACCAGACACAGAAAACAGTCTTGTCAAAATATATCCTGCACTGACAAAAAAATTACTTTATTTTCAGTTGCTTTTGATAAAAACGTGGCAAAGTGATGTAATTTTACCCCCCACACACACACATATATACATATATATATATATATATATATATATATATATATATATATATATATATATATATATATGCTGTATATATATCCATATACACACACTGATTTTTACAAAAAGCAGGCATATGCAGACATCTGAGGTTATTACATTTGTCTTAAAGTGCTGTAGTAGCACTTCACACACGGGGAGATAATGACACGCTTTATTAAAATGCACACTCACTTCACTATGGGTGGTCTAGTTGGGCCATTGCACAGGGAAGAGGCAATTACCATTCAGGTCAGACTTGTACATCTCTGGTTTATACATTTGACATAGCTGGACTTAAAGCAGCATTCAGGTGTAAAATACAACAAAATGTATGTATTTCTTTGTTCTCGCTCGTGCTGTGTGTGTGTGTGTGTGTGTGTGTGTGTGTGTGTGTGTGTGTGTGTGTGTGTGTGTGTGTGTGTGCGTGCGTGCGTGCGTGCGTGCGTGCGTGCGTGCGTGCGTGCGTGCGTGCGTGCGTGCGTGCGTGTGCAACTGAAAGAGGGAGTCCAAACCAGTTACACGCATTCACCATATTGCTGTCTGCCATCAGAAGGTCTTTTCCAAAACAGCATTTCTGAGTTTCAGGCTTATTTTGAGTCATGGGTCCACATAGCTTAGGGTTTTATTCATTCGAATGCAAACTGAACTGCACCTCAAAGAAAAGTCTTACTTGTCTAACTGATGCAGGATGTAGCCCATCGCTCACCTGGGATTGTTACATTTAACCCTGAACAGGATAAGTGATACGAAAAAAAAATATTTGTTTTCAGTACAGTATTGGAAAATGGGTGACTGGGCAGAAGTGAATTCCTTTAGCTTTGTCCAAATAATCGTAGCAAGCATACAAGTTTTTGTCTTTAAAAGGAACTCATCGTTGTAATGGTAATTACATTAAAGTACCGGTAATTACCATACAGCGGAACCTTGTTTTTTGATGAACATTTTGCTTCACCAAAAAAAAATTTGGTGAAAAAAATTATTCAGTCCAAGCACTGTTTTCAGTTTACAAAATGTTGTTTTTGTTTTGTTTTGTTTTGTTTTTGCACCATAAACATCATTGGTTCAGTGCATGACGTATTATGGGTAAGTTATTTTTTTCGCTAACTAAGCCCTCATTAGTGCCCCAAACTAAGTAGAAACTACTAGTGCTACTGTTATTCCAAGACTCGCCTCATTATTTTGGTTTGGTCATACCAAGGCTTCAGAGAAAAAGAAGGAACAAAGGACATCAGAAAAAAAAAAACTGAGAATCAATGCACTGACTTTGGTTATCTTCCTCGGGTGGGGCTGCTTTGAAGCACCTCGATCTTCGGTGTGATCCTGCTAATGCCAGGGAAAAAAGTAAGGAGGAGAGGAGGGTGGAAAAAAGAACGCAAGGGGCTATTTTCATTCCGAGCACAAGTCTAGCGCAAAGCACAGTCTAACTGTGCGCATGGGTGAATTTTTTTTGTTTTCTTTTGGTATTTTGCTAGACGTTGCACAGGTACAATTCGATGTAATGGGGCGTTATGTGCCATTGTCGGATGGAATGAGCCTCTTCCTGGCCAATCATGGCAGCATCGCTCACCATTGAAATCAGAGCATTCAGACCTGAGAATGCCATGCTTGACACTGCGGAAACAGAAATAGATTTGCTGGAGTCTGTGCATGATATTGGCAGGTACACTGCAAGCTCTCTAGATGCTGACGATATAATCAGCCATGTATGTGGTATGGGCAAACGTAGACCGCTTTGCACCTGCACGACCGTGCAGGTGAAAAAGTTGTATCTATTTTTGTCACCTAATTGCGAAACCGTGAAATAGATCATTGCCACGGTGATGACGATGATGATGATGCCCCCATTTTTTTGTGCGGACTACTTTCGATGATCAAATTAGAGGATGAGTTGGGGGTGAGGCAACATCAGAGAGGTGCAATTTGGCCCCAAACACACGAGACTTGTGCTCTGCCAATGTTTGTGCCAAAGTGTGTTGCACCTTTGACAATAGTACAAGAGCTCCCTGGTGGTAGTGTTAGCAAGGCATTGGGGTCTCATGTTTCCCAGTAAATCTCCTTCCTTTTTTTGCAATTCAACAATTTGTCTTTCACTGTGTGAATATACCGCCTTATGTTACATTCACCATGGATATCACTAGCCTAAAACAGCACTGCATGTGAAATGGCTGAGACATTGGACAGTGATTTCCGAGTAAACACACCATGTATTTTCTTCAGAATGAAGTGTTTGGTGTCATTGCGTCACATACCCGGGTGTCCTGAAAGATTGTTTGGTCATACATAAACTGCACATGTTGACATAGTTATAACTAATACTCCTGCACATCTCTTGTTGAATTAAAAAAAAAAAAGCAACACACAGGTCATTGAGTTCAACGAATTATACTAGTCCAGAAATTCCACAACACATGGAAAGCAAAATGAGCCGGACTTAGGTGCAGACAGTAAGAAAACAGACACGAAGGCAGTACACTAAAGGGTTAGATGACCCCATAATATGGTAACACTCTAATCCGCAGATAGCTGTTTGTGTGTGTGGCCATCCCGCTGTGAGATTCCACATCCTTCATCATCTTATTACAGAGGCTTATAGGAGGATAAAAATGCATAGATACGCTTTATAAAGAATATCACCACTGGAGAGTTGGTTATCAGTGTTGGGGTATCATACATATACACTCGTCTTCATTGTTAGACAGCTGCGGCCGTTGGTAACAGCGGCTGATCTCAAAGATTGTGCAGGGTCAGGTGTAGCTGTCTATCAAAGCTCTGGCTACCACTCAGCAACAAATAGCCTTGAGACACTCATCCAAATCCACTCCAAGATACCCAAATTTGTCATTCCGATAAAACATTCTACATCTGAATCATCATTCCAAAACAGCACAGTCCGTAGATGGTGAATAACTTCCTGCATCGTGTTTGTTTGTGCAGCTTTCAAAGTTGCCAATCCCATCAAACCAAACCATCAAACTCTCAGTTCAAACCTTGATGTTTTAGTTGCAGTTGGCAGAGAATGGTGTCTGTTGAAAAAGACATGTAATCATTCTTGGCTGTGCAGCTTCTATGCTCATCTGTGTAAAGACAAGCAGGAAAAGCCCAGAGGGCAGAGCGTCAATTCTTTGAGTGTCTTGGAAGATGGCCAAGGTGGGATTTTTCTCACCTTGCATGCCACAACACACCTCAGGCTCAGGACAAAGATGGAAAGATTGAGGCATGAATTACGGTAATGAAATATAACACCGCTGCTATTTTTATTTCATTTGTTGACTGAGAAGGAAACATGTTACACAAAATAGGAAAAAAAATGCTTTGTTGCGCTGATACTCATGAGATTCATTTGGGTTTTGTTTTATGATTTCTGATTGATTGACTGCTCTTCATGGGTGAAGGTAATATGACGTTTTCATTGTTTTCACAGCTATTTGAAATGCATTAACAATGCATTCATACCAACAATGGCTTGATTTGCAAGACGGACTATGAATACGTCATAGTTAGTGATGCCAATAAAACAGTAACTACTATCTATCCACTTTTTTTGAGGAACAACTAATCTAACTCATTCATCTTCCCAGTCAAGTAATAAGATTACAGTTACTCATCAAAGTCCTAAAAGTATACTGTATTGTCCTTATGTCACATTGACAAGAGGGTGATATATTCATTGGGCTGAAGATTGAGGTTCTTCACAGAGAATTGCAGTCAATCGCCTGTGGATTGATGGCATGGTGTCAACTTTTCAGACTTGTCAGCACGTCCGCCTCAGAGTGCAGAGGTGCAGGGTTTGATTCCGGTTCCGGCCTTCCTCTGTGGAGTTGGCATGTTCTCCCCAAGCCTGTGTGGGTTTTCTCTGGGTGCCGATCTCCACACGCATTTGTTCACACAGTCATGCTGGTGGGATAGTAGCTTTGGCAGGCTCAGGATTTACAATGGACTATCAACAACTGTCGCAACGGCAGATGGGGAGGACTACAATGGTGAGTCCTTGCGATCACTCGTAAGCGGACACACCGAGGTACTTGTTCGCAGCCTCCTTGGCACTGGAGACGGAAACAGTGGGCCGGAGGAGCCGAACGTGGTGCTCCGTCTTGGTATTTTGTAGAATGCTCGCCCGTTCTTTTCTCCCCTCATGTTGTGACACTCTCTATTAAAGTGTGGCATTCCCTATATTATTTGGTTAGCCTAGGGGGAAAGACTAGGTAAGGGAGCCCCTGCCAAACACCTTATTACTAACTAAAAGGTACACGACAAAAAATTGGGGAACAAAATTATGAAAACGTCATGAAACACAAAAGGGGAACTACAGTGTTTGCAGCTTGAAGTGAGGCATTGGGGGACTTCACAACTTCACATCCCGTCTGGGGGATTGGCATGCCATGTCACGCTTTTCGGAGCACAGTGGAGGAAGGAAAGGTTCATGTTTTCAAACTGGGAATACGGTTTCTATTTTGAGTTTGTGTCAGCCAAAAATGAAAATTTGAAGACATGTTGCACACTCTGTGCTGTTGACCGAGTGTTATCCAGCTTCAATAACTTCTCAAATTTGAAATTGAAAAGTCATGGACAGCAACATTCAGACTCGGAGAGAAAGTCCCGCCAGTTTGTGTGATTGCAGGAGGTCTCAAAATGTATCCGTTGTACTTATAAACAATGTATAGTACAAATGTTAAGGTTTGCCCTGACAATATTAACAGTTAAATATTTCAGGTCAAAAAAGACTTCCCTTATTTTATTTTATTTTTGGCGTGATCTGCTGCTTGTTCTCTGCCTACCTGACTTGTACCTCTGCTTGATCATTTGACTCTCACATGTACTGACCTTAAACTGGATTAAACGCTTTGTTGACCTCACCAACTCTGAGTTGTGCATCAAAACACCCGACCTGATAATAATAATAAATGTAAGAGCACTATAATATATTTCATACTGTTTATGAATTGAGGGTTGCGATCAGCAACAGGTGACTTTTTTTTCTGACGTCACAGCTATAATAATAATAATAATAATAACATATTACTATGATATACTATTAAAACTTAGCACTGGTCCATTAAGATTACGCAAATCATTTCAGAGTGACGGTTTATCCGGGCTACGCTACACCATATTGGTGATGCACAATAAATGTTTTCATGAAGCAAGAATTTGCAAGGATGTTCTCCAGTGTGCGGACGCTGAATATGGTAATTCAGAGGCATGGCAGCATTCTATGTCTCCCTCTTGTCTATAAAACTGTTTTCCACTGAGTTTTGCAGTTATTCAAGATGGTATGTACGAGGAAACCTCTTATCTTTTGGGCCACCCATTGCCTCTACCAACCTGTTAGTGACCAGACGAACCCTGTCCATCCACTGAGCCCTCATCCACTCAAAGACATTGCAGCTGTCCAAGCTTCCTCCCAGGTCAAAGGGAAAGTCCTAATGATCATCTCACTTCAGACTACCACCTGTCTGCCCCATCTCAGCCTGAGCCTCCGAACGAAAACAGAGAATTCAATAAAAGCAAGCTTAGTGCCACAAGACCAGACGCAATCTCTTTTCAGCCTACCCATGTCACCTTTCATCCCTTCTTATTCATTAACGTCATGTGAATATTTCATCCTGCAGATACAAAAGCCACCCTCAAAACCAGCCAGCGTTCAACCAATAACTCGGCTGCATGTGTTTGCCACATGACGACTTGGTTCCTTATCAGTTTGAAGTCAACATGTGCTGTTCAAATGCAAATTGAGAATTCCAAAACTGACACATTTTGCTTTGCTGGAGGAATATTGACAGGCAGTGCACAAGTGATCTCCACAAGTAATCTTCTGCTGTACCAACAAAAATCCCTGACACAAAGCGCAACAAAGATGAGATGTAATGTTGCGTGGGAGGGCCACATACATCAATATATTTGCGCATGATAGCTGGCCTCGTGACGGTTCACTCCTCGCTATCCCCCTGGGTTCCCGTATCACACTCACCTCTGCTTGACTTACAATTAACTGCAGTTGTTAATGGGCTCAAGTAGAATTTAGCCTGTAAGCTGATCCCACAATTAGGACTTAACTTTGCATAAATGGGGGGCCTGCCTCCCGAGGGACATGAGGCAGAAGAAGGGCGTCTTTGACGGACTGCCAGGCCTGTACGGACCTCCTGAGATGTTGAGGGCCAGATGGAGGGGGAGTTGGAAGTAGAACACATCGAGGGAGCTCCTGCCAACAGGCTTCCCCTGAACCCTCTGGGCTTGTACAGGACACCGGTTTAACCTACAGGAAACCAGATGAGACCCAGCGGGCCAGTAAATCTCAAATGCAGATACTCAAGAAGATTCCATTGCAGGAAAATGGGAACCCTTTTTTTTTAAACCAGAAAACACTGCCGACCTACTTTCCCATCCACATTCTCGTGATCAGAGTTTAATTGTCTGCAATTACTCCCCTTATCCCAAAATAGGTGACTCCAGATAACTGTGAATTAATTCAAGTTAAAGAAATCTATTTGCAGCGAGATGCACAAAAAGTATATAGAAAGGTTGTTTTCAATGCCATCTGTCATTTCACAGCTAAACCTAGCAGAACATGTAATTTTGCAGTCGATTTAACTCGGGGCGAAACGATACATCAGTTAAACATATCGATGTGTCTGCCGTGCGATCAATCTACATCCATTGTGGCTGGACTGTTGCCCATTGCTGCCTTCTTCCAACACACCTGATTCAAATGATCAGGATCAGGATCGGGCTTCTGCAAAGCTTGCTGATGAGCTGATCATTAGAATCGCGTCTAAAACATGCATTTTAGGGGCCCTTGAAAACTGGAGTTGGTGACGCCTCACCCAGCCAGAATCTGCTGATCTAACTCGTGACGCATGTGAATGCCATAATGAAATGTCCTTTTGCTGAAATTACTTTCAAATTAGTTGGCATTTTGTTCGCTAATGTGAATCGTGTAAGTTTGACAATTATGCCAAAATACAACAAAATCCGTGATTAACGTATTTTTGCATGCGTGATCTTGAAGTGAGATTAGTCAATTTTATCTGTGACAATGCTAGTTGTCAAATAAAACCTGGAGAAATGAAACCTACCATTGCATTAAACAGAAAGGGCCTGGGTTGTGCGTATTGGTTTTTAAACTTCACACTCCGGTTGTAACTGGCTATAGAAATGAAAATAAGTCAGATGCAAACCACCCGTCTCACCTTAGTACCATGGGCAGGGTACACACATAAAGACAATCAGGTTGTTGTTGCACCGATTTTGCCTCTTCCCAACCAAGGATGTGTGGAGAAAGTGGTCTCAAGCTATTTGACTCCACGTGAATGGAATATAGCCAATCAAAGAAGCACCCTGACTGATGAACAAGAAGCAGGGAGTCAATAAAACAAAATATGTCCTTCCAATGTTTTTTTTCTATAAATGTGGGTTGTCTAGGAAGTATTTCTCAAGTCTTTTATTGCCAATATCGTCATTTTACAACACTCCCGCCTCCGGTGTTTTTCGGAAACACTTGACAAGCATTGGCGTATACCCAGAGGTAGCTGCTCATCTTCGTGTATGTGAGATCCCGTGTGATCATGTGAAAGCTCTGTCACAGAGGACTGGAGACTACACCAGTGATGGAGCAGGATTTATGTGTGTGGTGTTCTGGAGGTTTCAGGATGGAACATACAGAACCACTAAGTCAGCAAGATACGAAGGTGCTGAGCCTTTTTTTATTTTATGAGTAAATAATAAAACCTCGAAATCACATCTCATGGGGACTGGGAGCCAGTGCAAGTTGGCAAGTATTGGGGTCATATGATCAAACTTTGTTGTTCTCGTCACGAGTCTTGCTGCAGCATTTTGTACTAACTGTAGGCTTTTAAATACTAGACATGGGAAGACCAAAAAGCAACTTATTACCACAGTCAAGGTGAGACGTAACAAACGTAATTATGATCTCTGGGTCACTGGTGGATAGAATGGGATGGATCTTTGCAATGTTGCGAAGATGGTAAAAATAAGAAGGCAGTTGTGGTCATATTCGCACGTTGGCATAAACTATACCTTTACAAAACTATTTAAAATATCGCGGCATAATGCTGATAGTGAATAGGGAAATGAGTTGAGAACAAATTCCCACACTTCATTCACTCTCTTATCCTTCCAGATATGTACCCTGATGAGTTTTTTGGGGAAATATGAATCATCGACAAACATGACATTTCAAGCACTGTACCGGTGTTTTTGCATGCCTCTGGCACATCTCGGAAGGATGTTTGTGTGTGAAGCCAATCATGACATCATTATCGCCTCTGTTCCTTAGAGAGCCATGTTTACAGCGCTCCTAATCAACGATAAGCATGTGTGCTTGATCAAGGGCTGTTAAATGTTGCTCATGTTTGTTTGCGGATCAAGATTTCTTGATTATCTGACTGGAATTCTTACAAAACACAAAAATTACGATGGATCCTAATGTAGTACTTTTTGGGAGTGGAGGCTGCATGCATGCCTTGTTGGCTGATTTAAAATTGGATTGAAAATGTGTTCTACTTTAAGGTCCCTCCCGATATAGTGGCTTCATTTCACACTGGCTGTGGTGTTCCTCACACCCTGAATATGGTAAGCGGTGGATGGGGCACATGCCCACTCTGAGGCACCAGAGTCCACCAAGCAGCAGCATTGTTTGGATCTGAGCCGCACAACCCTGTGAACTTGGTGTTTGGATTTCCTCTTGTTGAATCACAGGAAGTAGGTGAACATGGATTGGTTCACTTTTACCAGCTTAGGAGTGGCAGTACCTCAGTCTGGAAGTACTTTTGACTTTGTAGTCAGATAACACCGGTTTGAGTCCTATTGCAAACAGAGAAAGAAATAGTCTTAAGAAAAAAGGGAGGATGAAAGTGAGTTGAAGACGTACTCCAACCATTAAATGTTGAAACATATATCAAGTGCTCTTCAAACTTGGCAGGGGAAAAAAAATACTAAAAAGGCATGGAGAAGCTGAGGCACTTACAGAAACTTAACTCCTGTGTAACAGCGTGCCTCTGCTTCTCCATGCCTCTTCACCCCCCCCCCCCCAAGAAAAAAAACGCTGCAGGAGAGATTCTATTCTAGAGGTAGCGTCACACCCCAGCTCAAGACTTTGTACAAGTCTTTCACTTTCAGGGTTCTATTTTCATAGCCAGCACATGCATGATGAACGCTGGTGAATCCTGATTTTTGTGCAAGATCCTATGTGCAGCATCTTTGATCTCACCAACAGCTTTGGAAAATTTCTATGAATCAAAAGTGATTGGGGATGTGTCACATCAAGTGAATATTTCCAAGGTTCAATGGATTTAACTTGGATTTGAAATGGACGAGAAGCCCATACATCAGAATCAGAATCAGAATCATCTTTATTGGCCAAGTATGTAGAACACACAAGGAATTTGTCTCCGGTATAACACGCTGCATTAGTATCATCGTAAACAACAAATCATTGAACCATTTTAGAGTAACCAGTAGCAGTATTTGTAGTACAAGAAGAGTGACTACGTCAGTGACTGTTTAAGGAGTTAATGGCTAGAGGGAAGAAGCTGTTTAAGTGTCTACTGGATTTGGTGCGCATGGATCTGTAGCGTCTGCCTGAGGGGAGTAGCTGGAAAAGGTGGTGGGCAGGGTGCGGGGGATCCAGGAGGATTTTCCGTGCCCTTGTCATGATTCTTGCAGTGTGCAAGTCCGCCGTCCTAACTGTCCGTTGAAGTCGGATTTTGTCCTTTTTTGTTGCGGCCCCAAACCAAACCGTGATGGAAGAACACAGGATTGATTCGATGACTGCCGTGTAGAACTGTCGTAGCACCTCCTGTGGCAGGCCATGCTTCCTCAGCAGCCTCAGGAAGTACATCCTTTGCCGGGCCCTTTTCAGGATGGAGATGGTGTTGACATCCCACTTCATGTCCTGGGAGACTGTGATTCCCAGGAACTTGAAGGTCTCGACGGTTGACACAGGGCAGTTGGATAGTGTGAGGGGCAACTGTGGAGAAGAATGTTTCCTGAAGTCCACGATCATCTCTACAGTCTTGAGCGTGTTCAGCCCGAGGTTGTGTCGGCTGCACCAGAGCTCCAGCTGCTCCACTTGTTGGCGGTACGCAGACTACATTCATGAATCCCTGTCAGACCCACCCTCATGAGCTCACTTCACCTTGATGAATACCCTGAGTTGCAGGTGGACACACACTACCAGACAGGGACATACACGTGCAACAAATAAAAGCAAATATGGGCTTGAACGTGCCTTTCCAAACATGCAGTAACACACTCAGTCAGTCACTGTATTAGCACTTCATTTGACATCAATGGGAACTCAACCCAAGATGTGCATATGCTCTTTATCTGATGCTTCTTAGCGAACTCTGCAAAGTATTTCTTCGAAAAGTATGCTTAAAACACTGCATCAACTCCTTTTCACAGCACAGCATATTTACGTTTGAAGTTGCTAGAATCTGATATCTATCAGCCCTTCCTGCCCGTATGTACAAAATATACCGCGTAAAATGCCTCTGGGTGCTTGGAGTGACACCAATTCCTCATCTCGCTGGAACCACCCAACCTCTGGTGAAGTAATCATGAACATGTTATTGTCCAATGAGCGAACGTGGGGTAGGAAGAGTGATGGTATCGATTGCTTGTTGGCCTTCAGCCGAGCTCGCCATCTGGCGTGTTTGCACCACTTTTGGATTTATAATTATGGTATATTTCGCTGAGTGTATTTGTTATTTTATATTATCATGACATAGTGGTTCATTAACATTATAACTGTAATTATCTTTTGTATTATTCTAACCATGGACAAAGACTACAAATAGAAATTAGAAGAAACTATGGAGAAGGGGTGGGATTTGATCAGTCTAGACATCTTCCCACTTCCTTTGGAGTATGGACAATTGGGTTTAGGTGCTCGCTGTCTATTTTTGCTTGTTTGATGTCATTCATTTATTCATTGTTTCTGTGAGAAATGCTTCCTCTTCCCAGCATTTGTGCTTCTTTCTTGTGAACTGCAGTCTGCTGAGAGAATGCTTCAAAAGAAATCAAATGTTTTTTCACTGAGTTCTCTCTAAATTTCCCGAGCTATACTTTACACGCCCTATTAGCATTGAGATTACATAACAACAAGCTAGGAAGTTAATGTTCAGGGGCCTAATGCTGGGATCGCGGTGAGATGTCGCTGCACTGCTGGGCGATGGCATCTTTCAGACTTTCGTAATTAATGAATAAATCCATTTAAATCTTATTCCGCAAACACGCTACCAATTAGTCCCATTTAAATTGCAGCACATATATTACTGCAAAAAAGAAATGATACTATTTCCACTTTAATGCTATTGTGGCTCCGTCATTGGTCGCTAAATGTAAAACCAAAAGTGCGATTGACAGGAAGCACATCGTAATCCTTCAGAAACACCCGTGATTTTAGCAGCAACTTCCGCAGCAGGTTCTTCGGTACAGAAAATCTTCCCAACTTGGTGAATGTTTTTTTTTCTGACCAGCTGACCCTCATGGGAAATGCAAAAAAAAAAATACATGTTTTTCCATCAAGAACATCACCACCACTCTAACAAATCCAGTTTGGGCTTTCATGCATGAGCAATTGGGGCCAGGTCGGCCTTGTCATGTCTGTTTCTGTGTTGTTTGTGTCCTGCCCCTCCCTACTCCTTTTGTGTTCACCAACTCCTTTCTTTATTCTTCCTCACCAGTGTATCGTTATCCGTGATTACCTCACGAATTTAACTTTTTGTATCATTCTTTCCTGTTTGTTGAATCTCACATTCCAGTACTTATCTTCGTAGCACCGACTCTTGTAAGCCTTTAGCCTGATCCTATTTTGACATTGTCTTTTTTCCTTGGATAAAATGAGACCAGTTGATACCATTAGATTCTCTGATTGGTCTGATCTGTCTTCAAACCAAGCCTGTTATTAAACAATGAGGATTTTAGTGGGACGTGCCCACTTTTCTACTCGTCTTGGTGAGTCACAGTAGACTCGACAGAACAGAAGTGCATTTGGACGAATCTCTTTGACAAATAACCTTGACTTGGACGTGGACACTGGAAGATTGAGAACAATGACGTTTCCCATTGGCAGGAACACTTATTTAGTTTATTTTAATTATTTTGGGGCCCAAGGTAAGCATGTTGTGCGCTAGGAAGGCAACTTTAGAAAGGTAGGGCTTTAAAATATTTTACCATTTCTGTAAATACGTTCTTTTTATTCAACACATTCGTGGCTCCACTTGGTTCTCGTGTGAGTGTTGATTTATTGTGCCGAATTACCTAATCTATTCCTCATAGAGACGAACCTAAGGAACCGTCACACACATCTACTCTGTACTCGGTATTTAAAAGTGATACGAGATAGATCAAGGGGCACATATAGTCAATGGAAGCAATAGAATTCAGCCCCATGAACAAACCCACGACAGACTGGGCGTTTTTCTGTCGCTCGTCCACAAAATGGGCATCCGTCAGTGACAGATTGAATGGCCCGCCGGTACATGAAGAGGTTAGTGACTTTAACACTTACGGGCGAAAACCAACCTCCATCAGTGCTCAGTCCTTCATTTTTTTTAAAGTCTCTTATCATTTGTCAATAATCAGCAAAATGGTTATCCATCACTGATGGACTACGGAATGCCCACTTCTGCTCATTTATATAATCACATGTTGTTTTTTTAAATGGGCAAAGTGGTTTTTGTTGTCATTTTGTCACCGCATGAAACGTAGGTAGCTGCAGGGACGTGTTTCAAAATAAGAGAGTGCCCGGAAGTTAATTTAACATGTCATCTTCCTTTTCTAAAGAAAAAAAAAATCCTGCTTGGGCAGGTCGGGGAGCAACAAACTATAATTCAGTTACCCTTGATATGGCTTATATAACCGAATCTGGTAATACATAAATAAATATTGCAAGAGTGACTTTGTGTGCTTTGTTGTTGTGTAGAATTCAACAGCACCATAAAATTCTGCTTATTGAGCGGCTAATCATAATATCCCATACTAAAACACAAAATTTAACAAAAATGATCATCAACGATCAACTCCAAGCTCGTGTGTAGCAGCTCAACTGCCGTCTTTAATTACCAGGTTAGTCGCCTTCCTCTTAAAGGCTGCACCATCGGCATCGTGTCAAGTTTTCAGCACGATGAAGGCCTGCGCTTGTGCAGAGCAGTATACAATACACATACTTCATTCAGTATGTGCAGACTTGATCTAAAAAAAATGACACAAAAAAAAACACTTGAACATAGAGCTCATTTAAATATCGATAAACAGTAAACAAGATTAATGGAATTAGAAAGGAGCTAAAAATAGATGTGAATTTGACACTCCTAGGATTGGGAAAATCCCCAAATAAGTCACATCATTGTTTCAGCGCAGGGTTTAAAGATGGGGGGAGGATTGCCTTGTTGTCTCAAACTTAACAGTAAGTCATTAAAAGATTTTGCACGAAGTGGAGAAACTATTTACTCAGTAATTTACCCGGTAAAGTCCTGTTGAGTTTGGTGTTTTGAAATCCAGACTGCTCACAGCTTTCTGTTTCTTGGTATCTTTGCCATTTCTGTGGTGAATCTGCATTGCGATCATGTTTCTCTAGAAATGCATGAAGTCGATTATACAGGAGGAGATAAAGACAACTAAAAAAGTAAAGATCAGAACCTTTTTTTACTTGAATTGAGGGGGCGGGGGACCCTAATGGCTTCTGAAAATTCCACAGAATGAGGCTGTGAATGAAATATGTGTGTCTGAGATTGTAAAGTGGCGCATAATGCCTGGGAATAAGCCTGTAATCTAAAGTATCAAATTCAGTGTGCTGGTTAAAGGCCATCCGCGCAGTGAATGAGCTCTTTGTCGAAGTTGTGGCATACAGCCTCATTTGCATGCAATGATAAACGTTGTTTACCCTGGACATACAACTCTGTGAAGTGGTAGGTAAACGTACTATGAATGATAGATTTACTGCCTCACAGGCACGCAGGCAGTTCTGTAGTGAGGGCACACACATACACACGTACACACACACACACACACACACATACAAATAGACCAATTCATGCTTCAGGTATGCAAACACAAGCCACAGGCAGTTACACACATGCAAGCACACATGTTCAGATGAACTATTTCATGCATCAGGACTGTGACATAACACACTCAGAAACTAGATCCAGTGTCCTCGTTACAAATTCACAATTACATAACCATCATGTCCAACGGTCACATTTCTCTCACTGTCAACAATTACACTCAAACAGTGTTTATGTTTGCAGTTGGCAGATTTGATAAACTTCGAGATACAAGACGTGGCTCTCATAAATTGAGGGTGTTATGGCAGTGGGGTCTGTTAACAGATGAGGCTGAACGAGCCCACTATAACATTCCAAAATGAGAAATCTTGAAGCTAGCAGGGCAGGCTAAAGGGTAGGAGGGCATGTGTGTGTGTGTGTGGGGGGGGGGGGGGGGGGGTTCGGGAGCATGTCCAGAAGAAAACTCGGGCCTTCATCAGGGAACAGCAGGTGATTTGTCATCCTTTTAACCAGGAACCAACAAGAGGTTTGGTGATGTGATGAGGCAGTGAGGTGGAGGAGTGGAGGTAAGACATGGCAAACGGGGGCAGCGATTAAAATGGTTTTGTGTCAGTAGTATTGCACACTGGTCCAGGCACTCGGCTCAGAAAATGGTCAGGTTAGAGGAGATGGATTCGGATAGGGCAGGGAGTCAAACATTTTACTGCTTGACACAGTTACAACATTGCTTTGGAACCGCTGTGGGAATTCCCTCCGGCTCCTTTTCTGAAAAAGTATCTACTTGATGCCACTGTGGGCATTTTTGTTTGATAGTAAATTCGGCTGTTTGGTTGGTTTCAAACGTAGCTTGAGCATTTGGCGCTGCCACAGCAATACACGAGAATTTCTTTTCACTGAGAAATGTGTTTTCAGACCACGGGCGCACAATGCTCCACAGAATAAAAAGCACAGTGTGTTGAGCTTGTGTTTGATGGCCATCACCAGAAAATGTGGAATGATGTACACCGCTGTCACTTATGCAGAAAACTGGCAACGTGCCACCTCAACTCTTTTAAAGCTAACCTTATTTGAACCAACAACGACCTTGGAATGTTGTATTTTCGGCACTAAAAGGTGCACCTAAAAGTCTTCCATTTTCTTAAAAGCTCACCGCGCGCCTTAAAATCTGATGCGCCTTGTGTATGGTCATTACGGTAATATTTCGACGCCAATATGGCTCCTTGCTCGAGACATGCTGACAACGCAGAGTTCAAACTTAAGGGTTACGCAGTTGAACACGGAGCAGTGGCAAGAGAGTTCAACATTCACGAGTCAATATTATAACTTGCTGTTGGTGAAGTGAACTGTGTCACTGCTTTATTAAATACGTTTTACTGACGTCTGATCGTTCTGTTGGTGTTTCCTTAACTGTAGATTGCATCTTATAACGCGGTGCGTCCAAGGTATGAAAAAATTTACAAAATAGGCCATTCATTGAAGGTGCGCCTTATAATCCAATGCACTTTTTAGTGTGGAAAATATGGTACTTGTTTTATAACGCTTAATCTTGTAAATGTGTGTGTATGTGTGTGTGTGCGTAAGTGGGTGAGTGAATGTACGTGTGTGTGTGGGCTCATGTGACTGTTTTTGTGCTTACCGTGGTACTAAAGCCTTAATGCTGTTACAATGTTGTGTGCAAGCTTCCTGTGACATACCTCTTTTATATGACTTAATGCTTGTATACGCGATCATTTTTTGAATGACGTGTGTTATCTGTGACAAATATGTTAAAAATGCCACAATATTGTCAGGGGTCAAAAATGCAAAAAAATAACACTCCCCAGAAAAAATAATAATAATAAATAAAACAAGCAATGCATTTAGCACAAAATGCATTATGGGGAATACAAATTGTCACAATTCTACTCCATTGTTCAACTGTAGGCTTTCCACTCAGCCCGCCACTACTTCATTGTGCCAGTCAACTCCTCCCACCTCATTAGTTGCTCTGCACACCCATATACAGTAGATCTCTGTTGAAAAAAAAAATCCACTCACCAGTCGGATGTATCAATTATATTTTGTTGCTAATGTTTTTAAATCACACTTGGACTTATGTAAATGTGGTGATAATGGAGAAAAAAAAAGCACAAGTCGGAAGTCAGCATTGCAGTGCATAACGAAATTATAGCGTTTGGAGAAAAGCTAGAGGGAGAAAACAATGAGGAGATATAGCCCCATAAGGTATTTAAAAAGTGTATATCAAACTGGTACCCCTTTCAATTTATCACGAGCCAAGATGCAACTCTCAGTTTCAAAAAAGTGGGTGACCCCTGCATTCCATTAATCAGAGCATCCTTACGATTGTCGGAGACGAGATTTGGTGCCAAAAAACGGCTAATTGTGCTGCTGTGTGAAGTGGGCTACAGGATATGCGCTGCCTCGTTGCTTCTCTATGTAACCATAATCGGGCTGTCACGATCATGTGTTTAAATGACTGTATAATTTCACTGGGCAATACCAGAATGTTTTAATCAGAGATGCAAGTACATTTTTCACACTTAATTTTTTTGCTTTGATTCCACAACTGCTCTCTTGCACAACAGGTTTTCATAATAATAATTATAATAGACGAATTACATAAGAATATTACATAACATATACAGTATATGAATTAAGGGTTAGGTTCAACAACAGGAAGACTTTTTTTCTGAATCGTCATAGCTATAAATTACAATGCATGGTAACGTTTGTCAAACTTAGTAAACAAAAAATGAAAATATCTCAAAAACCTGATGTACTCGACAAAAAGTCTAAACATTTTTTTGTTTCAGCTTAAAAAACATGAAGCCATCTCTGATAAAAGTTTGCTGTAGATTGGTGTTATGTGCGGAATGCAGCTATCTTGTGTAGAAATATATCCGGGATGGGCAACTTAACTGATGGAGGGAGCCACAGTTTTTTCATCTGCATTACTGAAGAGGGAATGCAGGGCCGCGCATTTCTGTGTTCTATGTTCAAATTACGTACTTTTGATGCATTTTATTTTTCATCATACATTCCTCAATGCATGTATAAAAAACAACGGCCTTGAACAACAAAGAATTTGAACAATCACAAAATAACCCCATACTAGTTTCCAGTGCAAAGGGCTCTTGTGTAAAATATCCCCTTGGGGGTTGCACGTGAGTGGTTGCATATGAGTGACTTCACCGCAATCTGATTGGGGGATTAAGGACATGCTTTGTAGTGATGTCGCAACACAATTCCTGTCTGTATCTTTTCTATCCACAAGATCACTCATGGGTATGTTTTTTTTTCTAAAATTATATTCCGAGTGATAACTAGTCTAAACTCTCAGTGCCTCCTTGTGATGACAGAATCACAAATTGCCCCATTTAAAAACTGCTTATACACGGTAGCCAACTGTGTGTGTTTTGCGGATCCTCTCATGAAGTGATATAGACATGCATGC
Organism: Hippocampus guttulatus; assembly: GCF_054856545.1. Lineage (NCBI taxonomy): Eukaryota > Metazoa > Chordata > Actinopteri > Syngnathiformes > Syngnathidae > Hippocampus > Hippocampus guttulatus. The sequence goes on from NC_141265.1 coordinate 4,555,622, forward strand.
AACACATTAGATGTGATTTAGCTGGTTTTGACAGAGGCCTGACTGGTGTCTCTGCCTCTGGGTGGGCTGACCTAAAGTGTCCCCAAGGTCTCGTTCCAGGTAGAGACAGACAGCAGCCTGGAATCCAACTCCTCTGCATCCTTCTCTATGACAGCTCCACCCCCACTCCCGACACCCTCCACGCAGACGCACGTGTACTCAACCTTGTTCTTCCGCTCAGGAGCCACACGTTCTCAAACCAGCCCCAGTTGTCCACATCGTAAGGTTTGCATGGATTTTCACTGCCCTTGCCCAGATGATGTTTTAACCCACATTCCCACCTTCTGGATTATTATTGGAGTGAATGCGCAGAGCCCTTTGTCGCTGGATCTGTATGACATCAGCTCTGGGTGACTGCAACTAGGGCAAACTGCCGAGCCGAGTGGGCCAGGGAAAACAGAACATGGGATAAATCAACGAAGCGGGGGAGTAGGGGAACGAAATGCCAAAAACTGAGCGTTCTTTTTGAAAATAAAATTAAATTATGAGTAGCCTGAATATTGACACAGCAGCCCCTCATCTATCTATCTCCGCATCAAAAATATGTTTGAAAATGAGTTTAAAGGTCAAAAAGTATTCATGATTATCGTACATTGTCGACTGTGTTGTCAAACTGGTACGGCACAGTCCATCATACAGAGGCTCAATTGCAAATCAATTGTTCATGTTATCTATAGAAATGCAAAATGTTTATATGTGTCCTTAATTTTCAATAGCAACATCAGTAAAGTGATTAATGTGTTTTATGTTGTAGGACACACGGGATAGATTATTTATGTATTTATTTATTTATTTTGCTTTGAGTTGGAAGCAATGGCTTGAGTAAATTTCACCAGATCAAGCAACAGATATTGAAATCTGTCTGTCAATGTACATTTTCAAATATTTATGAGACGTAGTATAAAAATTCAACCCAGATAAAACTCCTCTAATCTTAAGAAATACAAAATGGCAAATGGTTTGGTTTGGTTAATATGGGAAAATTATTGATTCCATAATATTTACTTTATTTTTCCTTTTGCAGGCTAAAACAAATCACGTAGGGTCCATTTTAGGCACACATGATTATTTAAGAGAGCATGGAGATGCTTCCATGCCTGATAAAAGACCAAACTACACAAAGACACATTAAATGCGCATGGAGCATTCTGAGCATTAACGAAATATGAGCTGACCCCTCACTGTACATGAAAACTAACTATTGTTTTGTTGCCAAGTATTTGTCATTCAAATTGCATTTTTGCCCTTTTAAATTGAAAAGAATATCATGCATAAGCCTTCAGAGGTAACCTGAACCCTGTTTACTTGCCCTAATGCAAACAGTCACAAACACGTAACCACACACACACACAGATCCACGCACACACATACACACACGCTTTAAAGTGAGTGACACTCACGGCTGTTCGAAGGAAATGGGGGGATACGGTGTCCAGTGAGGGTGGGTAACTTTGGTACCATAATCCATGTCCACAGTTATGCAGTAATGAGCTGCTTCCAAAGCTTCAAAGTAAAATCTCAACCACTTTGGCCACACATATTTAAACGTTAAATGTAATAGTATCAGCTGGCTTTAGAATAGCGCGACAAATTTTTACCTCGACCAAGGAGTTGACATTTTCACACCGTCCTTGATACTGAGAAGGATTACTACAGACCCCTGAAACTAAAAATAAATGAAAATGCAAACAAACACAACAATGGAGCGCATTCACCTGTGGTTGGGGGTCCGTATTAGGTTTACATTTATTGGCCTAAAAATATAAAGACATCAAATTAGCACTTGTCATGACAAACCGTTACCCACAGTATGTGTGTGTGTGTGTGTGTTCCTTGTCCCATAAACTGTTCAACCAAGTCAAAGAAAGTCAAGGAAATTATTATTGTTAACGTCATTTTACATTCTTTGTTCATGTCACATCCTGCTTACCGCAGTGACCAGCAATTTTGCTGGAGGGAAATGTCAATGCACAATGTTGTGCAGATGTGCCTGCTAACCGCAGCAGCTTGCTACCATACAGCAAACATGCACCAAACCCTGAGGTGCTCCCGACAAGCTCCAACCACCTTGCGTGACAACTATGACGCAGGGCATTCAGCTGCATGTATTTGTCTCACATGGCTGGATGTGGAAGGCCATTTTATTTGTCATCCATCCATCAATCCATTTTCCGATCCGCTTATCCTCACAAGGGTCGCAAGGGTGCCAGAGCCTATCCCAGTCGTCTTTGGGCAGTAGGCGAGGGACACCCTGAACCGATTGCCAGCCAATCGCAGGGCACACAGAGACGAACAACCATCCGCGCTCACACCTAAGGACAATTTAAAGTGTTCCATTAACCTGCCACAAATGTTTTTTGGAATGTAGGAGGAAACCGTAGTACCCGGAAAAAACCCACACAGGCCCGGGGAGAAAATGCAAACTCCACACAGGCAGAATTGAACCCGGTTCCTCTGCGCTGAGGTCGACGCGCTAACCACTGGGTCACCGGGACGCTCCATATTATTTGTCACTAAGAGGAAATTGATGGTGTAGAAGCCTCACTCAAAGGCCACGCAAACCCTTTAAATGAAAAGTGCTCCTCTTGCATGGATTTGTTCATTGGAGTCACTTAAACATTCTCCTGTGCATTCAATTTTGGAAAAGAAAATCAAATAATAGCTCATTTCATTATTTCGTACCCACAAGCTGGCAGTGGAGATTTGAATTTGAATTTTAAATACTGTATACAGTAGCTCTTCCCTTAACTCTTACCTTATCCCGGTGGAGGGGTTTGCACATCCCAGTGATCCTCGGGGCTAAGTTGCCTGAGGTTTCATGCCCCTGCTTGGGTCACCAAGTGCAAATGGCTCTTTGGTGTGGGACAGGAGAAAGCATGGCTCAGAAACCCCTCATGATGAATGAAACCACTGGATCACGTTTTTCCGCTTAACCAAACCTAAAGTTGCGGCTCAGCGGCGAGTGCCTTCTGGCCTGCTTTACGGCCGTGCATCCCAGCCTGAAGAAACCCCTAACATGGGGCGTTCAGTGTCTGCATGACCAGTGTCAACAGGCAATCAGATTCGTTTCCAGCGAAGGTTGAACTCAGCTGTGTGTCAGCATCTGTCAATAACGCTTATGGACAGATTTTCTAGGCGTAGCTGAGAGATTGAGGAGGTCGGATTTGGTGGCCTCAGTACAAAATCGCTGCCTTTGACGGATTAGTTCTGTTGACTTCATCAAGATGCAATTCACAACTCTCAATGGAACAGTTTAGGACAAGAATCAGTTCCTTCAAACCTGAGGCCAGTGGTCCAGTGGTTAGCGCGTCGACCTCACAGTGCAGAGGTCATGGGTTTGATCCCGGCTCTGGCTTTCCTGTGTGGAGTTTGCATGTTCTCCTCGGGTCTGCATGGGTTTTCTCCGGGTACTGCGGTTTCCTCTCACATTCCAAAACCATGCATGGCAGCAGGCTAATTAAACACTCAAAATTGTCCCTACTTGTTCATCTCTGTGTGCCCTGCGGTTGGCTGGCAACCGGTTCAGACTGCCCGAAGACGGCTGGAATAGGCTCTGTGACATCTGTGAGGATAAAGCGGATCGGAAAATGGATGGATGGACGGATGGAGCAGTTTGATAATCCTCTTTTTTGTTTCAGTGGTTATCTCTCGTGAGCCATGATTCATGTTTGTCCACTTCATGCAACAGCTCTCCAAGGTTTGATCACTGCTGTTTAATTTCAGACTAGCAAGCAGATCGAATTTGATGCAGATGTCAGTTTTGAGAATGGAAATTTCAGGGTGATTCTGTAATTGATCCTTAGAATTTAGCGATTCCATGTTTTTCTATTCTCTACTTGATCTAAAAATGTAACTGTAATTGACAACTGCATTTATTTTCTTGATTTGTTTTTTAAGTAGGGGCGGGGGCTAAGGCAGAAAGTTGCCATGAGAAATTACTTTTGTTTGAGACGCCTGTGATCTGCTTTTTTTTCCTACAAAACAGAAACAAGTGAATGAACATCCTCTGAAACTAGTCCTGAATTATTGCCGGTGGTTGTAGAATGACAAGATTTAGCCTTGGTGAAAGTGCACATTGGATTTGGCAGAATTTTGGAAGCATACGTCGTCCAGAATCTCATTCAATTGTGAAGGGGCACCTAATGAAAATTGCTTGTGGTCATAAACAAATGCATGAAAAGTCTTGTGTTCTTCAGCTGCTTCAGACATGTCCTGCTAATAACATGAAAAAAGGTGACTTTGACTGAAGGCATTCCTTCCTTGTACCTGAATGCGCACAAGTGAGGAGGGAGAGAGACAAGTTGAGACCCCGCCTGCTCCATAGACTTCTCCACTCTCTGCTCCTTTGAAGGTTACCTTCCAATTTGTATCTGTAAACAAGTAGTGACAGCTTCAAAGTGTCAACATCAAAAATCCCTGATAGTCAAATGCTTGCATGCATACCCCCGCAGTAAAAAACACCATCTTAAATGAATCCCTCTCCAATAATGATGATGCTGACTGAGCATTATTTTCTTGAATCACTTCTGAAACTACGCTTGCAGTGAACCTCATTTGGGAAAGTGTTCTCAACATGGTATCCTGTCTGCGATGAAGCCCATCAATTTGATTGCATGTGTTCATGTTCCTCTAAATGCGCTACCACCCACAGAGAAATGTCAGTTAAATATTTCAAGGGAGAGGAGCGATGAAGTGTCCAGAGGGGGGCACATGCCACGTGAAGCTCTCCATGCAAGCATTTGTTATGGACGCAGACACCTGATCCTGCATTAGGCAGCCTCTGAAGCGACGCACCCTCACAGTTCACCCACAACACAAGCTTGCACCAATGAGCATCCAGCCAAATGTTTCACCATTTAGGTTAGTCATATGTTCTCCTCTCTCATTCTTCTGCACATCTTATACATGAAGTGAGGGAAAGCGGGGAAGAATCCTGTATGCGGTTCGAGTGTTCTGTGATTCGGGCGAGATGAGCACTTTCAAAAGTTAGTCCTTCCTAATAAAGGGCCAATGGGTGTTTTTGTGCCCTTGTGCCCACCTCTCCCCCCTGCTTTTACACCAGCACACCACACAGTGGAGCTACAGCTATTTGCAAAACCTGCACACACACACACACACACACACACACACACACACGCAAACACACACACACACACTCACACACACGCTCCCTTCAGTCATCCTAAATGTTTGCATGCATTAAAATGTAGTCTATCTGCATATTCAGTGTCCCATGCTTTCTCTCTATTTTAATCTGGATTGGCTCGCCCGATGAGCAGGTTCAGATTTTTTTTTAATTCATTATTTTCCCAGGTAGGTTATTATATGGCATTATTATATCCATGTTTAGATTGTAATGAATCCAATTGAAAGCCTTGTTCGGATATTCATACATTAAGAATGTATTTGTGACAGTTTATGATAATAATGATGGCAATATGATAAAAATAATAAAATGTTGTGTAATAATATATTTAATTTGTAATTTTGTGAAATAAGTGTCAGGTTCAACAAGGCGAGCAAAAGGTGAAAATGTGTTTCTGAAATGTAACAGCTATCGATTACAACACATGGTAGAATCCGTATTGCACAAGCTTTTATAGGTCAAACAAAAACTGAAAATGTCTCCAAAACCTGATGTGCTGCCTGGAGAAATAAGTACTGTAAATACATTTTTAAAATAAGGTGGAAATTACATTTCGGGACACATGAAGCCATCTCTGATTAAAATTTGCTGTTGACCGGTGCAATTATGTTGGGGCCTAGTTACTGTGAGATTCATTCAAGATAAGATGAAAAAAAAATGTTGAACTTGAATTTCTCTCCTGTCGGTGTAAAGCAACACAGGAGGTTGCTGCAGATATGAGCCTGAGTGAGAGTGCTGCTTGTCTGCATCGCTGGCTGCATTTCTCAGATGATCTGTAGAAATGTTGGCGCCTGTGCAATACCTCAATGAAAAACGCATGAAGAGGAGAAAATAATTGACTGTACATCGACAAGATCAAGTGGTACACATTTTTTCATGCCAAATATTTTGTTTTTGGAAAAGGAGCAGGACTCGAACGTACTGTTTATTTCATTCAGTTCATTTTCAAAGTTTTTATTTATTTATTTTTTTTGCTTGCAATAGATGTCTGCCAGTTGTAAATACGGGATTTAGCAATAATAATCATAATCGTAATAATGTGGCAATAAAGATTTTTTAAATTGTTGAAATATCTGATGTTGTATTGCTTCAAATGGTTAAACATAAACCTTTTTTTCCCCCTTACATGCAGGACACAATTATTGTAAGCCTTTTTAGTTCATTCAATATGCAGACAGGAAAAATATGCACAACTTAAAAATATCCAAAAAATAACATCAAATATCGTGCAGAATTACGACAAATGATTTTTTTTAAATTAGGTGTCATTTAAGTATCCTAATCTTTTTTTTCTAATCATTCGTCATTTATGCTTACTATGAACACAACATCCGCTAATGGATTCCTTGAGTATTTTTTGCAGTCAAGAGAGTGATCGGCAAGGGAATGTTTTCATTATGCAAAGGCCACCTAATCTCCGAACCCTTTGTTTTCCTTGGTTTTTCTCAAATGTTCCTCGCCACCTCGAGAGCGGGCTAATGGATGCCGATGGAGGAAGTGTTTGACATTGCGGACACAGCAGTGCTTGTTTTAGAGGAGCTGGTCATGTGGTCTGGCCCCCGAATGTGACCCAGCCCCTCCCCCTTCCCCCAGCCAACTCCAGGAGGTTTCAGGAACTGTCCGCTCTGGGGGAACTGAGTGTCGGTTGAGTCCCCCAGTGAACACAAGTCAACATGCCTTAATCCCCGCATCACCTAGAGTTACACTTTTGGGTCTACAATTAGCTAAGCCAAGTCTCCCCCACGCCCCTCTTTCTTAGCCCTGACATGGAGCCGCGAGCCGGGCCGGATCGATTGTGCTTACATCCATGCTGGGACTACCAAAGGCTTCACGGAGTGTTTGGTCTCCATGGCAGTGTGCCTTCTTGGCCACATGCTCCCTCATCTTTCACTGTCACTGAGCTGGACAGAAAGAGATCAAAACAAACATGTGGTGGCAGGGAGTGACTAACATGATGAATCGCAGTAATCAGCATCAGGCAGCCCAGAATGCACTCTGATTGGTTGAACGAGGACAAAACGCATACCGTACAACGACATTTGCGTGAACTAAAGCAGCCGTACAAGCCGCTGTAACTAAAACAAAGGTCTTTGATTTTCTCATACCTACGATGAATAAAAACTATTTCTAAGGCCACAAGACTTAATACACATGGCAGATTAAAATGGGAAAGTTCTCAATCCATTATTAAACACCTCAGATGAACGAAACCAGTCTGCACGCAACACTTTCCAATATTAGTGAATAAACGCTTGAAAACATCTACGGCGTGTACATAATTTGTATGTTTTTTCTCTAACCCTCATTTGTCCAGGTAAAGCAATTGAGAACATCTTTTCTTTTTCTACAGGCAGCAGAGTAGAAGTCTCCACCAAATCAAATCAGATATAAATATATATACAACAAATTGTACAATTTGGTAGGTATGTTTAAACAGAACATTGCATGGAAGGATGTGGTGAATAAAAGTTTCATAATTCACAGAATCCCTCACCAACGGTTTAAATGATGATATCGGGGATGAATGAAATGAGTTTCATTATTTGTTACAGACTGTTCCAGTCGCGTGGGGCGGAAAATTGAAAAAAGATCCACCAAAAGCTGTGGGGTCTTTGGTAACAAGGAGGTTAATAAAACTGCTGGAACAGAGGGTAGTGCATGGTGATCAGAGAGCAAAAAGGCACATGTATATTTTATTCAAAAAGTGTGTGCATGTGTTTGTCTGTTTCTTATTCTGCGGTCTATTTCTGCAATTTGCACCCACCCGTTCCCTTCTATCATGGAATGAAATTATTTCACCCAAAATGTCAAACAAACTGCAAAACCCCGAAGTGACTCCGTGCTCGAAAGGATCGTCATGCATGGCAGCCCCATGTACAGCGCAAAGTAGTTATTTGTTGTTTTTTTCATCATATGCATGCATAACTACGTGCTCAAGGCCAAGCGGTGATCTAATCACTGCTTCAAAAACATTTCAGACCTCCACGATGCTTTCGCCCATCAAACAATGCAGTGTATCGTTTCTTCCAAAGGAAGCAGGGTGTCCTTGTACGTTATCATCAAGGGCTGAGCTTCGTATCATTATGAGGGGTGTACATTCCAAGGTTTGGTACCGACTCCATCCTGCACATTGTCTGCCTCCTCTGAGACTTCCTGCTAAGAAGAGGAGCCACGAAAAAGGACCAACACTGCCACTCCAACCCCCTCGCAACTGAAATCTTCTGTATGCCCAAACAAAAAGTTGCATTCCAGCTGACTTTCCTGTCGCCTCTGCTCTGCGTTTCTACCCGGGGTTGTGGTGCTGGCATTCTTCAAAGTCAAATCCCTGCACGCTACTGATCCCCGAATTTCACTGTCTGGGCTTGGGGGCCCGCTCTAATGGACATGTTAGCCACTTCCTGCTGCTTCGAAGAGACGGATGTCAGGAAGAAAATTCTCATGTTAGAACACCTTCAGTGGTTCCAAGTGGAGATTTACTGGGGGAATCCTAAGCCTCCATTCATAGAGGCCAAAAGAATCCAGTGAGCAGGCAACTACGGTTTGTTCTTGAAAGACACATCTAGAGGCTGGAGTGGTTTTTAAGGAAATATTCACTCACTGGCCAAAGTATTTGGAAGGAAACTCGCAAGCGCTAGCCACCTTTCTGGCTTGGCTCCATCTAACGCAGTTATTAGCTTCAGCCAGGGAGGGACAGCTCAGAATAGGGTATGTACTCATACATAGGCGCAGTCCGCCACCCTGTACTGGCGTTTGACCAGAGGTTTGTAGTTCAAGTTCATGAAGGGAGAGGCTGGTGTGGAGTGAACAAGCCAGGATGGCCCAGGAAGGATAGATGGAGCGAGCGATCCGGAATGATAGAACTTGACGGGAGTTGAGAGACATGAGGGGGAGGTGGAAAACGGGACGTTTCTCAGCCCTAAGCCCCCTCGGCCAGAAACAACAAGCGGGCCTTCTCATATTCAAATAAATACCAAGCCAGTGGGGAGCAGATAAGGAGGAGGTATAAGGGGCGAGAGCAAGACTGGAGGTTGGCTTCTCTCCTCCGCTGACCTCTCTTTAGGATCACAGGCACGAGCAAGAAATGGCAAAGCAGTCATATTTATAAAAAAGAGCAGAAACTCTGCCCTTGGTTTAATACCAGGTTTAAGACGGATTAGAGAGACAAAGGCCCCCGGATCCTGTTTAGGCAGAAGAAAGGCCCTAATTAATTTGGGGAGATCACAGAGGCCCCAGGCCTACATCATCGGTCCTTTGTGGCAGGAATGCCAGCTATTTACCGGCGTTCCAAACGGGCTGCGGAAAGACGTGAGGTGATGACGTCTGGGGCTGCTTGTGAAGCAGATAGGAAAAGGATACTTTTCAAAAGCTAAAAGCTTCCCAGTTTTAAAACAAAGAGGAAAGGAGAAGAGAAGGACTGATTTTGAAAAGTGATCTCACTCAAGGCACCCCCCCACACACACACACACAACCTGCTGTTCTTATGAAGATGTGCATCTCTCTGTCTCAATGAAAAAAAAAAAAACACCACAGAAAATGCCTTAGCCTGAATCACTCATATAGTTTTTCTAACGTCAGCCTGCTGTCCTAGATGGACATACATAAAGCGTTGGAATAGATGATGGCAGCAGCAGGGGCCCACTTTGAAGCCTGTTGAACAGCACCGTTGGCAGCTGTCAGGCACGCTTACATGTGGAAAGAGAACCCCCCCCCCCCGACCCCCAAAAACAAAAACAAAAAAAAAAACACAATTGCACCGCCAGTTATTTGCAAATGGGACTGTTAGCATTTTGCACATTTTTTAATTCATTTTGCTGTGTGATTAAATAGATGAAACTGCCATAAGGCTTACATTTCATAAAGGGTTTACTTACTACAAGACGTAGGGAAAATATGATTTATTTCTTGTTTTGGAACAGGCTATCATCAGAGCGTGTTGTAAATCAATACAGTATGAATGACTACAGGGGTCGGCAACCCAAAATGTTGAAAGAGCAATATTGGAGAAAAAAAAATATATATATGTCTGGAGCTGAAAAAAATAAAAGCCTTCTCTAAAACTTACAATGAAGGAAACACATGCTGTATGTATGTAGGAGACTGGACTGTCTCAGAATTGTTTTATGTTATTCATTCTTTTGTTGTGTGTTCACAAACGCCCCCAATGAATTTATTTTGTGATTTCCTCGCTTGATTTTCAGTTTTGGTGCATTCTGTTCGCTTTTCTTAGTGTCATTGAAGTGAAGATTAATTTCCGTTTTTCTCGGGCTGTCTTTGAACGCCTCCCGAGTGGAAAGAGAGGAGAGAAGGCACCAACGCAGACGTGTCTGTGTTTGTCGAAACTGTTAAAAGCCTAAATAAAGTGTACGTTTTAAAAAACCAACACCACAGCTCTCCTTTTTTCGGAGCTGCAACATGTATCTATATCTATATGAGCCATATAAGCCTACTATCAAAGTGACTAAGTTTGCTACAATTACACGATGAGCCTTCATGATTAAATGTTTTTCCGTGCAGTGCATTCTGTAGAGCAGGGTTGCCCAACCTTTTTTGACCGAAGATCTACTTTTCGTTCAACCAAGCTACCGCGATCGACCCGCGCAGACACAACAGACTTACAGACGCATGCCTCGCTACCATCGTCGAGATCTGACGCTATTACACTTTTGCAGCGTTTTTGACTATCACACGTGTACCATTTTAAAAATGCTTTTCGCGGCCCTTCAGATTCTCTTTGCCAGTATCCTCGGTGAATTGTACATGAAACGCGTTTTTTTTGTTTTTTTTTTGCAACAGTCACCTGCCTTGCATCCCTGCTAATAGAAACGTGTCGCAGCCTATGACCCAAATCTTCATTGACAGAAACGTTGAAATATAATATTTATTCTACACATTTTTACGGCATTGGGAAACGTTAGGAGTGTTTGTGTCATGTTTTTATTCCCACAGAAACCATATTTAAAACAAAAAAAATAATTTCCCTTCCACATCTTTTTCCATTTTCAAACATTTTTACAAAGCTCCAAGGAGCCACTAGATGGTGCTAAAGACCCGCATTCGGCTCTGGAGCCGCGTGTTGCTGACCTCCGGACTAGACCCTAGCTATCAGTGTATTGATATTTTAATTAAAACATAAAATCAATAGTGTCCTTATCATATCTCATATGTGTGGGAATATACGATGGAATTTGCGTGGAACGGCACCAGGGAATGATGATTTTCACCATTGCTCAGCCATTGTGCTCATTTCCATTGTGTTTTTATGCACATGTCCTTTTATGATGACCCCTGAGAAATACACAGAGAACGAGCCGGACAGGAAAGCCACCTTGATATGCCAAAAAGGAAATGTGTTTCGGGCCATTTTCCCCGTTTCATTTTTGTCCTCTTTTTTCCACAGCAATGACGAGAATTGGTTCTTGCCAACAGGATGGGTGCAGCCTAAAGTTTTCCCACAACTGCTTGAATTAGAATATGATCAGTGATTTTTCAAATTGAAAATGTTGCCTTTGTGAAAACAGTATTTTTACTGTAAATCTTTATTCGCATAAAAGCCTGCATGAAGTTGCTTTTTAACATAAAAAAAACAATCATTTGATTTATATGTGTTGTTATTTCCTAGAATTGGCTACAAGAAGAGCATAGCTTAATTGGGAAATTTGGTACGTTGAGATTTTTCAAAAATAATTGCAGATAAGGGGGAAAAAAATTGGCTTAATGACCAGTGTGAACCCAATAGTGAAAATGTGGCTATTTTATTCGGACCTCTTTATTTTTTTCGTTATAGAAGATTTTGTGCTTTTTTTTTATTACCTCTTATTTCTCCGTTTCCCCCTCCATTTAATTTGATGATGAATGAAATTGTTCTTAAAACGGTTCATGTCGGAATAAACAATAAATAAAACAGTGAGATTCGTTTTGTTTTTTTTGAGCCGATGAAAACCAGGAAGACCTTGAATGAAACTATAAGATTATTTTTTCCCACATTTACATTTTGGGGCGTTTACATTCGGTTGGTTGAAATGAACTGTCCTGTCACTTGAACTAATTATTGCTTATTCTGTTTATTTCCAAGATGATCACCAAATGGGGGGGCCGATATTTCCACGCAGCATCCCCGCGGAGAGAGGGGACACCCTAGGACCTCTTCCGTCAGCGGTCAACTGTTCACTTCCTCTCCTGCTAATTCTGGGATGTGGACTAATATTTGGATAGGGTAGGGTGATATGTGGAGCACGTCGCCCAGCTTTATGTCAATTGGGGAATCGTCAATGTGAAAATTGGAGCCTTGATTATCTGAAAGGCTCCAAAATGACAGACAGTAAATTAAAGAGGTGAAGAATATAGGCTGCATATGTCTGGTTAAATATTTAGATTTGACTTTACTGTTAGAGATAAGTGGTAGACCGACAGAAGTCAAAACAAGGCCCTCCCAGTGGGTGTCTTTCAAACGGTATTTCAGTTGAATAAAAAAGAAATACAAAAACAAGCAGCCAATGAGGCTTGAAGTTTACGAGGTAGGTGCCATTTAATGAGGCATGAATGGGATCTGTCATGTTAGCACAACATGACGCACAGCCTGCATGCCTGCCCCGTCATCTTTTATTTAAAAAAAAAAACACGAGGAAATGCAACGGCTTGCCACAGTTACTTTTTTTAAGGCGGGGGTCGGGGGGGGGGGGGGGGGTCCAAAACTGCTGTTGTTGCAGATTTGAGTGAAATATACTTGAATTATTATGGTCCGGAAATGTGCGCCGAACACAAAAAAAATTAGGGAGGGGGTGGGACATGTCAAGTTGTTTTGTAACGATACTTAACTAAGTGGTGTGGTGTGGTAGTGAATTATCATTGTGGCGCCTGTTATTTAATTATCAGAGATTTAAATGGTTGAAATTAGTGCGTTGTCAGATTTGGAAACGGATAAGGATCATGGCCCTTTTTGTTTTTGTTTTGGTTCACTTTTACCGACTTGTTTTTGTTTGACCACGGTAGAGTTACAAAATGTGTTCAGCAACGAGTGGAACCATCTCAACCGAAAATGTAACCAAAAATGTTCATTCCAAACCGACTTGTTATCCGTGCCCCGACGTCTATTAACTTGAAAAAGATCGTCACGCCAACGCCAAAGGTGGGCAAGGCGAAAACAAATTCAAATATGAACATTCAAAGCATCATATCAGTCTCGCATATAAAATGCGTATTTGCTCAGGCGTAATAATAGTATGAACTTTACTCTTCGGTGTTTATATTATTATTATTATTATCATTATTTTATTATTATTATTATTATTATTATTATTAGTGTTATTGTTGCAATTGATGTTCACAAAAAATAAAAGGAGACGTCTTGCTCGCAGAACAACAAAAACAAAAAAATCTATCTATCTATCTATCTATCTATCTATCTATCTATCTATCTATCTATCTACAGCAGTGTAGTATTTGTTGATGCTCCCTGCCTCCTATGGAGAAACATCCAAAATAAATAGAGCTAATCCTCTAACTGCTTTATCCCATTAGACCCCCGCTGTTGCCTCCCCTCTTCATTCGGTGACCTCATGTGTAAATTGGACTCTATCCGGTTAATATCCAACAAAACACATTTCGGGTTCGACACCGAGGCCGAACACAGACGAGCTGAGAAGCCACAAGGCGACGCAAGGGGTGCAAGAGGTCAAGTCCAGCAATCTCCAAGGTGTCTCACGCGTGTTAAAAAAAAAATAATAATAATAAATGTTTGTCGAGTAGAAATGAGTGACGCGTAAATCTCAGATATATCGTTCTTGAATTGAAAGAGAATCATCATCATATAGCAAAGAGTCTGAGTATCACTTTCCGACGGTGTTTCGGTGAAATTATTTTTCGAATAACGACTGGTTATTGTGTTTGTTTCATTAAATTATACATTAGAGTCTGTTTGAGTCACCTGGAAGTATTAAAAATGAGTTTGTACGTCATTGATCATTTCTTTGTGGAGAAGTGACATAAAATGTGACGTTTTATAATTATTTTGCTAACATAGCAGCCTCGACTGCTGATATAACATTTTTCCGTGAATAATGCAGAAAAATGCTCATGATAAAATTCAGGCGTGTAGGCTATGTAACGTCAAAGTAGCCCTTTAGCAAATTCAATTCAGTTGTTACTTTCAAACTCATGGGTTAATAAAAGACGCACGGTTAAAATTGAAAAAAAGAAATGAAATCCATTCATCCAGTGGGAAAAAAAAACTCATCAACTGTACACCAAAACTTCTGTCACAGTGTATTAAAAATAGGGACTAAAGATAACATTGATTGAATAAGATTCAATTCAAAATTAAACTCAAACAATAAGAGTACGTATGTGCAAATAATGCCACACGCCTCACTAGAATTTTATATGTATAACAAATAATAATAAGAATGAATACAAAATAAAAAATTCTGTAAGGAAAAGATGAAACGATTAATAGTTTAACGAGAGACACTAAAAGGACTAAGTATCATTTTTTTTTAAAAATCCAAATATAATGTAAAATATACGAATATAATGTAAAATATACGATAAATAAATAAAATCTCGGATCATTTTAGTCCCACCAACATTTGGCTGTTTCAAAATGCCGTTTGTTTCTATTCTTAAAAAGGGGCGCACAATGTACAGTAGTTTAGTCGGACAGTTGCAATGACGTGGACGCCATCCAAATGAGCCAGTGACAAAGTCTTATTAAAATAAAACACGCCGAGCTGCGCGCACGCGCGCACGCACGCACGTACGCACGCACGCACGTACGCACGCACGCACGCACGCACGCACGCACGCACAGGCGCGCGGTTCGAGAGCGGGAGGCGTGGATGTGGATGTGGCTCCCTTCTGACAATCTCGTATCAGCTGCACTTTCTGCCGGAGGCAGGCGGGCAAGGCAGCCTTCGCATGACAACAGCCGCCACCGCACACCCCCCCGAGCACAAACACGGAACGCGCGCTCGCCCTCCTCTTGGCGGATCGACTATGCTTTGACAGCGGCGGGACCGCTTCCCCCCCCCCCCCCTACCCCCCACCCGAGGTTCTTTCGATGAACCTCCCGACCACGGAAGTTTTGGGCGTCTTCACCGTAGCAGCGGAGAATACTTTCCAAGCAGACATATTGGCCAGTGCGGGCATGTGAGAAGGCGTTTTTCGCGCATGTTCTTCGGCTTTCTGCGCAGCCTTCTCCTGCTGTCTGGAGAAGGGGGAGGCGGTGCACGAGGAGGAGTAGGCACGACTTTCCCCTAACTCGAGCCCCCTGCCTATGGACGACGGTGGTCCCCTGTCTCCCAGGGCAAATGCTTTCAGTATTGCCTCTCTGATTTGCGCTGCAGAACAAGCAGGAAACGCGGCGTTCGACAAGCGGAGCCCCGGCCTGGACAAGCCAGACGGGAACAACCACAGCTGCTGCACAATGCATTATAGCACCGTGACCCGGGAAATGGAAGGTAAACGAGTTTGTTGATGATCTGCTCACGCATGACGAAACGTGTCATTCAGATCCTCGGTTTGAGCCCAAACTTGTTTTGATTCCGCAACCTCTGTCGGACTGCTGTTAGATGGGCATTCGATTTAGTTGCACTCCGAAGACGGTTGAAAAAGTCATGCTCATTCACAGAAAACTACTTCGAACGTGCTGATTTTGTTAAATTGCGATTGGCACTTAAGCGCTCAGAATTAGGGACAACTAATAAAAATAACAAATAAAAATCTGCCACATTTTACGTACAGCATTTTTTTTTCATTGTGGAAAGTAATTTAACATCAACATAAGCTTTTAAGTCTTGCAGTGTTAAATATCCGAGAAAATAAAGCTCAAATTTAGCTACAATTAAAAATCCGTCATAAAATGGAAACAAAGACAGAAAACGTCCATGCTGTGCGTCATGGCGAAACTCACCTACGCGTGTTATCTCGTTTCATTTATTTGGCCACTAAACAACATTCGGCCGGCGCATATTTGTTGATTCATGTAAATCGGGATATGTTTACGCAGTCACTCGTTGACACTGCTCATCCCCCCTATTGTTTTACGTCAACGGGGGTGATGCGGGCCCCATCCGAAACAGGATTGGGTGCCTGAGAGCCCATTAAAGAGAAGGGGCGCACTTCTGTGTCAATCAGTCTCTTCACAAGGCGAGGAAAAGGCACATTACCTGCAGTTCCTTATCTAAATAGAAATAAGAACCGGTTTTATCGCAAAGGGGAGGCCCTCCGCGGCAGATAAGAGAAGCGGGCTGCCTTGCACTCGACGACACACACGCACGCACACACACACACACGCACACACGCTCAGCAGCAGCGCGCAACAACACCGACGCGCACAATCGACACAAAGGAGAAATCAATGCATGGACTCGCTCGACTTTGGACACGTTTTTAACTTTTTTTTTAACATTCGGATGCTATACCTCAGGGATTTAGGACTAACCGAGACGCAAACTTTTCAAACGAGACTGACATCTTCATTTGGGACGCATTTATTCTTTTTTTCTTTCTTTCTTTTTTATGTCTCTCTGTGTTATACCGACCTGAAGTAAATCCAGTCTTTTTGGAATGATTTCAGCCATATCCAGCCCGTGGCTGACGCAGCTGTCCCATTTTTGCGATGTTGCAGCCTTCACGACCAGCAGCCTGAGCAGCCTCAACACCCCGGGGGGATACCACCTCTCCCCCTCCCCCGGGGACCCTTACACCCAACACGAGGCCCACTTTGAGCCCTGCCCGGCCGCTCAACCTAACTACAGCTATGCGGGCCAGGCCCCGCCGAGCGACCCTGTCGGGACCCCTTGCTCGTCGTCCTCGTCCAATTCCACACCGAACAGCAAGAGCATAGTCAAGAAGAACCCCAAAGTGGCCAACATTAACGTCCAGCTGGAGATGAAGGCCTTGTGGGACGAGTTTAATCAACTGGGCACCGAGATGATCGTCACCAAGGCGGGGAGGTGAGGCCACGATACTCACATCAAATCAATTTATAGGCTGACAATTATTGGATGCGAGCCTGCAGCGCCAAATCCGTTTTATTTGATCACCATATTTTTTATTGAGGAATAATGTGGCATTTTTATTGGCTGAGTACAAAATTGGGCGTTCTTTTGCTTTTCCGTAGTGATTTCTTATTCAAAAATCCAGGTGTCAACAGTGAGTGTTCTTGCGTTTAAAAACAATAAAACGGTGTTCTTTATCTAAAATAACATTCGTCGTTTTTCCTCGCGATGTTTATTTACATGTGGGGTATTTAACGACCCCCCCTCCCCCCACACACACACTCCTAATCGGTGACTAGCGTTTATTTGATTGAAATCTATGCAGAATACATGTCAACCCTTGGCAGATTTGAGCACGCGAGTGCGTGTAAATTGTGCGGCATCTTATGCTTTAACTGCAAACATTGCGCGTGCGTGCGTGCGTGAGTGTGTGTGTGCTTTGCAGTAACACAGGCGGCATCTCTCAATTTTACGCACGGTTGTAGCTCACTACTTCAATATAGTTTGACATCAATTATAAATGGTTGTTTCATTTGGATTTTTTTTCCAAACTTGATAACGTTCCATTCATTTCTTTTGATTATAGTTCCAAATTAAGTGCATTTAATTTCGTTCGCCGCTGTAGTATTTATTATTATTATTATTATTTTGCTCAATAATATGCAATATCGGGCTCTCCAACGTGGAGCCCGCGGGCACCATGTATCCCCCAATGACATATAGGGCCTATTATATCAAAATATTCATAGCGATGGGACATTGCGATTTTGTAGGAATATTGCTGAAGTGATCATTTGAGAATGTATCCGGTGTACTTGCAGCTTGCAGTATAAAAATATAGTGATGCATATTGATACTTATCTATTTCCTAATTATTGTGAGGGATCATTGACATGATCAGTACCATTCATATGGATGAATATCATGAATTATTAATAATACCATAAAATAAAAAACATATGAGTAAAGGTGCGCATCAAAAAGTCGGTGACACCCCTTCAGCTCCGTCACCTGAACTTTACGGGCAATTATACATACATACAGCGTGTTATTAGTTTTAAAAGGGAGAACAGAATAGTAACTGTTGTGATGTGATGGTACAGAGAGGGGCATCGCCTGCTAAAAGAATAATCTTGAAAGCGAGGCTCCTCTGGTGCAGTGTGACAAGTAGCACTTTAGCGGCTCCTCCAGCCTGCGAGCAAGCCTAAACACTGACGTTAATTGAGCGTTGATTTCGGCATCCCTTTCACTGACATGGACATTAGTCAGCTCAACCGCTCAAGCAAGCACAGAGACGTCGAGGGGGAGAAGGGAACAATTGCATTTCAAGTACAAAATCAACTCAATGCACTCGCAGCGTAACGTGCACTTCAGGCTGCTTATTTTCGGTGAATTGTTACGTTATAAATTTACATGTGCGGTCATAAAGTTATACTTGGTCGGATGTGGAAAGAATAAAATGTAAATGCCACAAAGTGAAAAGTTGGCCTGTTTTGCGCAGGCTACTCGGGTCTGGAAAATATCAGAACTAAAAAAAAAAACCCCATGTAATTTAAATCTTAAGAGCACGCAGAGCAAATTAAAAACCAACAAACGATCGCGTCATTCCCTCTATACTTCGATGTTTCGGGGAGTTTTCTCCTACGTTTTCCTCTATAAATGCACTTCTACAAGCACGGAAAGATTGATTTATTTGTTGCCTTTATTTTTTTTAACGAATTCTTTTTACACTTGAGGCAAGTAAATAACTTGAGAATTTAATGTATACGTCCATATTCTTTCCAGGCGAATGTTTCCAACATTCCAAGTGAAAATATTCGGGATGGATCCAATGGCGGACTACATGCTCCTAATGGACTTCCTGCCAGTAGACGACAAACGTTACAGGTAGGCTACTTAATCCAGCATAGTTTGAAAAAAATGTGCACATGAATTGCATTAGATTCAATGTGAGAGAAAATATGACTAATATGGATGCAAAAATCACGAGGTAACTTTGGTAACTTTTCTAAATTCGCGATTTCACGACTGCATAACTGGGCTATGAATCTAAATATATTTCAATTTATATTCAAACAAATTGAGTGATAAATGACCCCAGTGATCCCCGCAGGTATGCGTTCCACAGCTCCTCGTGGCTTGTGGCGGGCAAAGCTGACCCGGCGACCCCGGGAAGGGTCCACTACCACCCGGACTCTCCGGCTAAGGGCGCCCAGTGGATGAAGCAGATCGTTTCTTTTGACAAACTCAAACTCACTAACAACCTCCTGGACGATAACGGGCACGTAAGTGCAATTAATTCATTCATTCGTATCATCTCGGCTAATTTTATTTTATTTTTTGGTCATGTTAACCTGATGCGCGCATGTGATATCAGCATCATAAAATACAATGTATTTTATTCATGGATTCGTAATTACAATAAGCCACTTTGAGAAATAAAAAGTAATAAAAGCGGCGAATGTCCCCCTCCCTCCCCCCTCCCATCCCGACCCCCAGATCATTCTCAACTCAATGCACCGCTACCAGCCCAGATTCCACGTGGTCTATGTGGATCCTCGCAAGGACAGCGAGAAGTACGCAGAAGAGAATTACAAAACGTTTGTGTTCGAGGAAACTCGCTTCACGGCGGTCACGGCGTACCAGAACCATCGGGTAAGCAAGTCACTCGGGAAAAACGCGCATCTGTGATCGATTATTAAGTTAACCGTAGTAACTTGTGAGCTCTGCTGATTAAAAAAAAAAAAAAGAAAAGAAATCACGATACAATGCAATACAACACATCTTTATTTGTATAACGCTTTGACAACAGCTGGATAAAATACTTTCAATTTCTGGGGCGATGCAATTGCGATTTGCGATCCTGCGAGCTGTATTGAAAAGAATCGGATAATATTGCTTGTTTTGACGTGTAAATAATAATAAAATTATCAGCGCATAATTCGACTCTTAGATGACCTTGTTACATTGCGTGGGTTTCCTGAAAGTTTCTATTTATTACTATGTCCTAAAAAAAACATTTTTCCGCCAAAATCAGGCGTTATGCCTGTTGTAGAAGTTATTTACTGCGTGTACCTAATCAAGTGGCCAGTAAGTGTAACGACTGTATCTTAAAAGACATCAGGTGATGAGCATAATTTTCTTTTTACTTTCTTTCTTTCTTTCTTTTTTTCTTTCTTACCAATACAGTTAAAGTTAAGTTAAGGGTACCTAGGTTGTGTCCTAAAAAATTTTTTAATCCAGACGTAACATGAAGTACGTTTAGCCAATGTATAAAAAGGTAAGACTGTATTCTTATAATCTATCCAAATCTTGTCAAATCTGTGCTAATTATGCAAGAGTCGCAGCTATTCCGTTTAGCTCCTCCACAATTGCATACGCCCTTCTCCACTATTGAAAATAATTCCAACTGAACGTAATCAGTTGCATTAAGTCGAATGTTTTGGCTTTCTTGTTGTGACTTTAGATCACCCAGCTGAAGATAGCCAGTAACCCCTTTGCAAAAGGCTTCCGAGACTGTGACCCAGAGGATTGGTGAGTTTATATTTACACTTAATACAAAAAGTCCTTTTGGCATGTTTGTACATGAGACGAGGTGCAACAAAAGAAAGGGGGCATTTGCAAGCATTAGGAAAATAGGTTAGTAGTTTGTTTTAACGATACGTCAGTGCCAGATGGGTGGAACTCGCATGTTAAAAGTACACAATGAGGGCCGTGATCTTTGGGAAACATTGGATATTGTTTCAAAGATTATCGTCTGCTTTTCAGTCATTGATAGATTAGCAAAATTTCTCCCCACACAAAAGTCCGCACATCTGGTACGGAAACAAGTGACTCAATTTCTTCCAAATGCTGTCCATTTTTCCCCTTTCAAGCTTTAACTAAACAGATTACTCTGAAGCTTAGCCTTATTAATCAATGAATAGGACCATCTGACTGACTTACTTTCTGCTTTTATCCATCTAAATGGAAGATTGGCTATTGGGCAAGGACTCAAAACACGCACTGCAGTTCTAACCCACTTCCATATAGCGTTTGAATACAGGCTAAGGAAATTGTGGCCTTGGCGTTCATTAAACGACTCTTGTCTTTCTTCCCGCAGGCCCAGGAATCACAGGCCAGGCTCCCTGCCAATAATGAGTGCTTTCGCCAGAACAAGAAACCCGATGTCATCTCCTCCTCAGCAGAACGGCACGGAGAAAGGTCTGCAACTCCCTCTTTATTCCAACTTCAGCTTCATCTGACAAGTCTGGTGGCCAACATCAAACCAAGTCGGCTTCTGTCTTCCTGACAACCGGCTTTCTGTCAATGTGGGCCATGTTTCGTACCATTTCCGTCATAAAAAGTGATGCATTTGAAGGATTGAGCCGTTGCTGCCCTTTAATTAAACAAATTGATAGTCGCTTACTAGAAATAAAGAAAAGGTCCTTTGTACTAGTTACTAATACCTTTCGCATAACCACAGCGCTCTTATTTTCACCACCTTGATTTGTATTTCCAACTTTCATAGAGCAAATTTAATATCAATACCTGATTTTTTTTAAGCTTACGTCTCAGATGGACATTACAAGACCCAATTTGATGAATAGTCTCCCTCCAAAATGGTGAAAAAAAATGTGATTCTGACACGTTGCTCGATGCAACAGTCATTGTTTGGGAGCTAAATAAAAATTGTACGTCACATATGAATAAATAGTGCATGGTTGTACCTCTGGTGACACGCTGTTTAATCTCCTTCAGATGACAGCAGGCGGGAATATGAGCGAGAGCCCGGCGGCACACCCATACACGCTGACCCGGCTCACCAGCTGATGTCCCGCGTCCTCAGTCCCGCCCTGCCCGTCCCGGGAGGCCTCCACGCTGTCCCGCTCACCGGCGGCCGCCCGAGCCCCCCGCACGACCTCCGGCCGGACCCTCACACTCTCCCCCCGGAAACCCTTCACCACCATCCCTACAAGTACCCCACCACCTACGAACACTACCTGGGAGCCAAGACCAGGCCGTCCCCTTACCCTTTACCCAGCATCAGAGGACACACGTACCACCATCACATGAACCCGGCCACAGCTAACATGTACTCGGCTACCAGCGGGCCGGCAAATTATGACTACGGGCCCAGATAATGACTGCTAATGGTGCACTGCATTGTGGGAATGGAGCCAGCCTTGAAACTTTAAATGCAACCTACAGGGTGAGTTCACAGACTGAAACTCCTTTCTGTGAAATAAACCCTGCTGTATTTATTAAAAGAATCTCTGGAGGAAACATGGACGCCTGTGTAAAGGCCCGAAAGAGGTCTTCTGTGACCTGTGAACTCAATGGCAATTGCTCCGCATCAGCCAACTTGAGCAGTTCAGTCGCTGAACCAGCGGGGCTGAGGAGAACACGTTTGATCACGGACTGGAATTGAATTTTTTTTTTCGTGTTGAATGCACTTTTTGATTTGCCTCGTTTCTAAAGCTTTCAAAAAAGCCATACGTTATATAATCCCTCAACCTTGTAGGTAGACGACATGTTTGCATGCTGAGCTCATTGGAGAGGCGGTGGAAACACATTGAAATGTTTTCTTTTTGTGTCTGAGGAGGGAAAAAAAAGGTTGAACACGAACATTTTGAGCCGCTCTGAGAAGCTTGTACCATGGCACTGACTTGCAGCAATTCAAAGTAAATAAATGAAGCAGAATGACTGCTATGTGTCTGTAAAGTGAACATTAAATTCGAAAGTAATCTAACCATGTTTTTGTGTGGCGCCTCCGTATCACGGGATACATAGATAGACACACAGAACTAAATAAGTTGATTTTTAAAATATTCAACACCTACACACACACACACACCTGCGAATACAACAATGATTCAATAAGTGATGAATACAAAATCATAATAGTGGATGCAGTTGTACGAGGCTGTATCAGTCCTTCCACCAAAGGCAACATGCTCTCCTGTGATTACATATATGCCTTCAAAGGATCCCTCAAGTTTGGTGATATTTGTGCAAATAGGCACCTGAGAGGATCCAACACATAACTGCAGGGTGTAAGATGCTGGCAGGGAAAGCCTACATGGAACGCCATAACCAGGTGGCTGGCATAGTCTATCGAAACATCTGTGCGGAGTATGGACTGGAAACCCCAAGGTCAAAATGGGAAACACCTCCGAAGGTGGTGGAGAATGACAGAGCGAAGATCCTGTGGGACTTCCAGATCCAGACTGACAAGATGGTAATGGCGAACCAACCAGATATCGTGATCATAGATAAAGGGCAGAGGAAAGCCGTTGTAGTGGAGGTAGCGGTCCCAAGTGATGGAAACATCAGAAAAAAGGAACACGAGAAACTCGAGAAATACCAAGGGCTCAGAGAGGAGCTGGAGAGAGCCTGGAAGGTAAAGGTGACAGTCGTGCCTGTGGTGGTCGGAGCACTCGGGGCAGTGACCCCCAAACTAGATGAGTGGTTGCAACAGATCCCGAGAACAACATCGGATATCTCAGTCCAGAAATGTGCAGTGCTGGGAACAGCAAGGATACTGCGCAGAACCCTCAAGCTTCCTGGCCTCTGGTAGAGGACCCGAGCTGAATGAGGGACGGACACCACCCGAGGGGGGGGTGAGACGAGGAATTTTTAGTTTTATATATATCAGTGTTGTGTCCAAGGACCGGCAACCCGAGGCCAAGGCCAAGGCCAAGGACTTGACTCCGAGGCCAAGGCCAAGGCCAAGGACTTGAGAAATTTTCCGAGGCCAAGGCCAAGGACCAAGGACTTGCCTCCAAGACCAGGGACCAAGGACTGATTTTGAAGCTGAGGCCTAGCCGAGGACATGTATAAAACAATGCTATCATACCACTTGGCAGGGCTTCATGATTTGCAACACCCCTCCATCATAACCCCTTACTCCCTAACGCTTGAATGAAGTGTTTTTATTCAAAGAGTAGAACAGTCAGTGTACATGTTATTTACACTGAGAAAAACAAAAAAGCATATGATATACATTTATGAATGAATGTTTCAGTGCATTAGTTTCATAATGTGAAGTAAATCAACACTCAACAGGCATGACATGGCATGGAAGACAAGTTGAGAAATGACTTTGCATAGAAGTCAATCACTGAGTGCAGAAAAAGCGTTAATCTCTGCAGTGATAATTTTACAGTTTACCGGCAGCGAGTCCCAGGGACTCGCTGATCAGAAAAGTATGAGTCCCATTATGCATTGAGAGAGTCCCAAATTTCAAATTCTGAAATGGTCTACTTATTCAATTGCATATGATAATAACACAAACAACAACATATACATACAATTATAAACAAATGTTGCAAAAATGGAAATAATTCAGGAGCAGGCCTGAGGATTTCGGCTCTTTGAAGTGAACGATGAGTCGTTTTTAGACTAAAAAAAACGACCATGTAGAGTAAGGTGTTTTTAGCCCAAAAAAACCCGACCGTGTATAGTAAGGCGTTTTTAGACGAAAAAAACCCCACCATGTATAGGAAGGCGTTTTTCGACGAAAAAAACGACCATGTGTAGTAAGGCGTTTTTCGACGAAAAAAAAACGACCATGAATAGTAAGGTGTTTTGAGCCGAAAAAAACGACTATGAATAGTAAGGCGTTTTAACAAAAAAAAAACCGACCATGTATAGTAAGGCATTTTTAGCCCCAAAAAAACTACCATGTATAGTAAGGCGTTTTTAGCCCCAAAAAAACGACCATGTATAGTAAGGCGTTTTTAGCCGAAAAAAAACGACCATGTATAGTAAGGCATTTTTAGCCCCCGAAAAACGACCATGTATAGTAAGGAATTTTTAGCGTCAAAAACGACCATGTATAGTAAGGCATTTTTGGCCGAAAAAAAACGACCATGTATAGTAAGGCATTTTTAGCCCCAAAAAAACGACCATGTATAGTAAGGCATTTTTTAGCCCCCAAAAAACGACCATGTATAGTAAGACGTTTTTGGCCGAAAGAAAAAAAAACGACCATGTATAGTAAGGCGTTTTTAGCCGAAAAAAACGACCATGGATAGCACGGTGTTCTTAGCCGAAAAAAAAAGAAAACGACCATGTATAGTAAGGCATTTTTAGCCCCCAAAAAACGACCATGTACAGAAAGGCATTTTTGGCCGAAAAAAAACGACCATGTTTAGTAAGTCGTTTTTAGACGAAAAAAAAGGGCCACGTATCGTAAGGCGCTTTTAGCCGAACAAAACGACCATGTATAGCACGGCGTTCTTAGCCGGAAAAAAAACGACCATGTATAGTAAGGCATTTTTAGCCCCCAAAAAACGACCATGTACAGTAAGGCATTTTTGGCGGAAAAAAACGACCATGTATAGTAAGGCGTTTTTAGCCGAAAAAAACCCGACCATGTTTAGTAAGGTGTTTTTAGCCGAAAAAAACTACCATGTATATAGTCAGCCGTTTTTAGCCAAAAAACATGACCATTTGTAGTAAGGCGTTTTTAGCCGAAAAACCCCCGACCATGTTTAGTAAGGCGTTTTTAGCCGAAAAAAACGACCATGTATATTAAGGCGTTTTAAGCCGAAAAATACGACCATGTTTAGTAAGGCGTTTTTAGCCGGAAAAAAAACGACCATGTATAGTAAGCCGTTTTTAGCCCAAAAAAAAAAATGACCATGTATAACGACCATGTATAGTAAGGCGTTTTTAGCCCAAAAAAACGACCATGTATAGTAAGGCGTTTTTAGCCAACAAAAAATGACCATGTATAACGACAAGGTATAGTAAGGCATTTTTAGCCGAAAAAAACGACCATGTATAGCACGGCGTTTTTGGCCCAAAAAAACGACCATGTATAGTAAGCCGTTTTTAGCCGAAAAAAACGACCATGTATAGTAAGGCGATTTTGGCCGGAAAAAAAATGACCTTGTATAGTAAGGCAGTTTTAGCCGAAAAAAACGACCAAGTATAGTAAGGCGTTTTTAGCCCAAAAAAAACGACCATGTATAGTAAGGCATTTTTAGCCCCCAAAAAACGACAATGTATAGTCAGGAATTTTTAGCGTCAAAAATGACCATTTATAGTAAGGCGTTTTTAGCCGAAAAAAAACCCCCGACCATGTATAGTAAGTCGTTTTTAGCCGGAAAAAAAACGACCATGTATAGGAAGGCATTTTTAGCCCCAAAAAAACCACCATGTATAGTAAGGCGTTTTTAGCCGAAAAAAAACGACCCTTACTACGCCTTACTATACATGGTCATTTTGTTCGGCTCAAAACGCTTTACTATACATGGTCATTTTTTTTTCGGCCAAAAACGCCTTACTATACATGGTCGGTTTTTTGGGGCTAAAAATGCCTTACTATATACATGGTCGTTTTTTTCGGCTAAAAATGCCTTACTATACATGGTCATTTTTTTCGGCCAAAAACGCAAAAGTCCTGTTGTGACTTAAATGGCTGATGACATTTCAGGAAATGTCCTGTTGTGATTGAGATGGTCAGATGACATATACCCTTTCTCCGACAGGAACAGGTGGAGAAGATCGAAGCCAAGAAAGCTGCACAAGAGCTAGAAATGACAATTAAGAGTAACATGACTTTTAATGTGTTGTGTTGATCTTTTATTTTATTTTTTATTTTAAAAAAAGTGTTTTATGCTTTCATTTATACATTTGAGTGTGTCACTGGGCAGGCTCCGTGGCCCACTGGTTAGTGCGTTGGAGTGCGAAAGCAGAGGTCCAGGGTTCAAATCCAGCTCCGGCCTGTCGCTCTTGCGTGTTCTCTTCTTGCTGGCATGGGTGCTGTCCGTCCACCCTCCCATCCATTTTCTCATCCCCTTGGGTGTGCTGGCACCTCCCCCGGCTGTCTTCGGGCCGTCGGCAGAGGGGAGGGGGCACCCTCACCCGGCTGACAGCCAATCAAGAAAACAATTTGCACCGTTTTTTTTCGGCTAAAAACGCCTTACTATATACATGGTCATTTTTTGGGGGCTAAAAATGCCTTACTATACATGGTCGTTTTTTTCGGCCTATAATGCCTTACTATACATGGTCGTTTTTGACGCTAAAAATTCCTTACTATACATGGTCGTTTTTTGGGGGCTAAAAATGCCTTACTATATATACATGGTCGTTTTTTTTCAGCTAAAAACGCCCTAGTATACATGGTCGTTTTTTTTGGGGCTAAAAACGCCTTACTATACATGGTCATTTTTTTGGGCTAAAAACGCCTTACTATAAATGGTCGTTTTTTTCGGCTAAAAACGCCTTATTATACATGGTCGTTTTTTTGGGCCAAAAACGCCGTGCTATACAAGGTAATTTTTTTTCCGGCCAAAATCGCCTTACTATACATGGTCGTTTTTTTCGACTAAAAACGCCTTACTATACATGGTATTTTTTTTTGTTAAAACGCCTTACTAATCATGGTCGTTTTTTTCGGCTGCAAACACCTTACTATTCATGGTCGTTTTTTTCGTCGAAAAACGCCTTACTACACATGGTCGTTTTTTTTCGTCGAAAAACGCCGTGCTATACATGGTCGTTTTTTTCGGCTAAAAACGCCTTACTATATATACATCGTCGTTTTTTTCGGCTAAAAACGCCTTACTATACATGTTCGTTATACATGGTCATTTTTTTTCGGCTAAAAACGCCTTACTATACATGGTCGTTTTTTTCGGCCAAAAACGCCATGCTATACATGGTCGTTTTTTTTTCGGCTAAAAACGCCTTACTATCCATGGTCGTTTTTTTTTCGGCTAAAAACGCCTTACTATATATACATGGTCATTTTTGACGCTAAAAATTCCTGACTATACATGGTCGTTTTTTGGGGGCTAAAAATGCCTTACTATACATGGTCGTTTTTTTCGGCTAAAACTGCCGTGCTATACATGGTCGTTTTTTTCGGCTAAAAACGCCTTATTATACATGGTCATTTTTTTGGGCCAAAAACGCCGTGCTATACAAGGTAATTTTTTTTCCGGCCAAAATTGCCTTACTATACATGGTCGTTTTTTTCGACTAAAAACGCCTTACTATACATGGTCGTTTTGATGGGCCAAAAACGCCGTGCTATACATGGTCGTTTTTTTCGGCTAAAAACGCCTTACTATATATACATCGTCGTTTTTTTCGGCTAAAAACGCCTTACTATACATGTTCGTTATACATGGTCATTTTTTTTCGGCTAAAAACGCCTTACTATACATGGTCTTTTTTTTCGGCTAAAAACGCCTTCCTATACATGGTCTTTTTTTCGGCTAAAAACGCCTTACTATACATGGTAGTTTTTTTTGTTAAAACGCCTTACTAATCATGGTCGTTTTTTTCGGCTGCAAACACCTTACTATTCATGGTCGTTTTTTTCGTCAAAAAACGCCTTACTACACATGGTCGTTTTTTTTCGTCGAAAAACGCCTTACTATACATGGTCGTTTTTTTTTTTTTTGTTAAAACACCTTACTATTCATGGTCGTTTTTTTAGTCGAAAAACGCCTTACTATACACGGTCGTTTTTGACGCTAAAAATTCCTTACTATACACGGTCGTTTTTTGGGGGGCTAAAAATGCCTTACTATACATGGTCGTTTTTTGGGCTAAAAACACCTTACTCTACATGGTCGTTTTTTTCATCTAAAAACGACTCATCATTGACTTCAAAGAGCCTCAGGCCTGCTCCTGAATTATTTACATTTTTGCAACATTTGTTTATAATTGTATGTATATGTTGTTGTTTGTGTTATTATCATATGCAATTGAATAAGTAGACCATTTCAGAATTCGAAATTTGGGACTCTCTCAATGCATAAAGGGACTCATACTTTTCTGATCAGCGAGTCCCTGGGACTCTCTGCCGGTAAACTGTAAAATTATCACTGCAGAGATTACCGCTTTTTCTGCACTCAGTGATTGACTTCAATGCAAAGTCATTTCTCAACTTGTCTTCCGTGCCATGTCATGCCTGTTGAGTGTTGATTGACTTCACATTAAGAAACTACTGCACTAAAACATTCATTCATAAATGTATATCATATGCTTTTTTGTTTTTCTCAGTATAAATAACACGTACCCTGACTGTTCTACTCTTTGAATAAAAACACTTCATTCAAGCGTTAGGGAGTGCAAGGGGTTATGATGGAGGGGTGTTGCAAATCATGAAGATCTGCCAAGTGGTATGATAGCATTGTTTTATACATGTCCTCGGCTAGGCCTCAGCTTCAAAATCAGTCCGTGGTCCCTGGCCTTGGAGGCAAGTCCTTGGTCCTTGGCATTGGCCTCGGAAAATTTCTCAAGTCCTTGGCCTTGGCCTCGGGTTGCCGGTCCTTTGACACAACACTGGCACATTGTTTGGAACTGTGCGTCCTGTGGGAAAATTATGCGTCTAGGACGCGGGACGCAGAGGTAACGAGATGGCTGATCTCTAAACATTCTCTGAGTACTACTATTATTACCACTCCCACTAATACTACATTAATTAATTTAATACCTTCAAATTCACAATAATCATAAAAATTAATTAAATCAACCATGATTTTAAACTATGTATTATCAATATTCATTATTCCAAACACGAGAAAGCATTCAGCAAACATTACTGGAATCGAGCAAAAGGACTCCAAATCCCAACGGCCAAACCCGGAAGTGAACTGCCGACTTTATTGACTCCAGCTGTAACGCAATTACTTGGTTCAAACAAACATTCTAGTGTGACCGCACAAACGTGACGACTGTGCAAAAATAACTAAATAAAAGACACCACTGTTACAGAAAGGCTTTACACGCTATTTAAACTGCCGATCGTGAACGCAACAAACCGTGATTGAAACTAACTGTGATGCCGCTCTTTATTCGTTGCGCTAACTGTTACCTGTCAGTGACAGACCCGCCCCTCTTAAAGCGCCAGAGTTAATCCATCAATATGGTTTTCCTTGGATGGAATTTATTAGAATCGTTCGTAATTTTTGCGGTCTTTATACAAGTGTTTCGAGGCTCTAATCCCTCATTGTGTCCGAGGACCGGCAATCCAAGGCCAAGGACTTGACTCAGAGGCCAAGGCCGAGGACTAAGGACCGCCCCTCGGTCCTCGAGCCGGTCCTCGAGGCCAAGGACCGGCTCGAGGAACACATCTCTGATATATATATATATATATATATATATATATAGCAGCTGCCAATGCGGGGGAAGCAGGGGAAAAGGATGCCTGAGGGCGCCTGACCTCTGACTGTTTAATGGCTTGTAAAGGTGTCAGAGGTTAAATAATGTTTCCACTCATTTTAAGTCGGACTAATTGTTTGTATCATTTTCTGTTTTGTTTGGGGTTGCTTCCAAAGGCTATCATCCAATTACTTTTAATTGAATCAATGCCACCATCAATTACTTCATCACTTCACATGAATTATCAAAAAAATACAAAAAAACAACTTTATTTATTTATTTTTTGGAAGATGACCTTTTACATTTTTTGTCCTTTTTTTTTCCTATCACTGAGCAACCAATTTGATTGTTTGGATTCATCGTCGTCAGTGTCACTGTGCAGGCCACACATTTCTCAACGCAACTTGTCTAACCTATTTTGTCTGGTCAGGAAGCGGCAGTCTGGAGTTGTGTTGGCCGCCTAGTGCTTTGTGACGCCGGCCTGTAGCTCATGCTGAGTCTCGCGTAACCGCATGGTGCTGGTCACAAAACGGTCAACAGTGACAAAGGGATGGCTTTCAGGAGATGGATTTATCAGGTAAACCACTCATTTATCAAGTATCAAGTACAACTTTATTGTCAAATGTGCTGTCACGATCCATGACAATTTGAAATATTCTGGAAATATCTTTCCTCTTGGCAGTTAAGTGACCCAAGCTACCGGCTTCTTTGAAGTTCGTCCCCAAAAAAAAAAAAAGATTGTCACCGTTGATTCTTAGTTATGAAATGTTTTTGTCTAATAAATGCTATTAATTAGTTCCACACCCCAAGAAACACCACATTTTTTAAACATTTTTAATAAAGCCAAAAAACAAGAGAACCCCCCGCCCCAAAAGGAATGTAAATAAACTTGGTGTAATTAAAGTCTCACATAAACTATCACATACGCACATGCATGCTTTTAACTGTTGTCCTTGACAATAATAAATGTTCGAATATGCATCATGATGTAGATCCCTACAACCCTGGCCACTAACACACACACACACACACACACACACACACACACACACACACACACACACACACACACACTCTCCCTGGCAAAAAGAGAAAAACACGACCCAGGCTCATAACAAAATTTGTAAGTTGGGGCACTTGCTAGTCAAGGTTCCTCTTTACGTCAGTTCAGTCAACAGAAAGCAGCCAAGCAATTTACTTTTGCATAAGATCGTTAGAATATAGATACTGAAATAACAACGTTAACAAAAACAGTACATTTGTAATGCACTACATTTGAAAGAAATCTCAATGTTTTTCCAAATGTTTAAAATTAACATAAAAATCATTCATACAATGCAACAAAGAGCTGGATAGGCACCACAGTCTATTAAATGTATAAATCATAATTACAGCATCATAGTTACATGAAAAACTGTTTGAGTTATAAATAATATCACAAGGAAATGAAAACCAACTGAGCTTGTTGCATTGTTCGTGAACTTGAAATAACATTCCAGTCTCCCAAAAATAATGAAAAACAGTATGAGGTGCAACTCAGTGTGCCCGCTTAAAACCCTAACTTCTTTAAAAAGCGATAATAACACATTGACTTCAAACAAAAAAAACAAAACAAATATAGGCGCATTATTTAGCGCTTCAAGAAATTGTTCAGATAAACTGCATTTGTAGCTCCATGATTTAAAGTGCTGCATATTATGAATCAATCGGGGAAATATGAACTACAAATGAGAGCTGGGCTATCTGGAATTCCAGGTGATGGGATGCCACGGATGTGCCATTGAAATATGAGGAGATTGATGATGGATGACAATGCAACCAGAAGCATCATATCACACTTAGATGCATGTGGAACATCTGCTGCATGGGGACCTTGACTTAAACACTTGTCAAGTAAGTACTCTTTATGTGTGTGTGTGTGTGTCCTTAGACACAACCCATGAAGTCAATGATGCATTTCCAATCCTTTCCATTACAGTAAAAAAAAAAGGTCAATAAAATTATTTGTTTCAAGTATAAATATTTCTTTTTCCATGTGAATAATGATATAATGTTATACAGAAGCGTCCTGTGTTCAGTATCTATCTAGCTATTCATAGTATCTATCCATCACACACCACATTTTTGTTATGTCTTTAATAAAGCCAAAAAAAGAGAAAATAAAACCCAAAAAGTGAATGTCAATAAATTTGGTGTAATTAAAGTCTAACATAAACTATCACATATGCATACGCACACACACACACACACACACACACACACACACACACACACACATGCACGTACACACACACACATACACACACAAAATACATTTATGACATCTAAATAAACAGAGCATTTGGTGCACACGAATGCCAACACCTCCCACATGAGTATGTCCTCCTCCAAAGTCAAGATGAACTTTGACCCTCAAAACCAAAGAGGACACACGTTGGGTGATAAGTGAAGCACGGGGTCTATTGTAGTTGGGGGTGTCCTTGTCCATTTATTGACTTCCTAAAAGATCCATTATGAAGTGATTTACGAGGTTCACCAGCCAACGGTCCGACCAACCAGCGGGTTGCTGTCTGCTCCATTCAGAAGACATCTGCACCAATGGACCCGGGATTTGATTTATCCGCCGGAGGACGGAAGCTGGCCCACGCCGCCGCTGGTGTTTGTTCAAAGCCAACAACATGAGACTTAGGAAGCTATTATGAATGGGAGATGTCAGCAGAGAGGTCAGGGACAAAAGGCAGAGACAGACCTCTGCGGGGTACAAGGAAAACATGTCCTGAAAACCATGCGGGGGGTTAAAGGTCACATATCCTTTATAATATTTACACTGGCTGAGGTAGTTAAATGTAAAAGCAGTTTGATTACCGTATTTTACTATACAAAAGGTGCAAATACTAGAAACATATGTCAGTTACATCACTGCAAATTATACCATACTCTCTCAAATGAGATGTTTTTAAACATCTCTCTGAGAGTTTTAAATTTAAATTAAAGCCTCCGTAATGATCTATGGTTGTTATGCGGGTGTGGCTCTTTTGGGGTGAGTAGACCTTTCCTGTACAGTATGATGAACATCACGTCATGCCAGGAGACAAATTCTTTGCAAAGCAGAATGTCCTGCGTTTGAAGTCACGGCCATTGTGATCTTTGTGTGATGCTCGACACACATCAGCTCCCAAGCTGCACATCATCTGTTCTTTGACTGTGGACACTTGCCTATCTGTGACCAATTCTTTGTGATAAAGGTCCTTGGAAAAAAAATATCACCCACTTGTGAACAGGTAATAATGACCAAAAACCGTAACCGCTGATATCCTAAATCAAAGGCCCTCTGCTCTCCGGGCCTGCTGTGATTAACAAAGCTGTGTTTGACAAAGTCTCTGTGAGGTAAAGCCCTGCTGAAATAACAACCCAGCATTACGTTGGTGCGCTGGTGTGTCGTACAACTCATATTCAAGTCCACTGTAGCAAATCATGTCAGGTTACTAAACATAGTTTCCACAGATTAGGCAAACTACTCCTCGGAGGTGCACTCAGGGGAGGTTGAGTTTCACCTGCATAATGATGAGTACCAAAAAAAAAAAAAAAACCCAAAAAAAAATGACTACCGTATTTTTCGGATTATAAATCGCATCTGAAATGGCATAATCATGTGTTAACAATTTCACACATAACTCGCTCCAGAGTATAAATCGCACCCCCGGCCAAACTATGAAAAAAAATGTGATTTATAATCCGGAAAATACGGTATATCAAATTCTTTTACGTTTTACTTCTCTGCTCTGTGCTTTGTATTGATTTCCTTTTTGAACCCATGTTCATTATTTCATCGTCAAAATTGGAGAATTGACATATTTCACGTTCAACTACATGGTTGAGACGCAAAGAGCAGCAGTGACAAGCTTAACCTCACCTCCGACTGTGCAATCCTTCATGAAATGGGTTGAGGCAGCTTGTAGTTCGCAGGTGTCTGTTTGTCTTTCTTCACACCCCCGCCACACACTCAAATATTCCACAGTCAGGTTCATGCATTTCATATTTGTGTGTTACATATTTCAATTTACTGATCACCAGCTCTGTGCATGAAACCGTGATGACTCAAATTGTGAATTGAGTGAGCGTCAGAATCTTTTAATCTGAATCGGATCGAATCTCATCCTGTTTAATTTATTTTGACACATTACTGCTATTGCAGGATTATGGCCTGTGTTTATGGCCAATGTCATTTTTCATGACTGCATGTAATTTCTGTGCATACATGCAGTCCCCCCCGCCCCCCCGAAGACAATTTCTGGTTCCTTAGATTTGTAGAACAAAAATAGGTATGGCAATTCTTATTCATCAGGCAAGTTGTTGGAGAAGGGAGTTCAAGGGCCTCCTCATCAAGTACTTTTAAGAGTCCACTGAAGAAGTGCACAATTATATTACGCAGGCTGATTTGCGTTATATCATATTTGAAGTTAATAGTGCTCCTTCTGAGGCCTGGTTGTCTGTCACTTAATCGCTATCATAATATTTTCAACTCCAACCCAATTCAGGATAAAGGATAAAAGTCGCACTTTAACGTGTAACTGACAGAATCGGTTTTCGGGAGGGAAAAAGTTGCACACTTTTGGCAAGCAGCACAATGCGCTATTTTCTTAGTAATATAATTGTGGATTCAAACTTATTTTTTTCCCCCAAAGGTTTTTATAATGAGTACTGTTTTCTTGGTGACAAATTTGCAATGTATGGTACACTAGACATTGTAATTAGGGGCCGAGGCCGCCTTTTGTTCATCGTCACGTGATCTTAGATCAGGGTTCCCAAACCTTTTGAAACTGAGAGCTATTTCTTGCGTGCTGGCTAATGTGGAGGGCTACCAGTTGATAAACACTGCTGACTTTTCTCAAATTGTATCTATATGTTATGATAATTAATTCATGACATCCATTTGTGTATCAATTCCATGATTTCTGACCATCGAACAATGATTTAATAAACAGATCAATATCAATGTGCAACACTTTATTGCTATCTGCAAGTGTTTACATTTTGAAATAAGTACTTCTTGAACATCCTTCAGAAGTCACAATGTCCATCACTGGTGAGCTATTTTGTGGTCCTTGGGGGAGGCAGGGTGCCCGCGGCCCCCTCTCCTGCATTCACCCCTTCCACTGAGCATTAGCATTAGCATTACATTCGGAGGGTCAGCCAGTGTCAGGTACCTCATTGTATATTGACCAGAGGCTGATGCGTTGGTCTTTGGATCCAGCAGCCAGAAGTCTCTGCCTGGGGTCCTTGTGGTCAGAGAATGCAACACTCAGCACCATGTCACGGTGGTACTGCAACACTGCAAGAGGTCGCAGTTTCTTCCAGCCAAATACCCGTACCCGGTGGTCCCAGCCTGCGGATGCTAACAGTTTACCATCTCCTCTGATACTCAGCTGGGAAACACCAGGGTTGGTTAGAGTCACGCAGTCTCGTAGCTACAAGGAGGAAGGAGAAGAAATAAATCAATCTCAAGGCTTTTCAATACAAAAATCATTTCATAAATATGAGAAAACCGGAAAATAAATGTATGCTTGTTTCCATCTATTAGTATTTTGTAAACCTTTCTTCTGTGATCATTTTTTTCTCTTCAATGATTCATCCATTATCTGGACCGCAACATTTAAAAAAAATAAATAAATCTTTAAGAACTGCTTTCTCATAGAGGACAGGATGAGCTCTTTAATGTTTTTTTTTTTTTTTTTTTGCTATAACATTAAATAAAAACAGGCTGTTTTCAGGCTTCCCTGAAAACACTGCATGCAATTATTAGCCATTGAAAAGAGTGAGCAGTTAGGCAGGGTCCAACACGGAGGTTTTTCGGGTAGTGGTGGTCCTGCCACAACTGGCAACTGGCACTGGCCATGTACAGTGGACACCCTGCATACCAATAATTCACTTATTCACAGACTTTTTTTCTCCTAATATTTAGAGAAAAAAAAATTCTGTGTGTGTGTGTATATATACTGTGTGTATATATATATATATATATATATATATATATATATATATATATATATATATAGGGTGGGGTCAAACCCCGTTTTTCGTGGAAACATGCAGTGTTTCTTCAAGATTTTCGTGTTTTTTTTTTGAGGGTTTAAAATGGTTTTAGAATGGCTGTCAATTATAGGATGATTGTGGTTATTTGCAGGTCGGTCTGGTCCCTATCTGGTCCGTCAATAGTGTGAGTCCACTGTTTATTCATGATATAATGCAATAAGTTACAATGATTACTTTATATTTAGCATATTTATATTGGGGAATTTACACCGTGAAGAAAATATTACTTCTGTGTAGTTACGTCTTTTGCAGCATAAAATCGAACTGAATATTTAACATTTGACATTTCAGCTGGTTCAAGCCATTGCTTGTGGAAGAATTTAACCTAATGACCAAACATTTTAAAGTACACAGTGCGTTAAAAAGCTCAATGATTGATCCTTTGAAGTGGATAAAACTCAGAGATATTGAACCAATATGAATACATAGTTTTAAAAAAGCAAGAACATGTTTCTCTCATCCTATTTATTTTTGACATTTGTATGGGTTGGATTACTTTGGTTGGTCCGACAGTCATGAAGTGGCCCTGAGCTACTGTTAATGTCGAACTCTGTGAGGTTTTTCTCAACTGGTTGTCAAACTTAATTTTCCTCTAATATTAATCAAAATACACTTCATATACAGACCATAATTCAATGAGTAGGCATCATCCATTCTAGTGGGTGGCATGTTCACAATAATATTCAATGAGGTTTTATACTGCCCTAAGACTCAAGACATTGTACAGTACTGGATAGATATAAAGAAAATGTTCAAAGTGTTTTTTTCTTGAATTGCTCTAAAATATATTTTTGGGATCAAAAGTATCCTTTTAATAATCGTGGTATAATTTCAGTACCAACAAAGGTACTCTATGCAGGGGTACAGTGTCAAAGTCAAAATGTTGGGATTGTGACAACACTCCTCAAGACGCATACTAGTCTTGCCACGGAAAAGGGAAAAAAAGAGGCGTACTATCAATTAAAACATTAAAATGAAAAAGATATACTTATTCCTTTCGTAAATAGGTTGTAGGTAAGTAATAAATTCATGACACCATTTCCAGCCAACTATAACCAACACAAATAATGACAGGGAGATTATCAGGTGTTCTGATGACAGAGGTCCACATTTCTGCTGATCATGGCCCGTAAACTCCTGAGTCTCAATCATCAGGCATAAAACATTACGGCATGAGGGCCATGACCAAATCTCTCCGCGTCGCTCTATTTGGTTTGGAGTAAGGGGGGGGGGGGGGGGGGCTGGGGTGGGGAGCACACTGGAAGCAAGGCCTGGGTTTGAGTTTCCCTTGTCACAAGCAAGAGAGAAGCCTTCTCGGTGAAAAGCTTGTTTGCAGACGAGTTGTTGCTTTAAGCGCCTCTGATGAATTATATTTGCACTGAAAGGTCTGGTCAGCAAAAGAAGAGCTCTGATTAATACACATTTTGTTGCAACGTTTGCCTGCTAAAGATTAGCCACAGCGGGGGGGGGGTTTTTTTCCTCCACGTGTGACGGTGTTTCAAGACGTCTGGCTAAAGGGGCACCACGCTGACATCCTATAATAAATGAGCCCAATCTGAAGGACCTTTTGGAGGTGGGCATTCCTTGGAAGAGAAACGTGCTCTTCCTGCTAGCTGGGGATCGCGGCCGGATCGCTCCATGCGGCGCACACATCTGGATCGGGGGGGGGGGGCTGAAATCCAACTGGACAGCGTAAAATTGACTTCATGGATTGTGTCTAAGGAGACTAATGGGCTTGCATAGAAAGATATGTTGCCGAATTTATCTGCTCCTGTTCCGGGCTGGAACTATACACAAGCTGCATGTGGAAGATATAAGCCAGGTACTCACTGCCCAAGCGGATAAAGAGGAATGCAAGTGAAAGAGAGCAGAGAGGAATGTCATTGATCAGAAAGAGCACGCTTTGCTCATAAGGGGGATTTTCCTTTTTTTTTTCCTTCTTCTTTTTTTAGGATTTGATATTAATCAAGCCATCATCGCTGGTACCAACAGTGTCGGCGTGTGGCTGCTTAGACCAAACAAGCCAAGTCACACTGATGCAGAGAAAACTTTGGGGTGACAGATTGTTTGGAGCTTTGTTATTACCTCAAGAAGTTGGTATGCCACAACCTCTCTCCATCTGGTTTGAATTAGAGGCCTGATAATGATGGGTTAAAGTGTCTGTTTGTGTTTGTTTTCCATCCCAAAATTGGCGTCGCGAAAGGACATTTACTTTATTAAAGGGTCAATTGTAAGCAGTAAATATTAATGACGCACTAATGGCCTTTAAGTCAATATCATTTTCAGTGTGAATGGACGAATCAATTTACAGCTGCGTTCAAGATTTTTTTTTTGGTTTTGTTCTTTTTTTAACAGCATAACAAAGGTTAAGGCAAATATACGACGGAGGAATCGAACACTATTTGGCAGAGGAGAGTCACCCCAAATCGTCTGAGATTTCTGTTGAGCAGACACAAGAGTCACAAAAAGTAGCCGAGTTGGTTTCAGCTTCACTGGATTTCCAGCGCAGTTTGAATCAATGTGCTGTCATCATTGCAAAATAGAAATTTGACGAATAAGCATGTCATTTATCCCGATAGAATGTGGCAGTTGTTCTCTTAACCGTGCAGCTCATCAAAAGATCTCACTAGATCACAACTTCTACTTGAAGAAAGCATATTTGATCCAGACACAAATACAAAAATCTATTACCGCTCCACTTAATATATCACGGTATGATGTGTTAGCTGCATGAAGAAAGACAACGCCTCGGCCATCAATTGCTTCTTTAGTCCAAGTTTTCTTTCTTTTGACTTCTAGTGCCATTGCTGAGAGAAAGTTTGGACTTCATCATTGTTATAAGCACCCTCGTCTCGCCGACTTTCTGCATGCAGCTGAAATGTTGGCTCCCTCGCTTGTTTTGGGGCTTCCAGTTCTGCTCTGCGGCCACGCTCGGAGACATTCCTTAAGCACTAAAACATCCAACATAAACTCACACTTCATGATCTCTTTGTAGCATCTCAGGGACATAAGAAATATTCAGGAGCGTCCAGTTGGCAACCATCCCTCGAACCTTGCTCCACTTTCCTCCCTCATCTTTGCTTCGGTCTTGCCGTTCATGCCGATCCACTGAAACATGCCATCATCGCTCACTCACTCGAGCCTATCGACTGGAAGGCTTTTCACAGGCATTTCTGACACACCCTGGCCCTGAATCACGCTCACGAAGGAGGAGATTACAGCCTTTTGTCACCTTGCCTGTCAGAGCTTGGCTCCGGCTGACAAGAGATGGACGTGTCAAAGAGCTGAGCGGTTCCATTCAGAAAAAAAAAAAAAAAAAAGAGACAGAATGGTTCTCAATAAGAAGACCTGTAATTTTTTATGACAGGCCTCCCCCGATCCATTGTCAGCGAAATGAACTTCAATTTCACACAGGACGCTCGACCGTGACTCCCGACTACACATTGTGCTGCAAGAGATTACAACAGCTGTGGCGTGGGAAATTATTCAGTTATTCGACAAAATCTCACTTAAATATAGAAGCGCAATATTTTTACATTTACGTGGCAACGAGGGCATGGGCTGCCTTCCTCTGAGCGTTCAAAAGAACGCTTACTGTTACAGTCATACTTGATTTATGCTGCTAATCTTCCCCCATTGCTTCCTGTTATTTGCATTCAGCCGGCAACCTTTTTCGATTGCATCCCTCCAGGAGGAGCCTCTCACTGCTCTGTCAGTGCATTTGAGTGACCGCCTCAATATATGTCCATCCAACTTAACAGCTTGTAAATCCTGAAATCCACACCTGTATCGAGTAGTTCAACAAACGTAAGCTCACACGGCCGGTTAAAAAAAAAAAAAAATAAAATAAAAAACAGCCGCAGATGATGCTTCATTACTGCAAGCACGGAGCGGGCGGGTCATACAGCAGATAAAGGCAGTTGAGCGCCATGTGCATCACATTAACCTCAATTCCTGAAGATATCTGTCTTTATCTGGCCTGATAAGGTTACTTCTTCAAGGAAAAACAAAAAAAAAACAAAAGAAACTTTCAGCTTCACTAAATCACAACGGCGCTGTGTTTTGTCTCATTAAGTTTTCTCTTCATTTCACGAGGAACATCTATCCGCCCTGCCAGCCCAACTCCACAACAGAGGCCATGTTGAAGTCGTAATTCATGGGGAGTTGAGATACTGTGGCACTTACAGCCTCGTCAACCTTTATTGCAGCTTCCCACTGAGTCTACTGTTCCCTTTACTGCAGATGTGTTTTTTGTTTGGTTAAGGGGCCTCCAAGGTTTTGATATTTTTATTACCTCTCAGGGGTCGTCCGTCAGGACCTGAGGCCCGGGTGCGCCACCCA
This sequence comes from Hippocampus guttulatus, assembly GCF_054856545.1. Lineage (NCBI taxonomy): Eukaryota > Metazoa > Chordata > Actinopteri > Syngnathiformes > Syngnathidae > Hippocampus > Hippocampus guttulatus. The sequence goes on from NC_141265.1 coordinate 4,596,347, forward strand.
GCAGTTCCCGGGCTGCCCACCCTCCAACTACTGCCACACAAAAATACTTCTGTGGGAGGAACTGAGCGTTGCTGTCTGGACTTCGCACTGTGCTGCACTTAGAGGTTATTTAAAAGCCCCTGGTGGATGCTTTTGCTCTCGGTGTGCTTTTTTCCTGTCATCTTCATCCTGGATTACATACTGAATCAATATTTTATTGCTCAAGCAAAAACAAACAACCTGATCATTCTTTCTCCTTTGGTATATAGCAAATAAAATCCACAATAGAATATTTACGGACATATTTTAAGGGTGGAAAAAAAAAAAACAAGGGTTTGCAAATTGGTGAAAAGCCCTGGGAAAAAAAACACCCTTCACTCATTCGGAGTGTATTCGATCAGCTCCAGGTTCCTCTGATTCATGGGGGCTGGCTTTAAAATGGAAGCATTCCCTTTTGCTCGTGAAATCGAGAGAATATACGGCTTCTCATGAGGCGTTAGGTCTCTGCGGTGTTGACGGTTATGTAAAATGAATTATGAGCTCAAGTGATCGTTACGCGTCAGTGAAAAGTGTTTGCGGCGGTGTGAAAACACGATAAGGGTGTATTTTTTCAAAATAAAGATTTTATTTAAAGGGATGCTGGCCAAATGATCACGTACGGCTTAATTGATAGTAATTCATTAGTTTAGCTGGGAAACTTGCCGAGATGCAGAAAAATACACCTCTGTAATTTGTCGAACTTTCATGGCAAAATTTTCGATCGATTTGGCGTGTCCATACCGGCCTTTGGCTATTCACGGAAGTGATGCCATGAAAAGGACTCAAATACAAAGAATCCCAGATTGTAGAGCAACATCTTGCAGTGTTTTGCGCAAAAAATAACTATTGGTATGCACATAAAAAAGGATATTTACGTAGACTTCCAGAAAAGCTGGTACACCCAAGGGAGCGTATTCCTGGTGATTGTTTACAGTAGCAAATGAATGTTACACAAGAAGAAAGACCAAAATCAAGACAAAATGTACCGGCCTGGGCGTACAAAATTCGCCATTAGACTGCATGGACTGCCACAACGATTGTTGAGACTTTGCAAATTTGAACTGCTGGAAAGAAAGAGATCACTATGAAAAAATGTACAGTATCCCTTCAGGTTGACTTTAACTGTTAAATGCGATACTGTAGGCCAAAGAGGAATTTCTTATTATTGCAAAGTGATCTTTTTTTTTTTTAAATCCGGTTATGTTTTTAGATTGGGTGGCCCTCAAATAATATTTTGCATGCCTATCGAGTGACTATGTGAGTTTATGTGGGTGGCTGCGGTCCTGAATGACATCTATGAGCACTTGGCCCCTGGCCTCACACAAACTGAGTTCCACTTTTTCTTTTCTTTTTTAAAATTTCACCAGCTTTATATTAAATAATAACTAATCATTGAAATGTATCAAAGGATTCAAAATCATATGTGACTCGCTGTCAATTGGTCCAGGGTCTACCATCCCTCTCTCCCGAAGTCAGGTGGGAGAGGATCCGGCTAACCCGCAACCCTACTGACGATAATCGCTTTAGAAGATGGATGTATTAAGAATGATTGACATAAGTCATCCTCTAATGCCTTTTTGAGAACCAATATGGGAACAATAACAAAAAGAAAGATTACAACAGATAACTCTGAACTTCCGATTATCTTGGCCTCCGCTTACCAGCAGGTTATTCTGTCCATCCAAGATCCAGGAGAAGAGCTTATTCTCCGAAGAAGCCGATATACCCCTCAGACTTTCTGGGTCGAAGGTCAGGCACATGACAGGCTCAAGGTGGACTTTGGTTTGACTCAATATGGATCTCTGGGTTATGTCCCATAACAACAGTGATCCGTCCTCATACCCGGCCAGCAAGAGGGGTCCACGGCCTGATTGTGGCTGAAGGTGAGAGAGGATGATAACAGAGAGAGAGAGAAAGTCATTGAGGATTCAGCCTTAAAAGAACCTTCTTGCCAAAAATGGCCTCAACCACTACGCGACACTGGAAGCTGAGCAGAGCAGAGGTTATCTTCCTGGAAGCTTCTGCTGACACCCGCAGAGTCGCCGTGGGCGCCATTCATCAGGCTGCTGTTCTGTCTTAACACCACTCCATTACACCACTCCTCACTTTACTCCTCGTAAATATTACTGAGACATAGACCGTGTTATTGACTAACAAAAATAAAACATTTTCTCAAACGTACTGTTTTTTTTTTAAAGCATTTTGTTTATTGGCCAATTAGGAATGAGTCAATTTTAATTTTAACCAACAAGGTATCACTAAACACAGAAAAATTCATTTGGAAATAGTAGCTTAGCCTGTGCTGCTGTTATCCAATCAATTTGTTTACATTTTTTTAATTGGGAGCCAAAATTGATCAGATTATGAAAAACATGATGGTTGCAAGAATGTTTGTCGCCTATTTCCTTGCAGATGAAACCCATGTAATCTTCACAAATTGTGAATTCATCTCTATGTCAACATTTGGAAGAAAACATGTGGAACCGAATGAGCACAAATGCGAACGAGGCACATACTAGGCAAAGCTTGAAAGGATGATGAAGTGCTGTCCCTATGTCGTGGGCAGTCAGTGATAACCTCTCAGTGCCTCCTCCCTATTTTTACAAACTAACAGTGTGTGTCGGCTGAGACAGGCACGGGGCTGGTGCAACGTTGCCAATGCACAGAGCTTGTAAATTACTTCAGTGAAAGAGAATATACAGGTGAGCTGATAAAAAAGCAGTGTTTCATATCTATCTTATGGGGGCGGACATGAGGGAGTGGAAGGGGAATAATCGGAGATAGAGAAGGAGGAAGGTACAACTTCAAGTTTTTCACTGTGAACCTGTTTTGTCAAAATACCAAAACAAAGAGTTCACAAAAAAACACATTTTTACATCCCTCCATATGAGACATACTGTACCACTCCTTCACAGCACAAACGTGGGCCCCTAGCAGCAAATTTCTTCCATATGAGCCAGAAGGGGAAGATATTTTCATCCATCTTCAAATCCTCCTCTCACTTAAACACAATGTATTTCTCTTCTTCAACCTTTAAACAAATTATAGACAGAGTCGTGTATTCCCTCCAAACACATCAACCAGGATGAACACGAAGGGATTAAGAAAACAAATAAAAACAAGTGAAAATCAGTGGCCCCTGTTTGCCACCAGGGTCTGGGCTAAGCGTTCCAGGCTTGGGGCCCACCATTTCACTTAAACGTAGGACCTCCTTGATTGACGATCTTATGGGTCAGAGGTCAGGGAACCCTGGGTAGACACCTAATTCATTATATCCTGCACAGGCTTTTCTACATGAGGGCTCTCTGCTGGAATGGGGCTGAGGCTATGGGAGATGATTCATCTCTGCACAACAGCTGGAAAGATGGATGGGTGCTGACTGGTGCGAGACACAAAACAAAGTTACATTGGACTTCTCCAACAGAGCCTTTGCAGAATGCGTCATTGTTTTGAGCAACTGAGAAATCATTTGGAGATCCCTTTATTAGTTCTTCCAAGTGTCAAGCATGAATTGTTTGAATTGATGAGTGTTGGATCGTTGGCTTATTCCTTAGTTATGTAGTTGACAGGATTGCGTAAAAAGCGACTTCTCTTCTAAGCTGATCTTTGCACGTAGGAGCTGTCTTTCGGGCTTTCACCAGCAAGTGTCCAAATCAAAGTGAAGCACACATATAGAGAAGTGTGTGTTCTAAAAATCTGTCTGTGAGGGAGCCATTCTGCACTTCTGCCCCTCTGTTTCCCAACAGTAGGGCTAATTAACATAATAACCATCCCCACAACAGAATTTCTCCGTCCATGACAGAGGCAAAAGAGCTACTTTCACATGTCTGTCTAAACACAGTCATGTCAAAGCCAAATGGTAAGCACCTCTGCAGTGTTTGCACCACAGATATGAACATAGGTAAACAGCACACGCAACTTTTGAGCTGCGTGTCTTTCGCGATGCTGAGCAAGGATGAGCAAATGCGTCAAAGCACGTGTGGACGGATGGATGGCAAGAAGAACAACGACACGGGACATTGTGCACAACATCGTACAATTACAACAAGGAAACTGAATAACATTTTACATGTAAAAAAAAAAATGGTGATTTGTTTTCAAATGTTCTGTAATGATCAGTTTGGGGAGAACATCACACCAAAGTCAGCACAGAAGATGGCGGAGAAGATATTGTGAGACCATTAACAGTCATGGTTCCATCAAATCCAAAATATTCAAAATACAAGCAGGAACAATCCTAAGTAAAAGTCAGCATTTAGAATTGTGAACAATTAAGAATCATTGTGTTGTTGATCTGAATGAATGGGCCATCAACTGCAGTATGCTAAATGGGGATCACTGATTGGATGTTGGCTAGCAAGCACAAATCAGTCAGCCTCCGGGTTAGAAGGCAAGCGCTGGCCGATGACATCACGCTGCGGCAACTTTTATCGAACAAACTAAATGATGCCCCACTGAATAAGCGTCTGGTGTGCTCCTTTATCATTGCTTTTGTTTGTTCAATTCACCTCGAAACTTTTGTCTCCATGTAGTACCCATGGATCCATGTCCAAACTTCTCTTGTAGTACCGATTATCAATTATACTAAATCCATTTATCACTATTATTCATTTGTTCGACCAATAATCAAATTTACTTCAATAGAATCAAAAATACATAATCTGACTGATAATTGGAACACATATGGAAAATACATTTAGCTTTCCGATGTGTGTAAATTAACTGGAGTAGGTTGCTAATTTGATTGATGGTTTACTGTCTATTTAATATATTGAAATATATAATAATGTTGCCGAACATTAATGACATGCAGCGGAACTCCCAGAGAGAGAGAGAGGAAAAAAAGGATGACTTCTTGCTAATAAAATTTAAAACAGTGAATATTATCTTTGGCTCCTTGAAGGAGCCTTGGCCTGACATTGGATGCGAAAGTGTCCTTCAACTCCCACACCGAATCCAATGCCAAGAACATTATTTTTTCATAAACTTGCGAAAGGTGAAAAATAAATCCTTGCTACTACCTCATGCTGAAAAACTACCCCGTACTTTTATGACCTTAAAGTGGGATTAACAATTAATACCGGTCATTCCATTAACATGCTGATCCAGCAAGTCGCTAGAGGCTTTTAGACTTTTTTTTTTCAATTAACTGATCCAAAATGCTGCTGCTTGAATAATACTGACCAGAGCTAGGAAAATATGACATATTTTTTTTACAGGAATTGCTTCACCGAATAAGCGTCTTGAAAAATGAAAAAGCATTAAAGGGTCAAGCAACATTGTCTTCAAAGAGCCTGTGGTGTCCTTTCAACAGACGAAATGTCTCAAATCAGTCTTCCGTGTTCACTCAGAGCTGACTCGGGCTTGTTCTAAGTTAGTGATTAGTTCTGCTCCGCTCTGATCCTCTCTTTCTCTACCTGTTCATTTCAACATCACCGCTCTCGATCCCCCTCGAGTAATCCCACAGATAGTTATGTGACAACAGGTGTTGGATTATTACCTTCGTATCCGAACTCCTACTTTTTTATGAATGAGGAAGGTGGTTTTACACCTGTGCACAATGATGGTTTGGAACTCCAAGTTCGTCTTCCGAGGCATTTGACATTGCCGCTTCCACTGAAGGCAATTACGGAGTCAAGGCTTGTATGTGATAACTTCATGGCTGTGTTTCGTAAATGTGGTACTAATTTAGGTTGTTTTTTTTTGGCACAAAAAACATCGGCTTTGGCTTTTGCAGTTTTGATGATAGCCCAAAGCCCAAAATAAAAAAAAAGCAAACAAACAAATAAAAAAAATAAAAACAAGGTACATAAGATTTGTGTCCATGTGCTTGGCATAAAAACGGGCGTCATTTCATTTTTGTGCTAGCACAAGTCGAGTCTACTGCATTTGGCGCCGTGTTAAATTGAAAAAATTTGAATTCGAAACTTTGAATTGAACAACTACGACACTTCTTGAGGGTATTTTTGAATGGACCCAATTTCTTGACTTTCATTACAGTAGCGAGAGGCACATTTAAAGCTTATATTAATTCCATAGTGTTTGTTTACCAGTATAAGTTTTGAATTGTCATGAACCTATCTGTATTCCTTTTTATTTAAATGTAAAATTAAGTTTTGGTGTTAAAATGCATCTCAACATTTTTCAGGATATTTTCAACTGTGACAGGACAAGTTATCACAACACACACACTTATGATATGTGCACACTAAATCCGTTGCGTGCGTTCTGCCTCGCTTAATTTGCTACAGTTTGACCGTGCTAGTTCCTGTTGATGCAGCGACCGGAAAAAAAGGGGAGGGTCTTCGCTTGCTAGACCATAGTAGTTGTGCCAGCCATTTTACAAAGAGCCATGGAGGACAAAGTTGTTCATACTTGTGTTCTGGCTAATGCTCGAATTGGTGCAGATCGACAGTTGGACAAAATAAAAAAAATGATAATAATAAAATACATATCAGTTATGCCAACCTCCTCGCTCACCAAACGTCAAGCCAGCTCTCGTTTATTTTTGTCATGTTACTGGTAGCTGGCTAAAGTGTACAGCCGGAGTATCCGCAGACCGCAATAATAATCTCCTCCTCCATTGTGCTCTCAAATGTGGTCACAAATCCCGTCTCATGTACAAGTCACATGAAGAAGCTAAAACTCTCAGAATGTTTTGGAATCCCATTCTGATTGATTTTGTATTGAGCAGGATATTGCCCAGAGATGTTATGCTCTAGTGGATGTCAGTGTCGCTGTAGCTCAACTTGGTGAAGTTGACATCATGATGTCTGATGCAAAATAGGCGAGACTGAATGAAGAGCGCATGATGAGAGACAAATAGTGCAATCCCTCTGCCAAGATGTGATTCGTCAACAATGAGTTCTAGACAATAGCCATAACCATGTATTGTTGATCAAGCAATTGAGAGAGATTTTATTGACTGATTTATACCCATCTCTTAAATCGACATAATCCTTAATGTTGATGAATATTTGACTGATTTATGCAACGCAATACCATTTTATGTTTTGTTTTGTTTTTGCATGATTCCGCCATCGTGTTTTGGATATGACCTGTATTTCTGCAAGATCAATGCCGATGAGAGTCATGCATATCTCCAAACTATGAATGCATGCTGGTCTCCATTGTTCATTAAATAAATGTTTGATACATGGCATTTACACATCAGTCAGGTAAGGCCCTGACGTCATTGTATCCTGCTTCTGCTGTTACTGTCAGGAATCATCAAGAGCTAAATGACCAGCAGCCTGTGTACTATTGTGGCGGGTAGAGGCCCAGCGCGGCACTGATCCAGCATAAGGAACTAATCCCTTTCCTTGGGATCGTGTCCACTATGTTGTTCCTGGCTAGGAGGCATCAAGGTGATGAGCTGAGAGTGATGGATATCAGTATAGGAATATTTCCTTTTACTCGCCAGCCTGTGTTCATAACAACAGCCTTGCAGATCATACATCATTACTGTTCCCCGGGCCGAGTTGAGCCCTACATCACAAGTGAAGTCAAACCCACATGTGCCGGCACTTTCTTCCCACACTTTTTAAAGCTCTCCCTTTCACAGCAAATCAGAGGTAAAGAGTAAGTTCTGTCAGCTTCACGATGAGGGCGGGAGTATTACAATGAGGTTGGGAGGGTCCCTTTTGAAGGAACATAGAAGGCAGATCAATGTGCGATTACCATGTTACCTTAAAATAGTAAAAAGTAAGCTTTCATGAATCTTTTACTGCAGAGGTCTATAATATAGGTGAACCAGAACATCAATTCCAATGAGATGTCTGTCATGCGAGTGCAAATATTATGAGTATTCATATGATTACAGTGCGATTGAGTTTTGCTGACCTGACACTGTCATTTTCAATAAATAAAAAAATTGTTGTAATTTAAAATGACACTTCACTGAGATGGGGGTCCCCCCACCCCCCTGTTACTTGGCTCTTTTAAGTAAATTCATCTCTGTTGAGAGGACCTTACCCCCCTCCTGCATCTAAATCCACACTGCCAACAAACTATATAGGAACAAAATATGAGCATACGCCCTGAGAAGTGCGCATGTGTGTGACATGCATATTATGATGTTTTCAGGTGTACAGACCCTTTCCCAAAAATATGAATATCATAGAAAAGTTGATTTATTTCCATAATTCCATTAAAAAAATAACTTTCAGAGATTGTAGAGTTTGACAAAATTTGGGCTTCCAGCTCGTAAAAATGCATAAAAACAGTCATTTGAAAAATCTGAATAATGTGGACACATTCGCCCAAATGTTGGAGGGCATCACATCAATGTTTTAAACTGAGTGCCATAGGTGACATTACATTGCTCTAGTTTGGTTCAATTTTCTCAGACCATCAGTGATACCCTCCGTAGGATGGGTAAGCCACAAAAGTTCATAGCTAAGGAGGCTGGCTGTTCAGAGTGCTTAGTCTCTTTCTGACTTCCGGGTTGAGTGAACGCTGGCGCGTTTTGGCTGTCGCTGCTCAACCCGTATTGTTTTATGTTTTTTGTTATTGTAAAGTGTCCTTGGGTGTCTTGAAAGGCGCTTATAAATAAAATGTATTATTATTATTATTATTATTATAGTGCAAGCATATCCGTGGAAAGTCTCGAGGAGGGGAAAAATGTGGCAGGAGAAGATGCACCGCCAAAAGAGATGACTGTGGGCTTCAGCTTATTATCAAACTGAGAAGATTCAAGAGTCTACCAGATATCCAGAAAGAGCTGAATGGGTCAAGCGTCACCGCTTCAAAGCCCACCAATTTCAGATGCATCCGGGAAATGGGTTGCAACTGTCGGATTACTTGGGTCAAGCCACTTCGGAGCCTGCGGAAGCGTTTCAACGGGGCCAAGGAGAAGAAGGACTGGACTGTTGGCCAGTGGTCCAAGGTCCTCTTTTAAAGTGTGCCTTTCATTCGAGAATCAAGGCCCAATGGTTTGGAGGAAGACCACACGGGAATAGAACCCAAGCTGCTTGACGGATGAAATATACACAATCAGTCAATTTGGTGGTGAGTTAATTAAGAAGAGAACTGATTCACATAGAGTGTGTGTGTGGTGAAGAGAAAGCACAGAGAAAGAGAGACAGAGAGTGAGTGAGAGAGGTAATGCGAGAGAGTGCGAGAGCAAGAGAGAGAAAGAGAGAGAGAGAGAGAGAAAGACAGAGAGAGCGTGCAAGTGAATTTGGTAGAGAGAGAGAGAGAGAGAGAGAGTTATTGTGAGAGAGTGTGAGAGAGCAAGAGAGGAGAGAGAGAGCGTGTGAGAGAATGAGAGAGGTGGGGGGGGCTACAGATGTTTGTTTTGATTTTTTGTTTTTTTTGTACGGCGTCAGCGAACACATTCCAAACATACGTGTCCAGAGTATGAAGGGCCAGAAACAAAGATGAAGTTCAAAAAGTGTTGCAAATGAGCACACACCTTCCACAAGCTTTGTCTGGGGCAGCAGAAAGAAGAAATACTGTATACCACATTTTTTCAAAGCAACAGCCTGAAATGAACGAGAGTCTTTCAGCTTTGAAGTTAAATGGTGCCATGTCCTTGACGACAATGTTGTGATATAATTGCTTATGATATAAGTGATCATTATACTTCCTGGCATTCCGCATTGAAGCAACTAGCAGTTGATAATCCTAACTCAACATACTGGAACACAAATGCCGTTTGCTGAGAAAAAAACCCAAAACAACAACAATTTAAAAAAAAATCTAATTGAGGATATCTGGTTTTGTTTATTGGAACACAATGTTCAAAACAACTCCCTACAAAGTTCAAAACTAAGCACATCAATTATTAACCATGACAATAATTACAGGGACTCGTTAATTTACAAAACAGAAAGCAAACTCGTGCTGGGATCAGATTGGATGCACAGCTGCAGGCTGATATATGACTGAGAACCCCGAGCCATTCCAAACAACCTAATTACAGTGTTGGGACTGTGCAAGTTGAGAAGAAACGCTTGGAAAAATGGCCCAGAACGAGCTGTCGGGCTCTAAATTATGTGCCACGTCTTGCGTGCGCATTTTTGTTGACTTTCCTGTTGGTGCCCCTTGTTATGGGCTGCTAACCAATCAGAGTGAAGCATAGAGTAAGCATAAAAAAGCTCTAGCGTGTAAAGAGGAAAAAAGGTAGAATCGACTACACCTCAAAGTTTGACAGGGTGAACCCCCTGAATCCAATATGCACTTACATAAATAGACAAGAAAAGGTATCTTTTTTTCTCAATGTCGAAATGTAATAAAACACATGACTCGGTATATACCTTGGATGAAGCTCATCGTTCGGTTCACATTCAGAACAGTAAGAGGACAAAATGCAAACAATGTCTGCTGATAACATGTAAAAATAGGAGCAGATATAAAGACATCAAATGAAAAAAAACTGTAACCTGATGGCAGTAAGTTCTCATTCTGCAAAATCAAAAGACATTTACAGTACACACCAAAAGACGTAATTTACGCTTCACAGTGTGCTGAAACGTTACATGTGGACATCTTTGGTGCTTACCTGCCACAGCTTCACACACATGACCATCCCCAATTTGGAGTCTGGTATCAGGCTGCACAACAGAGCCTTACTGGATAGCTCAACAATCTTAAGCTGCAGAAAACAGGAGACAGTTGAAACATCGTTATTAATGAGGGGCCAAAAAAATAAAAAATAAATAACGCAGCTCTGGTGAAATGATACATAACTCTAAGGGATATACAGCAACTAGTTTTCAACTCATGTCACAAACACAAATTCATATTTTAAAGCATTTTATAAAGGCCTTCCAAATGGGAACATTGATTAATGAGCAGTCCGGCTCGCAGTTCTCGCTGTCTTCAGGGAAACACAGAAAGCTGTTGAGAACAATATTTTAAGTGTGGGTGAAAACACTTTCACATGCTTTTTCCTTTACAGCTGGAGACAATTTTGCTCTCGTCAGTGGGTCACAAACCTCATACCTTTACAGTGTGCGTGCATCTGTATTATTTTGTATTATAGTATTATTATATTGTATTATTTTGTAATTTTGTAATTAACTGTAAATGTCCCCACTGTGGGACAAATAAAGGATATCTTATCTTGTTTTGTCATTTTATGTTAACTGTTCTTTTGATGGCGGCGCGGGCACCCGCAGCGGCTCCTCTTGTTGTCTTGTTGTCTGGTTGCGAGGGAAGACATTTCATTTGTGCTGTATGTTGCACATACAGCGCATTTGACAATAAATTTGTACTTGACTTGGTCTTTTCATCAATCAGAGTCAGACTCATTTATACACAGCTGTGTGTATGTACATCAAAGATCTTGTAAACCGCTTAATTTAACCGAGCCCCCCCCCCCCCCCCCCAAAAAAAAAGACTGCAACCTGAAGCTGTCACTGTGGTTTCAGGACCTGCAACAAGCAGTGTGGCACCATCCATCATCAGAGACCAGCCACCGCATTGTCTACAATAAATCCAGGGGAAGCTGGCGTATGACATGCCACGAATGGTCTTTTCCTGCACATACTGGTGCTGATTCGAAATAGCTCGAGTGAAGCTTGTGGCAATGTAGGCCAACCCAGATTGCTCCAAAACGTCCTTCCTACTTTATCTGGTGTTGAAGATTTGCGTATATCCATTCTCATTAGGCCTCACAGCCGATAGCCCATCAATCAGTTTTTCTGTCCAGCATGTTTACAATCATACCTAATAAAGTGGGCCTTAAAGGACATGTCGGTGCCCCAGGATATCTGCTGTTCATGTGTTTCATCGCCGAGACCATAAATAAAACACTCCCGCTATTAATTAATTTCTCTCAACCGCAATCAGCAGGCGAGAAACCAAAGTCATTACAAGCAATAACAAATAAGTTATTTCATTGTGTTGGTTTCACTTTGACACGACTAAACTACATTTTTGTCCATGGCTGTGGAAAACAATGCTGCTGCATCCTGGCAAGTGTCTTTATATCATTGCTTCTAATCATGGGTTTCATATTTGAGCATGATAAGCATCTGTCTGCACCAGTTATGCCTGTGTAATTGAGTGGAGAGACAAAATGGCAAAATCAACAGTGGCCTCCTTCTTGGTCTGGGATGATGCATGTGTGTGTGCGTTTCTGGCTGTGTCTATTGGGACAATGGTATTATTGAGGTGCTGGGGAGTCAAAGGCGCCCTGGTGCCTAGATGGGGGTTAGCAGAGGCACATTGGGTTGGATCAGGTGACTATTCTGTCCCTTTCAAGTGTGGCTCCGCTACAGCAGAGCAAGTAACATGAATCTGAAGGCAATAAAGGATGCCTGAATAACAGGCTGCCCTGGACCCACTTTGACAGTGGCCCAGCACCAGACATTACAGGCTAACGGGTGTTGAGCATGACACATGACCAAACAAATGACCAGAGACAATGATTTTATCGAGCACACAATCTCATCGAGCCGGTGAATGCCAATTCGCACAAGTCGATCAAAAACGAAGCGCTCCAAAATTCTTGGAGCAGTGAGGCCACTTCCTTTCATTGGAATTATTATTTCTTGCTTGGTCAAAAGATGAGTATAATACAAGAGCTCAACATCTCAGCTTTCACTTCCAGACATTCTGTATCGAGTGCGTACAAGTTTTGTGTGAACCCTCCCCTTGTAATGTGAGTAAAGTAGCGGAACATGTAACGGCAGATGTGTTCTGTTACCCAGATAAGTTCCATTACATTGATTCAAAAATAATGGGGCTTAAGGTCTACAAATTTAGGCATGGCCTGTAAAGACTATACTAATACGCTAGTGGTCATTGGTGTAACCAACATGAAAAGCAGAGACTTGCGAATGGGTAAAAAATGAACAATTGTCAAGTTGAGAAGTACTTCTCAGAGCCACTGCACAAACATTGACCATAGCTAACACAACCATTGATGTCTGCATTACTGAAAATAAAAGTGATGTGAGGTATAGTTCGCATGTTTTTTTTGGGGGGGAGGGGGGGGGGGGGGTTGTGGCTCACCAAATAACCACCTCCTTGGTCAGGACCGACCCCCAAAGGGCTAGCCGCAGCCCTGGACTGAGCCAGTCAAAGTGTGCTCATTTGCAGCTCATTCATTGATGACGTGAGGCAGAGGGGTGCTGCAAGAACTCAGCAATTTGCACCACACATTGGCCATTGACAGCTCATGCGTCCTTCAAAGTAATATGCTTCGATTTTCTCCGGTCGGCTATGCGGGAATGGTGAAATGATGAGCGGACAGCACGAATGCTGGACAACGCCGCGACATGTCAAACACATTTCAACAGTTTTTCAACCTGTTTCACCTATGAACAAGAGTTGCAGGGGTAACATTTGTGTGTGCGGCAGGTGGCACCATGGTAATAATATAAACAAGCCATAACTTGATTGCAGTCATATAATTAGTAGAGACCAAGCCCTCCGCAGGGGTAATGTTGTGCTAATAAGGTACATCAAAACTGTTAAGAAGCCACGTACAGAACCCCAGACTAGGTAAAATGAACCAAGTGGGTTAAAAATGCTCCCACACGTTAACTATTTTCCTTCTTTCTTGCTCTGTCAACCACATGCGCCAAGTCAACTTTGAAATTGCATTTTATGAGGGGAATACGAAAATAAAAAAATGCCAAGACAGGTCAAGTTTCATTTTTTTCTTCTTTTTGATAATGCACTGTATACGTTTGTTGTGTGATGAGGGGGTGAGAGCAGTGCATGGTTGCGCACGCGCGCCACTGAGAGGGAACATTGCTTGGGGTATTTTGATCACAACTTCAAAGACCGCGGAACCATTTAAACTCTGGAGAAAAAAAATTACATAGTGTTTTCTTGTTTAAGTCTTATTTAGTAGCACGTGTTTTAAGTATCTGTTCCATTGCTTTTGTAGACACACACTTTTTAAAAATTAAATGACAAAATACAAATAATGCTATTTTCTAAGTTGTGGATATGATGTAGCCAATGTAAATGCCTGAAAATAAAAATGAAACGCTGATCACTTGCTTCAAATTCATCTTGTAAAAGTTCTACGGCAATCAACCTGTACATGTTGAGAAGGTGATCTCGGAGTTCAATATCATGAGTTCTCACCTCCTCGGTTTGTTGTCCTGCAAAGGCGAGCAAACAGGTCTTCCCTCCAGTCTCCAGCAAGGAGCACTGACAGAATCCAACACTTTCTGTACTCAGAGAGTCCATTAGCTCACTACGACCTTGACTGAGATTCCATAGACAGACCCTCATGTCCCGTCCCTGACTTGTCCATCCAGAAAAAAAAAATATCAGATGGACAGATGTTTAGTCAATTAATAGAAGGGAACCAGGAGCATAGAACCAACAACAGCATACTGACCTAATGAGTGTATCTGCTGAGTGAAGTGTGTTGACCCAGATGACTGAACTCCCTGAATGACCTTCTATAATTCTTTCTGCCCTTCTGTTGTTCAAATTCCACAGATGAATGACACCCTTTCCTGAGCTGCAAAAATGGAGGGAAAAAATACACCTTCATGTCACAGCCAAACACATTTTCAGTGAGTGTTTAGTTAGCTTCCACGCATTTTGATTCCTACCTGTGTTTTATTTATTGGGGTTAACTAATAATTGCTGGCCTAGAGTTTCAACATGGCCTTATTAAGCAGCACATTATAATACCTAATGCCGAGAAAACATAGTAAAGTTGAGCTCAGTGGATAATTTAAAGAATGAAAGGTTATAAATGTTTAGCCCAGACACAAAAGAAAGTTAAGGAAAAGACAGCCAAACTGTAACACCTGTCTAATGCAACCTACGACCTAAGTTTTATTTTTTTATTTTTTTCATTTTATCTTATGTGATTAGCTGTACTTCAACATGTTACATGATAAAGCATGTAGAATATACTACTGGATATACAGTACCACAATAGCTGGTCAAGCACGAGGACTGGTAATAGACAGAAAATGTGACTTTTTTTGGGAGAGAGGCGGAGGGAGGGGGGGGGGGGGCGAATATACTGTACTGCGTTACCCAGAGAAGAGGAGGGGAGTGTCCCCTTCATGGCAACTGAAGTGGAGGGCGTTGAAGGCTCCACTGGTACCCCTCAGGGTGTAGACTGGGGACGGGGCTGGCTGAGACATCAGTTCACAAAGTCACAACAAAGCCAAATCTTGATGCTCACTGAAAAAGGCAAAAGCAAAACGGAAAGTAATATTGCGGTTAAATTATTGTGAAGTGGTTTGAATAGGGGCGGCCCGGTAGTCCAGTGGTTAGCACGTCTGCTTCACAGTGCAGAGGTACCGGCCTACTGCCCGAAGACGGCTGGGATAGGCTCCAGCACCCCCCGCGACCCTAGTGAGGATCAAGCGGTTCGGAAAATGGATGGATGGATGGTTTGAATAGAACAACAACTGGCGTGATTGACTTCAGGCTTACAAGTGTAGAAATGGGTGCAGATAGATGTTTAAGCTAACAAGGCGCACTCAGAAATGCATTTACAAAATGCACAACATTTCGGTGCATTCTGCATGTTTTGGATGATTTAGCACGAGCAATGTGAGTCATCAAATCTGAATTGAATTAATGAAGTGGTCCTTTTGCGTCATGAAATATCACATCTGAAAGGCAGCTGCAAATCGGCATGCTACAGGAGTGCCGACGTGGCACGGGCAAAATAAGAGGCGGTGGGGAAAACGTTTCTGCTCATGTAAACATTTCTTTAACCTCAGAAACAAACAAAAAAAATTCCAAAATTCTTCTACACTTTTTCCCAACACCATGCATAATTTATTGGTGTGGGTGACAATGCAATTTAGGAAGTTGGGATTTTCGTAAATTAGGCCCAGAGCGTTGAATGGTAAACACATTCCACACTCAAATGGGGAATCATGTGTGGAAATAATTTACCAAGCCTATACAGAAAGTCCATATTTCCTCACATTCCATCTCATGCTCATCACTCGACGGGCAACTTGGCAAATCAGCTGAGTGCAGCCTATTGAGCCCCAATCGTGAGGTACTGTACCAGCGAAACAAGTATTCGAACAGAGGTGCGCGAAAATACGCATACAACATGGATCAGTTGAGACGGTACCCTTGAAAACAGTTGAAAACATTTCATATTATGAAGCAACCCGTACAGTGTGGTGCAAACAGATCACTCGCTAGCATTTTCAGAAAAGACTGCAACAACAATATAACATCTTTTTGTCAAACCAGACACTCTCATGTCCTGTCTGTATTTTCCCTATTTTTACTGGCTACAAACCCTGCGGCAATTTGCTACAGAGATTCTCGTTCTTGTTGACTTCCTCCTTCCAGTCTAGAGGATGACACCTCTTTTACCCGATACGTCATAAATCACAACCTGAGACAGCTTAATTACGGTAAACAGATTCTGGGTTCTTACTCCTAGAGGCACATGTAAGAGTTGAGGCTTTTATGTCGTCTGTCAGCTGGGCAGCTGAGGAAACCCATCTGACCGCAGGTAAGCTGCCAGAAAACGGTACATTGCTGTGGGATCACATAAGCACCTTTCAATAATTAGATAAGAGGGCAAATGTGGACCAAAATATCATTTTTAAAATGCAATATATAAATCTCTAATGGTACAAGTCTCAATGCACAAAGAACAGATCTTGACACTGTTGTCTGACAATGCGTCACTGCATCTCCGTGAGTATAGTTACAAACGGTGAGTCTGTCATGTAAGAAGTGAACAGGGATGTTCTGTTTAAATTTCGTTCTTGTTAGAAGCGGGCTTTGGATTTGTCAATGTTACAATGGAAAGCCCTGTTCTTACTTACAGTATAACAGCTCCTTCATTGAAAAAGGGTTGCCTTCCAAAATTACATTCTTATTCAGATGTTTTGCGCACACACACACACACACACACACAAATCCTTGGAAACTTTTCGTTTTCTCCAAAAGAAATCTTGTAGTGGAAGACCCATTTTTATTTGAAAGGGGAATTGCCGTAGAGCATAGATGGAGTTTTACGTCGGTCTTTGGGGGCACTAATTGAGAGGTTTTCCACATTTAGCGCAATGAGCTATGCACAAAACAAGTGGGTGGACACCGACGAAATTCTTTCAGCAAAACTGATAAGAAACGTCTCGGTCAACAACTGTACAAACTGGTTTTTGTGTGGTATGAAGAAAATGGCAAAACGCAACGAGTGTTTTTGTGAGGGTCTACGGCTTAAGCCAATGGGTGGTTAAATCTGCATTCCGAGCTCGTGTCTATGTGAGTGCGTGGCAGGAGGAGGCTCACCCTGATAACAGGTGGATTAGGCTTTACTCATTGTCCCCCTTGTAGAAGGGCCGTGTGTCGCTGTTATTCATGGCCAGAGTAGCTTGTTTTCACAGTCGGTGGGTGTTCGGGTTCAACTTTCCACTGGCAATTCCGGCTCCCTCTCACAGAAACACAACAGCAGGGGACAGCGATGTTGGTGTCACTGTGCAGTGGCTGTGAGCTGCCAAACTAAATTTCAGCATGTTTATAAGATGAGTACAATGGCCACTTTCCCGGGTTTAACCAAGCGGCAGCATTTCCATTTGCTGAGCATCGCTGACCAATGCCCCTGTTGTGGCGCCAGCTCCAGTCACCCACAAACCCAAATACAAACAGCTCTGACGGGGAGCTATCCAAAGGTGAATAAAAAGGCAGCTGGATGTCACTCAGATCTATATCAAGACCGCTGAGCAATAACCCCATACCCCAGTGGATTAAAACAAAGCAACTTTACTGCTATAATTGTAAGCAGAGGCCGAGAAATTACTTTATTGATCTCCATCATTCCGCAGCTCAATAATAATTTACTCACATAATAAATATGTATTTCGTAAGTTCTGTCTGGTTCTCTCATTCAAGATGTCCTAATAAGAACATGTCAGAAAGGGGCAGAAGGCAGTAGAGGACGGTCGAAGCTTCTGCTGCCTCGAACAGATAAGACAGCTCTGGGTAATCTGAGTCTAAGTCTGTGGATAAAGGCAGTTTGTCTCTTCTTGGGCTGTCTGTCCACACCTACTGTGTAATTAGGCCTAATTATGAGAAAAAGGCCTGCTTCCCCTTCATGTTATTAAATAAGAGCCTACCTCATCTGCCAAGAATCTCTCAACGGCAGTAAGGGGCTGGCGACCTTCAGATCAAACATTGCCACTATCGGTGCGCCTGCCCCACCCTTTCTTCTCCTCACCATATGAGGAGGTTGCGTTATGATACCAGGCCAGGCACTCAAGTTTTGGGGTTTTGGAGGTAGAAGTGATGCGGGGGTCCTGTCCACATTCCTTTTTTTTTTTTTTTTTTTAAACTCTGGTGGTGGTATCGCCGTCATCATCAGCTCCCCACCTGAGCTGAAGCCTTGTCTGCCAATCATAAATAACCGCGGGCAGGAGGCCTATGGTGATCACAGGGCCTTAATAGAGAAGCTTCATTCTGGCCCTACTTCACAGGCACCATTATGAAGGCATTGAATTCCGAGATCCTCTGCTCTGATATCAGTTCACTCAAACAGATTTGAGCTACATGATGAACAACTGACAGGGGATTGTATAAACATTGAAAAAAATGCATTATAGATTGCCCTTTGAATGGAAAGACAGGAGAAAAAAAAAGACCTAATATCACTTAATTCATCCACTGCAAATGAGCCACAGCTGTCTCGGCCTTTTTGGCACTTAAAGTGCTTTACAATGTAACCTCAATGACCCATTCATGCAATGCTGAATGGAATATACAATACTAGAAAGGAAAATAAAGCTAATTGACACACTGACCCAAATGCAGAAAATATGGTATGTAATAGTCGCATACCATATTTTCCACACTAAAAGGTGCACTGGATTATGAGGCGCACCTTCAATGAATGGCCTATTTTGTAATTTTTTTCATACATTGGGTGCACCGCTTTATAAGACGCAATCTACAATGCAACCACTAGATGGAGCTATGCTCAAGGAAATTCAAACAGAACGATCAGATGTCAGTAAAACTTATTTAATAAAAGAGCGACACAGTTCACTTCACCAAAAGCAAGTTAAAACATTCACTCGATAACGATGAACTCTCTTGCCGCTGCTCTATTTCCGTGTTCAACTACGTAACCGATCGCCTTAAGTTTGAACTCTGCGTTGTCATCATGTCTCGAGCAAGGAGCCATTTTGGGGGGTCGAAATATTACCGTAATGACCATACACAAGGCGCATCGGATTTTACGGTGCGCTGTGAGCCTTTAAGAAAATGGAAGCCTTTTAGTGAGGAAAATACGGTATCTTATCACGTCCAAATATTAGTCATTCTTCTATTCATCAACCATCTTATGTGACTGTGTGTTGGAGTCGGCGCCTCAATGTGCGTGCGTTTACATGTCCGATGCTCCTTCTTGCTCACATCTTTTGATTAATGCTCACTTAAAATATTATTAATACAAATTTTCAGTTGGGTAAGGAGGGGAGTTGTAACAGGAGTTGAACATATTGTTTGCTCACCGGTTTCATTTTTATTTTTTGTAATGGACATATTTTTTTGCTATATATTTAGAATTTTTTTTTAACAGGTATGTTTTCTTGCATCCAGTGTAAACATGTGGAGAGAAATGTGCTTTCTAATCGAATTGTCAGGGTGTGTTAATACGGTTGAAAAAATCCGGTTCCAATTGGGTGAATGTTTTTGGGGGTTTTTTCCATGCATGTAAACCAGGGAGCACTTCTGCAGAGGTTGTCCTGTTGTTGAACAGCTTTTTTGCCCTGACCTCCCACCATAGATAGTTCTGAGGAGGAAACCAAGTTGCAGAAAGGAGAGGCAGGTCCATTATTAAAGTCCAGTTAGACAAACAACGTGGGAAGTGGTTAGGAAGCCACACACCCATTATTGTGTCTTGGTGGGGAGATCTGGACTGGATAAACAGTCCCGCGTCAGATAGATGCTGAAGTCGGACACAAGTGCACCAACACCCACTGTCAGTCACAGATCCACTGAACGGGAAGAGGTGGCATTGTTTGCGTGAATAGCGTGAATGCTAAGCAGGGGCCATGGCAGATAAGGCCTCAATGCCTTGTGGGTGTCATTGAGGCAAGCATTGATGGAGCACCATGTCACAGGGTCCTGATTTAGCAGGTCCCGTCTGTGGTCAACGGGTACCAGAGGGCTTATCTGTTTGCATTATCACCCATTTCCTCCATAAAGTCATTTACCTGGACACTATGGGGTAGATGAACACAAGAGGGTCAATAGCTTAAGTGTCATACATCAACACTTATTTCAGTGTGATGGCCTGAGGATCAGCAGGGATTTGTGAGGGAAAAAAATGATCCATTGTGTTCGACGGGTTGAACCAAAGAGGTGACTATTTGATCAGCGTAATTTATATTGCCGCATTTGCAAAAATAGCGTTCAAATCAATTTTATTTCCCAATCACTTGATTGCTTGCACGTGGGCAGCATCGTACAGAGACAGTAAGTCACTAAGAAGAAATATCTCAGCTTTGCTATGGAGATATGCAGCGAAACGAAATGGGAGGTCACAGTCAAGCAGGGATCTAGACTAACTTTTTGCACAGGTGCGGCCAACTTTTTTTCTTTGGTGCACCGGCACAAAAGTTAGGTGCACCCAAATTTTCAACTGCATCAACACCGCAGTCTCATAGGTTGTTTCGATGAGGGTTATAAGCTGCCAATACCAATCATTCATGAGTGTGATCGGCCAATACTGATACAAATCACGTGGATTTGGTATAAAATTTTCCATTTTAGAGCTACATGTATGGATTTTTCTTAAATAATGAAGCTGTTGATTTTTTTAATGAATTGATTGATCTGCTTTAAAAAAAACATTGATTAAATGTTCTTGCATTTATTAGTCAAAAACAGGACATTTATTTAATTTGACCCTTGTGCGGTTCAGATAATGGATGGATGGATGGATATTTAAGTAGTTTCGTGTTAGTAATGCCACTTGATACTGTTCACCGACTAGATGGTGAACAGCATTTACGGTTGCATCTGATTGGTCAAAGTCACATAAAAGCATACAATTCCAAATGAAACTGAACATACAGGTATGTCTTTGCACTATGCACATTGCACGGGCCAATATCGCAATGATATTCTTTTTCAATATATTGCAAAGCCCTACTACTGGCTCATAGTAGACAGAGACAAGCTGAGTTTGAATTGTATTGCTTGCCGCGACTGCTGAGCTTCTACTGTGCATATGACAAATAAACATATTGAATATGATTACAGAATGATCCAAACTATATGATATGCTTGTCTGTTTCTTTGGTAGTATTGATGTGCCCTTGAAAAAGGCACCACACATTCCCAGAGCAAGAGGCCCATTCACTCTAACACCCTATGTTGCATCGTGCATGTCTGTGCATGCAAATGTGCATTGGCAGAACACTTAAATTAGACAGTTGCACTGTATTAACCCATGCTGGAGGAGCTGCATCATATACACCAGTGACTAAGAAAAATGAATAAAATACAAACATAATGTAAACATTGGCAAAGACAAAGGCAAAGACAGATTTCGAGGAGTGCATTAGGACGTTTATAACGACAAAAAAAACAACGCGTGCATTTTCAAGCAATTCATTTTCGGTTTTTACATATCCATATTGCCATTCTGTTAGTAGATTACAAGGTCACGTTAGAAAGCGGTCCATAAACTTCACATATTATTCTGGGTATATGAAACACCGACCGACCTTGCAAGACAACTCGCAGAATGAGCTAACAACAACAACGCACAGACAGCACGGCAGAGCCTTTAGATGAAATAAAGACATGACGGTAGTAAAGAAACTTTAGCACGCTACCATTTCTGGACGTCAATGCTGTTTTGACAGTTGTCAGGACCCGCTTAGCGTAGCTAGGCTCAATACAAAACATGCGCCAGTTTGAAAGGACCCTTGTTTACATTAGGTAAGCTGTCCTTAGAATGCCTGTACAAAAATCTCTCTCGCGCGCTTCTTAGTGTTTTTACCAGTTCACAACGTGTGTGTGCTTGTGCACGCGCGCGTGCGTGCGTGTTAGAAAGCGAGACAGCGAGAAAGTGTGTGTGTGTGTGAGAGAGAGAGAGAGAGAGAGAGAGAGAGAGAGAGAGAGAGAGAGAGAGAGAGAGAGAGAGAGAGAACCACAATACTGTATGTCAAGAATTTTGAGTTGAAATGTAGACAGTTCTGTATCAATGAAGTTTGACTGGTTCATTCATATGAAGTATATTAAAACAAAATTATGTGAATGTGAGTGTGAGGTGAGAAAATGTATAAATGTGTGCTTGGATGGTGACCAATCCAGGGTGTAACCCCCATCTCGCCAGAAGCCAGCTGGGTTAAGCACCAGCACTCCTGCACAGATAAACCGAAGTGAAGGTTTATGGAAATGTAAGAATGAAAATGTTTACTATCAGCCTGACTTGCATTTTCTGTCGATTGCCTTTTTTCATTGCCTCATGAAATGACCACTGACTCCTTGGATCATTTTATGGCTTTATAATCCATCATTCCTGAAAACTACAGAAGCTCTTGAAATGAGCACAGCAGTAAAAGTCACACTCTATGAACAAGTGAGTCATTTTGCATTCTTTTCAGTCTAATTGAGAAAGAGAGAGAGAGAAAACACGCACAGCCCTAAATCCACAGAGCACACAGAACCCTTTCACAAGAGTTCTGGGAGAGACCTTTATTTGTCCATTCCAATCACAGAGAAAGGAAGGTTTCAAGCTTGGATTGGTTTGAGCTGGAAGATTAGATGAAACCAGAGTGTTTTAAACCTCTTCTGTGGCCATGGATTAGAGTCAGGCAGTCCCTGTACTCCAAAATGAAACAATAAAGGGTATGGGTGGATCAGTGGGAGATGATGCAAGGCAGGGACAGCTGGAAACCTGAAGGTATTATCCCAAGAAGCACTAAAAAGCAATTAAAAGAGGCGTAATTTGGTATATCATAACTGAAAATCAGGAGACGTGAAGTTGAAACAAAAATGCAGCTGCCTCAAATACATCCATTTTCACCAAGTTCATCTTTTCATAGATGTTGAGCATTAGGGGATTCACTTGAATGGTTTCTAGTATAATGCATGCAAAATAGCATGCCCCATAAATTGAGATGTTGATTTGGACCACTAGTCAATTAGTGCAAATGGAGTTAGGCCCATAACTCCTGAGCAGGAGATAGGAGGAAGTGTTGGCAGCCCTGTCATGAGCACAAATAGCCAGATAGCCTAGCCGAGATCATCATCAATTATTCCTGGCATCTCAGTTTACTCGAGGCCAAGGAGGATACTTGGGACAACGTCGGTGTGCCTTTGAGAGACAGATCCCCCTTGAGGAGCCAGTGACGTTGAGGTTTAGCGATTGGGCTGTGTATAAATATTCACCCAAGGGAATGTGTGTAAGGAAATCCCTGGAATGGCACTCTCCCTCACAAAGTCACACAGTCTGACACACAGGTCACTTTACAGCTCATCACCGAATTAGAAGGCTGAGTAACAGCCGGACCACTGTGTGATACGCATACCGTATTTTCCATACTAAAAGGCGCACTGGATTATGAGGCGCACCTTCAATGAATGGCCTGTTTTGTCTTTTTTTCCATATATTGGACGCATCGCACTATAAGACGCAATCTACAATGCATCCACGAGATGGAGCTACGCTCAAGGAAATGCCAACAGAACTGTAGAAACTAGAGTGAAGCACGCCTCAGTAGTCCATAGTCCGCTCAGCCAATCAACCAACCAATCAGCGCCGATGCAACCCACGTCACAGATCAAGGAAGCTTTGAACAAATGACAGCAGCTAAGATAGCTTAGCTGTTGAGTGGCGTTGCTACAGAACGATTAAATGTCAGTTAAACTTATTTAATAAAGCAGCGACACAGTTCACTTAACGAACAGCAAGTTATAACATTGACTCGTTAACGTTGAACTCTCTTGCCGCTGCTCTATTTCCGTGTTCAACTGCGTAACCCGATCGCCTTAAGTTTGAACTCTGCGTTGTAAGCATGCCTCTAGCAAGGAGCCATTTTGAGATCAACATATTACTGTAATAACCATACACAAGGTGCATCGGATTTTAAGGCGCGCTGTGAGCTTTTAAGAAAATGGAAGGCTTTTGATGCACCTTTTAGTGCGGAAAATACGGTACTGTATATGGGCCACCGACATTTCAACTCTTGGCATTGAAGCATTAAATTGCAGTGAAGGAACAAGCCCAAGGAAGAATATTGCATACTCTGCTTGTCAACTTCAGATGTCACATAATTTAATTTGACTGAGGATGTGAGGCAGATGAAGATTAAGACTTGGTTTTAGTCATTAGACCAATTGAAAATAAAATGCAATACAGTACTGTGCTCTGTACACCTGAATATTGAATATTTTGGTGGTATTATTCATCGCATTCTTCGCTCACATGCACAGGACTTGTGCTGGCGAATTTCTGCACAGGTAACAGATGCAGTAATTAGGGCTTGACATTTTGCATGAATGGAATTCGCTGGAGAACAAAGGAATGAGAAAGTAACGTGAGGTCACAAGGATCCCAGTCACGGTAACTCTAAATTACCCTGCTAAATACACTGAAATACATTGCATGGACCTTCATTTTGCCTTCCTCTATAACTTGCAATGTGTGCGCGGACAAGCACTGCGTTGTGCTATCAGAATAGGAAGAGAGGATAGCATGTGTTGGAGTGTGTGTTGGATGAGCATTGTATCGTCTCGTGATTTTCACTCCCCTTCCTGTTTTCCTTGGGGAGCTTTTCAGGTGCGAATGAAGAGACTGACGATAGTGAGGAGTGACTGGCTTGCCCATCGCATTGAGGAGGAGGAGTACATCACACAACTTTAATAAATACATATCATGCTGAAGGAGACAGCTTAGGCGCAGCACTATCAGCATGGCTCAACCATCCTCCCTTGGAATGGTAATGAGGGAGGCAACCAAGAGACTGCAGTTAATATTCTTATCAGCTTTTTTTTTTTAACCCTCCTCTTAAAAGGTGAAACGTTTTCTCATGGCCAGATGACTTGATTCTGCTCCTGTGAAATTGGCTTTGACTGCTCTGAGCATTTCTCAACAATGAGGACACTCAATTATGTGTGATAAATCCCTTTTCTACAATGATACATTTTGCTACACATCGTATGAGCCAATATGTTTTTTTTCATTTCCAGTCCAGTCGATGCGTTTCAGAGCAATTGATGTCAATATTTAAACACATTGGTTCATCAAAGAAATAACATTTAGAATGCAATTCCCATCATCATCATTTGGAGGCCTGAGATATGTCGGCAAGTAAAATGCAAGCAACTGAGGTGGGCTCTTCGATCTCTTGTGTTGAGGTCGCACAGGTGGTGAAAAAGGTCCTCGGTGACAGGTGCTCCTGGGGTGGACAAGTTTTGCCTGGAGTCCCTTGAGGCGTTGGATGTTGTCGGGCTGTCTTGGTTGACAGGCCTCTGCAGTACTGCATGGACATCTGGGATTTGGGCTTGGAAAGCTTTCAATCATGTCTCTCCGGGGGGATTTATGTGTGGGGCGCTGCAGTATTGGGTACTTCGTGGTGGCCTTTATATGGGCTGCCCGGTTGCTGGACAACAGAGTTTGGTCCACATTGCATGCAGGGAGCGATGGTGGGACCATGGTTAGTTTTTTCATTCAAGTTAGTTTGTATTTCGCTCTGACTTTTTCTTTTTCAGTTGCTTTTAGTTTTTAGGGCAGATTTGTGAGTTTTTAGTAGTTGTTTTTTTTGTAATGCTTTGTTTTAGTTTAGTTTTGAATCGCTTTAGCATGACTTTTTTTTTAATGCATAGAGCAGTGGTTTTTAACCTTCTTAGAGGTACAGAACCCAACCAGTTAATAAACACATTCACCGAACCCTTCATTAGTGAAAAATAAATATACATATTTTTTACAAATTCAAGATATAAAAACACATTTATTAAAAACAGAAAAAAGTCAATAAAATTTCAAGAGATAAGTATATATATATTTTTTAAACTATACTATCACAACAGTCACATGTTGACTACTAGGTGAACTAAATTTCCCACAGCACTGATTGGACAAGCAATGTAATGTGATCATCTGCAGCCAGTGATGGCCAAGCGGGCGTGTCATAACTAATTGACATGTTGAGTCGGGTATGTCTTACCCGACATGGCAGAGGCTCCGTCGAACCCGTGAGACCGATTCACCGAACGCCCGGGGTTTGATCGAACCCAGGTTAATAACCACTGGTATGGAGTATTTGTAAAGTGTAAGATAAAAAAAGTATTGTGTAATAAACTACAATTCTTAAATGACTGGTCTTCCTTCTCGACAGTAATACAGAAATAAATACATTTAAAAAATAACCATGAAAGCCCATGAATGATATTAATTGTCAAAGATAAAATCAAAGGACATTTTCGCCTTAATTGCTGTTCAATGGTGGGAAAGAGCTTTTCTCGGAGTAGGAGGCTGACCATGGTCAACCTTTTTTAGCGTGTTTCATTTTCGAAACAGTTATGCATGCTTTTAATGTCAGGCCTCCTTCCCCCTACAGTTAGTCCAGAACGCTGCTGCCACATCTGCAAACCAGTACATGTAAGCAAGAGCGCATCACCCCTGTGCTGGCCACACTCCACTGGCTTCCTGTGCTTTTTAGGATTTAAATAATTTTTTTAGCTTAACGGTTTGGCTGTCGCTCCAACCTATTGGAACCCAATATTTCTTCTTCTTGATTTAGCCATAAGCCTAAATCAAGGTGAGACAATACGATCTCTGTGGTGGCACAAGTAGCTTGTAAGAGGCAACTCCAAAGCTTTGGAACAAGATGCCTGTGAATATTAGGCAAGCCGCCATTCTCCAGGTATAAATCATGTCCAATGACACTTCCTCATTGCCTAAGCAGTGACTCAGCCTGAGTGACTGCTCATGTGACACCCTGTATGATTTAGGATTTTATGTGTTATGTGTTGTCTTTTAACTTGGTTCAACTTTGTTTGAAATCAGCTATCTAAATGAGCATGGCATGGCATGATGCTTCAGAATCCGACTAGAACCCGACAAAACATGACAGTTGGCCACGCACCCCAGCCCATTGGGCACTATTGCATAAGGGACTCCTTGCGATGTGAACTGTGAGCCTGGATCACAATCTAAGGCTCCTCAAACAATACACTTTTTTTAGTCCACAGAAAGATTGAGAATCAGACAAGGAAAACACAGATGACGACAGAAAGAGGATGTGAGTGAGAATAAAGATGAAAAAAATGGAGATATATTGAAAAATGTCTCTCGCTAAATTTACATTTAAATGAATGGCACCTTACTATGCCACTTGTATTTTTATCAATAGCTTTGCTATTTCATCTGCAGGTACATATGAAACTATTATTATGCATTGTTGTAAAACATGTGTACTATATATGTTGAATTTCTATTTCTTGGTGGTGCACAGAACATGACAGTACCCCTGCCTCAAAGCACGGCCCCTGGCGGACTACCTGGCTTGGATGGATGTGCTGCATGGAATTCATTGAGGAATGATGGGTCCAGGATCCAGGAGCGGGGGACCCACTGGCACTCTTTCGGATCGTAGCCTTCCCTGTCGAACAAATACTGGAATGCCCGATGTAACTCGGAAATAAATTTAGGGCAGCAAAAGTGTCACTGAGTTCTGTTAGCGCCTTCCCCTGCTATCCCACCAGTTGTCTTTGGCTGGCCAGAGCTGTCCTAATTTTATTTTGGTCTACAGGATCCATCGTCAGACTATTCTGACACAATTCATGGACAAACTGAATGGTGTTGAGATCCCACAAACGTAGATACAAATAAAATCCATATCAAAAATATTTATTTAAAGGAAAAATGAAGGATCGACAAAGTACAAACAGAAATTGCTGGCAAGAAAAAGCCAGGAAAACGAAATATGAATATGAATCTTTTGCAAGAAAGCACTTGCAAAAGGCAAGGTAACAGCAAAACCCGGGAACACACAAAATGAAATAGCAAGAGCCCAAACACGCATTACCAAAATGTGAAAAAATCTCGACAGACAAGTACTGACAAAACCAGAATCTAAATGGAAAAGAGCGACTCCAAACATGAGCAAGAAGGTCTAGAAAATAACACGTGAGGCAGTACAGCGAGCAAGGTCAATAATCTGACAAGAATTTTGGGAGCATGGCAGTTCTTAAATACTTGTACAGGCTTGATTAGAATAAGGAACAGATTCACCTGATGGAGGGAAACGTCTTTCGCTCCAGCTGGAGCTGAAACAAAACAAACACACACAGAACATGACAATCTGTTCTCCATGTTGTGTCTGATTTTGCCCACGTGACCTCCTCACCAACGCAATGCAATCATCAAGTACAGCGGGGTCAGTTTGTACCTTCCTGTTAGCTGCAGTTTTCAAAGGGGCGAAACCAAATACAGAAATGAATCTGAGTCTTCATGAACCACATTGCGTGTGCTAAATTCATATATTTGCAGCTAATCCTCCCACAATGGGCAAAATGAATTGTGCAGCAAATTTGCCCATTCGGGAGTTGCAATCTTGAGGATGCCCAGTTCGCATATCAGCTTTCATATCAAGTTTGCGCGAACAATCAAGTTCGTACATATTTTTGCATGTGCAAACTTCGAGTAAAATCAGGCCCAAGTGTTGTTTCATCGTTTATATCTTGCAATGAAGAAGTTGCGGAGAACAGATGCATTAAATGAAGTAGATACAGTAGGTTCTTCTGAACAAGACCTGCTGTCTCATTTAGACTCAACATTGAGCTGCCACGTAATGACGACGTATATTTGCTCATGTTCAAGACAAAAAAAATTATATATATATATACATGGCGGCCCGGTAGTCCAGTGGTTAGCACGTCGGCTTCACAGTGCAGAGGTACCGGGTTCAATTCCAGCTCCGGCCTCCCTGTGTGGAGTTTGCATGTTCTCCCCGGGCCTGCGTGGGTTTTCTCCGGGTGCTCCGGTTTCCTCCCACATTCCAAAAAACATGCATGGCAGGCTGATTGGACGCTCTAAATTGTCCCTAGGTGTGAGTGTGGGCGTGAATGGTTGTTCGTCTCTGTGTGCCCTGCGATTGGCTGGCAACTGATTCAGGGTGTCCCCGCCTACTGCCCGAAGACGGCTGGGATAGGCTCCAGCACCCCCCGCGACCCTAGTGAGGATCGAGCGGTTCGGAAAATGGATGGATGGATATATATATATATATATATATATATATATATATATGTATATATGTATATATATATCAATCAGTATATTATTTGATTCATATTTAGCAGCCTGTTGTGGTACATTTCCATCATGCTGACAGTCATCTGAAGGAAAGAAAAAATTGCCAAACTCTGTGTCTGCGCCACTTTCACACACTCATGCCTATTGCCATGTCTCACACACAATCGCAACAAATACCACACAAGCGGTCGCTCGACAAATAAGTGACAAACACAGGCATGCCTAGCTGTGAGCCACGGACAGTGAGCCTCACTGCAGAGTGTGTGAGCGTGATTTATTTACAAGCCACTTGTGCCACCACATAGATTGTATTGCCTAAACAGGAGCGACAGAATCAATCAGGGAGGCATTGACAGCAGCCAGGGGGCGAATCCTGCATGCAGTCTGTCTGCGTCACATCACAACACCACTCTGCAGCTCCGCTTGTGTGTGCATTCTTACAATATGCATGTTCGCAAAAACACAAGCAGGAATCGCAATGACCCGCAAATAGGACTGGAGAGCATCAATCTCCATAACATTTATTCCTTTATTACAAACCAAACAGTAAGTGTAATGATTATCCCTCTTCCAGGCAGTCGAGGGAGAATTTGAACTTATGGCTCGTCCCAACAGGTCTGAGCAAACAAAATGACGACGTTTAGCGGCCAGTATGCAATTCAGCGCGAAAATGTGGGCAGCTGAATGGCCATTGATGAGATCAATATCAATCACATCTATTGAGCATCTGTTGTTTTTGGTCATTTTCCTCAAATTTAACAAATCAGTTGCAAGTGATGTTTTTTTCCAGTCATGCACAGTAAATACTGTAAAAAAAAATCTTTGAGTCGTCATCGGCAAGCGTAACTGAGTACAAGTACACTGTATTATATAAGTCTTAGTGAGACTGGGAGAACCATGCATTAGTTTTGCATCTGGTTCACCCTACTGTTGACAGTGATGGATGACAAGTTAGGAGATCCTCAACGATGCATGCTCCTAATGTAATCTATCCCCACAGAACCATTCCATGGAAAGCTACCATGATAAACCCTGTAAGACTATACGAGAAATCCTGCCACCTCATACATTTAAATTGCTCCCTCGTATCAAGATTAATGTTGACGTCTTCATCCTCTGCACAATTAAAAAGTAGACAGTGGATCCAGAGAAAGTTTTGATCAATTCCACAGTCGTATTAGTGTAGACTAGAGTGTGTCATTTTGATTTCAAAACATTGCAGTGACATCAAATCTTAGTGTTCAAATATTGTCTTCCTCATGATAACCAGGCTTGAACACATGACAGCAAATTCCCTCAAGCGGCGATTCTCAAACTTGCTACACTGCCTGAAAAATATACTTTGCTGTCAATAATGTTCAACGTGAAAATGCAGTCGCCTAGAAGGCATAAGTGATCTTTAAAAAAAAAAGCGTATTTATTATGTACAGTTTGCTACTGCAATATTATTCTGTTTGAACACTAATACTAATTCTGTGGCAAAGGATTCAATTAAAAATGTATTGCGCTTGAAAGTTAAAAAAAGTTTCAAGCGCAAAAAACACACGACTGTATTAAGTTATATGCATGCATGCAAACTGTATATTTAGTGACAAGCTTCACTCTAATGTGTTTCATTGTATTTCAAATTAATTTTCTTTCTTTTTTTTTCACTAAATATGCATGACGCTATAGTGGAACGCATACTTTCAGTCACTGCCCAAAAAACACTTCAAATTATTCTAATCTTAGTTGTTTGTTAGACTGACTCAAGCAAGGCTTTTCAAAAATAAAATGCGACAACGTCAAAGGAATGTCGACATACAAACCCAATTCCAATGAAGTTGGGACATTGAGTTAAACATAAATAAAAACAGAATACAATGACTTACAAATCACGTTCAACCTATATTTTATTGAATACACTACAAAGACAAGATAATGTTCAATCTGATCAACGTTTTTGTTTATAGCAAGAAATTGTTTGTTAACGTGTAGCTAAGCATACAGCCGGCATGCATGCATTCTGCTATTATTTTTGTTTAACACAATGTCTTGACTTGATTGGAATTGTGTTTTTAATTCACTAACATTGTTATAATCCATGTGCCATGCTTGATATGTCAATGCGGACATAATGCTGAAAATGACCATTTCAGCCGGTTTTGTTGCCGCCATCAGAATAAAATCACCCCACGGGACTGCAGTTTGTCCCCCAATAAATCTCAGTGTTCGGAAATAATGAAACAACTTCCTGCGTGGTGAAACACCTTAGTAGTTCGTTGAGGCTGGCAGCATAATTACAAAGATGTCTGAGGAGCAACGTATGACATCACACACCCTTTTCTTGCTGTTGGCCAGTGGCCACAGGCTTTTGTGTTCTGCATCAGGTCGAGTCGCGTTGGACTCTTCTCAAAAGACCGAATCCAACCACAGTGCGACAGCGAACTCCTTTTCAAACACCCACATCCCCTCTGATAAAAGCCACAGCGGCAGCCATGTGTATTGAATTTAGACCATTCCTGAGGGTATCCTGTTCTTATCAGGGGTCAGATAAGCTCATTTCACAAGCCCTCCACCACCTCCGCTCGGCTACCAACGGGACCCTGTGCTGACAAGAGCTGACCTTTTTTTTTTTTTCTACAGTGTTTGTGGTTGAAGTAGAGTCGAGAAGGGGTGTTAGTTGTTGACCGTAGCTTTCTAGGGGCAGCTATTATTGCTCATTGTAATCCGCAGCCCTTAGATCAGAGAAATACAAACGAGGACAACCTTTGTACTTTTTGTAGTACAACTGTACAACTGTACAGAGAGTAACAATCCTGATATGGAAAATTAAAAAGCTGTCCTTGGACTCAGGAGACCGTGGACAGCAACTCCTGCTTCACCACAATGGTTACCAGTTTTTTTTTGGGGCGGGGGGTGAACTCACCATTAGAGTTCAGTTCTTTTTTTTTTAATGATGTTCTTGAAGATGGGGGTCCCCAAGAGTCCCATCCCATCAAGCAGCCCAAGGACCCCATTTTCATTCACCATACATACTCTGTCTGAGCCCTGATGGGATCTCAGACCGACAAGCCTCGAGCGAGATACTGGCAACATAACAGAGCACTCATAATTGCCCCTTATTCATTTCTCAAGGATAATCCTCGCCTCGGTTGAGCCTTTTCTACTCTTTGCCTCATTTTGCCTCTGATGTTTACATAAGGTATGTATCTCATTCTCCTCCCCCTTCGCCTTTTGCGTCGTCGTGGAGCTTAATACCCAGCATGTGTGTTTGAACGTGTGTCTGAGGATTGCGCTCTTCACTGGAGCTGCATTGACTCAAAAGCCCAGGTGACAAAGGCCTCGTGAATGTCTGACTCACAGACAACTGTCAGCATTCAATGGGCTGGATTAAGACGGAACGTAGTGCCCAACAGAGACTGACATGTTGACATGTTCTACTAAGTGCATTTCAAGGTGGATTTAGCCTGTTTGCTCCATTATAGAGGAACATAAGCGATAGAAACGCGAAATGGCTCGCCTATTCTTGAGACACAGGGTGAACTTTACTCCTGCTGTCTGAATTTGGACTGACACTGGGTGACGCAGGCTGCTGTGAATCCCGAAGAGGTTCAGGGGTTTCCGAGAGCCATCCTTAACCAAACAAACATACTGGAATTTCTGCCATTGTTGGTGCACAGGGTTGAGTGACAGGGCCGCATAGCAGAGGAACCTGTCAGCAGAGACGAGTTGGGGTCAAAGTGTGACCACCCCTGGCGACACAGCTTCATATGAAGGCAAATCTGTGCAGCAGTTACCTGTACTCATCCTTGGTGAACACATCTTGCCTTCATTGTGGTAACCATTTCAATTAAACAATTCATTTCGAAAAAAAAAAAGAAGTTGTGCAGTAAATATCAAGCTACAGAATGACGACCAAAGCATGCCCTGCTCAATGGAATTAAAAACTGCCAAACATCACTTTTTAGCTTATTTATTGTTTTAGCTGAGCAATTTCTCATCAAAGCGTAAGAATGTCTAGTTGTAGTTTTACTGGGAATAATCAGGGGGAAGACCTCTTGCAAACCCCTATCCTGGAAGTATTGAAACAGTACAGCACGTATCGGCCATTTTTTCACATTTGGTTTGACTCTCAGGCAACCTATGTAACGGTCCACACAGCCTGTGCTATACTAATCGAACTATAGCTTCTTATCTAACATGAATTTGAAAATTGTCCCAAACACAAAACTGCCCAATCGAAAATATATTCTTCTTTCTGCAGTTTGAACAGTGATTTTAGAACTGAGTACATGCAGCATTTCTAAGTATTATCGGGGTGCTCTCTGGTTTCATGATTCAACACATTCATCTTGTTGAGCTGTTAAACTTGTGATATGAAAAACATTTGCACATGTGTTAATTTCACTGCCTAAAGGGCACCTTTTTTACGCAGTCTACTGACAGCATACTTTCTGTCATTTTCCTGTGTGGACTTGGCATTTCTCCGGGTACTCTGGTTTCCTCCCACATTCCAAAAACATGCCTGGTAGGTTGATTGAACGCTCTAAATTGTTCTTGGTTGTAATTGTGAGTGTGAATGGTTGTTCGTCTATGTGTGCCCTGAGATTGGTTGGCAAATAGTTCAGGGTGTGTCCCGCCTACTGCCCAAGACAGCTGGGATAGGTTCCAGCACGCCCGCAACCCTCGTGAGGATAAAGCGGACTAGAAAATGGATGAATGGATGGAGAATTATCATCTTTCCACATGCCAGGTACAAGTCCTCATTGAACTGTTGAAAATGTTCATGTATTCATGGAATATGGTAATTATACATTTTGAAGGCATGTATACACACACACACACACACACACACACACACACACACACACACACAAGCAATGAGTGCACATCACAACTTTAATATCCAGCGTTATTACTGTACTTTACAAATAGATTATGTATAACAAAGCTTTCATGGAAAATGACATTTCTCTTTTTTTAACTTTTGGCGGGCAGCCAGACGACATCAGGCCAGCACTCCCCAGTTTTGAGTTTTAGTGCAGGTCATCATTAGCTGGTTACCTGAAAGTTGAACCCCGATCCCCCATGCTGCTCAGAGGGGGCTCACTACTCATGTGTTGGATGACAGAGACCACTCAACGATGTTCAGTACTCCTCCAATTTAAAATACTTTGAACACAACACATTTTCATGTTGTGCGTGTGAGCACAGTGGTACTGTATGAGGATACCGTGGACAGCTGAGGGGAAATGGATGGTAAAAGCAAACAGACATGAAGGTTACACCGACACACTGACTTGACTTCCCTTCGCCCTAACCCGGGGTCTGTGAAGTGCCTTGTTAAGCACGGGAATAGAGACTCAATTAGCGACTCAGTGCCATGTTGCTTTCCTGGGTCCAGTGACCACCGTTACTCCCTTCATCCGAAACTCACTTGGCCCCTGCCGTGCAGCAGCAGAGCATGTGAGCCCTCTGTCCTCAAAGTGATAGAGTCAAGCTGTTCCTGCTGAGCGGAGGTCAGGGTTCTTCAGTCAGCACTCGGCCTCTGAACAGAGCACACAGGAATCCCCCCCTCCTGCCCCCACCCACCCGATCCTTCCCCAACCCAGCTGAAAATCAGCCCGTACTCTCCCAGGCCAGGTCCAAATAAACCTGGTAGCCTGCTCTCTCTTTTTTCCATCGCCAGGCACGCTGTCACTCCCCTCATCGGAATCATTAATCAGACCAGGCAGATCAAAAATAAACGACACACACCATTTCGGTCCTCAGATTTGTGTAGCGACCCAGTTCTGGCTCTCCTCACCTTCTGCCGAATAAGCTGTGTTGAGGATGCCCAGTTCAGTCAGCAGGTTAAACATTTGGGCACTTTTATCTGCTATTACGGCTATTGATATAAACAACTTAGCTTATCTCAGAGGGTGATGACTACTGAGCGTTAACCTCCCATCCATGTAAATACACGAGAGATAAGGCTGAGCAATTGGTGCAGCAATCAATCCACTCTACTCTCCAACTTCAACAAAAAAGCATATCACTTGTGGGGATTAAGGGAATTAAACCTACGAGACAAATGTATCGGAGCTTAGGTTTTGTCTGGTGACAACTTTATCCTCTCTTTTCCACTCAAGAGGAAAATGAGCAGGTAATAGTGCCACCGTTGGGCAACACTGAGTACTGCGGCTCCTGCAGAGCTACTTGTGCAGTGATGCCCCATCGAGTGCTGCCTGCTCGGCCTGCAGAAGTTGATCATTCTACTGTATTGTTTTATGTTTCGTCTGAGAGTTTGGTAGGACAAGGAGAGGTTTCAACACCATCGGAAAGGTCCGTCTCCCTGGTCAAGTCTTTCCAGAATGTCTGACCAAATGCCCAACGACTGTTTGTGTCTGTCCATGGGAAATGGGGCGGTGTCGCTGCGACGACGGCCCAGGGGCCATCCATCAGTGTCATTGAGGGCGGAGTGTAGGGGGGTTATGGTATGTGTCACCTTAAAGACTAATGGACAGGAAGTATAGCCACAGAAACAACAATATTTGTCGAATATATTTTCAGAAAAATGTTACAACCTGCTCTGTGTTTCTTGCATAATTTCAATGACACTCTGAGAACAGGGTTGCACCCTGATTTATGAGCCTTTCTTTCAAAACGCTCTCTGCAGCAGAGGCTTTCACAAACCCGATTGGGAGACTTTGCTCCATGACAACTTACTGATTCAACTCACAAAAATTCTAACTATTGGTGACAAAAAGAAATCAAATCCAATAACAGTTGACCACCAAAAGTGAGCGAGTGTCATACCAAAAAACAGATTTAGATGGTCGTGGGGAGGAAATGGAGCGACAAGAATTAGCGGGCTAAACCAGAATTAGCATTTGGACCCAACCTATTTTTCTACCCTGTGTGCTTAAGTGTTCAGAGACCGGGGCTTTAACCTCAGCAGCCAGTGACTGTGGCATCCAATCCAGAACGTTTTGTGATGTTGACCTTGGTTAGCTCTTCAGCGGAGGTCGGGTGGATTCCTACCGTACCCAATAGGTGTGAATATGTGGCACCACACCTATAGTTACAAATACAGACATTAAGTTATTGATTTAATTTGGTTAAGATGTTATCGTCTACGAGTGATAGTATAATAGTAACTCACCGGAGGCCCATGGCAAAGCCCTGTGTAACT
Organism: Hippocampus guttulatus; assembly: GCF_054856545.1. NCBI lineage: Eukaryota > Metazoa > Chordata > Actinopteri > Syngnathiformes > Syngnathidae > Hippocampus > Hippocampus guttulatus. Next base: position 4,632,703 of record NC_141265.1, read on the forward strand.
TCTCCGGCATTTGGTCCAGTGAAGTGCAGACCCAGTATCTTCTGGTCTCCATGCCGCTGGCATATCACCTGATACGACAGAGCTTGTCAGAGGCACATTTATGTGAATGGTTGTAACAAGCTATTAGGATTTGATGGGAGAATTCTCAAAGCTGTCTTGAAGTTGTGATGAGGAGATCCTTGCTGAGCCAAGTGAACATTTTCCTTTTCACAGCAGTTTGTGCAGTTGAAGCCTACCTTTAAGTAACACTGGCTAGCATCACGCTCTGCCACAGTGAATTCCAGAGGCTTGTAGAAGGCATGGTATACCTGCAGAGACGTATAAACGAAGAGCAGGGGAATCATCAAATGTCTCATCTTCAACATGCTGTGTTTGCAGATTGTTATGACATCATCCATCCATCCATTCTCTGATTTGTCCTCACGAGGGTCGCGGGCATGCTGGAGCCCATGCCAGCTGTCTTCGGGCAGTAGGCGGGGGACACCCTGAACTGGTTGCCAGCCAATCGCAGGGCATACATAGATGAACAACCATCCGTTCTCACACTCACATCTAGGGACAGTTTAGCGTGTTCCATTAACCTGCCATGCATGTTTTTGGAATGTGGGAGGAAACCGGAGTTCCCGGAGAAACCCCACGCAGGCACGGGGAGAACAGGCAAACTCCACACGGGAAGGCCGGAGCCGGAATCGAACCTCGCATTGTGAGGCGCACGTGCTAACCAGTTGCCCACCGGGCTGCCGTGATGGTACTATAGTAGGGAAAATTTTAGCATCTGTGACACTGCCAATCAATCCTATGCATGGTGCCCGGACGCAGTAACTAATTGTCAGACATATATTCATAACAGATAATGGGGTAAAGCATTTGTAACTTTGTTATGAACCTATTTATGCACAATAATCAACCCTTAACTGGGGTCCCTTGAAATAAAGTTCGACACATCCAATCTCTTGGCTTATGTCATGTTCCCAAAGACCTTTCATAGCCCATTTGTACACCCTAGAGGAGAATAGTTGTTGTGCAGTTTAGGTATGAGGACAGTCACAATTGCCAGTCCAAAACAAAACAACAAAAATATCATCGGAAGATGTGACACAGGATGTCATTACAATGTACATCACACCACCTTTTCTTTTTTCCAAAACAAGTCACCATCTTTTCAACGTATTCACATTTTTGTCTCCCTCACTCGTCACAAGTTTTCGCGATGGAGATCTCAGCTTGTGAAAATAATACTGCATAAGTTCTGCAAGGAAACTGTATTGCAACAGAAAGATTTACTTTGCGATGGTACAGAAATGAAATATATTCATCAAAAGGCAACTTAATCTTCACAATGGGATGTTAAGATTGTAGCTCACTGAAAAGAGAAGCATAACACTGGAAAACAAATCCCAGTAGCTCATTATCTTGACAAATTTCCATCTGGCGACTGCCAACGTGTGTTTAATGCGTTTAATTCAATGGCCGAGCGTGCCAACACAAGTTTGAAGGAGCATGCAGCTGTAGTGGGGGCCAGTGCAGCAGCTCCTCCTAAGATCTAAGCATGCCTGTCATCACCGCGCACACACCTCAATCGGACCTCTTGCTAGCCTGTCACTCATTGCCAACAGCCCCACCTTACCGGCTAAAACATTTATCCGCCGTGTTGTGCAGGTGTCGGCGAGCATCTGGCAACCTGCTCATGTAAACACGCGAAGAAAACATACAGTTGGTTGCTTTTCTATTGTTTTTAGGGGTTAGAAGATATTATCGCTTGCCCCCCCCCCCCCCCCGCCCTTTTTTTAATCTTGGTTGAAGGAAGCAGCAACTGACAATCCTGTTCACATTCACATTCACACCGAAGGACAATTTAGAGTCCTTATTTAACCTACCATACGGTGACTGGATACTCGGCCGCAGTGCCACAATGGGATTTTTTCTACAATGGAAATGTTTCTCCCTACTCTGTTGCAGAAGTTCCCATAAATGTGTGGCACTTGTAGGTTGCTTTGTTTTCACATTTTTGTCCAGTTCATCCCAAACCAGATCGATTGGGTTTAAGTCTGGAAACAGTGCCTTTTTCGCCTAACAGTATATTACTTTGTACCATTTCAAGGAATTCACTGGACATTTATGCTATTCTGTTCTTACCTCTATGTTGTCTTTGCCATGCCTGTTTTCGGCCTCCTCTTCAGATAGTCCCACACAGCCATATTCAAGTGGAGTAAATACGGTAGTTGGAACCTACAATAAGAAATGGAAAGTGAATTTCTCATGTTTATTTACCATTTCTTTCAACCAGCACAAGGATCAATTACAACTGAGACCAGGGGTCACCAACATCAGGCAGCCCTCAAGCATACATGAGTAGCCTGCGGGTCTGTTCCCCAAAACATTTCGGGGCATCGTGATTTTCTGGGAATGTTGAATGTGTAGTTGATCATTTGAAAATGTAAACAATGGAAGAGATTATAGAACCTAAGTGTTGCATACTGGCATTTATCGCTTTCCTAATCATTGTGAGAAATCATGAACATGATCAGTGTTTCCAGTCTCCACATCAATAAATCTCATCAATAATAACTAGGAGTGTTACTCATGAATCGTTTTAGAATTGTTTATCCTATCGCACATTCCGTCGATTACTCACGTAATTGCCCCGTCCCTCCGTTTCAAGGCAGAAATTTCCGTGTCACCCAATTTTTGTCGTCAGCTAACGGGCAGAGTTAGCCAATTTATTTTCCCAGCCCCTAATAGCATCATAATAGTAATACCGTGGTGAAATGTAATTTGAGCAAATTTGTTATTTGACACCAATTGTGCATTAAACTTAGAACCCTTCGCACGAATCAGCAGCCAAGAAGTAGATCTCATCTTCAAAACGTTGGTGATCCCTGATGTAGACCTTGCAGTGTGTTGCAGTACAGTTCGAGCTCAATGGAAAATACAACTTAATAAGACAGTGTCAATTGACAAAAAAATAACAAACAAAAACAAAACAAGCATGATCTTGTCAAGACAGTCTTTTGAGTACCACTGTTGCAATGGATGTCATTATATATGACAGTGTGGAGAAAAAGGTGACAGGTGTGCAATGCGTTTTTTTGTCTCACATTGTCATAGTTCATGAGCTCTGTGCTGTGGCCGGCAAGTCTGCGGGCGAGGAGTTTTCCTGCTTTAATAGCCGTAGGTGTCAATTCAGGACGCCCCTGAAACAGAAGACTGCCTGACTTACTTCAATGTACCAGGAAACTTCCCTGTGTAAATTGTCAAACACAGACATATACAAATTTCTCTTCTCCAAGGTTAATGGCGTATTGTTCTGAACGTGAGCCAAAGCAAATAAAATACAGACATGGATACGCACTGAGGCAAACATCTGAGTGGTGCAGGAAATAGTAGGGCTGCGGGGCAATTTTAAAGGCATGACTTAAGACCTGTTACATTTCCACGACACATCCTGTTGTCACAAATATCTTCTGCACCTCTGCAAATGTGGACGTGGCGCTCTCTCTGATGTGCAAGTGCTTCCACACCAGATAGTTTTCGTCATTTTAATGCAGTTCTTGGCACTTCGTTTGGCAATGAGAAGAAAAGAAAACAAGAAATGCGGTGGACAACTTGAGCAAGATATCAAACCATCTGCTTGAAGGAAAAAAACAAAACCAAAACAAGCCTCCTGCCGCGTTGACAAGATGACAGACAGATTGGCGTGAAGCACGGCTCATCAAAGCAAGCTGTCATGCGTGTGGGTGTCATCAGGACAGGAAGGAAGCACGCAGCTGTTTGTGTTGAAAAAAAAAATAGGCCACACCGACATTACAGCAGCTACACCTAACCAGTATTTACATTGTGCACCTTGAATACAGTGCAGCAGCACAATAAATGCTCTTACACAGCCCCATGCTGAGTAATTATAGGTTGAATAGAATACTGTAGATGCACACAAACAGTTCAGGGGCAACACTCCCATTTATTCATTCATCTTCTTCCGAACCGCTTGATCCTCACTAGGGTCTCAGGGGGTGCTGGAGCCTATCCCAGCTTTTCTCCGGGCAGTAGACGGGGGACACCCTGAATCGGTTGGCAGCCAATCGCAGGGCACACAGAGACAAACAACCATCCACGCTCACACTCATACCTAGGGACAATTTAGAGTGTTCAATCAGCCTGCCACGCATGTTTTTAGAATGTGGGAGGAAACCGGAGTACCCGGAGAAAACCCACACAGGCCCGGGGAGAACATGCAAACTCCACACAGGGAGGCCGGAGCTGGAATCGAACCCGGTACCTCTGCACTGTGAAGCCGACGTGCTAACCACTGGACTACCGGGCCGCCCCCACTCCCATTTAGTCACATTAATTTATTATTTCATGATTTTAATATTGTTTCCTCTTGTCCTCTAGCGGTAGGGCTGGATGATTATGAAATACAACAATCGCGATTGTTTTGATTATGACTGATATCACAATTAATAAAACAATTATGTTGCGACTGTGATTGAACGCTATTCATAGAACTCGTTTTTTCACAGAATGAGAAAAATGTGTGCCATTGAGTTACCTTGCCTTTGTTTATGTTTCCGCAATGTTTATGTGTGCGTATTTATTTCCAGGAATATAAGATAAGATATCCTTTATTTGTCCCACACTGGGGAAATTTACAGCCCCCAGCAGCAAGAATGTAGGCAGAAAGAAGAAGAAAAAAAAACAAACAAAAACCGTTCAATTAAGTGCAATATAAATACAAAAATGGATAAATCGCAGTGCTATTTACAGTTGTTTTCCACATCATTTAATTATTATTAATATTATTGTTGCTATTTTTTATTCAGCAGCCTGACAGCAGTTGGTAGGAACGAGCGTCGGTATCGCTCCTTCTTGCAGCGCGGGTGTAACAGTCAATATCACTCCCGAAGCCGTTGGTATGCCAATTGATTTTAGAATTAGCGCTAGCGGTTTTAAAAACAAGGCGTATTTTGCATTTTAATAAACAATGTGAATAACTCTTGTTAGTTTTACGGTACAACTCGGGTGTCTTTTATCAGCTTAAAGGACACATATGGTGCAGTCAGACCAAATGCATGTGTTTTTCCATCCATAGTGAATGCAGTTTGCGCGTTTGAAGCATTCAAAGCCAGTTTTTTTTTCTGAAGATAACACTTGGTGGCGTCGCATCGGCTACAGGCATTGAAAATGTACTTAATGCGTCACACCCATGTGCAGAACAAGCAGTCACGCAAATTAAGTAAAAGAAAAAGGGAAGACACACACACACACAGCACGATCAAATAAATGTGGGACAATCTCATTATCATTGTGTGTGTCTGTGTGTCTGAGAGGTACTGAATATACAACAAAGCCAGCTTCCTTTACCGGCCAGGACTGAGACTAAAAAGGAGCAAGCTTGGGCAATTGGGAGCAAGCAAGTTGGAGTATATTGGGAGTGGACCAGCAGTATGGTGGTCATTGGGGATTTTGGGAGAATAAGGGAATTTTCCTGAACGGCCAGTGTAGTTATGGGCCGGCTGCCAGCTGCCGTCCACAAGTCAACGATGATGTTTCAGCATGTGATGGCAACATCCTGTCGGCAACTATGTTTTAGCGCATGGCTGCCGCACGCCAATCACTCTGGTCTCATTGGCAATTATATTTTGTGTGTGACGGCCCTTGTTAATGAATATTGCTGTACCGAATATTGGGCTCAGCACGTCCCCAGAGTGGACTGCACTGGTTACCACTGTTGAAGTGGCAACCAAACTAAGACTTAGTGGTCAACACAACCGGTCATCAGATTGACAAGCAATCTTCAAACGCTGGCGTTGTGAAGAGGGCTTGACATGGCGAATCGTGACTTACAAATTTGATTTATTTTAAAATACAGTATGTCTAGTTAAATTCAGCAAATGCAGATGGTTTTTCAGTAGTATAGGATGTGTGTAAAAAAATTGAAATAAAAATAACGATGAAGCAGTGAAGTTGAAGAAACTCGCAACTTGATACACTGTCAAAACTTGGTCACATTTTTGAATGATCTTATAAGACATTTCAATGTTGTCTTTGTGCTATGCATTGCTAGGTCGAAGATAAACGATTGATGAATTCATTCTCAAGGGCCAGTTGTCCAAAAAATTTTAATTTGGATTGCAAATGATCCGGATCTTGAAATCGTTTTTTTTTTTTTTTTTTTTTACCACAAACTGAAGGGTTAAAACTAGGAATGGACTACATGATCAAATCTGATTTCAGAATCCTTCTTTCGCTTTTGAATAAAGCATTTTCAAAATTTGATACCATCTCAGAATATCCAAATCCAGTCAGATTACCTTTGAACAACTGGTCCCAAACAAAACAATAACAGTAGGTATGATGTCCGCGGGGCATCTGGTTGAGAGTAGAAGTTTATGGGTTTGAATCTCAGCTAGGAACTTTGTGTGTGGAGTTTGTATGCTGTGCTTGTACTCGCGTGGCTTTACTCTTGAGTACTCTACATTTCTAACAGATTATCCGTCTCCTGGGTGTTCACTGGAGACTCGACATTGCTGATCATCGCTAATGTTAGTGCGATAATTTGTTTGTCTATATGTGCCTTTCACCTTACCTGGGAGTCTGAACGGGACAAGTGGAAAAAAAAAAAGTTTGGAAGATGGGCATAAACATCCAGACACCAAATGGAATCAGGACAATTAAGAATATTTTTTGAGGTAGGATTTGGTGGGGATACATACCTGGCCGATGTCCCCAAAAGCATAGATGTTTGGTACAGATGTCGATTCATCCACCCCGACAATTATTTTACCAGTCTCCTTGTTGAGCTGCACACCAAGTTTGTTGAGACCCAGAGCTTTCGTTTCTGGAGCTCTACCTGCAGTAAACATGAACAATCTTTCATTACAAATTGTCGGATGGTGAGAGGGATCAAGGAACACTGCTGACAATTCTGCTTTAAAGCAAACATCTTGATAGTATTGCAGACCCCCCCCTCCCCAAATATGTGTCCACCTCACTCACTCTACCAAAATTGGATCGCATTTAAAAAGAAGAAAAAAATTTCAAAAGTGTACAAAGGGTGGCTTGGTGCCCCAGTGTTTAGCATTGACCTCACAGTGCGGAGGTACCGGGTTTAATTCCAGCTCCGGCCTCTCTGTGTGTAGTTTGCATGTTCTCTGCGTGGGTTTTCTCCGGGTACTCCAGTTTCCTCCCACATTCCAAATAAAGCATGCATGGCAGGGTGATTGAACACTCTAAATTGTCCCTAGGTGTGAGTGTGGATGGTTGTTTGTGTGTGTGCCCTGTGATTGGCTGGCAACCGGTTCAGGGTGTCCCCCGCCGACTGCCCAAAGACGACTGGGATACGCTACAGCACCCGATGCTGATAAATCCATGTGTGAATCTCCATGGCGGTGGAGAACTGACCGCACAATCCCCACCCTTCTCCTCAGCATAGTTCCTCAAAACTAGTCAGGGCAGCATAATAAACACCGAGCCCGAGGTACACATGTAGATGCTATCGGAAAGCAAAAATAACAAACCCCTGAGATCCTTTTCCTGGCTGGAGCCAAAGAACAACGTCTTCCCCCAGACTGGAGGGACAACAGGGACCTGTCTACTCCACAACATGGGTGGCTGAAGGAAAAAAAAAGGGCAACGAAGGCAGCAAGACGTTTTCTCCCCAATGTGTAACTTCCTATTTTAACACCTCCTCCAAATAAAGGACTGGAAATTTGATGTTTAATATATATATGTTTTGTATTTTTAAAGTGTTAGAGTGTTATGTTCTAATTCAAGTAACTTGCTTATTCCCTGATGTTAGGTCTTGAATCTGCCACAAGATTCTAATTAATTTAAGATGAAATACTGACACAATTCTTCTTGTAATCCATAATGAAAATGCTAAAAATAGTTAACTACCGGTACTGTAAATTAGTAAAGACTATCTAATTCCATATAGGGCCTTCCTGTCTGTAACTCCACTCAAGAGTGACTGCATTGTAGACCAAGGACACAACATTGATAAGGGACTTAGTTGAATGGAGTACACACGCCCACGCAGACATTAGCACGCACGCACGCACGCGTGCACGCACACACACACCCACACACACACAATTTAAACAATGCCTGTTGTGACATTCTGAGGAAGCTTCCAGATGGCTAGGCTAATTAGCAATAATAAACCTTCACAAGCAAAATAAAAAATGAACACTTATCTGATCAATTAACAAAGAACAAAGACAAATGGGAAATATGGTGTTGTTTTTCTTGGGGGGGAGCAGGTTTTACAGAATGCTCAAAACAAATTTCACTGTTCAGGCCGAAAAAGATTTTAAGATGCAGAACAATTCAGACCTGACTGACTCATAAGTGCATGGCCTGCATATCATGTGCAAAAAGCTATTGTATGTTTATACATTTTGTTTGTGAATTGACAGGGAGGTCTCCCCCGATCCCCTCTTTTTTTCAAGTGCACTAAGACTTTATCCAAAGCAGCAAAACAAACACTGAAGATAAAAAGATTAGTTTCATAATTTTAGCTTGTGGCAAAGTTTGTTCAAGCACAGCACATGACTCACCAGCTGCCCAAGAGTTGCCCAAGTTTAGTCCAACAACAGTTTCTATGCTATTTCTTTTGCATGAATTGAATTTGAATGGATTTGTAAGGCAATTTTGTGAATGACATTATTAGTTCTCCTCAGCTCCCACACAAATAAGAAAATGATGATGATGATGATGTATGGTTTACAGTAATTTTATTTTTCAAAGCTCAACTAGCTAACAATGATTTAAAAAACATTTTTATTGCAATTTTTTATAATATAATCTGTTCAAACTACAGATGTCAAAAAGTGTGTAAAATGCATATTTGAGGTTTATGAGCGTGTTTTTAAAAATAATTTGGGGATTTACAAATTGTATTTTATTATTCCCCCACCCCCAGTTGTCAGAATTTTCCCAATGCATTTTAATGGTATTTATTCAAAGACTTTTATTTGTGGGCCGGAATGAATTTTGTACATGTACTGAAACGTATTACCAAAAAATAAATATATTAAGAACACAGATTTTGCACGAATATACATACTTTGTCCACATTTAAATTGACATTTTTACCGTCAAACTGGTTAGGAAATGTGTGTGGTCCTCTATAACACTCCAGTTTGCATTGATGAAATTGTGCCACTCTCCATCACTTAAGTTGCCTACCACCGACATAGGGTTTGACTTTGAATAATATTCCGGAGTATCGTAGTGTGCACTGAGGCGGAAAAGCCACGTCCATCGTCTGCCTGTCCACAGGAAGTGGAAATGTTCTGTTTCCTGGTGTATTGCACCTGGACAGGGGAGCAGGAAGGAACAGGGGAAAGGTGGAGGGTTGCATGGTTGGGGAGAAGGATGTTAGACACTGGTGGTGATACAGTCCCTCGGACCCCTCAGGCCTTTAATAACCCCAAAGAGGCCCGAACCCTGCCTGGCCTCTATAGTGTAAGGTCACGGTAAACGGAAGTGGCCTCATACTCATGAGTCCTGCATGCAGGGATCAAAGGCCCGAGGCTGTGCTCCATTTTCTCACTATATCAGAAGGGTGAACAAAAGCATAGGTACAGCAGTTCACCGACAATCATTAAAGCCAAAAGTATTGGGACACATTCCAACTTCAGGGTGATAAAATGGAAGGAAATATGGAGTTGGTCTCTCTTTTACAGTTGTAGCAGCTTCTGCTGTTCTGGGAAGAATTACTACAAAATGTTGAAATTCACACACTGCATGCATACATCATAGTTTGGGGTTTTGGTGTCTTGCTGAAGGACATCCCTTTCATGGGTGTGGAGTTGTAGGGGGTGGATGGTACATCCTCATACCCTCCCAAGTTTCTTCCACAACGGCAGGCGATGATCCTAAACACTCGGCCACAGCCGCCCTCTTATTTCACCTCAAGTGAGATACAATGGGGTTAAGGCACAGAGCCAGCTGTGTAGTTGCACACAGCATCTTCTATTGGGAGAATCACCTCCATTCTGCATGAATTTGATAAATATGCTCTGTGTATTTATTTTGCTGCATGTTCCTGTGGATGTGGTGAGTGCACCGCTTGCCGATGTGATCATAGGCTCCAATTCACTTTTCAACTTAGCCGTCCCCCCAGCGTCCTTCAGTGATGTCATCACAACAAAAGCCAACGAAAGAAAAAAAAAAGACTTCTGGAGTTTATCGTGAGATCTTTCCATACCAATATGCTGAAATGTGATGTAATGGCCTCAAATGTTTTGTGCAACTTGTGAGGCCTATCTTTGAGAAACTTTGGAGGAAACCTGTTGTTTTACAACTTCAGAGGCATTGGACTATGGAGGCCCCACAGCATCCGAGTGGCAAAGAAGTGAATCAACATTTGTCCGTGTGTGTGTAGATATGGTCAGAACATTTCACTGCCATGGTATAAGGCCGCATATTAAGTTGCCCAAAAAATATACAAGAGTCTAAATTATACAGAAGCTGAGTGCACTTTGGGACACTTAAGTTGTCTGCTCGACTGTTTATTGGGCCATAAACTGTCGTGCACTGAGCTACATTTAAACAATTCAAAAGCAAAAAGGAAATATAAAGGTCACCGCATCTCATGCATGTGACCATACACACCGTTTCCAGTATTCAATGCAAATATTCCTCACACCAACAGTCACACGCTGAGATGATGTGGGAATTGGGCCACAAGAGGAAATGGCAAACGTCATTGCGGCTGCAAGGTCACGCACATCCTTGTTACTGTCACACGCCTATGGGCAAAACGCTCTCTCATCACACACATAAAAACATACTCATGACCTAAAAAAGACAGAACTCATGAGACACGTGGATAATTTAAAGGCTTTCCACACAGATAACATGGTTGGCCCTAATACCATCAGTGTTTGTTGTTAATTTTTAGGCTGGCAGGTTGGGATATGTAAAGTAGTTGATTATAAAATAGATAGAAGCAGAGTAGAATGGCCGGTAGCTCTGAGGTGTAAAAGTCCACGGGGAGGGATGGCAGAGACAGATGCCAGTTGGTTTCCTCTGGGTTGGCACAGACAGGATGATCCGGAGAAGAGAACAAAGAGGGGAATAAAGTGACCCTGTACCTTGGTGCATCCTGCCTGGTTCTGCCCCTCTCCGACCAGACAGCCAGTGAGCCATTGCAGGGTGATTAACGCTTCCCCTGGTTATTCCATCACACAGACTTTATTAGTTTGTTTTCAGCTTGGATTCCACTGTCATTTGCTGACACTGCACTCGTATTGAGGATGACAATGAACTTGGATTATGGCCGGGAGAGGGCAGGCAAATCAGCACTGTTTTTGACAGATCCCCGAGTAATCACAGCAAAACAATAGCTTGCTGGTGGTGTTATTCCAATGCAAGACAGATATTAGGTGCAGGTCCAATTATGGCACTAAACATATTTTTCTACTCTGTTTCTAAACGTATTCAGGTATTACGATCAAGGTTGTGGTTGGCTGTGGGCAACAATGCACGATCATCACCTCTTGTAACTACGGTAAGAGATCATGAAAACAATAACTGCAGCCCTAGGGTATGATGTTGTGCAGGTCTACCATCCCCATTTCCAATGAAGTTGGGATGTTGTGGAAATTGTAAATAAACCCACAATAATGTACAATGATTTACAAATACTTAATTACTCATACGTTGATTTAAATGAACACACTACAACGTCAAGATATGGTCAAACTAAAGGATTGGACGACTATAAATTATCAATATGAATATGGATACACAACTGCTCAATATCAGTAATAAATATTTTCGAAAAACCTGACTGTGCGAGCTCCGGTGTTTTTAGCCAGCACCGACCCTCTGCATCGCGCAGAAATCACAATCAGGTAAAACAGTTAACATGTCAAATGGAAAAATTAGTTCGCAACTTAAGAGTACTGTAGACCTAAGACGGATGGTCAACCCATGCGCTCCAAAAGTATTAATTTGCCGCACTTACATTGAATGAAGGTCATTCATCAACGTTACTGCTTTAGGAATTTATGGCACCGATAGAGAAGCATGGACGTAAACAACACTGCACATTACACTACATTACAATGTACACAAAACTGTGTAGATTCCTTGAAATAAGCTTTACTGCTAGATATTTTGAATGTCATTTTCCTCCCGATTTCATTTTATTTTGGGGCAGTTCAATTAATATCTCTCTGATGGTGTTGATCAAAAGTGAGCATACATTCGTGTCTTGGCAAATAGTGAATGTATACGATAGCTCTTGTATTTCATCAGCTTCTTTAAATCGGCCTAATTTTGTCATCAATCAGTGTGTTGTTATAAGGTACCGGTATCAGGTGATCGACACAATTTAATACAGCTTGACCTCTGGCTGCAAAACACTTATAGGAATGACCACACTCCGAGTGTCCCCTAAACGACTTAATTTAAAAACTCTTTTGAAATGCTTTTTTATTTCCTTTTTTCTTTTTGAACGAAACTGAACCATTCTTTGAAAAACAGCCGATAAACATTCAATCTACGTCTTCCACAAAAAAGGGGAGAAATTGAGAAGACTGCAGATGCACAACTGCAAATGTGCAGGGGTGTTGAGTGTTGTTTAAGTTTTAATATCACCACTAGATGGCAGACATGTCTCAGTTGTGCTTCCAGTGGATTTTATATGGCCCTATATTGCAATGTGAGTAATCCAAATAATTTTTTGTGGATTTGGAATGATATGCAAGACAAACATGGTACCTAAATAATATGACATTTTGAGGGAGTTGATTTCTGTGAAAAAACATACATAATTATCTCTTGTTTAGCAGTTTTGCGCTGTCCTTGAATGGCAATTATTATGCACTGACTTATTTTTTGGTAGGTATGTGGTTGATTTGCTGTTTGCTTCAAACCTTTTGTTTTTGGGTTAGAAAAGTGGATATTTTATGCATGCACTGCAACAAAAATAAATTAAGAGCAAATATTTGGCACACCTGCAGATCATTTGTCCATATCTAAAATAGCATTTTTGTCATACATTTGGTCGGGAAGTGTGGGGCCCTATGTTGGCCCCCACGAGCCCTGATGAAAAACCGTGGCCTTTCCAGCATTTAAGTAGCCCATCCCTGCTCACACTGAGTTGTTCCACACACTTGCATACAATAACATACTCACCAACTGCCCATAACACGGTGTTATAGGTGCCATTGTGTTCGTTGCCTGTGAGGGCATCATTCCAGGTCACTTTCAGGTCACCTGATGGAAGTTTGTCCACTCTCTTGGGGATACACCTCAATGCAAATTTGGTTCCATAAGACTCCATGTAGTCTGTCACTAATCCTGCCATTTGCTGTTGAAGCCAAAAAAAGGTGAAATTGTAGAAAACACATGAGTTTCCATCATGACTTTAATCTATGCTACAGAGGACAATACCTGATCAAAACCCCGAAGGGCGATGCTGCGAACCATCACTGTGGTGTCCAAGCCGATGCCGGTAAGGAAGCCGCCGCACTCCAGAGCGACATCTAAGCAGTAGGTTAGGGAACTGCAGTGTTTGTCATGCACGTCAAGTAATACCAGAGTGTTGCAAAATCATACAGTCTGTTATCCATGTATTTTATGGTGACCACCTAAAAAACATAGTCGAACAGTAGCAAACGTAACAGCACTCAACTGTTTTTGGAAAAACGTCATGTTGGAGTTTCACAGATGGGAAGCATATGTGTTTTACGTTGTAAGAAATACTAAAAGGCTCTCCCACATGGCATACTGATATTAAAAACAAACACTACATGTTATTTATGCAACACTGAACTGATGCCAAGTGGTAAATGTAAGTTTATAACTGCACAATTTCTTAACAAACAAGAAGTGATTATTTACATGCAACATCGGTTGGCAGAAAAGGATACAGCTAGCTCCAACCACAAGCCTGTACAAAACAAATGAAAAAGACTATTCAGCATACTGTAAGTATTATGACGTTTTAAGTGCACGTACATATGACAGTCATGCTTGTATAATGAACAATGGGTTATCTATTTATTTTAATTTCATAAAGCTTATTTAGTTTTAGATTACCGGTAATTGAAAACAGCACAGGGTACACCGGCAAAATCTAAAACTGAATGCTGTACAGCGGTATCACATTTAACCCAAAAAAAAAAAACATCACCGAACAATAAGATACATAATAATACTAATACTGTATACTGTACACACAACACACACAGATAGATCGGTCTATCTATCAATAGATAGATAGATGTGACACCCCAGTGTTAGCACTGCATTGGATTATACGGGTGTACCGTGTCTAATGTGGTTAGTGTGTGGTCCAAGTAAATAGCACATCTAATCCAACCCTAAAATCCATGGCAGGTAGGAGGCCAAAATGCTACCATTTAAAGTAATCCCTGTGGATGGGGAGTGCCATGTTCAGAGCTCAAGTCCACATACGAGCCTGCTGAGTGAAGGCCATCACCTGCAAACAGGAGGCCCTGCTCTCACTTGTTTATACCAGAGCTCCTTCCTTAGGACTGCATATACTTGACAGTTGAGAGTGCCTGCAGCAAATCCTGTCCTTGTCCACGCTAAGATTAACCTCTAAAAGCGTCAATGTCTCATGTCTGTACAATGCCTAGGTGCACTTATCACATATTGTGAGTGGCTTAAAGATGATCAGGCTAAGAGCTTAACTTGATTATACACTTTCATCGGTGAAGAACTGTCATTGTGCCGACCCGGTTGGTTTTGTTCTAATTCTCTCTGATTCTCTATCAACTTGGTTGGGAGACTGTACAGTTGGTCAACTAGGAGATTCTTTTCGACGGTGGTGACACATATAGTCAGGTCTGAGGTACACTTATCCCACTTAATTGCACTGGCAGTCAATATAAAAAACAAACAAACTGAGAATTCCAGTTAGATGTATCCATTTATTTATTTTTTACCCAAACCTGCACATTTTCACAAAGGAGAAACCCTGTCTATATGTATTAGCTTAATCAAAAACTAAGGGAATGTATTACACGGGTTATAGAATCCACTACATAGACCCATAATTTAGCCATTCATTGTAACTGGCATTTGTGTTTGCCATGGAAGCTCATTAGAAAGTACGATTTGTTTGCTGAATTGGTGTACTTCAATTTTGGTCACAATTTGTTTCAAACATACTGTAGAAGTGACTCAAAACAAGTTAAATGAAATCTATTTCCTCCTACAGAAGCCAAGGACACAATTATCTGCAATATTAATGTTTTGAGTTTCAGGAAGTTGAGTTTCATGAGCCTCAATACTAATCAACATAGATTTGGATACTTTCTCAGTTCAATGCCATTCAAAATTTAGAAAAAAAGCACTGCACCAAATGACTTCTACGAAGCAGTTTTTAAAAAATCTAATGATTCAAAATTGGCAAAAAAAACCCCGGCAACATTACTACAAATGTCTGAACCAGTCCTTTATGCAAGCAAAGGACATACTCCATATTCGTCGATATTAAGAACGTCAACGATAATGCCAGGATGCTGTTTCTTGCATGTTAGCATGTCAATGTAATTATCTGGAGTCCAGGTAAGTTTTCATAGCACAATAACAGTCTTACCGCCACGTGCTTAATGTTTTCCCCCTTCCCGGCTTCAGGCCAAGATATGTCACTCAGGTGTGTAATGTGCTCCTCGGCCCATTAGACAGAGATCACTCACTTGCTTCCACCACCCCCCACCCCAAACAGCCCCTCTATCTCTCCCTCCAGAAAGCGCCTGTCTGACCTCATCCACACACATGACAGCTCTGCAGCAAAACAACATCCTGTTAGTAGCCTGTGTGGTGTTCGAGTCTTCTGGAAAAAAAAAAAAAAGAAAGAAAGAACGCTATTGCTTCCCCTTTCTAACCCGAGGGTGGTAGAGATCAATCATAGCATACCGTGAAAGGACTTCCTGAGCTCAAAGTGGCATTTCCAAGTGGTTGATTTGGGTTCATACATGAAGGTTTATGAAACTTGAATGCTCCAGTGGTAATTCCCTAAGACTGGTAACAGTCCACGCATTCAATAACACATTGCACCATAACTAAATTTACTGGAGGTAATAGTAAAAAGGATCTATGACTATGAAGCACATAACAGTGGAATCAATGGATCTTTTAGAAAATGTCAAATTTATAATAGCCCGCAGTAGTGACAAACACCTTTGCATATACAAAACATCAAAAGATGAAAGTTGGATTCCATTATGTATGGGGAGTTTACACACAAAAAGATAGTGACCCAAAACAAACCTTGAAAAGCACTTTAAGATTTTTCGAAGGCGCGGAATAGTCTTCAGCGGCTACCGTGACGGTATCTGTCACCATGACGCAAACAAGCAGCAGGACCCAGGTACACGACAACCACTAGTCACTGTCTGTGTGCTTTGCCAAGAGGAAACGTCTGAGATAGACCAATTAACCAGGTGATGACAAGAGCTAAATTGTTGGATTAAAGGGCTTGCTCGGTGTAAGGCATGATACATGCTACTAATCGGAATTGCAAAGGTGAAGACAGTTTTACAGGAAGAGAGGAAAAAACCCTTTGTCAGTGATGAATGACAACGGTACGTGACACAGCGGCAGTGCATCTAGCAAATTATCCCTAATGTGATTGTTTTTGTTTTCAAGTAAAAATTTAGGAATAAAACCATGTGGATGAAATTGTTGGTACCCCTCTGTTAAAAAACAAACAAACAAACAACAACAAAAAAAAAGAAAACGATTTTTAATTACAATGTTCCGAACAAAATTGTTAACCAAAGGCAGCCTAGAGAGAGTTCAACCCTCATTGGAAATAAATTTGACTTACAGCCAGCGATGTGGACAAAATTCTGAAACCGGTCACACAGGGTGACAACAGTCCGCATTAGGGTGTCTGGTACCCCGTGCTCCCGCATCTCCCACCACTGGGGTGCGGATTGGGAGGTGGTGGTGCACAGTGACACGTTTTCTTACAAGCCCAGTAAGCCCATGTAGACTGGATGGATGAATTCCCATGCAACTGTTAGGACCCTATCGAGGGTGTAGAGCTGGTCCATGGTTACATAGCCAGCACAAAAACCACAATACTCAAACAATGATGTGTTGACTGTGTTTATTGTGTAATTTGTGGAATTAAATACAGTGCCCTCCCTCCATTATTATTGGCTCCCCTCGTCAAGGTGTGGTAAAAACCTTTAAATGAATTGTCCCCCCCCCCTTTTTTTTTTTTTGCAGAAGCATACTCTCGTACTAAAAAAATGCAGAAAAGGTTCACCAGACAGAATCAAGATCAATCATCCCACGGCCATCTCAAGGGCATACATCTCAACCCCATTAAAAACCCATGGAAGGAGCTAAAGAGAGTTCAGAGGAGAGGATGGAAGTTGCTGGAGGATTTGGAGAGACTGTGCAAAGAGAAATGCTTGAACGTCCTTTCTTTCTGTATTCTTCCATCTTGTGAAACATTATACAAGCATAGGTGCCGTTTTGTTGGCAAAAGCAGGTTTATAAAAAGCATTAACATCAGGGGTGCTAAGAATTGTGGAACATATGATTTAATGTAAATGTAGGATTTATTATTACATGTGTGATTTCTTTCTCGACTGAATAAAATGCACTTGAATTAAAGGTTGGAGTTTTCGGTTCATGTTGGTCCTGTATTAATTACAACAAAAACTGATTCATTCGAAGCTAAAAAAAAAAGCCATCTTAACCAGGGGTACCAATGATTATGGAGGGCATTGTAGAGATTGCTTTTGGAGTTGGAGAGAAAAGATGCTCACGTTTTTCTAGGCGACTCTTTCAACCAGAATATGTCATCACTGGTGATACCATGTTCCATTGCTCCTGGAATCTGGAATAAAAGCATTACTACTGTAAAGAGATTCACTCACTTTTCAGATCTCCTTGTTTTGGGACTATAAGGGAGGGCGGCCTTTCCAGAATACACATTATAAAAGTCGAATTTCCATAATATGTCCCCTTAAAAGCTTGTTGAGTGCGATGCTGTCACAGTAAAGCAAGTAAACATACATGTAAAATACACAATTTCAATAGTTCAGGGTTATTTTTTTTAAACTGCAAACTGCATTTTCATGAAAAAATATTTGCCGCCCTTCTAATTTTTTTTTTGTGCATAGTTTCTAAACTTTTATGTTTTAAGATCAAGTTGTTTGATGATGGAAACTATTGTGAGAGCGACAGTCATGCAAAAAAAAAAAAAAGAGGAAGATGTAAACACTTATTCGCAGCATTGTACAATGCTACTAACAAACTATAAGAACCAATCAATTGATACCAACATTTGTGGGGATTTTGGGACGGCCACCTGTAGCAATAACAATGTTCTTGGCAGTCAGGGTCATCTGCATGAGAGGAGATAAAAATACGAAGGAACAGAGTCATGGTCATATCCTTCGAAAAACAAGGAAATGTCAAATTGAGACAAGTAGTCTCTCAGGCATTTTACACTAAAACTATTCAGCAAAAGTGTTAGCTTTATCGCTCCCAGTGGGTGGAAATATAATCTGCATTTAAAAACTCACCCACGAGATTTCTTCAAAAGGTTCAGTATTTTAATTTACTGTATCAAGTAAATGTATTTCTTGGGAATTACCAGCCCACCTCTTTCCCAGCTTTTGTCACTGCTTTGACTGTGTGTTCATCCACAAGGCTACCTCTCATGTTCAGATATTTCACCTTCCTGCAAGACAAACAATCAAACCTTTTTGAGCTTATTTCAACGAAAATTGTTTGAACTAAGAGTCTGTGTCATTCACTCTGCATCTTGATATGTATTTGAATCAAGCTTGCCATTTATAAATTCAATGTGTCTGACAGAACTACCGCTAGGTGTAAAAATACAGCTACCCCAACAATCAGTCACAATACACATCGTGGCACTATGATAAACATTATGCACTCACGATATAAGGATTTTAGTTAGTTTAACTTTATGCAAAGCACATTATTCACATGTGGTCAATGAGGAGTAGAGAAACACGTCAAGCACAGAACCATCCTGAACAGCAGTAATAAACAAGAGAGCAGTAAGTTGATATCAATGTACTAGACGTATAATATTATAATTAACATCTAATTTTAATAAGCATCAAGTAGCAACTGGAACGTCACCTTCAGTGACAAAAGCCACTAAAGCGGACGTTGCCGTGCCCATAGAGTGCGTTTGTACAGCTACGGTGAATTAATATAATTAGATGTTTGGCAACAGCAGCATCAGGGGCCACAAGAATTGCTTTTACCAACAGGACAGGCTCGGTTGTTAAACTTCAGACTCCCATCGCGACTTGCAACTGTCCCCTTGCAAAGAGACGCTGCCTGCTTTCTGTTGAGCATCTGATACGACATCAGAAGCCAGCAAAAGTCATGTGTTGAAGTCTACAAACCACCGGGTGTCTTAACACATGAAAGTGTGCTGAGTAAAAGCAGTGAAAAAAATGACATAATCTTAAAGGTTTGTGTGAAAGGAGTTAAAACGATTGTAAATCAAAATAAGTTGTGTTAGGACCAAAAACAACTCAAGATAATTATATGCCACTGACTTGTCCTGGAGCTGGACCCGGTGACCCCAGTTCAAAGACCTGACGTGGTTTTGAACGGCCTCAGCCATGGTGACCCTGCAGCACACACACGCACGCGCGTGCGCACACACACACACACACACACACACACACACACACACACACACATTATTAATGTTATTAGAATGTGCTTACTTACAGGGTAGAAAATACATTATGACAAGATAACAGTGCTAGAGCTTCAAGCTTGGCAATGGCACATCTCTGATAGATGCATATGGCATCCATCAGAGAAATATGTTCATTTGCAATAATTGATGCTAATATTAAAGTGAGGAGAGCGGTTTCTGGAAGAGCATTGTCAAGGCATACTTAACCCAATCATTTTCTAAGATTGAATCATTGCTCTTCTTCCCAGCCAGCACAACACATGACAAATAAAGCCACACACAACATGAAAGCTGCCCAGTTTCTACAAGACCAAATGGGGTTTTGATAATAATTAGAAGTAACTATCCGGAATGTTTGACCTCAATCAGCTAATTGACAAATGGACATCTGTTCAGCAACAAATCAGTGGTTATTATTTTCCAGTAAGATCATCTGTGTTCAATTCCCCTCAAGCAAATATCAGTGATTTTTAAACGTTTTTGTGTACCATGTCCGTTGTGTCTCCATTACTAACTTGTTTAGAGATCCTTCTCTCCATGACAAATTAAAGAACGCTTTATGTCGTTTGTTTAATTTTGATGCACTCATCCCAAGCGGGAAGCCCTGCGATGGGGTAATTAACGAACATAAACCCAATGTTGTGCACTATTTAAATAATTTCACTAGATGGTGCTGTTTAGTCATTTATGATCTTGCATGTCTAATCAAGCCTTAATTAATTCACGGCACGGTGGTCCTTGGAAACTTCACTTCTTAGCAGTTCCTGCTGTGTTGGTGATTGTCTGAACTTTGATTCAATTATTGAAGATTCTATATCTAACTTTCCCAGTTACTTGGTCCGCCCTGCCAGTTTACTCCCACAACCTTAACCCGCGAGAGATTGCAATCCACACTTTGGGAAGCTCTGCATGACCTAATGTTTGTGTATTACTAAACCAAATACACGAGATGGGCTT
Organism: Hippocampus guttulatus; assembly: GCF_054856545.1. Classification (NCBI taxonomy): domain Eukaryota; kingdom Metazoa; phylum Chordata; class Actinopteri; order Syngnathiformes; family Syngnathidae; genus Hippocampus; species Hippocampus guttulatus. The sequence goes on from NC_141265.1 coordinate 4,653,362, forward strand.
GTTAAACAAAACCAAGCACGGTGAAACATTCAGACCTTACCAATCATGGGAAATTGATCCTGAGAGCTGCCAACCATACTTTTGTGCATCTCTGACTGCAGTTCCAAGGAGGGCTGCCTGGTGCATTAGTTTCTTCGGGATGCAGCCAACATTAACACACGTGCCACCAAGGCCCCACTTCGTGCCTGTATGGAGAAGTATAACACATATCAATTGGATGTCCTGGAATAGTTTGTATAAAAAATTTACAAGTTATGAAATTATTAGTGAGGATTTTATGAATAAAGACTCACCTTTCAAAGAGGGCTCTACATAATCCAGAACAGCAACTTTCTGTCCAAGCTGTGCAGCTGTTGGAAACAGCACACATGGATGCAACTGATTTGTAGTTGCATCCTATTCGACAGAATGAAATGTGCAAAGCAGGTGGGACCATTTCAGAACTCACCTTCCTTGGAACAGGCAAGCCCTCCAGAACCACCGCCAATAACGACCACATCATAGTCATACTTCCCTGTACGTTGGACAAATGTTATGAAATAAAAACATTATGTCTTACTTTGGCAGCCATCTTTATATACTGTATTTGATGAACATCAAATGAAGCGGTTCAAAATACATGTTCTGGCATAGACACGATCGTAGTAAAACTAACTAACTGGAAGTGTAGTTCCATTTATTTTATTTCATTGCGTAACTAATTGATCTTATTTTTCATTTCGGTTTTCAATAGAACGTATTCACCTCATACAGCCAAATTCCCATTCAAACTGAGTTTGTTGCAGTGTGTCGTTCCCCTGCCACAATAAAATTAAAATATTGTAAAACTGGCGATAAATGCTTTTAATCTGACTCATTGACTCAAATTGGAGTTACAGACAGGGCAGTAGGGTGTTCTCAAGAAGTCGTGCCACTACGCAGAGGGTAAAGAAATAACAAAACATGTTCATATATGCGTACTGCATAGTTACTCCGGTAATCTCGACACTATTAAGTGGTACCTGTCAAATTTCTGGTCAAAATATGACACCAATTGATTCTTTTCCAACGGTGTCTGCCTTTAACGAGCGCAGCCATATTGTTGTTATGAAAGGCCCCCAACCTCGTCTGTGGTGTTCAAGGATTTGCCTGATAAAGAAGTTGCCGCACAGTACTGTACCTATTATGCGTGGTGCACTGATGGGCAATTTCAATGCTGTACGGGGCTACAATTTTTTTTATCAGTGCTACTGGGAGGCCACAAAGGACTGCAAACTTCTTCATTGAATGGGTGTCAAACATGCCATTATTAATATGGACAAACTACATGCAGACGTTCAAAATACGTGCTCTGGATGTATTTCATTTAATTCATTAAACAAATACATTTTACATGCATGTATAAAAGATTCCAACCCAACAAACAAATTTATACATAACCGTTACTTCATGCGAGCCCTCAGGAATAAGGTGGATAGGACACCCGCAGCGGCTCCTCTTGTTTTATGTTGAGAGGGAAGACATTTCATCTGTGCTGTATGTTACATGTTACACATACAGTACATTTGACAATAAAGTTTTATCCAATCCAATCCAATAGAGGACTCAGTTTAAACACAACTAAAAAATAGTCATCTAGTGATGATTGGTGATATTACAACTTAAAACTAGAGTCGACCCCTGCACACTTGCAGATTGTTTTTCTTTTACAAGATTTTTTTATCATTTTACAATATTTTATCAATTTATATCAATATATCATTTTTTATCATTTTACAATATTTTTTTATCATTTGGATTTTTTTTGTTAGATTGATTGTTAATCAACATTTTTTCAAAGATTTTTTTGGGAGGTTAAAAAAAGGAAAATACCAGAATGGTCACTCATTTTGACTTATTTCAACTTTAGATACAGTATTACTGTAGCTATGAAACATCTATGACTAGATTAATTTTTAATGTATTATCATTTTTTATATTGAATCAAAATTAAAAGAATAAATAAATTATTGTTTGACTCCCTTTTAAGACATAATACCTATTTAAATAAATCATTTTGTGAAATGCCAGTTTTTACCATGATAATTTATACTGTAGTATTACTATATTATTATACTACTAATTATAATTCTTACTCGTGTATTGCTGTATTACCGGTAATCATTTATTTTCAGACGTTTGGGGACCTTTAACAATGACAAACAGCAACTTCAAATGTGCTGAAAATAGGTGTTATTGAAACAGGCAGAGAAGCACCACACATTCTTTCCAGGCATGATTTATTGAAAACACACCAAATATATATTCTACAAACCATCATGTTTTTGTTATGTTGAACAAGCTTTATATTTGTATGTGGGTATTAGTAAAATTAAAGTAATACATTCTGTCACTGTGGCATCGCTGATGCTGGCTACTAAAGTTTTAGCAACTGAACTCTTCTAGGGGGGGGGAAAAACCCGAAATCATCTTGAACGAGTCTAACTTTTGCACTTTTGTAAACGTTTATTATACACTCTATTACAAGGCAGAAACCCAACGCCGATCTAAATTACTTGGGAAGGTGTGGGAGACAGAACAATACAAGCGCGTGATGGAAGGAGGCATAGGGGAGGCCGACAGTTTCTGGAAATCTGGCAGTTGGAGGGGAGGAATAACGTCATACAAAACACACATTTTTATCTAGCATGGAAAAAGATTAAGGCACATGATAGGCATACAACACGTTGGCTACTGAGATGTACGCTGATTTTGACAAACTTGAATCAGTTCTGTCCACACAGGGACGATTGATTCAACGTGTGCCTGTGTCTTTTTGTATTTAACAGTCCAGTTGTGTGGCTTTTCACTTGATCACTGTTTCACACAACCAGAAAGCCAATAAACTCTTTTAATGAATGTTAAATACAATTCCTTTGGTTGCGGTGCTGCAGAGGCAGTCAGAGACAGCCCGTGATGTCCCCCCCCCCCCCCCCCCCAAGATACTTCAGTACAGTCCAATGGAAACACAGTTTTGGGGGGACATTAAAAAAAAAAAAGAATGCAGGGTATATGTTTTTAACCTCTGGAATTAAGAGTTATACATTTATTTGTAGTTTATTGAATTTTACCACAACACACACCTTTGTAAACACTGTGTAAACGCAAGCTTTTATAAAATCACGTCACAAAGAAAAACATCAATGCAGGCACATGCCATTTGCCAGGAGGACACGAGTGATGCGGAATTTCCGTCTCCGGTATGTGCTGACTCAGAGAAACTGACGCTGGAGAACACACTAGCATGGATGTTTGTGTGTGGTATTACCAAGCACGAGGGAAATGGCAAATTTACTTGATGTCACTCTGTTTTTTTTTCAAGTCAACGTTGTCCACCCTGAAACTTTGTAAAAAATATATACTATGACTTCTTTTTTTTTTTCTGTCCTTGACTTTATACAGTGTGACCTTTCAGTTTGCCATTAAAGAGTTGTATCCATTCTGCTGTTCTTTTGCTCCATGTCGATGGATTAGTTGATATCACAAAAACAGAAAAAAACATGGCACTTAAAAAGAATATGAACATCTGTACACTTTTCTCATGCTGACAAGAATATTTTACTTCAAGAAGCACTCAGGAGTGCTTGATTGTAACACAGTAGGAAGAAAAATGAAGGAATAGCAAAAATTGTATTTATAACCTTTTTCATTTCATGACCTCCGACCCTTGACTCATAAAACCTGTATTTTGGTCTCATGAAACAACACTGCAATCATTGTTAAAATCCTTTTTGCTTACAATATATAAATAAGTGATGGCCTATGTAACTGGCACACCGATCCAATGTGTTTTCCAAGTAATGTGGTCATAACATATGAAGAGATCAGAAAATGGGTTAAGATCTTTTTTTTTCTTTAAACAAAATAATTATATTCTGTCTTCTCGCCACCAAGAAATATCTTTATAGACAAAAAAAGCCTTATTTCCTTTCATAAAAATAAAACAGAGAGTCATTGATTAGGAAACCCGAGAGACTGTGTTGTCAAGCTGACTGCTTTCCTACCATGGTGACGAACATCTGTGCAGGTGTTGTTCATTTACATCAAGCAGTTGTTGAGATGTTGCTCCATACGTTGCCCACTCACCATCACCTTCTATTATCCAGAGCACAACTTGCAGAATCCTCCCTTTCTAAATCAAACCTCGTATTTCCAAAGCATTCCAGTGCAGCTTTCTTGCAACACGGTGAACCAAATGAGCTGTGTGTGGGTTGATGAATTTTGGGGTGCATGTTTATCCACGATGCTTCAGCTTTCTTTCCCTTAACACCCCCGCCTGAACCCAAACTAACATCCAATGACATATTAATCAATCAACCCGCACCAGCCCACATCCAAAATACTAAACTCACACAACAAACTGAAATAACTGACAACATACCACCACTTCTGAAACGGCCAGATTTAAAATAAAGCCAAACCAAAAGTATTCCTCCTTGTCACTTGTTTCCTTTCAACACACCTTCATTTCCCCTTTGTCGTCCCCTCGTCTCAATCTCACATCCATTGCCATTGTCAACCTTGAATGCCTGGATGTCAACTGTAGATCACAACTAAGGTCAACACTGTAGAATTCACATGCTGTCCAGTGGGAATGTAGAAATGTAAAAGTAGTAGAAATAGTCACTCCATATCTTTTTTCATTGTTATCTTTTTTTTCTTTGAAAAGCAAAACTGCTGGCTGCTGCTGGGTAGTCGTCGTTCCGATCGTGATTGTTACTATTTTTTTCTAATCCTCAATCTGTACAAAGTTCTACTCCAAACAAGTTCCGTCTGAAATGGCAGTGGTGATGTGAGAGATCCTCCTGCGGTCTCACTCTGTCGCTGTTTTAAGCCTGCAGTGCATCAACAAAACAAGAAGAAACATATTAGGAGAAACATATAGATGGCTTAAAGAGGAGTTCAAGTAAACAAATATTTTTATTTTTTTATTTTTAGTTTAGCAACAATAGGTTCTATGCCCCCACTAGTCTAAACACCGTATCTTGCGGTGGTGGAATAAGAATTAAACAGATGAATCCACCTGTTTTCATCCAGTGCAGGGGGCTGCCATTTTGACTTTCTACCGCCCTCGGCTATTTGTTGAACTTGACGTCAAAGTGTCATCAGCCTTATTCCACCAAGGCAATATTATAATATACAGGTGGCGGTGATCAGATATTTTTTAAGCACTATATATAAATACAGCATCCTTTGTTAAGTTCAAATATTATCAAACTCATTAGTCCATTAACTGGCATGGGGGTTCAAGAGATACTTTTAATCACTCTGTGCATATCTTTCAGAGTTGTATCGGAGGACAAATGAGAGTGGCAAATCATTCCATCATTAGGGTGATGACCAGGTTGAAGATCTCGTGGGAGACTCTATATAAAGAAAATATAAATATAAAAAAAATATATAAAAAAAATATAATAATAGTATTATTATTTTTTCACTTCATTGTTATTATTAACATTAACATTATTTTTGATACCACCGCTACTGTATATATATATATATATTTTTTTTTTTTTGTGATACAGTAGGATGAAGATGGACATATGTAACAAAATACAGAGAGAATAGATGACGATGTGGCCTTTATGTGTCATGTCGCGAAAAAATAAAAATGAAGGTCAGACATGAAATTTCGGACACGTGAGTCAGTGGTCAGTAGACAGAATGAGGCACAAATAAAGATAATGCTGAGAGTAAAACACAGACTAACACTGTGGCAACAAGTGGGACACGAGGACATGAAAATGGCAGTCACTCTATGTGCAGGTCTTTTTCTATCGTTCTGTGTGCGTGCATGTGTGTGTGTAGGAGAGTAATTAATCATGTGACTCTCACAATGGGTGTGTGCATATTCTTTTTGGGTCTTTTGATTTAGGGTGCCTCGGAAGCATCCACGTGGACTGCTGACAAATGATCCCCCCTTCATCATTTTGTCACCAATTTCACCAAAGGCTGTCAAGGGAGGTAGCGAGTGGATCTCTGTGCACATTTCAAACAGGCAGCAGCTGCTGAATTGCAATCAGATTCAAAAACCTCTCTACTTCGGGTTACCTTCTCCAGAGCAGAGAGGTCCCGTTTTTTTTTTTAATGCTGAATTGTGGCTCCCTGAGGTGCCAAAATTGGGTCAGTAACAAAAGTGCATTACTAAAAGGGACACACACTAAGGAAATCACAACATGTAATGGGTTTCAAGAGCTGCATCAAATATTGGTCTTGTAGGTAGTATATCATAGTGATAGTTTTTAGCTAAATAAGTCACAAAATAAAGTTGTCATTCAGTTCAAAACAGACACAGCCAAAATAATAAACCGATTTTTTAAATGACTACCTCTTACCTCTCAAAACTGATCAGTATTATCTGTGTAAAGCTGTCCCTCTCTTTGCTACTGGTAGTTTCATGAAATTATTCATGTGTAGGCCTACACAATAACAATCTTAACATGCTGTCAATAACACCTGAATAAGACCCCAGGGCTACCCCATTTCTAACCCGAATATTCGCTCACGTGAACGCGATTTGAACGAGGCATTGATTTGGGTTTTGCGCATGGTCTTGCTCGATCTGCAAGGAATCTTGGTCTTTGTAGTACAGGAAGTACTTGCCCGCGCAGTGCCCTTGCAGTGGCGTGCCTAACTTTAATACATTGGTCCTTTTTACGTTATTTTCTGTCTCTGCAGCAACACACTTTTGGAGCACGAACATCCGCACTATTTTGTTAACATAATGATTTGTTGTTAGAGAGCTACTCTTTGTTGAGTGTTGTTACATAGTACCTGGATCTAGCATGCTAGGTTGGTATAAATTATGTGTAGCATCTTTAGGTTGTAAATGATAAAACTCTTAAGCGGTTAAAACACATTTTATAGAGTGAAATCAGTGAGCTGTGTGCATACAGTCCAACCGGGTGACACATTAAATGACGGTGCTCAGTGACAGAGACTCTGCAAGACATGATGCGTATGTGAGAGGAAATTAGATGGAATTCAGGAACAAACGAAGAATGAATAAGGACCGCTCAAGTCCAACTCAGGGGTGAGGGTGGTTACGTCGTGATTTTCTTTTTCAGACCTACCATGCATGCATTTAGACCCAGGAATCAACAGGCTGTGGCTTAACATCACAAGCGTCCACCAGACTGACCCCAGGCCTGTTACTCCTGATATAGTGTTTCCTACTTGTGTCATTCTGTGCAATAGGACGGGTTAACAAAAAAAAAAAAAAACAGAAAGCGAAAAAAAAGGAGGTCAATGCATTGGACCAATACACTCAAATATACACATGCAGCCAAGTACAGAGAAGCCAGTGTTAATTTCCTGCTGTACACAACTTACAAAGGGAAAGAAAACATACAGGACCAACATGCAAAAGAAAGAAGGAGAGATTAGTATTAATACATACAATTTGCACTGCTATCCGGAAAACCTGTGAGAGTTAAACGTTATTGGCACAAAAACCGTGCTGTTGCTTTGCTTTATTATACTGATTAACTTGCTGTTTATTTTGTCGCTTAATCAATGAATCAGATGAAAAAAAATAAAACGTTAGAATTTCCATCCCTTTATTCCAAAACAGGGTGTTATTTCAAATTGCCAGTACACAAACATAATTATGTTTTCAGAACTTGTGTGGTCCATTATGTCAGAAAAAAAAGCTACAATTTTGATCATCCCATTCCAAAGCAAAAGAAATTATTTTATTTTGCTTCAACATAAAAGATAATCAGTCTACCTTCATGGACGACGACAGCAATTAGATAATCTTGACTGGCACGTTTAAGTTGGCATTATTGTCAGACAAACATCTGTTATAGCCTCAGTCTTCTTATTGCCAAGGATCCGGTTGTTGCCATGAGAGGCAGTTGTCGGCAGCCATTTTAATCAATGCAAGCTTACTTCAGACTGCAAAAGCTTCCACTTAATTAACTACTGTAATGGCTCACAGATCTGAAGATATCCACAGCCCTGAGCTGCAAACGTTAGGGTTGGACAATATATCGAGAAAAAAAAAAAAGCGACGTCACAACGATGTCACATGCAATATGCGTATCGCAAAGACGAGTTCTTTCATTACATAATATAGATGTGATTGCTTTAGTTGTATGTTAAATATCATTTTCACAATATTGAACACCCATATTGCATATCACGTTTTTTTTTCCAAGTATCATGCAATCCTAGCAATCAGACAATTTCATCCTCTTGAAAGAATCTATCAGGTTAAAGTGCTCCAGTGAGGACAAGTAGAAACATAGAAAGAGAGCAAAAGAGAGAGCCAGTGAGAGACGAAGCAGGGAGGAAGAGAAGGACGTGAGAATATTTCAATGAGACATCGTTACTTGGTCCTCAATGCCCTCAATCCCCCAGGAGACAAAACACGTTCTGATGGTACCTTTAATGGCTCCCGCTCTGTCAGGTCCACTGAACTGTCGCCTGTCTTGTATTTGCAGTCTTTGTCCCTTTGGTCAATGCTGGAGTAACCATCTAATGAGGTCGGAGAAAGGTGGTCAACGCCATTGCACAAATGATGCATTCAGTTGCTTTTGTTGTACAGTATACTTTGGACATGAGACATGGGCTTATAACAATGTCAAGGTCGCCACAACAGCTACTACAACTTAATTAGCGCAATGTTTTATGATTTTTTACTCCTTTTTTTTTCCCATATCAATCTTCCATGGACCGGTTCTCTTGTCCCTGCCGTATTTATTTATTTATTTATTGACTGACAAAAGGCCATTTTCTGTCATCATTAGTTATAGGGTTACTACGAAATGCTTCGCAGGAATGACCCCAATCCTCTATCAATAGCCGCTTTGAAATTACGGCAAACTACACTATTATCAGCAGAAAGCGTGTCCACCATGCCTGAGCAACGTGCTGCGAGCAAGGCGAGGCTTTGCGTCGTCACACAAACTTTCTGTGAGATTTCAAATGAAATCCTGATGATTCATTTTTCAGTAGAAGAAGGTCACCGGGCATCCATTTTGAGCATGATTATTATTTGGCATCGAGGAATCATTTAATCCACTGGTGTCAAACGCAAGGCCCGGGGGCCAGATCTGGCCCACCACATCATTTTACGTGGCCCGCAAAAGCAGATCAAACATGTCAACTTCCATGATGCTTTCTAAAATGTCTACCAAAAATGTTAACTTTCATATGTTATAAATAAGAGAGATATTCTAAGCATTTACTTGTTACCAACCCCCTCACGATAGGAACTTAAACAGGAGTTTAATCAACCGTTATTCTTGATTTCTCAATATGGTTTCAGTCGTAACGGCCCTCCAAGGGAAATGGTAACTAAAAAAATTTGGCCGGCGACATAAGATTAGTTTGACACCCCCTTTAATCAGTCACTGAAACCATTAGAAATAATGCACAGATGATTTGGACCATTCGGTGAGAATATTCAAACACTTTGGTATCTTTGCTGCATTCAGTGGATGAGACGGTGTACTTTCAAAACCAAGCAGCCGGCACACTTAAACAAGTGATTATCATGCTGTTTCGATGTGATGATCAGGTGAAACTACCCGAGCACGCAATGTTTGCACTTATTTCTACGTGGTGGAAATAGGTTGGCTCAACATTATGCTTAACCTTTTAGGTCATGCACTCAATTTAAAGATATTACACTGAGCTCTCACGAAATGGAAAACATACTTATGTGAGTTCCATATTTACATTGGAAATGAAATGTTTGATTTGACTATACTCATCATCCAGGAGAACAGGGAGGATGGAAGGTAGATAAATCTTCATTTAAAAAAATGTTTAAACACAGGTTTAACCAACAAAGAAGAGCAGATTTGCTGTATGTATGATATTGTGAGAGTGTAGTGAACCCCTTTATTTTTGGGTAGCCCAGACTATGCAAACATCTTATCGAGAGAGGGGCCCTACACACAGCAGCAATCAGCACCACACCTATAGACCCACATGCAGCCACCATGTTGAGATCACGATTTTTGACTTTTAGAGCAAAATCCTCCTCTTGGCAATGGTTCAAGGGAATGTCGAATTCGCTTTAAATGGAGAAGGGTGAAGGGGAAAAAAGAGCGGTCTGAGTGGTGCTGGCACTCTGCCTGATGACAATAATGCAGTCTGCCTTTTACCGGGACCCAGCTCCTCCATCGCTGTTATACCATCACCACCACATTTCCGGGTGCCACTCATATGCTCTTTGTACACGTGCTATATGCGTACCTACAAGCTAGTGAGCCAAAATGATGCTTTTCAAAGAAATAGGTCTCGGTTGGTGACCGATAAGCGCGGGGGTAGGCTATGATTCACATCGACCTATATGGATGGATGGATTCGATGCAAAAAAAGAAGGCAGTAAGGATTAAGATTTGAAGCAACATTCCTACAATTCTTTTGACTCCTCTGTCAGCGATGTTTGCTGCTCGGCCAGTGTCCACCACATTGCCATAAATACTAATTAGTAAGTATTCAGATTTTTGTGTTGTTGAGACAGAATTTCAATTCATTACACCTGACCTGATTTCATTAACATTAATTAGGGTGGGGGGGAGGTGAAGAAGAAGAAAAAGAAACGTTTGGGTCCAACAATCAACAGAACATTTTCCGAACCACCTCTTAATACCTGCCTGATATCAGATCAGATGCATATGAACTGCAAGTGATGATCACAACGCGAGTGTGTGTGTGTGTGTGTGTGTGTAATAATTAATAAAAATAATTAATGGAAGTTAATATTCATGACCTGTTCAGAGACTTTAATTAGAATGAAGAGCCTTTAAGTTACAGTCGCTTTGTCAGTTTCGGTCTCTTAATAGGATTTGTTCACAATACAGCGACATTGAATATATATGCTTCAAATTAGAAAGTAGACCCTCGACGTGATCAATTTTAATTCCTTCAAATATGTCATGGAGATTAGTTGTGTGTGTGTGTGTGCGTGAGAGAGAGAGAGAGAGAGAGAGAGAGAATTAAAAATGAATGCCAGCTAATTTTGCCATGAAGCCTTTTGTGGTTGTCATTGCTTTGTTTATTTATATATTTATCCTGAACATCTGAAAAGATCTGTCTAACCTTGATTCTTCTCCATAAGGGGCAGAGTTGTATCATCATAACCGGGTTTGCCATTCTTGGTTCCTTTTGGGGTTGTTGTCACCATGGGCTGAAAGAGAATTGTTGTTCCACATTTTATTATTACTGCATATTTTACGGGCAAATAAAATGCCATTCAGTTACTTGGTGAAAGTCCTTAGAGAAATTTATGGATATTCACAATCATGAAGGTCGTTACAGATGTACTGTGTATCAGCTCCCATCAGTTTCTTTGTTGGGTACAACAACACAAGCTAATGAAATCCAGTTATAGAGCCGCATCGAGCATATTGCCTTTAAAAAGACAGTGTTACTAGTTTGCCACTCTCATTTAGCTACAGTAAACAGTAAAGTAACCCAATTATTTGAAATAATCAGTGTGATGCATTGCAGTTTTTGACTGAGCACAATTATAGATAGCCTATCAATAAAATAATTCATTGTGCTAACTAAAACCGATGAATAAAATTTTGTAACAGCATGATTTTTGTGTATATTTTTTAAATTTTAAGTTCAGTTTGAAGGGCATAGAAATTTTATGTGAAAGATAACATCCACGGACATATGGTGTACCTGAAAATGGCTCTTGTTCCAGCCATCCTTTGTCAAAGCATTTCTTAGTTCCTTATAACTCCACACGGTCTGCAGCACATGAGATGCGGCCTTTGTTTCTCTGGCTGATTGGCTGCGCGGGCAAGAAAACAAGTGGAAATAAATCACAAAATGCCCGAGAGAGAGAGAGAGAGAGTCATAACGTCCCTCGACTGTACCTCCACCCGAGTGACATGAAAAGTGTGCTACCAACAATCGAGCTAGTACTTGGAGTGTCTCCAGGCACTTTGTTTTCAATTCCAAGGCTTTAATGAGATGCTTGTGAACCACCAGCATTAATTACACCTAAAAAAGCTCTAACTTGAAAGAAACACAATCTCATTAGATGTGAAAAGACACATAAGTAGTTGGTCTGTGGATAAACTGTCTCTACTCATTTAAAGTGGCTCTTTGTGTGATCAATACTTTGTCACAGAAACACTCAACGTTGACAAGGGCATCTATGAAGAGTGTGGTAAAAATGTTTTAGAAAGCTGTGACGCTGCTTTGAATATCTCCCTTCATATACGATTGCCAAGATGATGGATTGCTGGACAGATGGATGGAGTGTGTTTGCATGAGAGAGAGCGGGAGAGGGAGAGAAAGAGAAAGATAGAAGAGAATATATTGCTGCTCCATGGGCATGAAATACAATACTTCCTATGAGTAAAAAGATAAAGTGTCAACAATAAATTGAATCTTTGGCAAATTTGGAACATCTGCATATAATATTGAAAACATAGATATATACAGTTCTGCTGACTTTTATGGTGTGTACAGCAGACTAACTAGAAGGGAAATTAGTTGACTTGTCGACTAAACTACTCCTCTACTAGGTTTGAGCGTGATGTCAACTAGTCGCCAATCGAGTTTTTGGCGGCAGAGGAAGAGGCAGAGGATCTTACAGTATCAGACGAGTGTGCTGAAATTGTTTAGTTTGCGATGTTAACTGATTTAAATTGTCTTCCATTTCTTCATGTGTAGTTTTGTCAAATGTAAGTAAATGTGAGAAAAGCCAAGCTCCAACAGGAGCTTGACCAATCTTTCAAAGTGGAAGAAGAGTGAGGAGTTCCATTGCACACAAATGAGTCCATGATTATTTGCAAACGCTTAATTCCCATCATGCAGAACGCGCTGGTGTGGTGTGCAAATGTTAACATAATCTCGATGTATGAGCTGTGGTGTGAATATAGATGACTGAAAAGCATTAGCCCCTCCTGAAATGTTTTAAAAGCTTTAGAGCTATGCTGAAAAAGGTATCAAAGACACAATGAAACATTTTAGTCCATCTCATATGTGTGATCTTTGATAAATCCACATGCTGATGGAACAGAAAGAGACATATAGGGCACCTGGTCCGGTTGATGGCGACGAGCTTTTCGATGGCCTGGGCCTGAATAAGAGATCGGGCGTTTTCGGAACTGTCTGTGACAATCTCGTGGATGGTGTTGAGGATGGCCACCACAGTATCCTCCTCCAAATTCTTGGCTGGCCGCTGCTGGCCGCTGGGCAAATTACTGACCAAGTCCCGCATTGCATAACTTCCTATTAATAAATAATAATTACAAAAAAAAGTTATTCCCGATGAAAAATAATTGGAAATGTGGTTCCAAATGTACAATTCGATGTTTAGTACACAGAAGTCTATTTATAGCCATTCATCAGAAATTATCAGGTAGGTTGTTGCTTGTTGATCAATAAAATATCTTCCAACATTTTACTCAACCATGAAAACACATGAAAAAAAAGAAAAACAAAACGACACAAAATCCACACAGTATTGAGTATGTGTGTGTACTTCCACACTGGCTTGAGTGTTTACCAATTAGGTCCTTGTTGCGGCGGTCGATGGAGAGGTTGCGCAGGGCGATAGCCACAGCTCGGACTACCTTGTCAGAGTCGGAGCGCAACAGCTCCACCAGTATAGGGAGACCTTTCTCTTTACGCACTGTGGCCCGGATGTAGTTGGACCACTGGGGGAGGGACAGAGGGCCAGAAATGAGCACGTGTTATACTTTGAACAATCACTTTTTTGGGGGTGGCACAGAGTGCCCGACAAAATTGTAGGCACAACTGGACAATGTTCTTTGGATATCTGACAACACTGCAATAATATATTAAACACACCGTCTCGACTAATTCAAACTACAACACAGGGACTTTAAATTTGTCCAAATTCTACCATGACATTTTTGTAAAATAATAGATACATTAGATGTGAAAGACAAAAGAGAAAAAGAGTTGTATTTAAACCTATCCTTGGAAAGTAATCTGTTAGATAGATTGGAGCCACAAGATGGCAGTAGTTTCACGTGAAAACACCAATAAGGTGGTTTAAGGTTTGAATTTTGAGAACCAGATCAGCCCAAGGAGAGAGCACACAGGCTTAGTCCAGCAGCCCGATGTGACAAATGTATAAGCAGCTCTATTTGCTGCTGAATCAAACCTGGGGACCTGCTGATCGGCTTCCACGGGGGGGGGGGGGGGGGGGGGGGGCAAAGGAGAAAAGGATTTGTCCTCAAAATGACCACCTTTACTAGGAATCACACCAGCGCAACGAATGAGAGGATAAAATGTGACAATAAGCGATGAATTAAAATTAACCACTTATTTGATTATTACAAACTCGCTGGGGTTGTCTTCTGATGACAAGATCATATGACTGAAAGATCTCACTGCCCTGATGGCTGCTGTGGGCTAAATACACGTGTATTAAAAAAATAGCATCGTCTTTGATGGAATCTACAAAAATAGCCTCTTTCCAGTTCATAATTCACAGCCGCTTTCAAACCAGGCACTCTCATCTCATCAGGAATCAATGTCTGATCCTGGCCACGGATCAATAGGAGCACCATTAGTTTTTTTTTTTTTTTTTTTTTTTAAACAATTACAGGAAAAGTGCTTTTGGACGTTTCCCAAACATTTATCAACTATGTCCCAATTTTGTCAAATATAATAAAAATAAAAAGAAAGAAAGAAAACCATCGTAGTTAGGGCTGGAAGATTAATCGAAATTCAAACATTCAAACGACGCGGCGTGTGTACAAGTTCTCGACATTGTGAATGTACCATTTTGCACGTGTTGCAATCTTGTAGTGTGTGTGATTCTGTCGTCGATCCCAGGTAACCCCAGTGTAAACCCATCCATCCATCCATTTTCCGAACCGCTTGATCCTCACTAGGGTCGCGGGGGGTGCTGGAGCCTATCCCAGCCGTCTTCGGGCAGTAGGCGGGGGACACTCTGAATCAGTTGCCAGCCAATCGCAGGGCACACAGAGACGAATAACCATCCACGCCCAGGGACAATTTAGAGCTTCCAAACAACCTGCCACGCATGTTTTTGGAATGTGGGAGGAAACCGGAGCACCTGGAGAAAACCCACGCAGGCCCGGGGAGAACATGCAAACTCCACACAGGGAGGCCGGAGCTGGAATCGAACCCGGTACCTCTGCACTGTGAAGCCGACGTGCTAACCACTGGACTACCGGGCCGCCCTGATTCAGTGTAAACCCATAAAATAAATATGATAAAGAGATAAGGGTGATGATTATTCAAGGTTTCAATGTGTGCTGAAATGGAAGGCACCAAAGGTGTGGATGTAGCAGAATGAAAATGCAAGAGGCTTGAATTTGACATTATATTTCCAAGGTCAGTTTGTACTTGACAGAAAGAATAGAGTGTACAAGAATAAAGTGTTCAACGTGCAGGGATAAATGGGCATGAGGCTGTGATGATAGTTTCGAGTAGTAATACTAAATATAATTTATGAATACTCATTTTAGTAATTGCGGTTTCAATCTCAATCAATCGTGATTATGCTTTTTTTCCAAAATCATCCAGCACTAAATGTGATTATAAAAATAAATATGACAAACTTGGTGTCTGGTGTACCATCCCCACACCCTTGCACTCACAGTCCATTGCCCAGCACCAAGGTTCTGCAGAGCCCCAGCAGCAGCCTCCAGGGTGTTGAAGTTTTGGCTCTCGGTAAGCAGCGATAAATAGAGTCTCACCACTTCTGGTTGATAAAGAAGCTCGAAACCTAGAAGCAGACATACGCATGATTAGGACTCCTAAAAAGATAGCCTTGGCATCAGATATTTGCCAAACCCCGCCAGTAATTCTTTGACGCGACATCGCCGCTAACAATGGTATTCAAGTTTAATGACGGAGAAGGAGAACACCAGGAGAAGATTATCGATCCGACAAGCCCAGAGTTTGGGATGCTTTGATTTCGCTTGCACAAAACACATCCACCACCGTTAATCATTAGGCCTCCCTGTGATGGGAACATAATAAACATTATCAGCTATTAGACAAGGCAGACGTGGGGATGGACAGGCAAACCGGCACGGAATCTCAAAGCCCGCAGTGATTTTCCAAGTGACACACAAATGAGATTTCGGACAGTATTAGCCGTCAAGGTCATTCAGAAGTGTCCACATTACATTATTATTAATAAAAGCATCACACTAGTGTGTGGAAGCTGAAGTCAATTTCATTATCTCCTGTACAATGACAGGATATTCTATTCAACTGTAAAAAGCACAACCTATTTGTACACATTAAGGGTGTACATAAAGCGCCTCAAAGCAACACCAAAGCACTTAGCAGATCCATGTATGTTTCTTGTTTAACAGAGGCAGATGGTGGACTCAATAGCAAACAGAGAAATGAATGGATGAAATAAAAACCTGGAGTGTGGCCGGGGGAGCGCTGCTATTAGAAATTGTGACTTCAGCAGACATGTGCAGACCACTCACTGCTGATGCAGACACAACAAAATAAACATTTGATCAAAAACATCCTATTATTCACAAGAGGAAAGGGAGAGTTTGCAATTGGTCTCCTGGCTCAAATTAGAAAATATGATCCGAGAGTATGTCCTCTATTGACAATGTCTTTTAGGTTCTATTTAAAAGCTCCTATATTTTTGTATGGGTAGGGATATACAGTATAGTAACCTTTTGGTAGACATAAACATCATACCAGAGGCAAGTGTATTTCTAGAGTTATAAGGGAGCTGGAGGATAATGCATGAGACTAACATGCAAAGAATCACTCAAGCTTCATTTTAAAAGTTGGCCTTAACATGACACACCCGAGAATCTCAAGAGCTTCACAATATTAAGTCCTAAAACAAACACCTTATTTGTACAAGCACTGCACGCAGTTCTGGAAAAAAAAAAAGGAGCAGCAACTGGTAAAAATGTAATGGATTATCCGATACGGGAATATGACACTCTAAATCAACTCTTCGCTCACACAAACAGCACCCAGACACTGCCATTGGCATTCCTGTGGGGTGGTTTCATTGCAAAAACACCCGGAACTCTAATAATACACCCAGACATGGCGCCACAAACACGAGGGCCATTGCTTGTCACAAAGTGATTCTCATCAGTCAAACAGGTACAAGCCTCAGCCTCAAAACAATCGCTCTGCAGTTTTGTTTTGCTCTCTGGGGGGAGAAATGGAGGTAGAGCATCAAGATGAGTGACAGATGGAAAAACAAACAACAGGACAGAAAATAATCCTTCTATCTTGGAACAGACTTAACCTTTGCAGTCCTGACTTACAGTTATCTCAAACATTAGTCACATATATTTTTTTTCTCTCACTTTGGCAGGGGCAGAATGTTGAAGACTGCGTAACAAGACATACTTGAACACACGTTTTTTTTTCCCTTGTTGTTTTTAACTGTACCGCATGTATTGTTTCAGTTGGCAAAACTGGAGCCGTTGACTCTCCACTCTCACGCCACATTTGCATCCCCTGCACATTTGACCCCACCAGCTTGCTTTCATGTCTTCATCCAAATTGATGTAGCCACATGGGAAACTAATGAAGAGACTTGAAGGGTAGAGCCACAGAAAGGCAACGACTTACGGTGTCATTACAAGAGCTGTGCGCTGCTTGTTGAATAAGGGCACTGCTAGGCTCCTTACATACCAAATGATCAGTTGTGGAACTCTGTAAACAAAACTAAGTCAATTGGTAAGATCTTTAGGGTTTTAAGAAAGCCACCTGTTTTACCTGAGCCACCTCATCTTGAGGGGGATAACAATTAGGGATGGAGCTCATCAGAATATACATCTAGTTATTTGACATGAAAGTGTCACGGTTCGGACGAACCGAATAATGCTTTTGTGTCCCAGAAGAGTAGATGCCAGACAAAACTCCGTAATAAAAATATTTAACACAAAAACGCACCGACAAATTAGAAACATAAAGCGCTGGTCAAATAAGGACCAGAAAAATACAAACAATACGATTAACCAAAAGCGCTTGGTAAAAAGGCAAGGAAGAAAATAACCCGAGACTACAAATGAAATGCAAAGTACTCAATTCACGTCAGCAATGAACAAATAACAAAAACAAAAACTATCTGCTGGCGAAGCCAAGAACAGAAACATGACAGAAAGTAAACCTGCTATCATGCGGTTCGTCTTTTGCTTCCCGAATGTATCACAGATTTGAAAGTGATTGTGTTTTTTTTGGGCTTTTTACAAAAGACAGACAAGTTGTGCACCTTCAGTCAACATGACAGTAATTTTTGGGGGGTATATTTAGAATGTAAACTATATCGGCAATTGCATGTTGTATGAGGCAACTGGCATTATATCTGGGTGTTTACTAATCATACATTTTTCCTATGCCCGACCTGTCATGTCAATGATCCTACAAATAGTGAGTTTGGACTGTCTAACAATTAGTGTCTGCAAATTCAACACTTCAACTATTTTCTGCAGGGGTCCCCAACATGGTGGTCAAGAGGACACTCTGATTTCCGCAGTTTTTTTAGAAGTGAGCTTTTAAAAATGTGAACATTGGCAGAGATTTCTAGAAATAGTGTGGTGTATATTGACATTTATCTGTTCCCCAATTATGATGGCAAATTATCAAAATGGTTAGTGTTATTAGTCATTAAAAAACCTAATTATATAATTAATGAAGGTAATTTGAGCAAATTTGTTATTTCAAAAGTGTGTATCAAACTGGTAGCGATTCACATGAATCAGTTGCCAAGAAGTAGTTCGAAGCTTCAAAAAGGTTGGTTACTCCTGCCTTACTCTTTAGTGTAGGGTTGTTATGATTTCACTTGCAACGTTTATGCATCAATGTGTTGCACTAAATTTGTAATGTATGTTAAATCTAGATGTGAGTCAGACAAAAGTTTTGTATTACAAACTGTATTTCGAGAGCTCTGCTATCATGTATATTGTGGTAAAGCCCCTGGTTAGAATGTGGGCTTCATAGAACACAAACTCTGACCCAAGTATGCTGAATCAATTTAGAGCATCCAAGTATCCCCAACCAAAGTTCGATTGAAGCTTATCTTAAAAAAAAACAAAAAACAGTTTGTCTTCAAAGGTATGCCTCCTACATTCCCCTTCACATGTACAGCAAGCAGGAGTCAAAGCTTCATTCCATCCCCTGGTACCCATTTGGACGGTCCTGTAGATTGGCACCTCTACAGGCAGCCCCAGGGCCGGGGACATTAGCATAACCGTACTGCAGTTGGCCTAGGTTTTGTTGGATGCTGACAAAGGAAAGCGGAAAGCGACTGCAAGACTGTGTCTTACACAGCTGCCCATCAGCTTCGGGTCACAAAGATGCCCTGGTGTGATGGGATGGTTGAGGGGAAGTGACAGTTGGGGGATGAGTTATAGAGTGCCAAACGAGACAAATAGACAGCTCAGACCCCCTATCTTGTACTTTCTCCAAATCCGCCTTTCAACATCAGGTGTCAATCGCCACTTTGACCAAAAATTCCAGCCAATGAAAGGCCGTTTTAGCACAACGGGAAACCATTGTAGCTCGCTGTTGCTGCAGTGACAGCTTAGTACAGGGGTGGGCAAACTACGGCCCGCGGGCCGGATCCGGCCCATTGGTCTTTTTAATCCGGCCCGCCGAAGATTGGTGCACAATTAAGGTTTGATTGCATTCATTTCGTTTGGACTTGTAATGACAGGTATTTCAACACCAGGTGGCGCAGTTACTTGCAGAGCACAGGGAGGGAGGGGAAGACGAAGAAAGAGGGAGAGAGTAATGACCATGGAAGGGAAAGTGATAGGTATCTGATTAAACGAAGCGGGTAACAAAGTACGAAACATTCAGGAGACGCCTGGAGTCTGAAAGACTCAAATCTACGAGACTTTGACAAACAAGGAAGCGATTCTTACTCAGTCCGATTCTGGCAATTTCCATGCTCAGAGTGAATTGCTTGTGGCTCGAGTAAATGAACATTTCCTCGAATGGTTTGATTGTTATCATGTTAAAAACTTTCCGCAAACTGGACCGCTAATAAGAGTCGGAGAGCAGTCAAATGTGTAGAGCGTGAACAACAGGGGGGTCAGTACACATCCTTGAGGAGAACCAGTGCTGAGTGTGATGGTGGAGGAGAATGTTACACTATTACTGGCATACATAGGCATTGTGCTATCTTCTTTATTTTCTATCTATTTCTAACTTTTGGCCCGGCCCTCCACAATATTTTCTGCTTCTCATTTGGCCCCCCCGGGAAAATAATTGCCCACCCCTGGCTTAGTACTTCACAATCAAATCCTACTGTGGGATTTTTTAACCAAGCAGGACAAACTGACGAAAGTAGCCAAAAACACGCAGAGAAGGTGACTTTAAACTGAAAGGATGGTCCAAACACTATTGATAAAATCCAAGAGTACTACTTCATATTGATTTATACATATTCCGTGCGCTCAAAACTTGACTCGTTTTTCCAGTGTCTCTAGCTGTGGGGTCCACAAATGTGTTGCCACCAACACAATGTAGTTCAATCGCTTATTAAGTCTAAAATAAAAACGACTTAATTATGCTGACAATGCAACGGCGCCTGTTGCGAGCATTTAGCAGTGGCTCCTGTGTTGGCGGATCCAGCACTGAAACCAACTGTGTATTTGGTAATGTTTTCACAGAATGACAAAAGTTGAAACGTGAAACATGAAAGAATGTAAGAATCTGCTTCCATAATCGCACCATTTAGTTTGCAGATTTCTTGTTTGTTTTCCCCCCTTGTTACGATTCATGTGGTTATGAACTCTGGTGCCTACCAATTATGAACTCTGGTGGCTACCAATTCAACCGGTTGGACTGGTAACTTCAAAATACTCCTCTTCACATTCAAAGCCATCCATAACCTTGCCCCCCCCCCCCCCCCCATCTGTCGGACCTTCTTCAAATTTCCGTTCCCTCTCATTCCCTCAGGTCCTCAGCCTCCCTCCACCTCTGCCCGCCTCAGCACGATGGGGTGCAGAGCTTTCAGCCGCTCTGACCCCAAACCCTGGAACTCACTCCCACCCGACATCCGTAATATTGACTATCTTCCCATATTCAAAACTCATCTCAAAACCCACCTATTGAAAATTGCATATCCAGTTTAAACTCATCCCTTTTTATTATTTATAATTTTATCTGTGGTTTTATTGCGCTTTTTTATTGTAAAGTGTCCTTGGGTATTTTGAAAGGCGCTTATAAATAAAATGTATTATTATTATTATTATTAGTTCAAAGAAATTCTAATGCATTCAGTTGTGGTGAGACCTTGAACTGATACAATTGGCAAATTGTGACGGATGAAATCCCTGACGAAATATTTAATTGTTGGTAAATATGTATCCACTTGGCATGTCATCATGCTTAATGTTTGCTGCCATATTTTGTTCATACACTCGATAGAATGCATGTTTCTTAACATCTCTGCAGGAGCACTCCTCTGTTTGCCGGTGTACTCGATCCTAAATACTCCAACATTGTTTGTCATCATAATATTGCGCTTTCAGTGGACCAGTAATAATAATAAAAAGAAGAAGAAGAATAACAAGAATAATTACACACTCATAAACCAACGGGAGGCTGTTGCCACGCAAGACACCGCCAGGTCCATTGGGATCAACTTAGAGTTGAGTATCTCGCTGAAGGACACTTCGAGGTGGTCACAAGGGTTTAAGATCGAACTCACAACCTTCGGGTTGGGAGACGACTGCTCTAGCATTGAGCCACGTCGCCGCAAAAAGGAGAAAAATGTGTAAATCCATCCATGCAGACAGACAGATAAATATATACAAACCGAATCATCTTTCAGTTCTCGTCTATATTTCTTTCAGCGCTATATAAATGTTATAATAAATACCGGGTATATGTCAAGTATATCATAATTGACATACAGTATACTCGATTCAATGTAATCTCAGGAAATGTTAAAGTCCCCAAAAAGCGCACACGCCTCAACTATGAATTTACCGCCCCCTAGGATGCCTATTAGAGTAACAAAATCAGCACGAATCTGATTATTATGCTGGGCAAATGCTGAATCCTGATTAAGAAGCACGCTGATTTCCCATCCCCCTTGACTCTGCCGGAGTGGTGCACCAGAACCTTCCCTCCGGTCCCTCTCTCTCCGAGTGGACCGAGCATTCAGAATGCACGATGCCTGTTGTGATGGTGGCTGACAGTGAAAGGATTTGCTGTCTCTGGATTGGTGTCAGCAAGCATCCCACATTTAATGCTCGTTCCCATCAACCCATCACATACTTAAGTGTGATGGATAGTTTGGATTAACTCATGTGTAGAGAATGACAATCCCTGCTGTGTACGCTTTATGTCCGGCCTTATAGCAATGTTTCTCTGTTCTCACATTAACATTTGATAGAGTGAGGATGTTAAATAAAAGCAAACTAAAGCACCTTCAGAAGGCGTGCTGGGATTATTTTTCCTGTTCAAATCAATTGATTCTTCCCCCCTCCCCCATGCCTTGATTTGGACCACCTGTGGACATTGGCTTAAATACAGCAAAGTATTCAGCCAAATGAAAGTATGCTGCGTGACCTCTCGTATAATACCAGTACAAATACACCCAGCATGTGGTCAACTGCAAAGCTCATATTTCAGTACATCACAATTTAATATGTTTAAAAAAATGCACCCAATAGAAATACAGTAGTTTGAACATAATGTTACCGATTGGACAAGGGTTTTGGTCCACAGGTGTGTGTTGATTGCGAAATTAAAAGGCTGAATGCTTATAGTCCTGTCAGAGAAGACTGGCTGTGGTTTTGACTGTTTTGAAAAAAAAAAGCATTTCATGTTTCTTTGCTTCCTGCTCACTTCCCTCACACAAAGCTACAACTGCTTAAAAATGTGCATGTTTCCTGTCTTTCTGATCTGAGCAACCAGATTCGACCAAGTACTGGTTCGTTTCTGTAAAGATTATTTTTTCTTGTCTCAATGAATGAAAATTGTGAGCACCGACATAGAGTAAGTCTTTTGCCCGGACATACTTCTGTCAAGTGACTGGTTGACAAAGAATCATCATTTTTAAGTGACAACCAACAGACATAGAACTGAAAGACCAGAAAACCCACAACTCTTGCAGTGCGTATTGTCTACCAAAATGTGAGCAACATACTTCATTCATAACATAATTTCTCTCCTTTTTTAATTTAATTAGGATCGCGTTAAATGACTTCACTTGTGTGAAACTCAATTTGCTATTTTTTGGAATTTGTGACCTGCCTGGCAAAAAAACTTGGGAATGACTTGACTTGACTTGGGACTTGATATCAAAGTCACTTGAACTACATGACTTGACAAGTCATCTTGTTTGTAGTTTGAAATCTGCATTTTAACACAGTTTGCCATTTTATGAAGAAATGCAATCACTAATGAAAATTTTTGTTTTAATTCCTGCCAACTCAGTCAGTGTCACTTGTTGGTGTGGAGTGACGAACTAAAGGCTCACAGCAATGGAAGCAACTCCGAAAATCATTCATTTGAATGAAGGGATTATTTTGCCGATGATGTTGGCAAAAATAGGATAGTATAGATTGCACCTAACGGAATGAAGACACACCAGCTACAACTTAATTTGTCATTACAGCACCCAAAAAGTTAAACAAACATCAGTTTAGCTTGGGATGCAAACACTTGTTTGGGACCAGTCAAAAAATATGTAGTTGTGAACATTTAAATCCATCAAAGTCACAAAATTATGGGTGGGATGGTTTGAAAAAACTGGCCCTACCATTCGTTTCGAATGTGGCGTTTCCGTTCGCATAGTCACGCCCCTCCGCCCTCTATTTAACAACATACTGTATCTTGTGACTGAGCAAGATTTCAAGACATGACTTATACGACTTGAACCAAGTAATGACTTGGCATGACTTGATTCATGTTTTTTTTGTTTGTTTGTTTTTTGGCTACAGTGACTTGAGGCTTGAAGGTTGTTGAATTGAATTGAATTGAATTGAATACAACTTTATTGTCAAATCGTGTCATCAAATGTGTGTCGTCAAATTGTGACTTGAAACTCATCACTTGCACATACTGTATGTGACTTACTCCCATCTCTGGAGTTTGGTGATCTAAACTATTCCATAGCAACCCAAAGTTCATCATAATGCTTGTTGGTTATCAAATTCATGACTGTGTTGTGAGAAAAACTCAGGCCGGGTATGACACAGTTACTCCCCCTGGGGAACCTAACAATGTAAACTCCTGTGGATTCCTTCAATAACAAGGACAGACAATTGAGGGTTGAGAACATTTGGAGAACTTGATTACTGCGATATGCTCAGTGAAATTTATGCATCACCATAGCGATGTACGATAATGACCTTTTTTCTAAGCCTATGTAAATGAATGCTACATGTATCACCACATATAAAGCTGCAATGACTTCATTCCACTAAAAATGTTTTGTGCAGCCACATTGCAATAGTAGTCTAGCTTAAAATGCATGATTTTTTAAAACTTCTTTTGGCCTCATTATCACTATTTTTCACGACTGCCAGTGAGGAAACCTGCGTGGCACGGGTTAGGGTTCGGAGAATGTGAACAATGTATAACGTATTAGTCATGAAGCTTTTTTTTTTTTTTTTCTGTGGTGGCATTACCAAAAATAGAGCAAAGAATGTGACAGACATGTTGCGAGTGTGGGGCTTTTCGGAATTACACCAGATGGTAATATGTTGCTCAATGGGGACAATCAATGAACAGTTACCCTGTCTATGGATCAAACAAACAAAAAAATGCATGTTCCCTGTTTTCCTGTACATGATGAGGATACGATCCGTTTGTCTTTTATTTTATTTCTTTAACTTGTGTGCATGTGTTTTTTGATCCATATGTCCAGTCATGGAGCGTTCATGCGGCTGTCACAGTAATTAAGTCTCACCTTTGTATGAACTGTGACAAAAGGAGGAAGGGAGGCAGAAGGGGTGAATTTTGGGGAGGCATCTCTGGTGCATAACTGATGTATTTAGTCTGAACAAGAGAGTGAGAGGTTTACTGCAGCAACCGATACAGCTGCAAGATCCAACGTCAGCGTTTTCAGTCTTGGTGTGAAATTCTACCCACAAAAACAGAGAAGCGACGGTATGTGACACTGCTCCTTGGAATTTGGAGCGCACAATCTATCATTTACAATATTCTTTTTTGAAATGACATGAACTGCAGATGTAGTAGTTTTCTTCCCATGCGCTATAATTGTACCACTCTGGAGGCTTGGCATTAATAGGCGCAAAAATGCTTTATCTTGGAAAAAGAACAAAAAAAAAGGATCTTCCTGAACAAATGGTCTCACTGCACCAGGACGTTCATCATGCCTCGGGGTGGGGGAGGAGTGGTGATTTTGTTTCGAAGAATCAGATTCATGTCAGTGCGCCTTTTAGTGAAATGGAACAATAGAAGCGTGGCTCACGTTTTCTTAATTCAATCGAGCCTCACACTTTTCAGCGCAACAGAGAGCTCATCAACGCTGCAGCACGGGAGTCTGTGTTCATTATTCCACAAATAGAGATCTCCTGTGGGATGATAACAAAGAGGGTTATGCAATACGATACAGAACTGTTTGTCAGCGCTAAGACCTCTTCACAAATTAAACACTCTTGTCTTGCAAGACAAAGCAGTGAGACGCATTACACAGCTGTTGTCAATTGAAGAAAACAAAACAAAAAAAGAAATTCTCAAAATACAATGCGTGATTCTCGGCAGAACAATGGAAAACGTTGCCAAGGGGAAAGTGAAAAAGCAAGAAGGCAAACAGGCGGCGGCCTTTCTAACATGATACCTAATTGCTTCGATGACTGAACGCAATTGGAGAGAGAAAACTCATCACATCACTTTTAGTGGCATTGCAGCATCGATGCTCACTCCTGGCTGCTGAAGCTCATCTTAAAACAGTCGCATACTCTGAGAGGCACGAAATGGCGACAAGCCAAACATTGGAGAGAGATGGTATGTATGGTAATGTTTCCACATTCGCTCAATCGCAAACAGCACCAGTGTTGTCTGGTTCACTCTGGTACGGTATGTTTTGTTGTTGTTGTCCATCCATCCATCCATTTTCTGAACCGCTTGATCCTCACTAGGGTCACGGGGGGTGCTGGAGCCTATCCCAGCTGTCTTCGGGCAGTAGGCGGGGGACACCCTGAATCGGTTGCCAGCCAATCGCAGGGCACACAGAGACAAACAACCATCCACGCTCACAATCACACCTAGGGACAATTTTAGAGAGTTCAATCCACCTGCCACGCATGTTTTTGGAATGTGGGAGGAAACCGGAGTACCCGGAGAAAACCCACGCAGGCCCGGGGAGAACATGCAAACTCCACACAGGGAGGCCGGAGCTGGAATTGAACCCGGTACCTCTGCACTGTGAAGTCGACGTGCTAACCACTGGACTACCGGGTTGCCTGTTGTTGTTGTTTTCTTTGGGGTTTTTTGGGGGGGGAGGGTTGTATAGAAAAAGAACATCCGAACATGTACAGTGTAAAAATACACTAAAATATAAAACGAAGAGCTGTCAAAAGAAATTGATTAATCAACAACTAATCCACTATCAAATTAATTGACAACTATTTTAATAATTGAGTCATTGTTTCGATTCATGGTTTGACTTGGCCAAATCCTCAGATTTTCAGACCGTAAACAGTAATTATTCTCTGATTTCTTCATAAAAGCAGACTGATCATCCAAAACGACTGAACTGACAATTGAATCGGTTTCAATTTTTTTTTAATGATGAATGGGGAATAAACAGTAACTCGGAAAAAAAAAAGGTTTGGTAGTACACTTAAATGCAAATTAAAATCTTACCGGGTGATTCAATTAATTGATGGAATAGTTGATTCCAAAATTATTTGATAGCGACAGCCTTAATACAATCAAATTACTTGTAATTGGAGGAGGAAAGCGACAACAGCCTTCTGAAAATTTACCACTAGTCTACTCGGTATGCAGTGACGGCTTTGACTCGTTAGGCTCTCATTTGCAGCGCGCCGTATTGCACGCGGTAAGAATGGCTTTTCAAGAGAACCAAATTAGCGGCCTCATACGTGTGCATCCATTGCCACGTATGAGGACCCTAAGGTACTCTTCTGTTTTTCCCTCTTAGACTAACATTTGCATTATGTGTGGATGTTAACATACAGACAGATGTGCCACGTAAAAGAGAAATGTTGATTATTGTGTTACATGAAACGACGAAAAAACAGTAGCTTTATGGGGGAAAAAATCCTAATCAAGGCAGCACACTCCTCAGCTCTCCTTCCTCCATCTCCTCCTCCCTCTACTAACCGCCCTCCAGCCTCAAGATTTAGCTGAGGTTTCAATTAACTGCATCGGGAAAAAAAATAGTTTCCTCATTTCAGCGGTGCCTGCACTCACCAAAGCTCCAAAATGCTTTTTAATGTTTGCTTCTCTTGTAATCTTTTTTCGGGCTCCTGTCTCTGTTCTGATCCAACAGAATAATGGAGCACCAATAAGTGTCCTTATAGAAAGGTTGTGTCCATGATGGACAAAGATATTAAATATCGCTGCTACAGAGCAAATACTATATTTATGTTGATTAAACCAAATGAGTCAAATTGTAACTCCTATTTAAGTGTGACTCCATTCCCAGGCCACATAATATCGACAGATCTAGTTATGTCAAACGCCTTGGCTGTACTGCTATTGTTCTGTATTGTATAGGAGTGTGTTCTTTCACTGTTCTCTCATTGCTCTCCGTCTGTCCCCTCTCAAACCTTCTTAAGTGTAACTGCATTTCCAAAGAACATTCACCACAGTACCATTAACCAAAAATAATACTAAACGATTTACTAAGAAAGTTTCCTGGCATAAAAAGACCGATTCATGCAGTCAAATAGAACAACTTAAAAACAAAAACGCTAGGGTAGATAACCATCCGCTTGCTCCAAAACAACTCAATGTGTTCATGTTATTCTGGGACCCAATGGCAAACATAAATAACCATTTAACTCTTTCAATTCTTCAAAATTCTTCAACTGGATTTGTAACATTATGCCCAGTCACAAAAGAAAAAGGCCATTGACTTCACAGTACAAGATCAAATCAAGGCACGAAATCTGCTATATCTCTTCAAACCTCTGCATTGAATAAGGACGGCTCTCAGTCTTTCTGCTAACTCTGTGACACTATAATGAGTACCAAAGGGAAAAAAACAGATTTACCTTTATAAAAGCACATCTTTAAGGGGTATTCAGACGACATTTACACTTTCGATCCACAGGCCCAATTCCAATGGAATGCCTATATCCGATCTCTTTTGACTTTCTGTTTCCATGTACATTTCAAATGACACATAACCTGTATGCCAATATTTCCATTCACAAAACATCCGCTGCTTTAAACAAGTACTGCCATTGGCAATTAATTTCCTTCTTTAATGATCAATACACCCCTACTGTCCCATAGTTGTCATTTGCGCTGTTGTTGAGACGGTTGTGTGTCCGTCATCATTTGGGGTATTTCAATGACGTCGGCTTGCATTGATGGCGATCTGTCCGTATTGGCGCATCAGATTTCAGCCACGTTTGGATGGTGCGGGATTACAATCTGAGAACATCCGATTCCATGCTTCGTCTCTCCTTTGCTGCCATGAAGCATATGCAAATTGTGCCTCTTGAGAACGAAACGATCTGAATTGTGTCACTTGAACCGAGCTGCGTGAACGCAGTCTCATTAACAACGCATTGTGTTGTTGTTGGCGATGAAATGGAATGAGATTTCTTTGTATGTACATGGCGGATGACATTTCGGACTACAGTAGACTGTTGACTTTGTCTTGTTCTCAGTCATCAGCTTGACTCAAATAGAACCTTGCAAATGAGTGAGTTGAACTGAAAATCAGTGCAGGTGAAAAAGGAACAACCTGCTTTTAATGCTGTGTTTAATGCTCATGTGGCAATTACTTGAGTTTCTGTCACTAGACATTGATGGAGTTAATCTGTGTTGTACTGGAAGTCCAAATAAAGTACTCACACCTGACTGAACGAATGTCACCTTTGTACCCAATCCTCAATCCGAATGGACAAGACATGCAGACAGTACGCAACATGCGATTGCTGGGGCACACCAACCAAATCGCTGCAGAGTGAGCATAAAGCAAAGGATCTTGTTGTGTCAATAGTACAAAGGCATCACAGTACGTTTAACTCTTGAAAAGAGAGAAAAACGTTTATTTACGCTTGGCACATTGGCCTCAATTCGTACTTTATTTATAGCAGTCTGATAATGTGCTTTGAAATAACTTGGAATGGTCAAAGAAATGTGAAGCCGGTCAAAAGTAAATATACTGTTTAATATTTTAGTACTGCTCAAGATGTGATGACACTGATTTTGTATTATTTGCAGTCTCCTTATTATTGTCAAGTTTGAACAAAAATACCCTTCCAACCATCCATTTTCTATAATCTTCTTAGGGTGACAGGGAGGTGCAGCATATCCCAGCTGCCTTCAAGGAAAAGGCGAGCTATACCCTGACCTGGTGAACATTCAATCACAGGGCAGAGAGAAAAAGGAGATGGAACTGAAGCCACACCATCTGCACTGAAATCAAGATTTGGAACCACCATAACATTGGCAGTCAGAGAATCGTTGCCATTGCGATGCTTGCTAACATGCACGTGAGTGAACTCCAAAAATTTGTGCCACAGAATTGACTTGTGATCTGCTTCAGATCAACTCATATTTGATTTTGTTTCGGCACGTTTCGCTCGATGGTGAAGCGCCTACCTCTTGTCGGCTCAGTACGCTTCGGAAGATCCAGTGTGTCGTAGTTTTTGTCATTCTCACCATTTTTTCGACCTGGATGGAGGAGAGAGCACAAGGCACAAGGTCACTGACTGAGAAAAATAGTTCAAGTGCTGTCAGATCACTTTAATCTTTCTAATCGGATACAAGAGAGAAATAAAAACTACCCGCGTATGTAAACCAGAATACAATTAACCCTGTTACATTACCATTAAATCAAATGAGAAGTTCTAATTACATAACTGTAAGAATTGGATCTGACGTACACAGAATACACTACATGCATTGCAGAAATGCGCTAATCGAAAAAACATGGTTCACATGGCTTCAGTCCATTACTTTATTTCCTTCATATGTATGTGTATATACAGTATATATGTACAGTCAAATCTCCGTTTTCAAACGTCTCGGTTCTCGACCAATTCGGTTTTCGACCAAAGTTAGAGTTTAGAGTTTTTTTATGCCTCGGATGACGAACAAATTTCGTTTCGCGTAAAGAATTGGCGCACCTGAATGCACCACTTGACTCCTCTCGCCTTCCTTACACGAGGAAATGACGCTTCCTCGGATAGACGAGGAAGTGTCGCTTCCTCGTGTCGCTTTCCATTGTGAGCAGACGTGTTCAATAAACTTTTTTTTTTAAAAGAGCATGGCTTCAGTTTTCGAACAGTTCGGTTTTCGAACAGCCTTCTGGAACGGATTATGGACGAAAACCGAGGTTTGACTGTATGTTGGAAAATATGTTTAGTCCTCAAAAGATTCTGCGGAGACAGATTTTATTTGAGGAAAAGGATGATATTTAAAAAATGCTACATTTTAGAGTGGAAATAAATTGTCTTAATACAGATATAAGACAAAGTATAAATCATTTGCTCCCTGTATGGGGTTCCTATTTGCTTCTATAACAGCTTTCGCTTTACTGGATGAGATCAATAACATGATTCAGAAAAAACGTGAGAGGTCAGAGGTCACTGGTGTTAGACAGTAGGTTCAGGGTTCGCTATCTCTGTTCTAGTTTATCCTAAAGCTGTTTAATGGGGTTGAGCTATGTGCTGTCAAGTTCTTTCAAATTCATGTTCTGGACCTCTACTTTCAGAGGCATGGCCGAATTATGTTGCATTGTATAGCATTACATTTCTTTTTAAATAACATGAAAACAGTGTGTCTTTTCCGTGTTGTTGCTGTCTGTCGGAATCGTACTGTTGTCGAGCATGTCATTTTTCCATTTGAATTCTGCTCTGATGGCATTTAGACCATGGAGCAGTTTGGTTAGCTAACTCACGAAAGTACTTCTAGGAGACAATTTAGCAGCCTACAAAATGATATGATGTCAAGTATGAAGGAAACTTGAAAGGTCTGGTGCGGTCTTACAGCACTGGCTGTTAGCCGTGATGGTAAAATGTTGATTTGGATACACATCTCAACGATGATAATGAGTAGGATTTCCTGAGAGGGAAACACCTTCACTAATGTAAGGATGTGAGGAAATGCAAAGGGTGCGGTGATTCCAGCTGATAATGCCCACGAGACAGGATGGAGATCTACATGACAAACCACATCATTAGTCCCTGTTTCCGGCCACGAGGGCTAAGGGAAGGAAGAAGTGATATAGCTCTACCTCGGGACTAATCTCCCACTTCTGCTCAGGAAACAAACTCAAGTAGTCCAAGAATATCATAGTTATGAATTTATTATTGTTTTGCCAAGGGCCATGGCCTAAAGTCGTTAAGATTTAGATTATTTTTTGCGGCAAACGTCGACAGTGGCACACAATTTCAGAGTTGCCACCGTGGATGCTTTGCCACGAGAGATAACAATCTGAAGAACGCCGACTCTAGTATAGTTTTGGAATATTTCTATGTTAGTTGTTGCAAAAGAGTCGAGGGTCGCATCCAAAGACTTGGATGTGCGGTAATTCTTCTTGTTACAGAGGTGCAGTGGAATCCTTGAGTTTAAGACGTAGTTTGGACCACGATGAGGCAAAAAATTCCACGCTTTAGAGCCGACCACTAAAGTTCACTTGCAGCAATAGCCGCAGGTTAACTGGCTAATTCCTATACAAGTCATCGATTTCATGTGTTTTTCTTTTTCTTACACTTTGACTGACACTTCCTCTAGGAAAAAAACCCCAAAAAACATTGACACTGCCATATTTATATTATGCATGTCACACAGTGAACCAGGCCACACCCATGCAGGCATGCATAGAGATACTGTATCTTTCTAAAGGGTCCCTCAACGTGAGGCTGGATGTATTATAGACTAGCATCTCTCCAAAAAACTAGTTGCAACGTCATCCTCCTTTTGGGTGAGTTTACAGGTGCTTTATTTCACAATACGACACTAAGTCACTGCAACTTTCCTGACTTCCTGTCCTATACTGTGTCATTCTTTTTATTTTAAGTAGCCACGGCGATAGTTATCATGAGCTCCGTTTCTAGAAAGGTAACCGGTGGCGGGTATCACCACATTAATTAAACAACACACTGGCTGCAGAAATCATTACAAAATAAGATGGGTGACGTGCACAAATGAACTTTGTCACGAGTCGTGTATTGGATAAGAAGTCGGATGGTTTTAGCTTGTTGCAAAGTTGATAAAACAATGCACCCAACTTTGAACAATAAAATCAACCCTCGCCCTGGCTGAACCAGTAAAAGGTAATCTTTACATAACAGAGATGCTTCTCTCATTTTTCGAAAACAATGTTCTAGCCAAATGAATTAGAGCATTTTTTTCAAAGGTACAATTGCTACATATAGACGCGTAGGAGTAACAACTCACTGCTGTGCTGCCTTTCCTTGCCAACCTTCAAATTCATATCCTGTGGATTTGAGCCAAAGTTGATGCTTTCGTTCATGAAAAGACTTATTTGTCACTGGAGTCTGAATGCTGAGTCGAAGCGGTTTTGTGTCTAAAAAGGTGGTTCTATTGTTGGAATAAGAGGCCCAGTAGCCTAATGGACCAGACATTAGCGTCAAGGGCAGTTATATGTAGGTTTATGTCCCGCCTGGGTCATCTGTTACATAAATATTACAATGTCGGGTCCAACTGTAATTTACGAGCTTTGGAAACTTAGAGTATAAAGTGTAACACAAATTGAATGAATGGTGTCCTCATATAAGAAAAACCTCCATCGCAGCTTTCAGGATGACTTATTACGGGTTTTTTTAAACTATCTGTAGTTTTTCTGATTGAGTCACTGGATGAAGGAAACTCTACAACCTCACAGTCACTTACCAAATATATCCAAAAGGAGCTAGTCGGATGGGTGTGGTATAAAAACAAAACACTAGTGAAGAAATGCAAGAATCCATGTGAAATGGGTAGAA
The DNA here is from genome assembly GCF_054856545.1 of Hippocampus guttulatus. Classification (NCBI taxonomy): domain Eukaryota; kingdom Metazoa; phylum Chordata; class Actinopteri; order Syngnathiformes; family Syngnathidae; genus Hippocampus; species Hippocampus guttulatus. Next base: position 4,686,451 of record NC_141265.1, read on the forward strand.
CCGATTTCTGGTTTTGCAAGTGCAACGCAACGTCTCTTCTAACTACATTCTCAGGAATAAGAGAGGGGAGAATGGGTTGGATGAGGACGACAAAGAGAAGAAGGGTATATGGTGCACTCACCTTGATTAAACCATTCCTCTACAGTTAGCCAAGGAAGCAGCAGCCAAAAAAAGACAAAGCACAGAAAAGAGAAAAGGGGCATGGTGAAAAAGCCATGCTCACATGTCAAAGGGCTGCGTAAAAAGGAGAACAGAAATCATTTTATGAAAATAACGGTGTGAGTGACACTTAAAGGCACTCACAAAAGAGGGTAAAGAAGTGGCGAGAGGAAAAAAAAACAAAGAACTTTTTTTGAGGGAAAAGATACAGAAACTGTCAAACAAAACACACTTCTACATTGTTACTGAATTCATTTCTTCAATCAGATTGGCAAGAGAGAAAAAAAACAACAGTGCAAGCTGTCAGCATTCATAAACATGCTCCATTAAATTCACTGTGTTGAAAGAAAAAAAAAAACAGATGTGATCAAAATCTCAGGCTGCTCGTTAACGAATCAAAGTTACAACTCTTCCGCCAGTGATGATCATCATGGTATAGTTTAATTTCTGCGGAATGCGACGCTAAACTGAAGAGGAGGCATTACGAGGCCTACTTAAGGCAACAAATTACCAACAATTTTGCCGACCGTGTCACTTAACGGCATTGCTCGGTGCTTCTTTATGGCTTTGTGTTAATGTTGCTCTTGGAAGGAACACCTAGAGGGGCCGCAGCAGCTACACACAACTCATTATTTAATGCGCGCTCGCACACAGCAAAGTGTTCATGTGGATAATTGGTTTCTTTCCAAGGGTGTATACATGCAAAGTCTGCGTTTCTCACACCCACGAATGGAGAGATTTCTCCAAAGAGTCGTCAGATAGTGGGCGTCACCAGCGTGCAGTCACCCTTCATTGGCCGTCTGATTAATGACCGCCATGTACAACAGGGAGAGAGAGCGGTGTTGCGTTGCTAAGAGCTCAGGAGAGCACAGGCGGAGATGTTGCTTACAACACATCAGAATAGAATATCTGACAAGGAGCCAACAATGCTCCTAATAATGCCAACATGCTCCTCGCATATCAGGCTGACAAGAACTTATTTTGAAATCATTCTGACCGAAATCACTCCTGTCAACAGAAATACTGCGACATTGCCGATGACAACCTCTTAAATGTACATGGCAAAAAAAGGATGAGAGGACACATTTGTAAGAAATTCTAGAGTGGAAACCAGCGTCCAGTCTGTGATGCAAGTGCATGGACAGGAAAACAGGAGCGTGAAAAGAAGACATTTCAGTTATTTAACAGCATTAAACTGGGGATCATCATTGTAAGATTATTTTTCTGTGGTAACAATGTTTCTTGCCAACAAATTTAGGACTCTTGGAAATTTCCCTTTTACATGATGCTCTATTTGGAAGGACGGTGTATTTGTGGGATGAGCAGCACAACCGAGTATAAGCATTACAGCAGGGGTGTCCAAACTTTTCCCTCTGAGGGCCACGTCGGGAAAAATCAAAGGATGCAAGGGCCACTTTGAATTTTTGTTTTTTCAGTTTATCTAGCACACCAAAATAAATATCGTATTGTTTATATATGTGCGGCTTGAAAAGCTTTCTATAAAGCAAATTGTGTATCCCATCTCTATATTTAGAGTAGACGCAGGAACTATTTGTCGTAATATGAGTCGCAAAGTCATTTTTAGTAGATGACGCGGGCTGCTTAAAAATGGATGGCGGGCCAGAAATTGCCCCCTGGGCATTGCAGGCATCATCTAATTTCATGGATTTTCATCTACACTATGCCTATGCCACACGGCTTATGCACAAGTTATCATGGATTTTTTTTTTTAAGCTTCTAGTATCAGCATCACCTGCCCTGGAACCTGACTGGTGACGGAAGGTGGATCATATACGTAAGTGCGGAGAAGACAGGGAGAATACCATGCTAATTGGAGACAGCCATGTCGTTTGACGGAGATAGCATGATTGGGCAGCAGGGAGACATTGAGATGGTATTTTTCAACAACCCGCCTCTGAAAAGCGGCGTTTAAAAGAGCCACCTGCCAATACTCCTAACCTCAACCCGACTGCATCCCAACTGCATACTTGCGGGATCAGCTTGGCCGTGCTATTGGTGCTGACTTGCAAAAACTATTGGTTGGCTATAGAGTGGAATGCCATCCCACACAGTGTGTGACCTGCATGGTCACGGGAGGAGGGGCCAGGCTCTTGTGTCTGTGTACAGTTCCACCGCAAGCTACAGAGGCTTCAGGTTGTTTGTTCAATGACTAAATGGTACAATTGCCAGCATGTTGTATTTCTTCCTTGTCACTGAAAAGTCTTTATTCGTCTCATCTACCAAACTAGAGTCAACAGTGGAATAAGCATGTGTGCAACAAACATACTGCATTTGGGCTCCTCATCCCACAAAATGCATGTTCCTTTTAACGTAAACAACTGTTTACTTTTATGTTTGCTTGTGATGTGATCCAATGATAAGTGGTTAAAATAAAAAGACAAGTAAAAATGTTTTTTTAAAAAACACTGCAAAAGCAGAGGTGACTAATCCATGAGTTTCAAACTCTCTCTCTTCCTCACCTTTGGCCTTTTTCCCTCCAAAGCAGCCAGCATCATCCTTCTTCTTCCTCTGTGGCCCTGCAGAGCCAGGGGCCTCTGGCGCTGATGGGTCCTGAAACCTTTCGGCCCCCGGTACCTCTTTGTGGACATGGTAGGACAGGTTCCGCATAATACAGACACAGTTTTCCACAGACTAGGAGAGAGGCGGCAAATAAGCAACGTAACATCGTTAGTCTAAGTGCATCTGCTAAAATCAACCCAACTCTAAATGAGTAGTAGTCAGGTGATGTCCAACCTTATTATCCATATCCTTCTTCCCTACAGCTGATTGGAGAGCATGCAGCAGGGCATCCACTAATCCGTCACACTCCCTCAGTCTGCGCCGTGCCTCAGCCCCGTCTGAGCTCACGTTTCTGAGGAAGACACACACATTCATTGAAATTTAGCAAGTGGCACCCGACGTAAGAATTGATTGCAGTCACTCTGCTGTGAATTTCAAAACAATAATATTGCAATAAAGCTGTGTAATAATACTTCCTGGGAGTTTGTTGTTAAATAAAAGACCTGAATCCAACATGAAGTCAATTTGCACACAAATTTCAGCCGGCACGCCATTTAATTCTTTCTCGCAAATAACTACTGAGAGAGTGTATGTTGTAAGGTGACATTCTCAAAATGATTGATGAGTCCTGCCACAAAACACTCCTTTTCATGTACATGCATCTTTATTGTGCATATAACAACACTTTTATTTTTTTCTCAATTTAGAGCATTGGGAAATGCCGGTATTACTTTTGTTGTATCCATTCTTCATTTTAATGTAAAAACAATTTTATACATACATACATACATACATACATACATACACACACATACAATATATATATATATATATATATATACACACACACACATACATACAGTATATATATACTGTATATATATAAAAAGTCTGTTGGCTGATTACTATTGTGGCACCGTTTAGAAAGGCGCGTTCCCCACCCTCCGACTCATGTGGCGCAGCACTGGTTGTGTCTTCTTTCACCATGAATCCTTGCATGCTTGCATCTGCGTGAGCTTGTTGTGTGTGTGGTGCACAACGCACAAAAATATATATCAGCAGAGTGGAGGTCTGATTCCCCCTTGAGGGATTATGAATGTGATTTATTCCTGTCCAAAAGACGATGGTCAACCTAATATCACGACTGGAGACTATTTCTCACATATCTCAGCTCAAGTGTTTATTAGACTGGATGACAATGAATCAATGACAGAGTTTCATCTCTTGTACAAAGCATTTCAAACAAGTCTTTGTCATCAGTCGAAGAGGGAAATTTGCAGGACAAAGAGAATTTCCACTCTTGTCATATCCGGAGATGTTGTTTCCTAACTGACTGTAAAAGGAAAGGCATGGCGAAAGGTTAAACCATTGCTTGAGCTCCCACATGTGATTTCACTTACGAGAGCATCCAAGATGCATAATCCCGTTAGACAAACCCGGTTAAATCCTGGAAAAGAGATACAGGCAGTATTGCAACAGCAAGCAGCAGTGCACATCACAGCCAACGCCACTGCACGTGACTTTGGGTTCAATATAAACATTTAATGGGTACAACAGATAGAGAGAGAGAGCAGCAGTGTATATGTAGCGCATACACAGTACAGAATTCCACATCTCCTAAATCCCAAACTCCTAAAATCCAAATCACAGCCACATCATCTGTTACTGTTGACCGTGATGAGTTGGCCAGTTTATGAGCATGTCCGCCAATGTCTTCTATGAAGCAGTTTTAGCAGTGTTCAGCTGTCAGACAATGGTCTCGAGTACTCCTGTAAATGAATCCGAGGAGCACGCACCTTGGATTTATTTGACAGGCGTGTGTTTGGGAGCAGACAGACTGAGTTTTACGGCCAGCTGTTCCATTTTTAGCAGTCTTTTGGGGAGACAGTTGTCTTCCCTGAAAGGATTATGGATCGTGCATCTGTCATTTAAGAAAGCAGATAGCTGCAGTCCCTGGAGAGGTGACCTGGAGGCGTAATATGTAGGTTCTGATTGGGTTACATCAGACCTTGGATACCCAAGATTACTGATTTTAGCAGGTTAGACATTCACAATTTTTATGAAACTAATCCCACGTTTTCAGTTATTTCGACTTAGAGTAAGGTGCACTCAACATACGAAATTGTTAAATGTAGGTTTTATCGAAGCTTTTTTGTTGTAATATATTTTATGTTTCAGCATTCCCTGCAAAACGAGGCAGATGGTGCAGTGCAGCTGTGGATGAAAAGACATAGGCTTTTAATTCTTTTCATCAACTCAGAGCAGGTTGTGAGCTTGCATCAGCATTTTTACTGTTCACTGCAAATGGAAAGCTCATTTGTCACTGTCTTGGTGTCACGTTACTGTGAAAAACAGCAACTGTCAATTGCCGCATCAATTCTACCTAAAGGTAGGACGGCAAATGTTATATTGTATTTATATTGGATGCTACAGCTCTAGCAAGGTCTGAAGGTATTTCAAACAGTAATGTGCCACTGTTGGTCAATTCCATTACTCCTGTTTGGCAATAGATGTTGGATGAGTCACTAAGGTGATTAAAAATCATTTTAAGTGCATTAGGAGTTAAATATTGTGGAGTATAGTTCCCCACAAGCTCAAAACACCATGTGAATATCAATCCATCTATCCATCCACATTCACATCTATGGACAGCTTACAGCACAGGTGTCAAAGTCAAGGCCCGGGGGCGAGATCTGGCCCGCCACATCATTTTATGTGGCCCGTGAAAGCAAATCAAGCATGTCAAGTTCCATAATGCTTGCTAAAGTCTGAACCAAAATTTCAAATTGTCAGATGTAATCCACAATAACAGTCATTAATCTTGACTTCTTATTTTAAAACTAGTTATTCATCAATTTGCCGTGCGCTGTGTATGTAATATGTGGAGCGGATTAAACATTTATCTGGTTTCCCAAAATTCATAACGGCCTTCCAAGGAAAAACGTAACTACAATGTGGCCCGCGACAAACATGAGTTTGACACCCCTGGTTTAGAGGCAAAGAGCGGGCGCCAGATCTGCCCTGCCGCATTATTTTATGTGGCCCACAAAAGCAAATCAAGGCATGTCAACTTTCATGATGCTCGCTAAAATGTCTACCAAAATGCCAAACTATTATTTGAAATATGTACTAAGGTTGAGATATTGCAAGCATTTTCTTGTTACGTTATGACAGTAATTTGAAAAATAGTTGAATAAATTCTTGACATCTGATTTCAACAGTAGTTAACAATCACTTTTTTTGTGAACCATTGATGCAATAATATTAGGAGGTGATTAAATGTATATTCTTTCACAGTCATAACAGCCTTCAGAGGGAAACCATAACTTCAACGAAGCCCGTGACAAAAATGAGACTGACACCACTGATTTAAAATCTTCAGTTAACCTACCAAGCATGTTTCTGCAATGTGGGAGCAAGTCGGAGGAATGGGGGTGAAAAAAAAAAACTCATGGAAGCAACATGTAGACTTCGCACAAGGATGCAGACATGCCAACTACTACGTCATGGTGCTGTCACAATACGAATCATACATCTCTATTGTTCAAATGAACATACTGTATGTCTCCTCCGTCAATCAGGAAACGGTACAGTACATTTGTCTGTAAATGTTGTTTTATAAATGTCTTGTATTGAATCTCAGTAGATGAAGCTAATGACCCTAATTCCGGTACTGCACAGTTATGAGGCTATCAGTTACTCTGGAGAAAAGCAGCTGGGAATAAACTGGGGAGTCACCGATGGAGGCTGACTGAGACAGTTGGAGACCCTCCCCATCTCTGCCATTAATGTAAGCGACTGTGGAAAAACCCTGCATGTGCAATTCATGCAAACTGGTACAAGGTTAAATAATTAGGCAGAAATCTTGAGACACGTTCAGGGGTGGCTTAGGCTCATTGGTCAATCTTAAATCTTCATTTTCATATGATGTACAATTTTATGGATCAAATGTGGTGCAAACTATTTTTAGAAGCCCCACCCCAAACATTTTTGACATGAACTGGAGCAGAGATGGAATGTGTGTCCCTCTCATCCTCACAAAATCTAAATGAACAAACAACAATTTCCAAATAACACTCACTTCCAAATCTTGTAAACAGTCTGCCCAGAAAAAAAGAAGATATGGAGCATGATCGTTCCCTCTTTGCAGTTAGACAGGACATCAAACACATCAATAGAGGATGCTTTTTAATACAATGAAAATTTCAGTCAAAAGGAACCGGGTGACGTCTCTGATGAGGTGTGAGTAAACAAATTCCCTCTGGCATCAGCACTTCTTCCCAAGGCACTAACTCTGCGTCTAGGAAACTGCAGGCTTGCTTGCAGTTACCATGGAGCCATTTTCTCAGCAGCGCTGCCTGCATTAATTGTCGGGCGAGGGAGATTGACAGGAAGACTGTGTGTTTTCTGCCAGCGCTAACATATGGGGTAGGGGTAACGAGTGCTTGTGTTTGTAGAGAAGCTGACAAATGCACATATGTGAAAAAGGCAGAGGTCGTAACTCATGTTAAATGAAGTAAAAACAGCAATGCTTTTGGTGTAACTTTTTCAAACTACATCTGAGAACTTTCATTGATTCTCTCTTGGTTCTCAAGAACAGCAAGATGTTTTATTGATTGATTGATTGATTTGTGTGTGTGTGGGGGGGGGGGGGGGGGGGGGGTTCAAGTGTGTCTTTGAGAGGAGAGTCAGTGAGGTACTTTCTGACTGCCTGTATGTTGTAAATGTAAACCAGTGAGATGAGGCATTGCCCGCCGCAATATGTTCAGATCCAGATTACAGTCTAGACAAGTTTGGCAAGCACGGTCAGGCATGAGGCATTATAATCCAAACAGACACACACGAACCGACACCCACATCCACACACAAAGTGGCTTTGAGATGGTCGCTCGAAAGTTTCAATTTGAAGATGAATAATGATAACTGCGTGCAAGCATACAAGGAGGCAGAGAGGGTAAAATATTCTTTTGAATGTGGTTTTGTAGATTTTTGTTTGCTTTCTATTGCAATATTTTCTGTTACTTGTTTATATATTTAAAAAAAAGAAAAGAAAACAACATATAACGCTCCCATTCATCCAACCGCTTATCCTATTCAAAGTTACAGGAAGTGGATTTCTGGCGAAAGGCAGACTAGACCCTTGACTGGTCACCAATGAATCCCCTTGGTGTCAAAATCAAGGCCCAGTAAGCATTATCTTGTTACGAAACCCCTCATTAAAGCAACTTAGACAATAGTTATTAGTAATAGTTAATAGTTAGAATAAACCGTTATTCCTGACTACTTGATATTATTTCAGTCATAATGGTGCGCCAATGGAAAAGGTAACTAAAATGTGGCCCACGACAAATATGGGTTTGACAACTCCTGAGTTCATCGCAAGAGGTTTTAAGAGACATAACACTTACATTCACGTTGTCAGAGACTGGGAATTGAACCCACGGACGTTTCACACTTCGGCCACTGCAATGTCAGTGATGTCTATAATCCATCTCTTGATATTTATTCATTCTTTTTTTTTTTATGTTAACAGTCAGAGATGATTGTGGTCAAATGACAAGTTCCAACCCGCCAGTCAGTGGCAGGGTACATGAAGACAGACAAACAGTTACACTCACATCCACACATCAAACCCCGCGGTCACTCAGGCGTTCTGTCTGGGTGTGTGAAAGTCAGCTGTGTGACCAACTTCATTGCCAGTGACCATATAGAATAAATCCATATGATATGAACATATGACAACACATCATATCACACGGACTCATGACAAATTGTGATACCTATTGTGTTTTTCTAAATTATTTGTGCGTGTGTGTAGAGTGTCATTCACCCGTTACATCTGGCATGGCAAAATAAAAAAATAGTTCACTACATGTGTAAAATGTAAAATTTGCCGTATGAAATACAATGATACAATGTCGGGGGTAAAAGACTTGAGAAGATGGTGAGTGAGTAAGGATTGGTGATTACCAGTACACTTGCTTCAGCAGATAAACAACAATTCACTTTGGATGTGTTGGCAGCTGCGGCACCACCTGGGTTGCAGTGACACGCTATTTGATAGTGAAGTGGGGGAATCTAAATCTAAGGTGGAAGGCTCAGGTGATGCCAGGAATTGTTTCAAGGCTCAGTTTGTAATCCTTCTGTGGACTGACAAACAAAAGCGGGACACGAACCACAGCTTTCTATCCCCCATAACCCAAATGCCTTTAAATGTGTCTACTGGTGAGCAAATTTGAATCAACGTTTGACTTAATGTCCAAAACAGCAGAAATGCAAATCAACAAAACCTCAAAGCAATGCTTGTCTCATTCTTGAGTGAATGGGTGACTCTACCTCAAGCACCCGGAAGTGTTTTTGAAGACGGTGGTCCATTCTGCATCACGTGGCTTCGAGTCCTCGTTTGGTTCATGCTCCCACCCGGAGTGTGGGATGATGACCTCATTGGTCATTGTTTGGAGACCGTGGTTTATGATGACCATCTTCAAGGGTTCGTAGGAGGAGAGGTTCCAAAGAGTCCCTATGGGGGGGAGAAACAGATGGTAAAGATGAGGGAAAATAAATAGGCAATAAAGAAAGAGGATTATAGATGAAACATGCAATAAAAAAAGAGGAGAGAGGATCAGCCAAAAAGATTGAAAGTGAAAGGGAAAAAAAGGACATTCAGGGTGGGGGGGAATACAAAGAGACTGAGTGACGATTCACTGTAATAACAGCTGCCAAACAGGACAAACGTTATGATCACGCTCAAAAGCATGTCAATATTGGCCGAAAATCCAATTGAGGGAGAGAATACAATGGCGGGGTGCTCATAAGCCTGCTATGATGTTACCTGCTTTCCACAGTAGCTCTGCAAGGTCACTAGCATTTTTCTGTGCGGCTTTAGCTGCCTATCAGCATGCGATCATAGGCGATATATCGCATCGTTTTTTTTATATACAGTAATTTGTGTAAAAAAAATAAATAAATAAACACAACCAGAATTCTGATCCGGGGTCTGTATTCAACACAATATGTTCTCTATCGGAAGCAAGGATATCACCTCTACATACTTGAATGAATAGAATGGGATCTCTGTTGGTGTAGGCGCCTACCTTCCACTAAGTTTGTGGAAATTAGGGTGCCGTTTTTGTGTGCCTCTTTAAACAAGTAGCAGAAAGACTGTTAGCGTACAATAGATAACAATGAGAAATGGAGATCCATGTTTGGAAGGTTTGTTTTTATGAACTCACTCAGGTTTGTTTGAGTGTCTGTCACCACTTATCACACCTGCTGTTACATTTAGGGAGCATAGAACTGACAATCTTATCTGGAGTAAGCTAAAACAAGTTCTTAGAGAGAGTGTCTGTGTGTGTGTGTGTGTGTGTGTGTGTGTGTGTGTGTGTGTGTGTGTGTGTGTGTGTGTGTGTGTGTGTGTGTGTGTGTGTGTGTGTGTGTGTGTGTGTGCGTGCGTGCGTGTGTGTGCGTGTGTGTGTGATTATGTGCGTACATCTGGGTTGGGTGGGTGAGATTCCGTTGTCGACATCTTATCAACAGGATTCAACCTACACACTTACAGTACATAATCATCTGTGTTCAAGAGTCAATGTTTATGTCTTTCTACAAAATGCACAAGGGTGTTCAAGAGTGGGTATCATCATCCACACTTAAATCACATGAATAATGTGGTCCTCCAGGCAATGTCAGTAAGATGACAAACAAACATTCACGGCTGACTGCCAGGTTGGATTACTTGCGCAGTTGTGACACTGGCATCAGTTTTCGTTGTGACATGCACCACTCAACAGGCAGTTAACATATGAGCAGCCAGTTGGCCTTAGGATCACAAGCAGTGAAGCATGATGAGAATGGAAAGAAACTGGATGCTGCAAAGAAATATGTTTGGCAAGAAACATTTGATTATTGAAAGCAATCAAAACTACAAATACAATTCCTGGAGGTGACTACAGTGACTCAGACACCGAAACTATTTGCATGAGTCTATGGCTCTACTGGTTCCAAACAGCCCGTAACAGTCGGACCTTCTTTTCGTACTCTCGAGGCACCTCCAAAAGAAGTCCCAGAGGGACACAGTTGAATGCCTTTTCCAAGTCCACAAAACACATGTTTGGGGCAAACTCCCTTGCACACCAGAGGACCCTGCCGAGAGTGGGGAGCCCGTCCACTGTCCCATAACCAGGACAAAAACCACCCAGCTCCTCATGAATGTGATGTTTGACTTCCCGATGGATGCGGTTCTCCAGCAACCCTGAATAGACCTTACCAGAGAGGCTGAGGCGTGTGAACCCCCTGCAGTTGGAACAAAGCCTCCAGTCTCCATCCTTAAAAAGAGTGACCACTACCCCTGTTGCCAAAACAAGAAGCACTCTTGCCGATGGCAATGCAATGTCTACCAGGACAGCCCCACAACATCCAAAGACTCTAGGAAGTCCGGACATATGTCATCCACCCTGGGGCCCTGGCACCGAGATGCTTTTTTACCAACTCAGACTCTGTTTCCTTATGGAAGGTATGTTGGTGGAATTGAAGTATTCTCCTCACCGACTCACAACCTCCCAATTTGAGGTCAGCAGCACCCCATCCCCACTGTACATAGTGTTGATGGTGCAATGCTTCCCCCTACTGAGATGCCAGATCAAAATTTTCTCTGAAGTTTGGAAAATCTTTCCACTGCCTCACTGAACTACTCCTACACCCACGTTTTAACCTCTGCGACCACCAAAGGGACATTCCACTTGGCCAGCTGCTTCAAGAGTCCCACAAGCCAAAAATGCTCTACAGGAATCCCTTCTTCAGTTTGATGGCATCCCCTCACAGCCGGTGTCGACCAACGGGTTCAAGGGTTGCCGCAATGACAGGCATCAACAACTTTATGGCCACAAACTCCGGTCGGCCATCTCAACAACAGAGGCGTGGAACTCGGTCTACCGAGATTCAACGTCTCCCGCCTAGCCTCGGAACGTAGGTGAAGTTCTGCCAGAGGTGGGAGTGTTTTCTAGGAGAATGATGAAGTGCTTCATTTGCCAACAGATGAGCTTTGGTGACGAGAGTTTAAAATCTCTGTCACTCAAATCTAAATTCAAAGCTTGTTACAAAGTTTCGCACACTGGTTTTAAGATTATATTCTTCCTTTCTGTTTTATTTTATATCCGAAACATTTGACAGGGTAAACAACCTGGTTATGAATGTAAAGTTAAAGCTGGGATGCAACCAGCTAGTGTGTGTCACGAAAAGCAGAGCTTGAGTGGTCTTAAGATGACTTTCTCTGCTTAGTCCCTCTGTTCGATGCCTGGGGTTTGTGTGAACATAGACCGGGAAATGGCACAGGAGCTGAGGTTACAACTAATTACATTATATGAGGAGCACACACAGAAATTATGCTCCTCTGGCTCGGCTATTACATTTGGCCTGCTTATTAACGTTCTCCCCCATTCCTTCCCTGACTCAACCTCAGAGGAAAGGAGCCTGTCACAACAAACAAGATGTAGAAGCTTTATCTAAAGGCTTTTTTTTCTCATCTTTTTTGCCATAAATGTGTTTCATGTATTAGGGTCAGAGCATTTAATCTAAAATTTGTTAAGAATTAAGACAGAATTATTAGTTCTGTTTTTTTTAATTTATTTTTGTTAAACCGAGAACTTGGAAGTAATCATTATAAGGTGGTAAAAGGTAAAAGTGTTTTATTACTGTCGATTATACAGTGCAGATTGGTCATCAGTTTGCAGTCTCATTTTTAGCAGCATTAATCCATCTAAAGCAGGGTTGCCCAAACATTTTGGACCAAAGATCGACTTTTCGATCAACCAACCTCCCGCGATCGACCCGTTACCGCCCACGTGCATGCATATACACACGCACGCCATGATGAGCAACAGCCTGACATGGAGGCATGCGACGCACTTTTGCAGCCTGTTAACTATCGTAGCTCACACGTACGGTTTTAAAGTGCTTCCCTTGGCCCTCTAGATTCCTATTCTTTGTCCGTGCCCTCGGTGAATTGTACACAAAACAAACTCTGAATGAGAGTAATGACGATAAAAGATATAGCGCAACAGCTCTGATCACAAGCTGCAATTGCAGACTGCTGAGCGCTAACAACTTCCTGTGATATAGGTCACGCGCCACCGTAGGTTAAAGATTTACCTGCTTTATTTTATGTTTATTTTTTTTATACTTTTTGTGAAAATGACTGATAGGATGATTAGGGTGCAGTGTACATTAAGACCAAAATATATATATATTACTAACATGCAAAAAGACCCACAAATGGCTGTTAGTTTTTTTTTCCTTCTCTACACCCCTCACAATCGACTTGGGACCAGTCCGCAATCTACCGGTCGATGGCGATCGATGTAATGGGCACCCCTGATGTAAAGTATCAAGGAAATTGTGCCTTACTCGTGTTGCAAAGATCAGTGGATCCATGTGACCACTAAGGTATTGGTTTGACAAATGTAGCTTTTCATTCATATGTTCAGGAGGGAGGAGAACACAAACGTTTTACTGATTATTATTGAAGAGCTTTTGTGCATTTAAAGTAAGGCTGATTGATTTCAGGCAAAAATTGTTTTGCAGATTTCAATTCATATATTGCCCTGCTAAAACTGTTGGTGAATATCTGTTTCAGGAACATTTGTGATTTTTTTTTTGGACACTGACAAACTGACATGAATGCAGCAGTCACTTACCGACAACTACGGTTTTGTCAATACTTTGATGGAAGAGTCCATAAAAAAAGAATAATTCATACGACATGTTGGTGGAAACGAACACCACAGAAGCCTAAGAAGATGAAAATAAAAAGCTGTGTGATGGACAAGGCTCAATAAAAAAGAAATGATTGGGTCCTCCGATGTGGAAAACACACAAACGTCTGCATCATCACTTTCCGCGGCAGGATGAAGAATAACTCTGTGGTTTTACAGTCACAGACCACTCCTACAGCCAATTCTTATGAAACGAATACTAAAAAAAGAATTCTATATTTAAAACCCCTCAATTATATGTAATTCTAGAAGAAAACCTGCCGAATGCTGGCCAGATGGTCTGGGGCTGCAAGCTGAGCTTGCATTGTGACAAGCCTTTTTCGCTAGAGAGGGAAACCTGAAGCTTGGGAAACTGCAATACACGGAATCAAACGTGGAGGAAATGAATGGAGAGGAGAAAAATACGAACGAGAAAGGAAATGAGAGCAAAAGCAGTAGAAAGAACAAAAAAAGGTTCCCCTCCTTTCCTTTCACTATGTCTTGTAATTCGGGGTTATTTTTAGCAAATGCAATGCAGCGTTATAAAGGCAATTATCTCTGCTGTGCCAAAGTCATCACTCACCATGACATCCCTGTCAAAATAAACACACATGCACACTTTGTACACTTGCATTTGATCTCCGAAAGGGGAGACTAAAAGGAATAACCCTCCCGCCCCCGAAAAAAAACTAAAAAACGAACGAGGCTGCAGTGAAAGTCGGGAAAACAGGAAAACTGAAAACAAAGCGGAAATAACTTGAGAGTCAGAATACAAATCTTCCAAAAAAAAAGGTCTGTACAGAAAAACCAAGGGCATGTCCTAATTAGAAAGATGGCAGCAGCATAACTTCATTCATTCTCAGACATGCTGACAAGGTCATATCGACATTGTCAATTATTTTAAGTGCTTCAAGATCCAAAACTCACCAACTCTGTAATGACAAACTAGTTTTAAGTTCATTTGTGATGCTCCTGATCTTTTGCTCCGTGATGTTGTGCAATGATTAATTAATTTCTTTGTTGGGTGTTGATTTGATGCATTTGCTGTCTCTGTAATGGTTGCTTATGCGGCTTTGAGAAATACGATCTTGAGTGCTTACGTTTCAACGGAAGCATTAACCAACCTGCAGCAAATACATACAGCATGTTAAGGAAAAAGATGAACTAAAAATGATCTAGGTTAGTGTAATGTTAACAATAAGATGAGCTGCGAACATGCAAAATTTTGGGGGGATGATGAAAACCAATAAAGTAATCTTGTTACAGCGAAGAGTTCACACCACATATTACTGCATGTGCTTCAAACTGCTTAAACGGAGCCATGACCTCTGCAAATGTCCAAGTTGACATCTCATTTGCTCGGTTTGCAAAATAAACTGAATTCATAATGTAATGAAAACAAAAAGAATGCCATTTTACTTGTTACATTTGTGCACTTTCTTTTAAATGAAAAAATAAATAAATAAAACGGTTTCTCTTACCGGTGATGAGCTCTCGAACCTCCATGTCATTCGTCTTCCTCAGGAGGCGAATGAGGGCAGGAATGCCATCGCAATTTTTGATGGCCACCTTATTGTCATTGTCCTTGCCATAGGAGATGTTGCGCAAGGCTCCGCAAGCCTTGCGGTGGACCTCAGACTTGGGGTGGTCCAGGAGCCCCACCAGGACAGGAATTCCCTTCAGCTGGCGCACATCCTTTTTGATTTTATCATTTTCATAGCACAGGTGCTGCAAATAGGCAGCAGCATTGGATTTGACAGGATCGATGGGGTGGACCAACATGGCAATGACTTCTGGTAGATCGGGGTCACGCCAACGCGGATCCTTACGAATGCTGTCAATTGAGGGTGAACGTCGTCCACCCATACGGTCCAGACTGGCCATGCTCCCTCGCTCTGGCTGCGCCAGTGGCGCACAATATATGCCATGGATGTACGTGTGGCGGTCATCAACATGCTCTGTATCGATGGGCTCCTCTGGGTAGCCTCTAGAACACACACAGAGAGAGGACAATAAAGATCAAAGGGATAGGAGGGCTAAATACAAGGGGACCGCGATTTGGCTCAGAGCAGAATTAGCTCGTCAGAGAGACAGAGGAAACCGAGGCCAATGACTAATGAGGGGGTGAAAGTGAGGTGAAACAATGTGGGTGTCAGGATGATACAATAGAGAGACACAAATACTGTAGGAGTTCCTAAGTAGTGAGAGAGTGGTAGAAACGTTTTGTCTTACATTTTTCTTTGCTCAATAAAACGTTTAAATGAAACAAATCATGAAAAACAATATTGCAAAATTGTTTGTGCAAACCGTCATGAAAACAATTATGGGACCACCCTTGGTTTTTCAGTATTGTGTATAAAATGTTAGGGAGGTAATCATTTAAGACTTTAATGATTAGCTCCCTAACATTTTCTACAGTAACTCAAGTGTTCCAAAATTTCAATATAACAAAGATGATGCAGCACCAAAATAGCCCGATTTGATATTGAGCTCTTATTGGCTGTCACCATTTTTAAACAGGCAGATGCCAATTTGCTTAACGGGCTCGACGATAAATGGTCCATCCCTGAAAAAAACATTTAATATGACTTTAACATTAGACATCATGTCTGGCCATTTCGTATTGTTTTTTTTTTCCTTTTTAATGATGGCCAAAATCACTTCAGTTTTCCCATCAATATCTATGCACCAGTCCTGCCAAAACTGTTAGTCAGAAGATGCAGCTTTTGTGGTTATTTTTTTTTTCCATGGCTGGAATTTTTGTAAATCAACTTCTCTTCATTCAAAAGGACATGCAAGCTGAAATTAAAACTTCAACTTCCCTCCCATTCTCAAAAAAAAGGACAATGGAGAAAATCAAGCTGAATGCTGAACTGAATGTAGTGCCACAGTCGAGTGAACCCAAACATGCCGTCTAGTTTCTAGTAACATGAGTCGTATGAATACAACTGCAGACAAGGAAAAGTGCAGGCAGTACCTGATTTTCTATTATAAAAATGGTCATAAAATGTGACCTGGTGTTCATCTAAGTCACACAAACATATAGTTTAAGACCAGACAAACAATAACGTGGGCTTTTTTTTGGACACAACATGTAAATAATTTCGAGTGCCGGGTGAGAAAAGAATGTGAAACCTGAGGCTGATGACTTCTCCAGGGGCTGGTTGAGAGTCAGCCAACCTAGGCTTCAATCAAAGTGATTAGTTGGAGGTCTTTATTAAAACTGTTCTGTCTTATTAAATTGAAAAAAAAAATCCCAAAACAAAAAACAAAAACCCCCCACCAATTTAGAGTTTGCTCTTCTCAAGAAGCATTTCTCGATGTGAACCATGTCTGGTATCAAAGAGCTCTTTGAAGCTCTACTATTAACTCATTCACTCCCAAAGACGTATTTAGATGTCTTTTCAGACGCCACACATTTAATTCCAGCTCCTCATTTTATATTGACTGTACTTGAAAAGGGTCTGAAAAGATCTGAAAAGACATCTAAATACATCTTTGGAAGTGAATAAGTTAAGAATAGTTAACCTGCATGTAGCTATAAAGGGTTGCAAGAGTATCTCTAAAGCTTTGATGTCCATTGGTCTAGGGGTAGACAAACCCTCAAAAAAATGTAAGAAGTTCAACACTTTTCTTTCTCTCTCTCAGATTACACAGCGCAGAATGCTCAATGAGGCCAATGACAATCCGGCAGAAGTGTCTGATGCAACATCTTTATTGCCAATTCTGCAATTAGTATAACGGAATAAGATGGATGTCATGGGAAGATGCCATGGAGGAAGACACTCTTGTTAAAAATAAATAAGTACATCAATCAATAAGTCAATCAATAAATAAATAAAAACTCCTGCAGGTTTGAAGTTTGCACAAGTCGAATTCAATGTTTCACAGCGCTACTGGCATATGATTGTGTGGACAGACGGAACAAAAGTTTAATTGTTTAGAAGGAATGCACAACACTGTGTGTGAAGAACAAAAGGCACGACACACTACTTTAAAACCTCATCCCGACAATTACCTATCACAGAGGAGGCATGATCGTTTGAGACTGCTTTGCTTCCTCGGAGCCTAAATGGATTGTATTATTAAAGGAAGAATTCATTTTCCAAGTTTAAGCGGATATTTTGCAGGAAAATTTAAAACCGTCCGGCCGCCATTCGAAGCTCAGTGCCACACAATGACTCAAAGCACAAAAGAAAATGAACAACTCAATGACTTTAACAGAAGAAAATGGGCCTTCGGAGTAGTCCAGTCAGACTCCTGACCTCAAAACTAATGGAGATACTGTTCCATGACCTCTAGAGAGAGATTCACGCCAGAAGTGCCAAGAATATTGCTGAAAATTCCTCAGGACCATAGCAGGTCGGATCTGAAACTGTTTGGTTGAAGCTGGCCCCCAAACGGTCAACCATTCATCACATCCAAAGGTTCACATACAGATACTGTTGTTTGCATGATGCCTTCAATCAAAACATGTTGTTTGCATGATATTAGTTAAGGAAAACCGTGTTTGTCTAATGTTGACGGGGAGGAAAATCAGATCACATATTGTGACCAATCTACACAGCAATGAAGGTCATTCCAAAGGTGTTCACCTATTTTTTTTAGCAACTGTATTTGTAGTCATGATTACATGACGCCGGGGTGTTGCCAGAGAAAGGTTTGAGGAAAGGACTTAAATCCGGATGATACACTTTCATCATCTTCCTGTTCGTGTCACAGTATGAGCTTTGTTTATTTTGCGACATGATCCATCTCACGTTTTCCGCATCATAACTTTTGATGTACGGCGGTTTGGTTGTGCAACAAAATGGTGGCCAACGGTGGTGGTTGGCAAAGAATTCCAATGAGAGATCAAGCTTTCATGGATTTTATGTCAATTATGCATTTGCATGGGTTTTCCCCGGCATGCATCTTGCTGGATATTTTCTGCATTCCTCTGATGAGATTTTGCCTTCATTTTGCCCCGCGGCACGATACCAGCTCTTATAGTTAGATGGTTAGAGTCAGATTCTACTGCTGGCGGAATTGATACAATGCAATTTGCTTGAGCAATGAAATTAGATATCACTGTATATCGCCATTTCAGCTAGATGGAAAAAGGAATTATCCGATAATGAGCGAGGAACTATGGCAGTCTAAATTTACATGCAACAGGAACCCAAAAATGAGGTTAGAGTGAAGAATAGAAACATTGCTTGACAACAAGGTTAAATGCAGCACATTTGAATGGATACCCCCTTCTTGTGTGTGCCCAAATTTTCTCATTTTGTCCAATGTAAACAAAAATGTTTGACAGAACATGTGTAACGAAACAAAAGTTCAGAAAGCACAAACCTGGGAGACCATTAACCACAAAACAGAGGGGCCGGTAAAGCCTAAATTCAAATGATTGCAAGGCATCTTTTAAAAACTATGACTCTGAGCTTTCAAAATAAGTGCTTCCATAGGAAACACACTTCTACTCTCTGAGGTCATCATCAAGAGTTTGATATCTCTGTTATTACAGAAGGAAGATAATACACAAAACAATATCAGGATCATCATTCCCTCTAGTCTCTTTAATATTTTTTAGAATATTTTTTTCCGCAGTGATCAACCATGTTCCCCCCATATTTTCAACATAGATGAGATGAACAGTTGCGTAGCTCTGTTTGCTAAGCTCTTGGCCGACGTGACCAGGCTTTTGGTAAAACAGACGTCATGCGGCTGAGTGATGGGAATGTCAGGATTTGCATTTAAATTGGTGCCATTGTGTGTACACGGGAAGGTTGGCGGGGGGCATCCGGGGGTGGGAGCAGAAGGGGGTGGGGGTGTATTGAGCAGGTTGTGAAAGGGCTCTGGGCTTTAGGCTCTAGTATGATTACAGTAGATCATTCACTTCATGTTGATAAGGCTGCTAAATAGTCAGGTTATTTGTGTGTACACTCGTCTATGAATGCATTAGTGAGCTAAATTTTCCAAGAGGCAGTAAACGGATGATAAATGGAGAGTCACTCTTCTCCAAATAATTTGGCATTGGCAATTTAAGAAAAACAAATGTGCGTAGATTTTTGCATCTCTTGTTTCTTTCTGTTTAGATCACTGATATCAAGTTGAGACAATGAATTTAGCTTCCCGGGTGACCGTAAATAAATGAAAATTACTGAAGGAATTATTACATGTAAAAGCAAGTCAGGTTACATGCAGTATGTGGGAAAATTGGGACTTTTCTGCTGATGGGAACATGAAACCAAGGCATTGTGAAAGGAATGTAAACACTGAAAATGTCAAGAAAACTTAAGTGAGATCAAAGTTAGACATATTAAGTAAGCTTTCTGTCATGCAAATGCTCAATAGTATCATGTCTGTTTGTTTTGTTTTCAGCCACATCTGGAGTGAAGGGCGTTTCCCTCCAGCAGGCACACCTGTTACGCGTTTACTAAACAAGCCTAGCATGTACTTAAGGTCTGCCAAGGTGCCTAGTCTCTTGTCAGATTATTGACCTTGCTAGCTGTTGTGCTTCAAGTGTTCTATTCTAGACCTCTCGATATCTTTCATAATCGCTCTTATTTTCTCATAGCGGAATGTGATTCCTATTTATCGACCTTGACCTTTAGTTTCGCGTTGTTGGACTTGCGATATTTCGTTTGTGCATTCTGTGGAACTCACTTCCACCCAACATATGTAATATTGATTCTCCTCCCACATTCAAATCCCATCTCAAAACCCACCTATTCAAAATCACGTACTCAATTTCAATTCAAGGGCGGCCCGGTGGTCCAGTGGTTAGCACGTAGACTTCACAGTGCAGAGGTGTGGAGTCCTCTGTGTGGGGTTTGCATGTTCTCCCCGGGCCTGCGTGGGTTTTCTCTAGGTACTCCGGTTTCCTCCCACATTCCAAAAACATGCATGGCAGGCTGATTGAACATTCTAAATTGTCCCTAGGTGTGAGTGTGGGCGTGGATGGTTGTTCGTCTCTGTGTGCGATTGGCTGGCAACTGATTCAGGGTGTCTCCCGCCTACTGCCCGAAGACAGCTGGGATAGGCTCCAGCACCCCTCGCGACCCTAGTGAGGATAAAGCGGTTCAGAAAATGGATGGATGGACGAATTTCAATTCATCTCTTCTTTTATTTTTTATAATTTTATCTGTGGTTTTATTTAGTTTTTGTTCTTGATTGTAAAGTGTCCTTGAGTGTTTTGAAAGGTGCTTATAAATAAAATGTAATGTTATTATTATTATTATTATTATTAATAATAATAATAATAATATCGTTATTATCGGTGTTCTCTTGTACCTTGCGTTTTGCAAGCGCTTTATTTTTAGGCCTTGTTTTTTCTTGGTTCCTTGTGACCAGCGATTACAATTTGTACTTTGTCGGTGCACTTTTCTGGAATAAATATTATAGTAATTTTGTCTGAGCCTGAATTTCTGGAACATTATTCGGTTCAGTCCAGAACGTGACGAATGGAAAGAAAGCAACTTTTAAAAAGCTACTGACAAGCAGCAATCAGATATTTGAAGCTGCTAATGTCTCCAGAGTCCCAAGAATCTCTCAATGCAGGAAGGCTTGCACCCATTCATGAAGCCATATTTCAGCCACCCCTCATTAATCTCACCAAGAGAAAAACTGGCAGTTGTTTCAGAAATACAAATAGCTCAAAGAGTTGTATTCACTGTGATGAATGCTGTGCTAGTTTGGATGGTCATGCATTTCGAGAAGGTTGGTGCATAGCCACCACATCCCAAAGAGGCTGCAACATCATTGAGTTGTAGGCTGCTTTAGGGTGCCTGAAGCTTTTGGCCACCGTATAATTGTCGGGCAAGACAACTCACCGTCCCACGGTGACCTGAACCCAATTGAGCATATGTGCAGAATTCTTAAAGGGAAGATCAATATCCATATGCGAATTATTCCGATTACATTCCAATACAGTATTCCGATTCGAATGTAACCAGTGCCTAGACCGAATGAAAATTCGCCACATAAACCCATCAATTGGAACAAACAGGCCAAATCCGAATGGGATTTCAATCAGATTCACAGATGTAGTACATTCCTTTTGCCACTCCGAACAGAAGGCATGTACCGTACATGCTTCAATTGGAATTGCCAGGCTATGTCCTGTCTGCGCATGCTCTTTCTTGATGTAAACGTGCCGTGAATTCGTCTTTCACGCCCTTGAAATTATGGCTTCCAAACTGAGCTTGTCTGTGAAGGAGAGCTTGTTTTTAACTACTTGGAACTTGTTATTGATCAAGCTGTTGCTTTTTAAAAAAGTCAAGTCAAGTCAAGTCAACAGTATTTATAGAGCACTTTCAAACAGCCATCGCTGCATACAAAGTGCTGTACATGGAGCAATTTAACATGCACAATAAACAGTAAGACAAATCGGTAATAAAGGCGGTAGAAAGCACCAAACAGTAAAACCAAGAACAAATCTAAGTCATGCTGAGTCGAATGCCAAAGAATACAAGTGAGTTTTGAGGAGGGTTTTGAAGATGGGCAGCGAGGAGGCTTGCCGAATGTTTAGTGGGAGGTCATTCCAGAGAGAGGGACCAGCAACAGAAAAGGCTCGATCCCCTCTGAGCCTCAGTTTAGTTCTTGGTACTTCTAATAAAGTCTGGTCCACAGACCTGAGGCGCCGGGCAGGTGTGTAGGGGCGGATGAGCTCAGAGAGGTAAGGTGGCGCGAGATTATTCAGAGATTTGAAAACAAATAAGAGGATCTTGAAAATAACTCTAAAATGAATGGGGAGCCAGTGAAGGGATGCCAGAGTAGGAGTTATGTGCTCCCTCTTACGAGTACCAGTCAAGAGGCGAGCGGCGGCATTCTGGACCAGCTGAAGGCGCTTAATGGAGGACTGGCTGACTCCAAAGTAAAGGGCATTGCAGTAATCGAGCCGGGATGTGACAAAGGCATGAATTACCATCTCAAAGTGTTCATGTGAGAGGAGAGGTTTTATTTTGGCCAGCTGTCTAAGGTGAAAGAAGCTGGATTTAACAACGGCACCAATTTGCCGATCGAGTTTGAAATCACTGTCCAGTTTAAGGCCCAAGTTTGAGACTGTTGACTTAAGATAAGGAGACAGGGGGCCCAAGTCTACAGGATGGAATGTACAAGGGCCACTGGGACCAAACAATATCACCTCTGTCTTCTTTTCATTGAATCTCAAGAAATTTTGTGCCATCCAGGTTTTGATTTCTTCCAGACAGGATAGGAGTGGCCTTAATGAGAAGGCGTCTTTCTTGCTCAGTGGGACATAGAAAAGTGTAACAATTGCAACAACTGTGTTTAAATAGACTCACCCCCATCTTTATAAATGTAGTAGCACATTAACACCAGATCGTCATAGATCACGTCATATGTAAACAGTTGATCAGAGATCTTCAATCAGAATGACAAAAAAGTTTTCACGTAAAGACCGGCTTTTAAAGATGGACTGCAGTACAGTTATTTAACAACCAATACTTACTGCAATTGGAACACTGCATTGTACACACTGTAATTGGACCCAGTCACCTAATTCAATCACAAATACAATACATTCATCACAAATGAATCACACCTCCACCAGATTTCTAGCAATTATTTTCACCATCCTTTGATAAAAAGCGGTCCATGACACATGTCTCTGGAATGTGTATTGTAGGAAGAGGAACTTCAAAGGATTAGAAATTGTTAAAATGTTTTCATCTTTTTAGTATTTATGAGCATTTGAGTGAATGCTGCCAGCATACACAGCATTTCCGTGCATTATGGACAGTTGTTTTATGATGCAAAACGCTTGGCTGAGCAATGGCAAAAAATGACAACAAAGCGGCAAGCCTGGAATGTTTATGGCTTGCTTTTCACCAATGCTCTGCATTATATTACTCACAGCCACTACTGTGTGATTGCATTATTCCGAATAGACAGAAAGGTTATTCTATTATTTAGGGGATTGTTCGGGGTAAGCTCAAACATGATAAACAGGAAGCAAAGTATCAAACAGAGTATGCAGCTCTCTGAGGAAATCTTCTGGCAGGATGAAGGGAGGAGGTGGGGAGTGCGGGTGACGGTGCAAGGAGGAGGAGGAGGAGCTGGGTGGTGACAAATCACTTCCGTGGGACAACCCCTAAAGACACGACTTGATTAGAATGAGACAACCCAACTCTCAATCAAAAACCCATGTGTGTGTATGTGCATATATGTGTGTGTGTTGTGACCCCAAGATGCAGGTGTCCAGGTGCAGGTTGCCCAAGGAGAAATGAGTCATTAGAGATTGCCTGGTAGACGTCCCGATAGTCTGACCCAGTTCAAAGGCATCTATTAATCACACTGGCATGAGGGACGGACACACACACACACACACACACACACACACACACACACACACACACACACACTCACACACACACACGCACGCACGCACAGATGCATATATGCAGAACGGTGGCAGTGGAAACACACTGACTTGCGCATAACAGATGGATGAGGGAAACTGCAGTGTGATGTAGTCACGGCCAGATAACTGGTGGGTCAGAAGAAAAAGCTAAAGGAGTCTTGCCAAGTGTGTTAACAGCATCGTCTCAGCAGAGATGAATGAAAAGGAGTTGACGTGTCCTCGTCTTGTACCAAAAGCATACTATTGATACATTTAAAAAAAGCTGGTCGTGGCTTGTTGAAAAGAAATGTTGAGAAGCCAACCTTTTTTTTTTTTAAATTTAAATGGGGGTTTGGTTTCTCTTTAAAAGAAGTAATTCAATAATTCAAACAAAGAAAACTATTTATGATGAGTCTCAAAAGTTTTAGTACTCAGCAGCAAAATAATTATTATTTCTTCGAGGCTGCAAATGCATACGCTAAACAATATAGACGATACTGCGCTTATCAAATTCATTCGACTATTGGAACTATAGTTGCCATGGTGGGCAACTAGTTAGCACATCCGCCTCACAGTGCAGAGGACTCTGGTTTGATTCTCCCTCATGGGTTTTCTCTGGGAACTCCGGTTTACTCCAGCATTTCAAAAACAGGCACGGTAGGTTAATTGATCACTTTAAATTGTCCCTAGGTGTGAGTGTGAGCGCGAATGGTTGTTTGTCTAATGCATGTGTGCCCTGCGATTGGCTGGCAACTGGTTCAGGGTGTCCCCCACCTATTGCCCAAAGTCAGTTGGGGCAGGCTCCAACAGGCCCGCGATCCTCATGAGGTTAAGCGGATCAGACAACGGATGGATGGATATCGTAACTGCTTGTCTCAGAGACCATACAGCATCATTAAACACTTTTATGCATGTGATTTCGACAACAGGCACATACTGTATCGTATCAAGTTACATGACTTTTGACTATCTTGACTGAGGTTTTAAAAATGAGCTTCTCGGGTGAAAGTGAAAAATCAAAAAATAAAAACGGAATTCATGTTCATAGTTTTGATGATACTAATAATAACCGTGTGAGAAATGCATCATAAAGTTCGTAAAACTTAAAAAAGGAAAACATGATTAGAATTAAAGCTCTTCGATAAATTTGACGAGTTCAACCAAAAAAAAAAAAAGTGGTGGGTTTCTTTATTTTAAGCCGTTTTGTCCACACTGTTTTTTTCCAAGAGCTACATACAGAAAAATCAAAGGCAAGGACCATTTTGACATATTTCATTCAGCCAGACTATCATTGGCTATAAAGATATGTGATTTTTATACACAGTATACGGTGTAGTTGAAAAATAGGTAGGTAATTAAGAAAAAAGGTCAATGATTTTCAGGTGGTCCAATTTTAGGGTTAAGTGTGTTGTTTTTGCTACACCATAATTTTGGTTTGCTCTTGCTCGCCATCATTTCAGATAATTGTGCTTCACAAAGATGTGACCTGGAAATAGAGCCGAGGTATTCACAGCTTTATTGACAGTTGTCAAGGCTCCGCTGCCTCATTTGCGAGCCTGTCGCCCCTTATGGCACAGAATCGGCTTGTTGCAAGAAAATCACCTTTAGGGGCACTTTCGTGCAGCCGTTTTTTTTTTCCTTGGAAATTGTCGGCTCTTCATCTTCTGTCTCACCAATTGACCTTTTCCTCTTTCCGAAGAAGCTCTCCAAAGACGTTTGTCTTATTACCCCTTTTTGCCAGCTTGTGGACTCTTTTTTTATGTATTGTATCTCGGGACTGAGGCAAGCAGTTTGACGTGTACAAAGGCAAAGGCGGATGCGAGAGGTTTTCCAAATAAAATTCCTTTCAGACTCTGACCGCCAAGAAAATATTTTTTGTTCATTCTCTCTGTGCGGCACAGTTCCAAATGGCCCAAAGAGTGGTACAGGTCAGGGTGACTGGGGGCCGACAGATTTGTACACTAATCCATCCATCCATTCATTTTTTGAACCGCTTTATCCTCACAAGGGTTACGGGGTGTGCTGGAGCCTATCCCACCCGTCTTCGGGCAGTAGGCGGGGGACACCCTGAACTGGTTGCCAGCCAATCGCAGGGCACACAGAGACAAACAACCATCCACGCTCACACCTAAGGGACAATTTTGAGTGTTCAATCAGCCTGCCATGCTTGTTTTTGGAAGGTGGGAGGAAACCGGAGTACCCGGAGAAAACCCACGAAGGTCCAGGAGAACATGCAAACTCCAGACAGGGAGGCCGGAGCCGGGATCGAACCCACGACCTCGGCACTGTGAGGTCAATGCGCTAACCACTGGATCACTAGGCTGCCCGATTTGGACACTAATTTCCATCTAAATCACAATTATATATTTTACCAATAAAGTTTGGACAATTGTGTGCTTCCAAATTGACCGAAGGGCAATTTTTGCTCTGTACCAGCATGACTGCACAGCAGTGAACAAATTGAGGTCCCTACAAGCATACAAGCCCGCACAGAGCCCAGACCATGAGTCGATCAAACACCTTTGAGATACACTCCCAACAAACACGGTGAGCCATCGGGCCTTCTCCCAGGCCCAACATAAGTGATGTCTGACCTCGCAAATGTGCTTCTGGATGAATAAAACAATTCCCACAGACCCACTTCAAAAACTTGCCAGACGAGTGGAAGCTCTAATAGTTGCAAAACGGAGCACTTATGCAACGATATCTCAGTTAGAGCACGATATCTCAGTTGCTTCTTTTTTCCATCCCCTCTCTAAAAGATGAGTTGTTGTATTTTTTGGGTTGGGTTATAGGTCACTTTTTTTTAATATATCACAAAAACTTACCATTTGTATATGGGTGTTTACTGTACACTTTGTATCCTCTGTATATACTTTAACTTACTAAAATAAGCATTTAACATTCATAGGGAAGAAAGCTGTCTTACCCAACTGCTGACTGAGCAATTACTACACTCAGCAGAGCCCAGGAATGTGTTCATATTGTGTGCAAAAAATCAAATACTCATGTACAGAAAGGAGGCTATTATTCATAAAAGTCACAAATCATAACCATATTTTACCTCACCTGACTCTGGGCCCATCACGAAGTGGTTCCCGGTGGGTGCGACCCCGGTTGGCTCCTTTTAGTGTGCGCCGGTTAGCCGTGGAATAGTCAGGTTCGAGCTCATATGGCTCCTCGTCCTCAGGGCCAAAGCTGCGGCGATCATCTTCCAGGCCATATGGTTCGGCCTGAAAGCGCTCGGGCTGGGAGCGGTTCAGGTCCACAGTGCTGCTACCCATGGGCACCTGGGGTTGGGCCACGTGGCCATAGTCATCCTTACGAATAGGCAGTGTATAGCTGTTCTCTGGCCGGTAGCTATTAGGCATGTAGGGGTAGCGAGGAGGACGGAAGTTGATGCCTCGTGACAGGCTGCCGTAGTTCTCCGTCAAATCAGCGTAGCCATCATGCAGACCGTAATGGCGAATGTACTGACTCTCTGGCGTTTCACCATAAGAATCATTGTAGGAGTTGTTGTAGGAGCGTGTCAAGGTGGATGAGGCTTGAGGTGTGATGAAGCGATCGCCACCGTTCTTAATGTAGCGCCGGTCAATTGAATCGGTGTAGCTTCCCAATGGGGACGAACCCTCGGGCATGGGCAAGCCGTCAGGGCCAAGAGGAACCTGACGCACAGTTCGTGTGGTCACCGTCTTCACCATTTTGGTCACCTGCAGAAGAAACCACATGTACATGTCATCCAACTGAACACTAATTTGCATCCAAGTAACATGATGCCACTACCAGCCAGCGTAGCAATGTAAACCATGCACATCTCTTCATACAAATGTTCTTAGACACTCGTGGAACACCATGCAGAAAAAAAGGCAAAAATGTCAATGCTTGCACGAAGATACAATAATAGCCACTGCTATGCCATGCTCTAAACATCGGTTCTGATTTGCTAACGCTACTAGACAAAAACCACAGCTGACATGAACAGAGTAATCATGTTATTGGGCTTATCTTGAAATAAGATGTCAAAGAGACACCTGAGCATAACAACACCATCAGACCTTGACTCGGGCGAACCTCACTGTGTTATTCAGAGCTGTATTTCCAAGACGAGCAGACCTTCACGGAGCTATCTCACACTCACTTCATTCCATAGCTACTGCATTATTCTTCCTCTGAGCCTGACCGAAGATATAGAGCAAACAAACCTCATTAGCTGTGTTATTCAGAATGCAAAAAAACAATTTGCTGCCCGGTGAATACTGTTTGAGATCAATAATTACTTATTGCATTCCAACCTATAAGATAATCTCCAAATCAATTATGTTGATGAAAATAAATTGTCCTCTGCAGAGGGGCCATTCTGATGCATTTATTTTTGTATCCAACAGGATTAGTCATTCCACCTTAACTAATCAACATTTCTTTGCAAAATAATTCATTGAAATGTTCATCTCGTTCCGGCATTCAACTCTGATGGGCTTCATATGTGCCTTTGTTGAGGTTGAGGAAACCCAAACAGTGTAGACGTTACAGGTCTCGTAGGCTTGAGTACACCCCAATTGTGAGTCTGAACACAAAACCAATTTCAGGAATTCCAAGTCCTGAATTAATTATTCGTGTAGATGTGGTTCTAGTGCTACATGACCTTGGCTTCGAAAAGATCTTATTTGCTTGTTTTAAATTAGGTTTGTGACCTTGAAAGGAAAAGTGCACTTTCATCCTCTTGATTTAGTACTTAGTCAGTATACTCTACAAAGATAGCAGCTGTATGTCAAAGCTATTCTTAATGGGGGAATATTCATCAGATTGCCTTGATTTCATTTTTACACAATCATTCCTGACATTGTAGAATCGTTGCGGATAAGTGGGCAACAAATGCCTCTGAATAGGCACATTATGTGACAGAATTGGGTGGCAATTCAGTTTTTGAAGGAGTCAAATGTTAGTTTTGACGCAAAATGTGTTAAATGAACGAGGCAGGGGTAACAAAATGCAAAAGAGAAATCACACAGGGTTCGGCATCCTTTACTGGCTCTGTGTCATATGAAGCATTGGTGAAGATGGAGACTGGTGTGGGTGTCCTGGTAGCAGGCCTCGACTCCACTACCAAGTTCTTCGTCACTGGTATTGGATGGTAGGTGTAGCAGGAAACAGTTTTGACCACCTTCGACACCTAGAGTTGGAGTGATGTGTGTCAGTCAACTGCTGTACAGGGAACTGTATTTATTTTACTAACTGACAGATGGATTCCAGGAGATGAAAGGTTCCAGGACTGGTTTCACAAAGATTGGCAAACCTTAATTCCATTGATGTTGGAAATAGACACAGAATTCAATTATGCAAATCATTTTTACCCCCAATTCAACTGCATACACAACTGCACACAAGACAAAGACAAAATATTTAAATTTTAAAACTGATGAAGATTATTGTTTGGGGGGAAGTGGGGAGGAGGTTCTTTCAATTTGAATTTCATACCTGCAACACATTCCCCCAAAAACTGGGACTTTTGGTCGCAACCAAGGACGTGGGAGGCTGGTAAAGTTCAGCAATACTCATCAAACACGCTTTGGCACATTCACAAGCAAGGATAAGGGTGAGGTTCAACACTTGGTGAACAACTGCATGAGCAAACAGTCCAACAGTTTTAGAACATCTTTTCTTAACGTACAATTGCAAGGAATCTAGGAATTTCATCATCTCTGCAGATACGCGGTAAGGCCGAATACCAGCACTGAACATATCTTAGTCTCTAATATGGAGAAAATATATATATTTGGATATAATCTGACATTTAGTTACACAGAACATGTACATTAATACAAAATGTATGCATTAAAATTCTTATTTAACCTTGACAAAGCCCTCACATAGCCTCTTTCCTGTCCTTGCATTATGAGCGGAATAGATTTTCATGGTTTGATGGTGTGATCAAATTTTCTGTCATGTTCGTACATGGTACTGTACATCGTGAATATTGCACTAAAGCTGTATTTTGGAGAGAGATTTGGAGCTGGAAAAACATTTTAAAATGTTTAAAAATCATTGCAATTAAGATGCTGCAAAAGTGCATCCGATGCCTCTGCGTCAGGTCTCGACTCAGGTAGGCAGTGATTTTCTTTTCACAAATTCACAAACTCTTGGATCTACTTCTATTATCTGTTTCGTTCCTCTGAGAGGCCATTATGGCTGCTGCTCATCATGGCACGTGCATGTGCGTATGCACGTATGCGCAAGGATGCGCACGCGCGTGTGTGCGTGTGTGTGTGTGTAAGCGTGTGCATACATGTGCGTTAACAGGTTAATTGGAGGAGTTTGGTTGATCGAAAAGTAGATCTTCAGTCAAAAAAAAGGTCGGGCACCTCCGGCCAAGAGAATGCGTGGGATACATTTTGAATTGAACACGCACATGAACATGGAGCCAGAATTCTTTTTTCAGTGGGGTGGCCAGTGTGACACAGCACCCGAGTGAGGCATGGCCGGGGGCAATTCTAAAAGTTTTTTTCACAAAGGTTTGTTCCCTTAGTATTATGAGCGTGTGTGTATATATGTGTGCATTTTACTTCATGAAACCACGACTGTGGATGCTATGATAAAGAATCACTTCTCAGCCGTGTCGTTTGCTAGCTATGGTATGAAAGTCATGATTTTTGATTAATACCGATTCTAAGAATCAAATGGTCTTTGCATTAGGCAGATTCTTTTAAATTTTGTGTTCAAAGCAATTGTATATTTGTTCTTGAAATATGCACTTACAATTAATAACTTGTGGCAGAGTATCACGCAGTCTGAGAATGTGAAAGAGGCAGAAAAATCATTTTCCCACAGGTGTAGGGGTGGTCAGAGAGTGACAAGGAATGGCCATGGCCAACCATGTAGCTCCGCCCATGACAACAAACAACGTATTTACCATGAAAACAAGTGCTGCGTACTTGGAAGTTTGTCTGTTGTTATGTTTCATCTCACAACACAGACGGTGGAAGCCAAAAAAAGGACAGGAGTATGTTACCGAGTGTATCTGTTACTGCACAAACACGTTGAACGTTAACCCACAAGAAAGCAAAATCTGAAAGTAAGTAAAAATGGGGACGTTGAGACGGCAAGTGGCAGAGTTTCTGCGGATGATGTCTGGACCTATTTGCAACCAAAGAGATGTTTTGCTAAAACTTTCCCCCTCCAATAGTTGTCTGCTTTTCTCCTCAAAGTGACTTCCAAATAACACTCCATATATGCTCTAAGGGAAGGCTGGCCTTTAAAAATAAAAAAAGTGTCCTTCTTCTCTTCCTCGCCAGCACAGCCTTTGATTAGTGTTTCACAGCATACAACATCCCAACAAAGTTCCACTTCTAATGACATCTAATCATGTGAGAGTGTGTGGCCAGTTCCCTCACGGTAAACACACTGGAGTGCACTGGGGCTCCGTAATGAGGGATTAGACCAGGCTTTATAATTACACTTTCTACTGAGTGGGATTCGCCATGCAGTGTTTGCAACTCTTCTGTAAAACAACGATAACAGCTGACATAAAATGAATCAAGATTTGGAAAATGGGCAAACTCCTTTGTGGCACAGACAAGTTTGAGGGGAAAAAAAGAGAACATTGTGTGGAAAGTGCTGTGGGAGAGGAGCAGGAAAAAAAACCCTCTGGTTCGATGCTTTGTGACTATGTTGCTCACTGCTGTGTATCAGTAGGTCACAATGACTTTAAATACAGCCCCAGGGTAGGAAAGGGAGGGCTGGCGCAAATTTTCATTCACCTTTATTTCCCTTGACCAATCCTTGTCAACACAGCACTCACAAGTCACTCAATCGTAAAACAAATAAAACTGTTGTTCAGTATTGCACTGTAGCTCTTCTGAATGAATTTGTAGGGAAAACGGATGATGGAAAAATTAAGCGAAGGAACAAGAGTAAAGACAAAGTGAATGTGTTGCCCGAAAACCCCTGCCACAAACCAAACGGTTCAGTGCTGCTGTCAGAACTTGGTCAAATTTACGGTCATTTTACTGGAGAAGACAAAGCATGGCTAAGCTTTATCAGCCAAGTCAGTAATCACGCAAAAGCAGATGCTACAAAATCTTCCATATATATTTGCTGTCCGATGAAAATGGCGTTTGTCGCTTTTTTTTGTGTGCCGTATATTAATCTGAATGTGTTGCAGCAGACATACTTGGAAGTTACAACTTCCCTTGCAATAATGGCTCATTTAACATTCAATTTCAGCTTGTGAAACAAGATAAATCAACACGGTTCAACAAAAACAAATCACAATATTATCTGAACAATGAATTCATATTTTACTTTGGAATGTGGCACAGTTGCTCATTTGAAGTCAATTTTAGCAATCCAACTTTGACAAACACACATCAATCAGACACGGTTCAGCGGAAAAACAACTGTGTCGCATTATTTGTTGAAAACATGTTTAGAATCCAAGGTTATAAACCCAACAAGAGGCAATATGTTTTCCTCTCTTCCTCGCTTGTCTCCAACACTAAGTGAATGCGGAGGTGGGTTGTATAGCCAAGGTGCATATTCTGAAGCACAGCTCCAGCGGCAAATAGTTGTCAAGATGACTGCGTACTTTTAACGGGACATATAGGAGAACACCGAGAATTACTTTAGAAGAGAGGTCCCCAACCCCCGGGCCGCGGACCGGTCCCGGTCCGTGAGTCATTTGGTACCGGGCCGCACAGAAACAATACATAACTTACATTACTTCCGTTTTATTCATCTCGGAATCTGAAAGATGTTTTATTTTGAAAAATTTCCGGATCCGTCGACAACATGTCACTCTTGACGCAGGTGAAGGCGCGCTTCTCGGTCACGTGATAGGTTACCCCTAAAATGAAACTCAGGAGATAGCAAAATGAGTAAAAACGAAAGGTCTTTGGAAGGTTTCTTTGGGAAGGGGGAAAGGCCCAGCCAGGAGACAGAGGAGGAGCCTACGACTTGCAAGAAAAAGAAGGCTCCATTTAATGGACAGTGTCAGGAGTCCTACTTAAAATATGGATTGATCACAACGGGAGATTCCCATGCACCAAGCCCAGTCTGCATAGTATGTGGCGATGGCGAGTCGTATTTTTCATGCACTTTCTATTTGCGGTCTATCTTATTTTGAAGGCAGGTGTAAACATTACCATAGCAACCAGGGAGTGTTGCGGCCAGATAGGACGTTCCTCGTGTCGTGATTCGTGTTTATTATTATAATGTTTCGAAAATACAGTCAAACCTCTGTTTTCGTCCATAATCCGTTCCAGAAGGCTGTTCGAAAACCGAAATTGTTCGAAAACCGAAATCACGCTCTTTTTAAAATAAAAATGTTTCCTGAACACGTCTGCTCACAATGGAAAGCAACACGAAGAAGAGTCACTTCCTCGTCTACCTGAGGAACCGTCACAACCTCGTGTAAGGAAGGTGAGAGGAATCAAATGGTGCATTCAAGCGCGCTCAGTTTGTTCGAGAACCGAAATTTGTTCGTCATCCGAGGCATAAAAAACTCGAAATTTTTGGTCGAAAACCGAATTGGTCGAGAACCGAGACGTTCGAAAACCAAGGTTTGACTGTACCAGTTTTCATGCCGGTCATATCATATTATTTTTTTGTATTTATTAGTCACACCTTAAAGGCCGGTCCCTGAAAATATTGTCTGACATTAAAGCGGTCCGTGAAGCAAAAAAGGTTGGGGACCCCTGCTTTAGAACGTCAAACCAAATCATTATTAAGTGAAGAGGTGGAATTTAATCAAAAGAGACATTTAAAATATTTAGATAGATATTTAAAACCCGCATCAGATCTGTCCATCCAGCAGGAGTTTTGCACCTCGTGGAGGACAACTGAATTGATAACCTTTTGAGTGTTACCTTGGTTTCTGTGCGGCGCGTGGTCCCGTCATCAGAGGTTACCACCGAAACATGGGAAGTCGGGGTCCCAGGGTCCTCCTCTATGGTGACCGTCTCCTCCACCACTTCCGGCGGCTCCTGCATCATGGCCAGAGAAGTGGCGTTGCTGGGGCTCTGCTCCTGCACAGTGGGGGAAAATCAGGCAGGTGTCGTTATTTTGTAACAGGAATTGTTTTCTCAAGCATGGGAAAGAAAAAAAACATTGACGTAAAGCTTAGATTATTATTTTTTTTAAATATTCGAAGCTTGGCTTGGACAAGAATTACAAATCGAAATTTTAATATAGTTATTAATCTTTCTACTTTAAATGCATCTACTTGAAAGGTTTGTGTTCTAAAATTAGCGAAGCGCATGAATGATTAAAGAAGACGCTAAAGCGAACGCCATGATTGCCCCCTCCTGCTGTAAGCCATAGTGGGTCCTGCTGTGCAGCGTACTGTCTGTGATCCCCTTATGACCCACATCTACAAAGTAACTGATCCGCTTCCGCCAGAACAGCGCAGCAGATACGCTGTCAAGAGAAGTTCAAGTGTGTGCATTCTCCCGAGTCCAGCAACACAAACGGCGGCTCTGTCAGTTGGCGCGGCCTTGAGAGCGCAAGCAGCAAGATAATATGCATGGAGCATTTTCGGTTGGTTAGTTAAATGGAGGTCAAAAGTTGGTCAACCAAAATTCCTCTTGGGGCTTTTTGACCACTCTCCGAGAAAGTCTATAAAACTACTGAAACTGACAAATATTGGATCATCGGAAAACATTACACGAGTGGATCTGCAACCACGGTGAGTCGAGCAGGGATGAAGAATGCATAAATTATAGAAAATGTTTAGCAATTTTGGTAAATGAATGAAATGAGAAGTGTGTCACGCTGAAAGACTCAACATATATTTATTTATTATTTACAGTTAAGTTTTGAAGACCACACATCCTCAATTTCCCTTTAAAAATAACACCAAAGTGCAAATCAATTCGTCCTATAGTATTTTCAAATTTTAGAAGTATGGAACTAAATAAAAGGAGGCAAAGAATATAAAACAGAATTCAGGTTGCAATTAGTGCATCTCGTATTGGCAGTTTCACTTATTTGGCTTTGGCAATACAACAGCAAAAGACAACTGCAAAACTGCTGGAACGCCTCACATTTCGAGATTTTAAACTGTATCTTACAAGCAAAACGCTGTGGGGACTTTTTCAATCTGACTATGGATTTGAAGAAAAGGCGTGTGTCACGAAAGGACGGCACAACACGTGTGCTATCTGGCAGTCATGAAAGGGAAAAATATGAACTTATTGCTGCTTTTTCAGCTGATGCGTCCAGATAGAAAGTCACCGTCGGGACGTGCAGCCCTCTGACATATGCCACTTCTGTGAATACGTGACAAATTACAGTCCTGCTGCCGGAGCAAGGAAGGAAGGTGTTTCTGGCAGTTTCAGATTACAATCAATTAATCAATCAATCAATAAAGCCAAGAGACATAGACAGGCAGAGTGCATGTCTTGGAGTAGGTGATTGTGGAAACCTACATCAATAAAATGCAGAGGGAACAGTGTGCCTTTGATGACGTACTGTACACAAGTACGCAAGGTAGTGCAGAAGCACAATAAACCGTCCACGTCATCAATTTTAATGATCTTGACATGACACTGAATATGTTTCATCAGAAGGGAAAGGGTAACAAACCACTCATCCATGCTGCTTTGACTGAAGCCCTAAAATTATTTGAATTTCACAAACATCATGACAATCATTTTTAACGACAACAAAGAGTTACTGGGTAAAGTGAGAAGGCTATTTTGTTTCGCATTAATCATTTGACCCTAAATTTATTAAATGAAGCTTCATTTAGGCCCTAAACGAGATGTCAAAGGGTTGCACATGCGTGCTAACATTGTAAGCACACGATGATTAAAAGTCACATTTGCTGCTTGTTTCTTGTGAGATTTATTTTTGGGACAAATTCAAATCCAGGGCATCGACCTCACAGTGCGGAGGTGCAGGGTTCAATTCCGGCTGCGGCCTCCCTGTGTGGAGTATGCATGTTCTCCCGGGGCTGTGTGGGTTTTCTCCGGGTACTCCGGTTTCCTCTCACATTCCAAAAACATGCATGGCAGGCTGATTGAACACTCTAAATTGTCCCAAGGTGTGCGTGTGAGCGCGGATGGTGGTTCATCTTTGTGTGTCCTGTGATTGGCTGGTAAACAGTTCAGGTTGTTCCCCCGCCTACAGTCCGAAGACAACTGGGATAGGCTCCAGCAACCCCTGCAACCCTTGTGAAGATAAAGCGGATCGGAAAATGGATGGTTGGATGGATGAAGTTCAAATCCAAAGAAAAATGAGCAACATACAGTGAGACCACCGTGTATTTTTAAGGTTAATGTAATGTAAGATGAGCTTGAAATGAAATGAAAGTGTTTTAGGATCCTATTTCTACAAAGTAGTATATGTCGTCTTCATGTGTAAGGTATTTAGAAAAGTGCTACAGCAGTTTAAATGATACAAGTAAATTGTAAGGGGAAAGTCAATTTCCCATCTTTTAGTGGCCTGTTGTGTTTTTCAAGCAGCCCTGATGAAGGCTTTCCTTCACATCACTTGACCCAATGTCTAAATTTGTTTTCTTTTGTTGTTTGTGTTGTTGTTGTTTTTTCTACACAGTCAAGTGCCTGTTAAGCTGCATTTGAAACTTCCATTCAAATGTTCCTGAACGAGGAGCTGAACTCATTTCTTCTTTGTATGTAACTTAGTAACACAACGTCTTCAAACTTTTCAATTCACCTATTCTTCTCAATTCAGTAATGGGCAATTACACCTCTGAACTAAACAGAGTTAGGTCATTACAGTTTTCAAAAGGCCCATTCATTGAAATTAGCAACTGGGAAAGCTGTGTCAAGTGAGATGCATTTGTTTGCAGTGCGCAATTGCTCCCAAAATGCCAATTTCTACAACTGACTCCAGAAGAGAAATCTCCTTCGAGTGGCCAAGCATTTGAAAAAGGTCATTCCTGATTAGCCTGTGTTCCTAATTCGAAAACATATCCTTGTTTTGTTCTTTTTCCTAAATTGTCGACCCACAGCACATTTGCCAACTAAGTTACATGTTCACTTAGGTGCTCCTCTTTGATCTCAATTGAGCAGCTCTCTCATTCACTGATGCCGCGTGGCTAGTTTCTGCCTGAATCTCATTTGTAAATATTGAACTGCCTCCCAGACTTGCTATTTGGAGGTTTCTGCTGATATATCATCCTGACTTTTAAGGTTGCTCCATCATAGGGTGAGGACTGGAAATTTTGGTGACAACACCATGAATCAATTTTTTTTTTTTTTTTTGCAGCATGGAATTTTTTTTGAAAAATAATGAAAGGGTGTCAAAGGCACTGTTTTCTTAGAGCATCACAGGAAATGGTCAGTTTGAAACACTCCGTATTTTGCAGAGGTCATTTTGACACACCCTGGCAGCCTAAATGGGCAAACCGTCTAACGTTTCATTCATCCAGCCCCAAACATCACTCCATCACTCCCTTGCTCACGTTGCAGCTTTATTGGGGCACACTGGCCATCCACCAACCATTAAGAACTTCATTTATCTGGAACATCCAAAGCAACGCCGTGAGGAAACTGATTTGGTCAGTAATGTGGAACATCTGTGAAGTTTCCTTTATTTAATATCATCTGGGAAACTTCTCCGGAAATATCATATCAGTGATGGAAACAAAAAAGGAGAAACAACGTATTCCTAGCCTAATAACATTGTTGTTTCAGCCATATTTATTTATTTATTAATTTTTTAAAATTTGGTAACAGTACGTTAAAAATACCTTGGGAAATGATGCCATTAGGCTAATGTATATGCAAACGCCTACCCAGAAAAATGTAATCCCAAATCCTATATGTATAATAATTTGGAACACATTATGCGCAATATCCATAGTTAGATCAAGTCTCTTTTTGTTAACTCTCTGCCAATAAAAGTCGTACACATCAACAGCGTTTCCGAGGCCCTTTGTTTGACAAGTTCGCTGGGTGAACCGCTAGAAGTGGTCGTCAAAACGGAACATGTCCTCGAAGAGATACAATCCCACAAGCGGAGCCTTTGGCAAAACATGGGGAGCATCGGAATGAGATCCTTCGAGTCTCGCTGACAAACAGGCTTCATGATCCAAGCTTCCCGCTGTGCCTCTGGTTTGCGTTCTTTGCTCGCTTCCACTCATCTCTGCTTGCAGTAAGGGGAACGTAGGAGTTCAATTTAAAAGTCCAACTCATAAATATGTGATAAAAAGCTGTCTAGTCATAGGCTAGCTTGGCTGTCTGCAAGAATGCTTTGATGCTCAAGGGCAGGATATGGTGAGCTAAGATGGTTGAAGTCAGAAAGATAATGTCAGAAAGTGATGGGATCTAATGGTTAGGAGGGATTAAAACGCATAAGTGAGTTCATGTTTTAAATTTAAAATTACAACGACAAATCTACGGCATCTTGATCCAAAGCCAGGCATTCTTGGATACGGTACAGGTAAATCCTCAACACGTCTGACTTATTGGGCAGAACTCATCACACCTCTGGTTGTACTTAACTGTCATGAAAAGAGAGAGTGCGCGCAAGCCTGAATAAAGAACAAATATTTTACAGTGCTTAACAACACAATGACATGGGAACACAAAAAGTGTTTTACAAATGTGATGCTTCCACAAAATCAGGCAGATGTCACGGAGAGTGGTTTTATTTTATTGACGACAATTGAAAGGTGGTGAAACATGGATTTCTTTCCCCAAAAATCAAGGCCTTCATTTTTTACATCCCAGAAGCCCAAGCGTATGTCTCATAGGTGATAATATAAGGTACATGTAATGTTTTGATCATTCCATCTATTTATGTCGTCGTTTCATGCAAAGTTTACTCCTGATGACACATCACTTCCGTCACTGACACACTGACAAATGAGCAGTCTGCATATGTGGCAGAGTTCTCACGTCACAAATTTCTACTTTCTGCTGTTTCCAGTGGGAAATATTTGGACCATATTTGGAGACCCTCATAGTTTGTTTCAAGGTAGGTGCAGACCTGTAAATTTTTATATTAGGCCCTGTCTATCATAATCTCCATTTAAAAATAGCACAGATATACTATTAGAGATATTAACCCTTTAAAAGTGGATTTTTTTTTTTAATGACGCAATACATTTCTTGACATTTTGGATGGCCCGGTGGTCTACTGGTGAGTGCGTCGGCCTCACAGTGCAGAGATGCAGGGTTCGATTTTGGCAACGGTCTTCCTGCATAGAGTTTGCAATGTTCTCCCTGTTAGTTTTCTGAGGGATACTCCAGTTTCCTCCCACATTGCAAAAACATGCGTGGCAGGCTAATGGAACACTCTAAACGGTCCATATGTGTGATTGGGAGCGTGGATGGTTGTTTGTCAATGTGTGCCCTGCGATTGGCTGGCAACCGGTTCAGGTTGTACCCGGCCTACTGTCCAAAGACAGCTGGGATAGGCTCCAGCAAACCCCGTGACCCTTGTGAGGATAAGCGGATCAGAAAATGGATGGATGGATGGATGCGGGTCCACACTTTGGAAATGTTTTGCTCTACTATATACTGAGAGAGTTTCGCAGCACTCAGGCCTTTGGAAGAGGTACAGGAGTGCTCCAAATATAGATATGGGACAAAATGACCACTTCAGACCACGTATTTCCGGACATTAGTTGTCCATGTGGGCACATAATGATGGGAGTAAACTGCCCGCATTAAAGTCACAGGCTTGAATATAATTTCTTACACAGAGGAAGATGCGATGACATAAACGCTATTGCAATGGACTGGTAGAGTCCAACTTCTGTGTCAGCCAGTCACATGCTGTCGTACTTACAGGGGGACAAGCGTGTGATTGCATAGCCACTCACTCACTCACTGGCAAAAAGTTAATCTCCCGCCAACGTACTGTATATCTCTGAGAATACCATACAGTTTCTGAATCACAGAGTTAGTTAGGTAGAAAGATCTTAAAATCTATGCATGCGGAGAGAACATGTTCACTGAATCAACAAATTACAGGTTTGACCATGATGCAATATGCTCTGCCCTTGGGTGAGCTCATGTAGAGTACATGACATTAAACAGATCACAAGGGGACATATGGCTTCTTAAAAATGATGATTACAAACCATATAATGGGTTGCTGTGCAGAAAAAAAAGGCAGAGGGGGAGGGGTAATAGGAAGATCAGAGAGACAGCGGTGTCAATTAGCAGCAGCCTGCTATTTACTGTCAATCAGCACTCATTCAACCTGTGTGTTCAATTGGGTGGGCGAAAAGCACAGAAGGATGGCAACAACAGAATGTTGATTCAAGAATTACTCATCTTGTATTACTCCGTGTATTTTACTTTTATAAACGCATGATATAAACAATATGAATAGTAAACCAAACAAGATAGTCGGGGGGGGGGGGGGGGGTTGCATTTCTTTCATCCAACCGGACTTTAAATTCATCCCAAAATAAAAACAAAAACGAAACCACAAAGCAAAATTAATTGCATTTAGAATGTGTCCTTGAGGTTTGTCGGCATATTTTAAATGTATAGCTTCTTGTGATGCGCCAAAATTGGTCTCACCAAAACAAACATTTCTTCTTCTATTACGGTGCCCAAAGTATAATAAGTCATTTCTCCAGACAAATGCTCCTTTATTCCACATAGAAAGGCACATTATTGGTGATGTAGTAATTTTCATCTGTCAGTATGTTTTAAAATGCTAAATTCATGTAAAAAAAACAAAACTGTTAGTGAACTTCAATGCAACATCATTTGGAGCAAAAAAAAAACAACAACAACAAAACGTAATGAACATACATTATGTTATATGTGCTTCCTAAAATTAAGTGCTGTATTTCGATGTGAATTCCATGACATAGAAGGCACCAATTGCTCACTGAGATGCTTTCCTGCTGCTGCATTAGAACTAATTAAGTGACAATATCACATGTTTTCCCGATAGTGATTTAATAAATACATTGTGGAGCCCTTGATGCATTGAGAATCCCTGAACCGATATCGCATTCGGTTTGAAATAATAGAAAGCATTACGTTACACCACCTGGTAATGCTAACAGCAAATAATCGCCACCTTCCTTCTCTAACACACACACACGCACACACGCGCACACACACACACACACACACACACACACACACACACACACACACACACACACACACACACACACACACACACACACACACACACACACACACACACACACACACACACACAGACAACTGCTCAGTCTAAGCCTAACCCCTGTGCAGTGACTAACAGGATTTCACTCCTCAGACATGCCAGCAATCATTACATGGCTCTTACACAATTAATCCTCCAGCAAAGATCTCCTGACTAAACTTGGATCACCCAACTTCCAAATAGCCCCTTATGTTTGACCACCTGCCCTCTTGGCAAAAGAAATGTGTGTGATTGGGGGGCTGGTGAGGGTGACCACATGATGTATTGAAAGAATGTGTGAGGGAGAGTGGGAGCATGTGACAGCCAGATATGCAAAAAAGAAAAAAAAAGAAAGAAAAACAATGAACTGGGACTCTGTGATCCAAACATCCTACCAAAATAAGGCATGCTTGTGGGATGAAGCGGAGGTAGAAGGGAAAACAACTGGAGGAAGAGGAACTAGAGAGGCTGACAATGCATGGCAGGCCCCCTCACCAGCCCCCCTCCAAAAAAAAAAAAAAAAAAGGATCCTGTCAGGGTAGAGAAGTTGCATTGAGCCTCATGCTTAAGTCAATATAATAATATAATATAATATAATATATATTATAACCCATGTGATATAATAATATCACATGGGTTATAATCAATATAACCTTCTCTATTCCTTCTCTTCTGTGAGTCGTTATCTCAGCTCTAGCTCGGGTGACTCTTTGCAGATGACTGTGTGGCTTTCTAGTACCTGAACATTCATATGTCACTCTTTCCAGTGGACTGTTTTATGGGTGAAACGTGCCCAAATGCAAACATAAATAAGCAGAAGAGACGGCAGACAAATCCAAGATGATACCATAGGGAGTAATGGGAATTGAATCTTTCCTCTGGTGACTGATCTGGAGCCAAAACAAAGCTTCTTACTCTCTCGGATTCCTACTTTAGACACTTTCAGTGTTACTCCCTGTAGTCTATTTTGGTTTAAAACATAAAAAATAAGCAGATGTAGAAACCGAAATAAAACCAAAATAAATCCAAAAGCCAATTCTTTGAAACACAGCTAAACACACAGAAAGCTAAACCAAACCGACTAAACTCAATCTAATTTAAAACACAAAGAATAAGAGTGTGTTTAAAAATAATATAATTTTAAAAAATGCCCTAAAGTCAACCAAAACAACGTGCCTTGGCTACAGGATTGCATCTCATGAGCATTTGAAGAATGTGTCTGCGGCAATGAGGGGAAAAACAAGGGAGAGGAATTCAGAGTTGTGGAGGCAGCAGTCCACGTTTGGTGGGTGATGGTGGGTTTGTTATGACGGCATATGCTTGGGTTCCCAGGGGTTGGGTTGTTTGTAGTGCTCCTCCCCTCAGCCGCTGGATCCCTGTCAGCATGATTCTGTCAGCAAAGTGCGGGTGTGTATGCGCTTTGGCTGGTAACTGCAAAGTGTGCAGGAACACTGGGAATGCAAGCTTGGCCTAAAGCGAAGTTCATGTGAGGTCTACTGGAGATTTAGGGAGTTGGAAAGGGGACATACATATGTTCAACTTCCTGATAGCTTGCGTGCAAAATACCCCTTGACACCCTTTCACCAAATAAATTATGTTTTGGCTGCTGGAGGGTCTCCCATTTAAGACAGATGAAAGATGTTCCTTTATTTTATCTTGCACTCCGTCTCTATTTTGTGGAAAATGGTTAAAACTAAATGCATATAAATACTGTACATGTAGAAAAGCCACACAGGCGCAGGGACAACATGCAAACTCCACAACGGAAGGCCAGAGCTTGAATTTGAACTCACCAGCTCTGCACTGTGAGGCTAATCTACGAACCAGTCCTCCACAATGCCATCCATCAAAGCCCGTTTGATTCCAACATATGTAAAGTGAAACTGGAACGTTTCCGAGAAAATAGAAAGAAACGATAAGAAGCTAACCAGGCTTGAAGGAGGCTGAGCGGAACAGATCTTAAAGACCCTGTAAAGCAAAAACACATTTTTTAAGATTTATCAAATTTGACACACCACGACAGCAAAGACACTGTTCCTAAAACCGCGTCCAATCCTGCGATGACTGATGTCAATTGGGGCGTTTTAAACTAAGAATTTTCTGACAAATATCTCTCATTTTAAAAGTATCTCTTGAAAGCCTTGCAAAACTATTGAGTGCAGCAAAACAGGCAACTTGAATGCTCCACCCGCTTTCTGGCAAACTCGTTAAAGAATTGTTCACAATCTTTGTACCATCTTAAATATTATGAATTAATTACTCTCCTCCGGCACTGTACCAGCAGCTTTTAAGACCACTGTTATTAAACCCCGATTCAAGCGACCAAACCTTGACCCAGGGAGTCTCTGTAATTATAAGCCAGTTTCAAATCTCCCATCAATTGCGAAAATTCTTGTTCTCTGCTTGACTGACTGATGTTGTGCCCACACGCTATTCATACAAAGGAAAGGTGGATGTGACTGAGGACAACATGCGGACGTTAAACGTGGAAGGGTGCCCGTGAAAGAAGACGCTAAAGGTATATGGTGCCGGTACATGAGTACATTGTTAAATACTTCAATAAAGTACAACCGAACTCAGTTTTGCTCTGCTGCTTTTTTAAAAACATAAGCTAGCGTGCATGCTTGCTACCGTATTTTTAAGCTAGCGTATTAAAACGTTTTACCATGCCTGTGTCCTATATTACAGTGCACCTTGTGCCTGTGTTAAATACAGAAATAGCACCCATAACTGAGACTGCATCTTTTAATCCGGTGCGCTATATGGTTGAAAAAATACGGTAGTAGGAAACTGTTTTTTATTGCCTCACCTGGTTAAACAAAGACAATTATTCATTATTTTTGGATCTGACTACATTATGCAGCTGTGTCTGTCAAGGTGACGAGTAGTGATTTCAAAAGCCAGTTGATTCATTGGTTTGAACACCCTCTGTCTCAGCGACGGAATGACTGCAAGGATAATCGTTAGATGACTTCAGTTTAAAAAAAAAAAGCCCCACAGTTGAAGGTTGTCTGTAGTTAGACAAGTTAGAAAATGAGAGCTAAAACGGAGCCAGCCGTCTTCCCTCAGAGATGCTTTAGCTTGAATTTAACTCGACCCGGGATCTGACATCCGTGGGTCAACTAGAGTACACTGAGACTTTGCCCTTCATCTCACTCCAAAGCCAAAACCCCTTTGCCATATACATGGATGTAACGAGAATAATACGGTGGGTGAGCACAAAAAGAGCTTTGCATTGAGAAGAAAAAAAAAAATACTCCATGATGCATATTTAAATCTCACAGATTTTTTTATGTTTCTAATAGACTAATAGAAAGGTGCTGCACATACAGTCGGTGTGTGCGTGTCGCAGCAATAGAGAATCTATTCAGCTCACTTTGGAAGCTGTGAGCTGACCATGAATATTTAAAAGGAGGCCTGATATCTCAAATATATTTTCCTCCCTCCTTTTTAAGCTACGTTTTGCAGAGGCTAGTTTGCGTCAGAAGCTCTGCTTCTTAAACTATGGTTTTAATCCAAAGCATTTCTTTGATGTTTTAAGAATATTTTAAATGAACAAGAGAGCGCTCTGGAGAGAATATAGCCTTTTTGCTAAATCCAAGATGAAATAGGTGCGGGCTGCACTGTTGTACGAGAAGGATGCGCCAGATAACAATGGGAGCGGATTG
This sequence comes from Hippocampus guttulatus, assembly GCF_054856545.1. NCBI lineage: Eukaryota > Metazoa > Chordata > Actinopteri > Syngnathiformes > Syngnathidae > Hippocampus > Hippocampus guttulatus. The sequence goes on from NC_141265.1 coordinate 4,730,991, forward strand.
TTTTTTTCCCCCCCAGGTGCAGTGATTGTGAATCTCCTGACTGACAGACATATTCTTTGTTTGAAGAGGTCACACAGGTATTGATATGTAAAGGCATCTTATTTTTGCACTCTAACCTGAACGCGATACGTGTTATTTCTGTGCCATGCAGTATTCATGCTGTGGGTCTGTGTTACTCTGCAGGTGGTTGGGAGGAAAAGGAGGATACAGACAAAATATGGATAATCTCCTCCCAATGTCTGGCTAAGCCCCACTTTGTGGCAAGGCTGCCTTTTTACATAGTTTTCCCTCCTGCATAGTCAGGCAGCTGCAAGACGAGCATCTGGCTACAACCCCCCTCTCCATCCTTTAATCAACCAAAAACATGCATCTCTCATGATGAACCCCCACCCCTATTATATCGGCCGCAACATACGGTACTTGCCATGCAACAGGAAATGCTGAGTTCAGAAGCTTTGGCAAGCAAGTAAACGGGATCTTCACCCAAAATAGCCATTAGTGATCAAAATGAATGTCAAGTGACCATTTAAAGACCATATAAATTCCAAAAATGTCTAGACCTCAAAGTGGAAAATGAGTTTAGTCTAGCTGCTGTTGGAGCTGCAGCATCAAGTTGCCTCTACCCTGCAACTCCGACAAATCTTGGTGGACAATGACCCCGGATGGCTGACCTTTCCAATGGCATGTACTCATTATTAACCCTTAAAAAAATGCTCAACAATTAACTGTGTTCCCTCAAGCAAAGGGGAGCTCCCATGTGGCGCAAAATTGTACACACAATTTCTAATCAAATAATATCCTAACTCTAAAAGCTAAAAACACTTGGAGGCCTTCTGGGAAGGCAGACATATTTGATGCACTACTGTTGATCACTTTCAGTTACAAAGCATCGTTTTATCAGCCTGATGAAAATCTATTTGGCCTAAATTGCTTCAAAACAAAACACTAGGTAACATAACGATAATTAGAGCTATCACTACCGAATACATTTAGACATTGCTTATTTCTCCAAATTATTCCATCGATTAATCAGATTTTAAAAAAAACTCAGGCCCAACTGATTAATCAAACAATCGATTAAATCGGCCTATTATGGCCCTTTAAACATGAAATGTTTAAAGAAATGTGAGTTGGGCAAGGACTTGACGTTGGAGTCACTATTTTATGTGCAGTGAAATCCCATCAGGCATTTCACACTCAAACAGAAAAAAAGTCCCTCGATGCAGTCTGTGTTAATAGCTACAAATGTCTAAATAATGTACCGGTGTGCTTTCTATCAATCTATAAAAGCTGACATATATTAAGAAGAATGACAAGGGATGGGGGGTGCAATCACTTTGCTATTTTACATTGCAATCAATGGTCCATTTAGTCACTTATGATGCACTACCTAATCAAATCATGAGGCTTCCGTCCTTCCGTCTAGTGCAGTGGTTCTTAACCTCGTTAGAGGTACTGAACCCAACCAGTTCATATGCACATTCACCGAACCCTTTATTTGTGAAAACCAAAAATATGACTATATACAAATTCAAGACATAAAAAAAACACATTTATTAAAACCAGAAAAAGAGTAAATCATATTTCAAGAGATAAGTTTACTTTTTTTTTTTTTTTAACTATACGATGTACCATCACGACAGTCACACATTGACGACTGAGCGAACAAAATTTCCCACAGCACTGAATGGATAAGCAATGCAATGTGATCATCTGCAGCCAGGGATGGCCAAGCAGGCGTTTCATAACTAATTGACATGTTGAGTCGGATATGTCGAAACCTCCATGGCAGAGGCTCCGTCGAACCCCTGAGATCGATTCACCAAGCCCCTAAGGTTCGATCGAACCCAGGTTAAGAACTACTGGTCTAGTGGTTGGATGTCTAACATAAATACTCAATGCGATTTTAAACTCTCCAAAGGTTGAAACGATAAACAACAAATCTTTTGGTGCTTTAAGGCTTGATGTCCCAGATATAAATAGAAATATCAGTAGCATGTCCAAAATGTTGAATGTTTTTCCTGTTCAATTGTTTTAAAGTGTTGAAAAATGTTCACAAACATTTATTTATTTATTTTGTCAAAAGAATTCTAATTAATGGAGTCATAGTATTATGTTGAACTAAGACAGGGGTGGGCAAACTTTTTGGCTCGGGGGCCGCATTGACTTTTAAAATTTGACAGAAGGGCCAGGTCAGCTCGAGCTATGGTACATTAAAAAAAACTGCATTTGTTGACAGTCCATATCAAACATCAACAGAACAAAAGCATGAAAGTACGGGATTAATATACTTTTTTTAAATGACGAGTGTTGTTGATGACCTATTTTAGCCTGTGCATCGCTGCAGATGGGTTGTGATCAGACCAGTAGAAGTAGAGCGATACAGAGGTACTAGGTGGTCGAAAAGATTGCCCCGCCCCCCCGTGTTCTGCAACTTCAAGTCAATGCGCCACCTGGCGGTGAAATGCCTGTCATTACAAGTCCAATTGAAATGAATGCAATCATTCACATCGAACCTTAATTGTGGACCAACCTTCGGCGGGCCGGATTAAAAAGACCAACGGGCCGGATTCGGCCCGCGGGCTGTAGTTTGCCCACCCTGAACTAAGACAAGATGAAATTGAAGTTCTTTAGCTTTCAGTTATTACTTCACTGCTTTTTACTTATGGTTTAAGTTTTTGCTGTGGCATTGTTTCCTTTTTTTGTCGTCTTTTAAGGTTATATAAAATAACTGACCTGTTTTGTCAGCTGCTGCTTGTTGAAAACAAAATTCTTGTGACAGGAAAATATTTTGCAAATATCTCATCTGTCACTGTCAATCTTTACATCATACGAAACTACAGTATGCCAATTGACACGACTATAAATCAGCAAATATAGTGATGCTACACTGCCCCCACACGAAACCACCACTGCAAGGCTCCATTTTGTAATCGATCAATACCACTTTATTACCTTAACGGATCATTAGTAATGTAATATTAATGAAGTGAGTGCAGAAGAGAGTTTGACTGTCTGTTCTTCCCCCTCTCAGCATGCCGCCTTCTAGATTTGTTCTGGTAGGCGGATGAGACACACTTTTAGGTTTTGAAAACACTTCAAATATCATCCTGCAAGGGATTCTATAATCCTCGCAAGTTATGTGGATGCACTGTAGTAAATCTGGAAGTGTTCCACATGGGTTCGATGATTTGGGTGTGACAAGCGAGAGCAAAGTAAGGCGAGACAATGTTCTTCGCTTATGTTTTGCTCAGTGGTCCTTGTATATGGAAGCCAGTCAAATTGCAGAGGGACAGGAAGGAAGCATTGGTTGTTGTTGTTTTCCTGTTGTCTGCTCACTGAGGAATTTTCCCCGCCCTGGAAAACGAAACTCATGAAACAAAAGCAAACTTGTAAAAGTTGAACACAAGCCAAATGAGGATGAATGCTTTTTTTTTTTTTTAACTCCCCCACTCCCAAAGGTGTAGTGGTGTTAGAAAGCAAAATGGAAAATTCAATAATGATGTGAACTTTCCTAGAAGAAAGCAAGTTTTAGCAAGCATCCTCTTCATGCTCTTCAAGCTTTGGGTGTAGCCAGGGCAGAGATGCAGTGAGGCCACACCATCTGGGAGATTATCTCTGCTATTTGGTGCTTTCTACCATCATTATTACCGACTTGTTTTACTGTTTATTGTATATGTTACATTGCTCCATGTACAGCACTTTGTATGCAGCGATGGCTGTTTGAAAGTGCTCTATAAATACAGTTGACTTGACTTGACTTGACTTGCTATTACCTTTGCACCAGCTGGCAGGAGCCGCCTTGAGTGAGCGAGGCCCACGCTCTGGCCCACACAGACAGCGCGGGCCACTCGGGGGAGAGGGCCTCTGTATTCGGGTTTAAAATAGAGTGGAGGGTGTGTGATGACAGCAGCCAGACCAATTCTGTGGAGAGCTTTTGTCAGAAGGCGTGTTTGTCAGAAGGAGAGGGGCCAGTGAAGGGTTCAACAAATGGCGTGCAACAAGTTCTGAAATGTGCAAGAAAAGCACCAAAATAGGCCACTACAACGGTGGTCCCCAATCACCGGACCGGTCCGCGCCTGTCCACACACACTTAAAAGATTTTTTTTTTTTTAACTTACAGTACTTCCGATTGATTCATTATATGAGGCTGAAAATATTTTCTTTTGGAAAGTGACCGGATTCCTTTCCTATCGCTTTCTATGATGGACTCTTGGCGCATGTCGGTTAGGTAACGCTAATGTTAAACCCACAAGCTAGCAAAATGAGTTAAAAAAAAAAAACATATTTGGAAATGTTTTTTTTTTGCAACAGGGAAAAGGTCCATTGATGTGTCAACACAAGAGCCGATGGCATAGACAAAAAAAAAAAGAAGCGTGCATTTCACAGGCAATAACAGGAGACCTACTTGAAATATGGATGAAATATGTGCTGGAGCTTATCCCAACCATCTTTGGGTAGCAGGTGAGGTACACCCTGAACTGGTTGCCAGCCAATCGCAGGGACGTTCATTCTGTATACGTATTATACATTAATACCTACATACTGCATATTATTGTGTATTTAGTAAGATGAGGAAGGAAGACATTGTGATTGTTCCCTTCTCGCACTTAAATAAAGAACCCTCATGTGATGTGGATTCTGCTCTTGTGTGTAGCTTTACCTATGCACAAAAAAAATAAGTTAAAAAAACCCTGCCTGCGAACGAAAAAATGGCCAAACAGCAAATTCATTTCCTTCCACTTGTGAATGGGAAATGAATAGTCAGCTACAACGAATCTAAATACAATTCCCCTCAGCAAAAACTGGATGTGTCTTTTGTGAGCATCACGCTGCTGAAAAAGAGGCAAACCGTTTCACACTGGACCGCAGAGATAACAAAAGCATGGCATGGCAATGACTGGAGTGAAAACAGCAGCACTAACTACAATACAAAGGAACATCCTGTGCTTGAACGGCCAGAGCTCTTTCCTCATCAGGAACTTGATCATCACAATGCCATTCTTGGTTGTGTTCTTTCAGTGGAAGTCGGTGGTCAATATTCGATAATAGTCATTAGATGTTAAAAATTCCTCACAATTGACTTTTATTTGTGTATTTTCAATTTGTAAAGCACGGAATTCATTTGCTGTCTAGAACTAAAAATTTGAAACGGAAAAAAATGGATGATGGAAGAAGAAACGGATCAATTTGACCTTTCATCATCAATGTAAAAAGTAATGTCATTGAGGCACCAAACTATTGCCTTGGAACAGGCCGTTTAAATTGAGAGAACACGTTTCACATTGTTGTACCACCCGCTGCCATATCCTATTACCAGAACGAGCGAACTAACGATCGATTAGTCGGATAGGCGCCTACTTCATCACCAAAATGCATCGCGTGGATAAATACAATGTGGCGGTGTCAATGAATGGGTTTGCGTGTGCAAAATGTGCAACCACTGTCCTATATGGAAAAAATTATCTGGCCGTGAACATGGCAAAGTGCACATTCAGACTTGGATATTTAAGTCTCGTGTTACGCCATTCATTACGGGAAGGATTTAACCTGACGCACAAAGCGCATTCTAGTAAAATGGCTTCATTGATGTATTTGTACCGGATACATGTGCATAGGCCCCATCCGGGAATGCTCATTTATATTGATGCTCAGTGTGCATTATTAGGGTGGAAATTGTCTCTTGTTTCAGTTGAACTCTCTCCAGGATATGTTTCGGATGCCACTCTGTCAAAGATGACATGTTTTGACATGTGAGAGAGAGGTGTTTATTTATTTATTTATTTTTATTTTTGAAGTCATCACTTGATGGCAAAGAAAATAACGTAGTGGAAGAAATGTGACTGATTGTTAAAAGTCCATCCATCCATCCATTTTCCGCACCGCTTAATCCTCACTAGGGCCGCGGGGGGTGCTGGAGCCTATCCCAGCCGTCTTCGGGCAGTAGGCGGGGGACACCCTGAACCAGTTGCCAGCCAATCGCAGGGCACACAGAGACGAACAACCATGCACGCGCACACTCACACCTAGGGACAATTTAGAGTGTTCAATCAGCCTGCCATGCATGTTTTTGGAACGTGGGAGGAAACCGGAGCACCCGGAGAAAACCCACGCAGGCCCGGGGAGAACATGCAAACTCCACACAGGGAGGCCGGAGCTGGAATTGAACCCGGTACCTCTGCACTGCGAAGCCGACGTGCTAACCACTGGACTACCGGACCGCCCTTGTTAAAAGTCATCATGGATCAATCATGTTTTGTGAGTAACTTCACTCATGCTGCTTATGTAGCCTACCGCAGACGTTGACAACCTAAAATCTAAGGCTAAATCCATCAGCTCATGCTTTTTCTCATGTTTTTGTCCTTGAAAATTCTTTTCTGTGGTCAAGTTTATCAAATACTGAAGGATAAAGACTTGTGAAAGACTCAAATGGCTCGCCTGTAATTCATAGCTGCGTTGCCGTAAGCGTTAAGGAGCAAACACAACTTATTTTATTCATTATAAACGTTTTAAAACAATTGGCTGGTTGTCAAAATCATTTTTTTACTGTCCGTATCAGCCTAAAAATTCCACAGTGGTCAGGCTTTAATCATAGCCTAAATGCTTATACAAAGGGGAAATGTTTCAAAAAATTTCATTTTACACTTCATGAGAAAAAAAAATATCAAGTGTGCAGCCCAGATGTCACTGTCATGACAGCGGATCTGGACATATAAAGGGAACAAACACAACATAGTGGAGCAGTGCGCGCTCAGTGAAACAGCTAGTGGCGTCAGCAAAAAATATATAAATAAATACAAATTGCCATGTTGTTTTACCTCCAAATTGCGTCTCTATATGCACCCTAATTTCATTATGCTGAACCTCTGAGTAAGACAACGAGAAACAAGGCCAAGCCATGTGCACTGCATGCCAAACAGAGGTTAGCGGAATTGTAAACAGGCACAATCCACAAACAAACTGAACAATCGTTCCTATTTTGGATCCTCTGGAAGCATCGAGGTAGCGCCGCCCCCACCCCACTTATATGTGCGTTGTTTCTAATCAAACCATCAAACTGCTAGAAGCTACATACAATTCATATCGAGCCGATTGTTGTCAGCCCCAATAGAGCCTCTGAAAAATGGCCCAATGAGGGAGAAACCCCTGCACTGGATTCCTCAGACCAAAACCCATTCAGTCCACTGGCCTGAGGAAGGAATAAACAAATCTCAAAATGATGAAACAACCTTTACGAGTCAGTGAAGCAGGGAACAAGATCCCAAAAGGGTGATTGGTTAAGACCCCATGTAAACATTTGGAATGTTTTAAACGAGGAAAAACCTGTTCCAGATAATGAGTCCAACATATACATAACATACAATGAAACTCCTCTACAACGAAACCTACATGGGCGAAAATACCCCTAAGTGTGAAAAAATCTTCATGCATTAAGACCATTCCCACTTTCCTGCCCCAAATACAATGAAATAAACCCCTGTTGCGTGATACAAAATCTTTTTCTCTGCTCTTGCTTCGCAATGAGATTCACTACAACGAAGTCTAATCCAACAGTGACTTCTACAAAGGTCCAAATTCCCAAGAATTACACAAGGATCAACACCACGCAGCAACAGCACTTTGATCGCAAGTACCTGTAAATATCTCTTTTATCCATGTGATTTATATATATTTTAATTTTTAATGGGGAAAAAATGTATTTTTGTGATGTATGGAAATTTGAGCTCCACCTTGGCAAAGTATCACTATTTTTCAATCAAGTCGTGGGGCTAAAATATGTGCAAACTATTCCATGACCATGTGGTACACAGACTGTATTGTTATTTTTGCTGATGAACACAATGCTCCGAATTCCTAACATGTTGTGGAGATTAGAGAACAACACTGTGGAATTCTGAGCCACAGATGATGACAAGATGCTCACATTTCTTCAATTCGGTTTCATGACTTGCTTCCTTGGCGTGATTCTCATACTTCCAGTCCTTGATCTGCCCCAGTGATCTGAATGGTTTCGCATCTGCTCATCAAATGATGCAACAGCACCTGCTGGACTATAAACCAAAGGAAAGAGGCAGGAGGGACCGCTATCGTGCGGATTATGACTCAGTTGAGGTATTGGGCTTCGGAAGTTCCAGTTTCACTAATAGCTTCTGTGCACTTGTGGGGAAACACACAATGAGTCAGCCCTTGGACACTTTCAATGAAATCACAGAGGCATTAGCAAATCGGTCCACAATGAAACCAATGAATGAGCAATAACTGTGTCTATTATTCAAATTCCTGGAGTTTTACAGGAAAGTCTCCACCACAACTGTAATGTCGACGGGATAATTCACCTGTGTAAATGCACAGCAACACCAAAGAGGATTAGTGTACATGATCATGTTTCCAGAGTCAGCTTCGGGAGCGTGGAGACATGCGCAATGGCCTGCACTGGACAACCAGCGGAGGCATCTGTGGTGACAAACCAGACTCCAACATAGACATACTGGTTGAATGAAGTGTCACAATTCTGTAACAGCCTGAATGAGACGGCTGTCATATTTCATCACGCCGCTTTAGAGACCAACTTTGGCAGCACATACCAAAACACGCTCAGCGGACATGAACACAAAATGATGCAGGACTGCACTACAAGATCGCACAGCCTAGAAAGATATGCACGATATGTAGTCTATCGGCTTAAAGTACGAGGCATCAGCAAACTAAAGTCATACACTATTTCACGTTATCAACGATGACCTGCTTGCTCAGGTTGGGATGAGACAGAAAAAAAAACATTCTTCCTAATGAGTCTCTTCGATCTATCAGTGAGACACGTTCCAGTAGCAGTCAAAACATGTCGGCAAACCTATACAAATGCCAATAATTTTGATTCTCAAGGGAAACTAATCGAAAAATGCTCGGAGACTCCCAAAATCAATACTCACATTTCAACCATGTCACTTCAATAAACTGTAGCAACTACAGCACGGCATGTCACAGAAAAGCAATGACGACATTCAGCTTTTACAGACAATTTCCATACACAGTGGGGACAGATAACTACACAACTCGCTAAGGAAGCGGTAAATCCAGTAAGCATGGAAATAAATCTTTCATTTTCATGTCCATAAGGAACACAGATGTGTTTATTTAGCGCGATGCTTCGCCAGTTGAATACATATTTTTTCTTTTCCTTCTTTTCTCACACATGACTCTGTGGAAGCTGTGGTATCTGAGTTATTTTGACCCATTCAGAACCCCACTTGCACAAAACTGCTGTTTTGCCCCTGGTCAAGGTGGGGAAAATGAATCACACAATCAAATTATTCAGTTCAACTACTACTAAAAAACATGTAAACATAATCAGCGGTGTGGACTGGGCAATTTCAGCACTGCAATTATTTTGTTCGACTCACTTAGACACGATCGATCCACTGAGTGATGCCGTGGCACAGTGGAATTCTAACGGGTGGTGGGGTCCGAAGCACTGTCGAGAAGCTGAAGTGTAGAGGCAGGTAATGGCAGATGCAACGTAAATTAGCTTGATGAACAGAAGACTTAGTTGCGTACCAGGCAACCGAGGAGTAGCTTGTGACAGGGACAGTCCAGAGTCAGAGGGCGGCAGATATCATGCCAGTCCTAACGCCTGCAAACTTCTGATTATGCTTTGGCACGGTGATTCCAGATCACTCTCTCGGCACAGGCCCACAGTCAGTTTCACATCACAATGTGGCAAGGGACAAAATTGCTTTCCCTTTCAAGGCCGTCACTTTGATACAATATCCAACTCCCAGAAATTTGTCTTTGCTAACGCAGCATATTGCAAGCACTTTTACACGATTTATTAACTCATTCAGTACCAGCCAATTCTAGACCAAGTCTGAAAAGACGTTTAAAAACGTCTTTGGGAGTGAATGAGTTAATGGGAAATCTATAGCATTACTGAAATACAAAGATAAACGCCTTATCTTCACAATAAGGAATCTTTAAAACTAATAATAAATCAAGAAACATTACCAACCAGACAAACAAAAATGGCAAAAAGTCAGTTTTTGTCGCTACTGTTCTGTTATACATATAAATGGACTTCCACCTATAAGGATAACGCAAGACATATCTAACGTGACAAAATGATGAAATGTGAGTAGTATTATTCAAGCGATCGTCCACGTGAAGAGTTGAATGATGAGTTCAATGTGGAAAGATAGTCTCATATGTCGCTTAGTGCTTTAGTAAAAGCAAGACTACATGACTGTTGGCAGTTCACAAACAACCACGAGCAAGTCACCAGTTGGTTGGCTGGCCAGGTTTTTCGGGACACTGGGGAGGATGTGGACGCGACCGCTTAAGTTATTTTCTACATTTAAAAGAGAGTTTCATGCTTTGTTGGTGGAAGAGGCAATTAAAGAAATTACTGATATACCAAAACTAAATTGATCACTCCGATAATTTAAAGGAACCACGCATGTTTTGTTTAAACTCACCCTCAGGACAGAGCAATTGAATGTGCCGGTTTTAGGGCAGGTGCGAAAAGTTGTGCCTGCTTGAATAGAAAGAACAGATATTTGCGTTTAAAAAAAATCAAAGGAGTAGAAGTACAAAGTAAGCTACTCCACCAAAGTACAAACATCCAAAATTGTTACCTCTGTAAGGAAACAAAATCTTTTGACTTTTTTCTGACGAGACACCTCTGTTTGCGACCTGAGATCAATTCCTCACCGACATCTTTTCAGAGGTTTTCAGAGGTACATTACAAAGCGCGGACACAGCTATTATGGCCTATTACCAAAATAAAAGCTTGCTTGGCTGAAGCAGCACGGTACAAAGAGCTTAAAAAGCAGACGTTGGGATTTTCCACCCCTTATCCCGCCAAAAGAATTTTAAGTACCGCATCTTCAACGAATGGCTAGCACTTGGCCCTCTATTTTTGAGGCTTAGGTTAACACTCTTCACAGTCTATTACAAATTCCGAACAAATTAAACATAAGAAGGTGAGATGGAATGAGACGGCCTGTTACTTATTTATGTATGTAAACGTCCTGCAATCATTATCTAGTTGCACCCACTTATGTGGTGCAGATGCACTGGATACCTCAAAAGAGCCCAGTGGAATGTGTGAGGAGGCGCGTCATTCTATTGTTCACAAGTGGCTCCTCTGGGAACGGCGAGAGCGCATATCAAGAGAAGATGAGAAACAAGACCGTGCCATCCCATGTAATGACATATGACAGCCACCGCTGAACATCTGAATGCCGCCATTAAACGCTACAAATGGTTGTCTGCGTGGAGAGCCAGCAGCACAAAGAACGCAAGGAACACATTTGTCTTTCCATTTTGGGGAGTTCTCGTCCCGGTTTTGGCTGAACTCTTGCCTTTGGTTAGCATAATGTTTGTGTGCAGCTGCGGCTGCTAGAGCAGAAGCTGCGAGTAGCAAGGGTTGTCGTTGGGCCAAAGTCGGTCAACTTACAGTGGTTCGGACTTTCATTCCACCTCTTTGGCTCCCCCTCTTTTATTTTTCTCCCTGGACCCAAGCCATCAGCAGTAACAGCAACTGTTGTGTGCTGTAAGGTTCGGAACAGCATTCTAATGAGCTGCCGCACCTCATCAGAGTTCTTCAACCTCCCGCGGGTCAATAAACGCCAGTGCTGACTGCGAACCCCAAACATGCTTGGTGACTGAGCTCTAAGGGAGCAATAAACAGACTGACTGCAGTTTGACACGCAATCTTGCTCTGGCTATCGTTACCCAGAAGAAAGGGTCAAAAACGGCACAGATTCTTGATGCGATGTATACGCCTCTGTGAGTGCCCCTCACACCACTGTGTTAAGTTCTACCATGTATGACAAACATTCACATGCGAGAGAAAAAAAAAAAAAGATGTCTCATGCCAAGTCTGTGCGCCGCCACATGTCAGACTAATCTGAATGGCCAGTCAACTCTGTCAAAGGGAATCATTAATCCCAAAAGGCAGCCAGAGACAGATGGTACCATGATGGCAGATCGATGCTCTCCCTGACATCCCAACCGTTTCCAGTGGCAGGAAGTGGGCTAATCCTACAAAAGAAAGTTCCAGACTAAACACGCAAGTGCGGCTTGAGCCATGTTTTGTCCAGGCCTTGACATTACCCGACATATACAGCCTCATGCAGTGCATGAAAAGAGAAGGGGAGAAGTAGAGAAGCATTTCTTTTTTTTTTTTCTGCTTGAGAGACGCTTTATATAAACTCCTTCAACCTTCCCCCGAAGGGCCTCTCTCAAGCGGTCACAATATTCAGAATAAATGCGGTGGAGCGTCTATGAATTATAGATAAGTGCTCCCAATGCAAGCACCAAACTCCCAGTATGAAACGACAGGAAAATGTATCAAATTAGCATTTGGTGATTGATCTTAAACGACTAGAAGGGAGTCATTTTTAACAGGTGTATTGGTCTTTTACCAAAAGGTCCAGGTGACTGACTGAGAGTATTCTTCACCGGCTGTCCTTGCCTTCATAGCCCAAACTGCATGCTCATGACTTTTGCAGACACTGCCGTCAAAGATTCAAAGTGCTTCACCACATTCCCAATTGGAAAATCGGTTAAAAGATTGTGTTGTAATTTGCAATTGTTATGGAGGGCTTTCTTTGACATAGGCCAAGAAGAAGTGAAAGGGTAGGGGGAAATTTGAGTTGGTTTCCCTTTGCAGCGATAATAGCTTTCTGGGAAGACTTTCAATGGATTTTGGAGTGTGTGTGTGTGTGAGCGTGTGTGTGTGAGCGTGTGTGTGTGAATTCTTTCGTCTTACAGCATTCATCCAAAAGACCATTTATGGGGCCAGAGGTTGCTGAGGTTGGGCAAGAAGGCCTAGCTCGCAATAACTGTGAAAGGACCTTGGTTCAAATGTGGTTCAGGGGTTGTGGGTTGAACCTAAAAAGCTGCCGCATGGAAGTGGACTAAATATTTAGGTAAGATGAAATAGTACAATTCCGGGAAAATAATAGCCACCAAATTCTCATGATTACAATGTTGTTATTTACTGGCTGAATTGATCTTTTCCTGTACTTCTGTAGAAACTTATGAATAACAAAGTATGATCTGATTTAACCAATTCATGCACCTGATAACATGATAAGCTTTCCACGGTAGTACCCGCTGTCCCTGAAAGGGTTAAATAGATCACAACATTTATCGAAGCATTGTTTTTGTCGCTCTTTAGATCGAGCAAAAGGTTGTGCAATGACAGAACTGATACGGTGATGTAAACTTACTACAATCAGTCTGACAGATTTTGATGATACATCAAGTAAATATTGTCACTCCAAATTATGCTGCTTTACTGCTGCTGCCGGCACGATTTTATGCAATATTAAATGAGGGTCAGATGCCGTCTGGTCCGTCGCGACTGTGTGAAGCTGTCGCTTTCTGTTATCTATCTGATCAAAACCATGATTCTTGTTGCTGGCTTATAACAGCAAAGAGAGGAAGGTGTTTCTTGCACACGGTCAGGAAAACGATGAATCCCACCAACCAGAGCCTGCAGACAAACATTGAACAAATAGAACTCGGATAAAATTGATTTTCTTTTGGAGTTTTTTTGGCTTGTAGGTGTGCTGAAGGGCACATGGTTGGACAGGTGTCATCGATGGCAAATTCAACAAATTTGGCCAAGGGGAACAAAGCTCAACTGACTTTAAAAGACCTTCGTTATTATAAACTAGCAGATCAAGTGACGTTGTCGTGAGGCAAAACGCGGCGTGGACTGAAAGGAGCTGCACAAAATTTGGGATAATAGGCTCAGAATATGCAAAGAGAAACTGCAGCTCAAGCATGATAATAAGACCGCCATCTCATTAGAGCTCTGCTATTCTCCTCAATGCTGTTTTGTAACAAGGCTGTACGGCAGGATCCCCCGCAGTCTCCCATTATATACTGCACCTCAAATTTCTTTAATTCCATCGAAGTGATGATAAAAGAAGAGGGGGAATTATTATCTTCAACAGTGGTCACTTTGAGAAGGAACGAGCGTGAGGCTCCATCAGCCGAGATGGGAGTCAGTCGTGACTAAGGGCAGGGTGAAGGGGGTGGGAAAGAGGAGGCGGGGTCTGTCTGGGTTTGAATGAACACCTGCTGGTGATCCACAATGACTACAGAAAATAAAAACCAAACAAAACAAAAGCTGATGGGGGGGGGGGTTCATGTGATACACTGCATGGACATGCAGTGCGCTATCTATAGCGCACTGCATTACTTATCAGTGAACATTTGTGCATGATGTCCGTTTTAATCCACTTGGAGCACAGATGTCTGGGGGTGTGTTGCGTTGAAATATTTATTACAAAGTCAGTATTGCCTTGCAAAAGTAAACTGCAGCAATGGCAGCCTGAAATCACGTAACGCAAATAAAAAAAATCCAAATAGATGAAATAAAACAGGCAATGAGAAGTAATTGTCATTCGCTAGTCATGAGGCCAAACAAAAAAGATAGTGTGTTTCCGGTAACATGAAATTTCAGCATAGGGTCGGTAGGTCGGACAAAGTTTTTTTTTTTTAATATATTTTTTTTCCATCAAACATTTAAACAAAATAACCATAAAACAGAAAACAAGAAGACATTGAACCCGCCACCACCTATTTAGTTTTCTCCCCGCTCCGGACTCGGGGGGCCGGGGCGCGCCGCCGCCTCCTCCGCTCTCGGTGTTTACTCGGCCCGTGGTGTTCATCAAATAGTTCGCTGATTTTTTTCGATACATCAATGGATTCTATTTACGGTGCGAGCATGCAACTGTAACACAGAAAACGCGGTTTGAACTGTCGTCGCAGATCGCGGCCGCCGCCATGTTTCAATGTTGTTGACAGACGACAGGGCAAACGACGCACGCGCTCAACTTGAATATCGCGAGAGTTTGCACCGATGTAATCCCTCTACACAAAAATGTAGAGGGTTGTTTGAAAAAAAATGCCGACCGTAATTTTTTTTTTCGACGTAGAAATTCTCGGTCGGTCGGGTTACCGGAAACGCGCTACTTTTTTTTCTACACCTCAGATAAACTCGGATTTTGAAGCTTCATTGATGCCAGCGCGTCGACTCAAAATCTTGAAATTTACCGCCACGTGGATGAAGGATAAATACTGCTGTAGTGCAATACAATCAAACACCAAAACATATTTCTTTTTAATTAAAAAGAAATATGCCGTATCACATCTGCAAAATAAGTGTTTTCCATTGGATAGAGGCATTTAAGGACAAAACATCAGAGAATTAAGTGAGGGATGATTAATAGACTCACTAGAAATAGTTCGTATCACAAACTAAATAGTTACTGCGTCGTGACGAAGCAATTTTAAACATAATTACTCAAACCAAATTGTCATTCATGGATTGCTTCTGTTTAGGACTTGAAACACATTCCTGCTGATCATTGCGCTCAATATGTAAATGCCTGGTTCTGAGGTGCTACCATGTTGATAAGGAGACAAACGTGCGTTTCACAAATTATTTTGGACAGCACAATACATCACGTAATATGAGTCGTCATTCAACAGGAACAGCCACGGCACTTGTATGGCAAACACGTCCGGTATGGACGTGCTGCATGATGGGGAGGCCATCTGATATGACCGGCCACCACATGACCATGTCTCCTGCAAAACGCCAGCACTCACTTCCTGCCCCCCCCCCTTCTATTGATGTACTCCGCTCGGCTAGTATGCGTTCATATGTTATCACTCAGAGTCATTATAATCGTATGACCCCGAAACGCAGCCGTTTCTCATGCTCTACATGTCTTCAAATATTGATCCACTTATCCACAAAGGGGGAGCCTGAGGAGAGCAGGAGCCACCGCACCAATACCCTGCCAATGATAAATGCACAGAACTTTGGGGGTTTTCTTGAAGAAGGCAAATAGCGTGCAACAATGTAGTAGGAAGCCTCATACGCTGTCAGGAAATTGGCAGACAGAAGACAAACCCGCCTCTAGTCTTTGGCTGGATCGCCATGAATTATTTTGATTTTCTGATGGGTGCCCTTTGCTGAACAGGAAGAACGCTGTGTGTGTTTTTGATAGATCTCGGAAGGATGGCTACTACTGGATTATTCATAATGTTTTCATTTCTTCTCCATGAGATATCTGTTTTTCTATTTTTCATGATGAAAAGATGCAACAGCCGCTGCATCTGAACTTAAGAGGCCGAGAGCACAACATACACACTTCTGGTGTACAGGCATCAAACTCACGTACGGGCTGCTGTAGTTTTCCCAACTAATTGGATTGCTATGCAACCATATTAATTAGGCAAAAAGCTAATTTACAGGAAAATGAGCAGCCTTTGTCTCACCTCCAGCTATAATACTGAGCATAAATACTGAGTTTGAGCTGAAGAAAAACAACGACTTGATTTACCGTCACCCTCCTAAAATAACGGCCATTCATTTTTTCCTGCTTTTTCAGAAAACGTAAAAAAAATTAAATAAATACAAAGTGATGCAAATTCGAAAATGTAATTTTATTTGAAGGATAGAAATAAATGTTTTGATCATCTAAGGATGCAGCTGAGTTTAACAGAGGTGGCCCGCATCTTGACGGCAATAAAAAAAAAATTCTCAAAATATGACTTAAGCCATTATATATTTTTATATATAAATGTCCCGTGATCTCCTACCAGATCTAAGACTAATAGAGCAAATATTTCATAATGCCCAACGTCCTACTTTGAATTTTGGTTTTCTACTCTGCGATGTTAACAGCTATTTGGAACTAATCGTTTCTTTGTTTGAAAAAAAAAAAAACACTCAAACGAACCTGAAAGTTGTTTTTGCAACCAAAGGTATGGTGCTTCCCAAAAGTTTAAAACGACAGCTGTGAGGAGTTTGAATTCAAACATTTTGCTTTTCCTTGATGTTTTTCCTCCACAGTCAAGACAAAATCACATCCAGAGAACCAATGGACAGCTTAAGCGTGACGAGGAAGCAGGTGCTCCCAGCTGAGGAATCTCCAGCTAGGTTGAAAAGGTCACGCCGTGATGCCGGCCTCACCTAAAGTATGCCAACCATCTTGGTCCTGCAGAGATCATACGGGTGCAAGGTCATTTCTTCACCTCTCTGAGCCATTTTAGGAAGAAAAAAATGGCAAGGACATATTCTTGGGTCATTGACATGCATTCCAGCACGCATACATCTGAGATAGGGGCCCAACAAGTGGTGACCCTTGAGTAACAAGCCTGGTTTGAATCATCAGCACTTGCATAACACTTCGAACCTTTCGGGGTTATCACAGCCAAAGGGATGGGAAAATATAGGGTGACTGAGGGAAGATAAACAGCATCCATCACTTATATCTACCTATAAGGTGACACTTATTTACACGGGAAACTCTTACAACAGCCAGCGTTTTTTTTCTAAACAAACACCAGCGGATAAGATGTTGGCCTTATTCAATCGATCACTTTTGTCTTTTTTTCAAATGTCTTTCGATCAAGTGAGGTGCCAAGCTTGATGGGGAGAGGCTCTTCAAACTCAGCGAGCATCTCCAATATGCACATCGTGCCCTGGTACATACAAATCCTCACGAGTCCTAACGAAAGCACATTCCATTGGTTGCTATGCAAGAAAAAGACAAAAGGGTTTAAAGTCATGCCTTTCACACAATTGTCAGTACAGCCCATGCTATAAATCTGGCCTGAATTCAGTCAAGAGTCTTGCAGGCGGTACAGGGACAAACTTTTAAGTTGCCTCATGCCCACACAACCGCGAATGTCTTCTCGGGGCGAGCCCATGACTGCTCCCACCAGGAGACCACAAGTCAAGGTCCTGAAAACGTACAAGAGCCCACGCAAACGCGCTACACTGAAGATCCAAGTACTTGTCGTTAGGCTGAGATGTTTACTAAATTCGCATCGTGTTCACCTGATGCCATCCTGTGTAAGGGGGCGGGACACGTCAATCAATGCACGCAGACGCGCCACATAGTCCTAAATCACATTTCCTAAACCTGCAATCAAACAGATCACAGAATGATCTTGTACCTTAAGGCAGAACTGTGCAAGGCAGATGAAAAATTATCGCTCAAGGGCAACGTGAAGAAGAGAGAGAAGCTCGCGATGAGACTGAAAACAGGCATCAATACGAACCTGTTTCACTTCAGCAGGCATGGTCCAAATGTCCTCCTTTCGCTCCCCGAAATGGGAATAACCTCTGTGGAATTGAAATATCTGACGGCTATTTCCAACGATAGGAAAAGTTCTGCCTTTCCCTCCTCTCCTCCGCTTGCGCCCTTGAGTTATCCTCGTGTATTTACGTGGAGTTTCGCCTCTGAGAGCGCAGAGGTTGCAGCTCAGAAGCGGTCAGCCATCCTCGACTGGCCGTGTCAAGTTCAACATCGTAAACTATGAACATACCGGAAATGTGATGAAGCCTTTCAAAATAAGACTCATTCTGCTGTTCCAAGTAGTTCTGATGTGTCACCCAATCAACAGTACAAAACCGTAGCACTAAAATATCGGCTAGGTAAAATCTTCACATCACACTTTATGGAACACAGAGCAAAAATGAAATTGAACAATACATAGCACAAGATGTACAAAGTAGGTGAATGTTATATGTTAAATTAACATAACTGCATCAATTAAACTCTTGAACATTGTTTTCTTTCAGTGAAGAAGGCATTTTCTCACAGCTTTTGTGTTAGTTTGATACAATTTGTATCAAATGAAAAGTATTCATGAAAAGATTTTGTGTTGCACTAGACTAGACACAGGCTGCTCTCTTTCAGTGAAAGTGAAATAATACTCCATTTAGGATCAATTTGATTGATGTTGCACTATTCAATAAGATTGTGAGCCAGGGTATTCCCAGTCAGTGGCAAAAGTAAAATATGTTGTTATTTTGTTTCATTTATATTGGTGGTCTTTCTTTCCTGCTAGTGTGATTCAATGTATTGTCATTATTGGTAATTTATTGTAAGATTAACAACAAATGAATAACCCCACCGCCCCCCCCCCCCCATTCAGAGGGTTAGAATACATGTTTCAAATTTCACAGGAAAAAAAATATAGGTCAATAACCATATTTATAGATATTTGTGTGAAATTTTATTTTTATGTATAATACATTTCTGCAAGCCATCCCTTTTTGAAAGACTGTTCTATATACTGTATAACATTATATAACTATATATATACAGTATATGTAAGAACTCATACTGTTTTTATTTTGAAATTGCACTAGATCGAGTATCTATTCAGCTGTACTAATTGGAATTGACAACTTTTAGTACGAGACAGATTCTTTGCAGAGAAGATGGATACATCAATGAAAAGGAGAAAATAGAGATGGAAAGAGAAACATATACGCTTGCGAGGTCTTGCTCTCCAATGAATCCAAGTCAATAGCAGCTGGAGCAGAATTGTGTGCCCACAATAATACAATGCGCACAGTCAATATACTGTATATATTATGAGTTATCTAGAGACAAAGAAACACTGGGGCCAATGAAGAGGAGGGGAAAAGGAGAAAGGTGGGTCATAAGTCACACTCCCTCTCTCTCTCTCTCTCTCTCTCTCTCTTCTCATACATATACTTGAAGGTTCTTCTTTGGTGTGTCTCTGGCACCTTGGTGAGGTGGGACGAGCACCTTCTATACGCACCAGCTGTGTCTGTCTCTCACCCTAAAGACCCCTCCCCCCTTTTGGCATAGAGAGTGAGGCCAAGAGAAAAAAGCATAAAAGGAGGGGGTCTGAGTCTCAGACACAAAACAAAAGTTGCCCCCATTGAGGCAAAGGCAAGCCCAAACTCTGCAAATTTTTACACCCTACATACACATGGACACTGGCAGTTTCTTTTCTCTCCCTCTTTGTCCCGTTCCTCTCACTGCTCAGGATGTAAGGAAGGGGTGGGACGTATGTGAAAGAATTCACACTCCCATCTCAAGTACTGTGTCCAGGACTACGATGGAATGTTAATCTAATAACGTCAATGAAAGCTTAAAGGAAAACTTTGAGAGACGTTTGGACAGTCAGGAGAGGCGGAAAGGGATGACTGGATTTAAAATAAACAGAGAAAGGAGAAATCCCAAGCAGAGGGGAAATGCCTGAGGTTTGGCATTCCACGAGCCTGGCAGTGCTGTTTCATCTCCCTAGTGTTGTGGATTCAATTGTTCCTTCTGAAAGAGTTGGCCCACCATGCACCACTGCATTTAGATCAAGTTACTGGCCACAATACCTCCCAACAGTGGCATTTATAAATCCTGTTTCAATTTAATGCGTTTGAATGATTAGATTCAAGTAATTTAACCTCTGATTAAGTTTTGTGACCCATTCAAAATCTATTAAAGACTAGAAAACTCATAAAGCGTTAAGTTGAAACGCGTTTCATCTTCTGAACTGTGTGAATTCGAAAATTGGCATGTGGGGGAGTTAAATGGGACAAATGGTCTAACAGATTATACCTATGCATATATTGTATAATTACCGGTCTGCATATAAAATAAAAACAATCAATTTCAACTATATGTTTGTTTTTGTTTTTTGTTGTTTTATGGGATCTTTTTCAACTATATGTTTGTTTTTGTTTTTTGTTGTTTTATGGGATCTTAAATGTGTAGGCAGCACAGGAGAAAAACTGTACCATTATAAGTATTCCTTCATTTTCGACTGTGTATCCATTTCAGGAGCCCTGAGGCCTTTGGGAATGAGGTGTGGTACATTCTGGACTGGTTGTTAGTCAATGGTAGGGCAGCGTCATAATCCTCACACTCTAGGGATCGTAAGCATGTGTAAATTTTATGCATGTATGTAGCCAAGAGCAATTCATGATGACCATTTTTTTTCTCTCAAAGATAAACACCTCAAATTACGAGTGGGTCGGCATATTAGCTACTTTTTCAGCGTGACAATTGCAACGTAGTAGTGGTTACGAAGTCGCCTCATCCCAACACGTACTGTACTAAACTCTTGCAATGACAATTCAAAGAACTCCTTCCTGTCTCTGTCTATTATCCACCCGTTATTGTTCTTCTTTGTCTCTCTGCTTCTCTCTCTTAAAGTGCCGCACTAGATTCTTAAGAACGTACTGCTGCTGTGGTTTATGGCCCAATTTTCAACCCGTCAAAATGAAGGACGGCCTTAAATTTTTCCCGTCAACTCTTAAAAAAATCCGTCAATGATGGAAAATTGTCGGTTAATGTACCCGCAGCAGAAACAGAAATATAAAAGATGTAAATGTTTATACAGTCTTGTTTAGCTTAGATTTCGTTACAAAAGACAGGCTTTAATTTGTTATCATAAATCAGCCCTCCTCCTCCCGAGTCCTCACAAATAAAATATGAAATTTCGGGTTTGCTTCGGACTCGGGCCTGCAAATCAAGTTAATTGGTCGGGCTCGGGCCGGGTCGGGCTTTAATACCCGCAGGTCGGGTCGGGCTGGAAGTTTTAGGCCGGGTCTTACCTCTCGTCCTGATCCGATCACATGATCAGAACCAATTTCCGATTTTGAGCTGATCAGTAGTTTGGGTGCAATGGATTTTAAAATGATCTTAATTTTTTTAAATAATAACCAAACAACACAGCAATCATAAGGTACAGAGATATTGCCAAATGGTTTTACATTAGTTTTATATTCCAAAATGTAACGTTCCGGGCAGTAAGCGGGTTACACCTTGAACTGGTTGCCAGCCAATCGCTGGGCACAAATAGACGAAAAACTATTCACACTGATGGAATTTAGCGCGTTCAATCAACCTACATAAATGAATTTCAGAGGAAACCGGATTACCCAGAGAAAACCCACGCAGGCACTAGGAGAACATGCAAACTCCACATGGGGAGGTAGCAGGTGGAATCAAACCCTGCACCTTTGCACGGTGAGGCGAACGTGCTAACCAGTCATCAGATGTGCTAACCAGTTGAACTCCGTGCGGCCTGTAAAAACACATTTGGGCAATAACTTCGTTGACATGACAGAAATACAAAATGTAATTTAAAATGATTTCAAATGAAATGTTGTACAATATGCTATTCACAAGATTTGTGAAGACCCACAAACTGATGAATTGAGCACCGATTGACAAGAGATGAAACACATCCTTGTCAAATTAATTCTCATACATTCATATTCTCCATTTTTCACCTTTTTTTAAAACACACAGAACATATGATTAACGCGTCATCTTTGCGGCATTCGAGAATGATGAAGCCTGAATGAAATGCTCGTCGAAAGAGGCAAGTCAAATAAATTGCCACTTTTTTTCACACATTCCCACACTATTACTGTCCTCCTCTACAAAACGAGACATTTCACATGCTAAATCCAAATTCTTTGACTTCAGCCTCTCTGAAATGCACCAACATATGCCGTCTGGCCCCAGCATGAAAAAATGATGTAAGACTGTGTTTGTGGGTGACATGACATAGGAGGAATCGCAGGCTGTGTGATATTCACTATGTCTGGTTTTGTAGTCTGTCTCAGTTGGAGGCAATGCCAGACCTCACTCAAGTCACATATAACACTTTGTGTCTGCTTAAAACGTTTTAGTGTACCTGGTTCTTTAATTGGAAGAATTTAATATCCACACAAATCCCAACTAAAAATATTGTAAAATGCATGCTGGACCAGTCGCACTTGAAAAGGGACATTACGTGGGCGCGCACATTAACTTGCCATTCAAGAAAAAATGTTTTCAATAATTTTCAGTGGAACCTTTACATACTGTATGTGTGTATACTGTGACTGCTGCTCAATGCCGTGACCCACCAATATTGTCGTATGTTATGTATTGGGTGAGACCAGCGAGGAGGGGGTCTCAGTCAGGCATGTGATATAACGTTTTTGACAGTGAGCACCTGGCTTAAACATTTTTCTGATATGAATAAAATGCAGTTAAATGTTTCCTACACACAGCAACAAACGCAAAGACAACATAATGAGTTTAAACAGAACAATAGCCCTACAAAAGAACAGCCCCCCCCTCAAAAAAAATCACCAAATACAAAATAATGAAATTAAAATGACATGCAAGTAAAAGTTTGCTTGATTTAATACAATGTCACTTTTGAAATATTTTAATTATATGTTTCTTGTAATTTGGGGTGTATTATATTAACTTTCTAAGGTAGTTGGGGAAAAGGTGAAAAGCACTGGTATATTCAATAAAATAGAAAATACCAAAAATGAGCATTCTCATTTCAGGTCAATTTTCCAACTGAGTGTGGAGGTCCACAGTTGAGAAATTATCAAGTATTTTGTGAGCCCGAGGGGAACCTTTCAGACTACTGAACACACATTTTCAACTGTGGTTTGAAAAGCCTGAGTCCATGTGGGTGTGCAAACTTAAAAGTCCAACACCGAACCGAATCTCAAATGTGCCATCCAATTATTACCGGGGAAGATTATACAGAAGAACGGACAATTAAATTCTGTCAAGGTCCAATGTGTCAAACATCAATAAATTTGTCATTTACATTGAAAAATCAACAGAACAATTGCGCAATCGTAGTACAAAAACATGGCAATGTAGTCAATGACTTAAATGCTTGCTGTAACAAGGTCAAATGAGTATATTATACACTCAAAGAAGATTGTTTAAAAAAAGGCTTTGTAGCACACCTTGAGACCTGTAATAACAGAGAAATATGTTTTGAATTATTTAATGTTTTTTTTTTTTTTTTTTTTTTATCTGTTAAATGGGGTCAGCACCCAGCCTTGTTTAGTTATCCTGCTGGACACTAGGACAGGTCACATTCCGCAGGGGCCACTCATGAAGGAGAGGGAGGGACTTTATTGCAAACATACGGACTCGTTTAGATTCTGTGTCAAAGTATCAAGGTTAAATATATGTTTGGACTACATTGGTCTTCCTAGAGTACATCTGTATGCAGGATTTCTAGCTACTGACTCTGTCAGTTGGTGTATTTAAAGAGGATTTGAAGAAAAAGAAAAAGAAAATGGGAGCAGCTTCCAGATACCCTTCTTTGTGCTTTCGGCGAACCTAATGCTTTATTGGATTGGGATCAAATTCCAGCGAATTGGACGAGGGCAGACATTAAGTCGTCCTGTGGGCTGATTTGAACGCTGAAGGTTTGAAGCCCACCACAGAGGAATATAAATACAGTAGCTCACCCTATATATAAGGCATTTCCATTTCGAGCCATTCTTTCTTCATATCTGTTCAAAGGAGAGAAATACGTCGAACCGCAACACAAAACGGTCTTTCACCTTATGTGGCCTTGAACAATCAGCGGTGTGATTCATGGGCCATCTAAAATGAGATTAAACCTTTACGTGTACAGATTCTTCTTTTGAATACCAATGTTCTGCATATGTATGGGTTTACAAATGGATATTTGTCACTCTGCTGGACAAAGCCGACAC
The DNA here is from genome assembly GCF_054856545.1 of Hippocampus guttulatus. Classification (NCBI taxonomy): domain Eukaryota; kingdom Metazoa; phylum Chordata; class Actinopteri; order Syngnathiformes; family Syngnathidae; genus Hippocampus; species Hippocampus guttulatus. The sequence continues at coordinate 4,755,319 of NC_141265.1, forward strand.
TTTGTTGGAGGGCTACGCGAAAAAGATAAAATAACTCATTGGTCCTTTATTGTTGTTATGGTGCTGAGATATACATGCAATTAGACAATTCAAACACATGCATGTCCTCTGTTTTCACACACTACTGTTTTAAAGCCTGTCTTACAAGGCGCTACGGAAAATTGTCAAGTCAAGTCAAGTCCACTGTATTTATAGAGCACTTTCAAACAGCCATCGCTGCATACAAAGTGCTGTACATGGAGCAATTTAACAGATACAATAAACAGTAAAACAAATCGGTAATAAAGATGGTAGAAAGCACCAAACAGTCAAACCAAGAACAAATCTAAGTCATGCTGAGTCGAATGCCAAAGAATACAAGTGAGTTTTGAGGAGAGTTTTGAAGATGGGCAGCGAGGAGGCTTGCCCAATGTTCAGTGGGAGGTCATTCCAGAGAGAGGGACCAGCAACAGAAAAGGCTCGATCCCCTCTGAGCCTCAGTTTAGTTCTTGGTACTTCTAATAATGTCTGGTCCGCAGACCTGAGGCGCCGGGCAGGTGTGTAGGGACGGATGAGCTCAGAGAGGTAAGGTGGCGCGAGATCATTTAGAGATTTGAAAACAAATAAGAGGATCTTAAAAATAACTCTAAAATGTATGGGGAGCCAGTGAAGGGATGCAGGGGTAGGAGTTATGTGCTCCCTCTTACGAGTACCAGTCAAGAGGTGAGCAGCAGCATTCTGGACCAGCTGAAGTGTGGGAGTAAAATCGGTCAATGTAGTGCTAAAAAAAAGTATATTCACGATGGCGAGTGCTAAATTTCAGTTCACTGAGGCAAAATCTTGACCACAACCTGAGATGTACATTGTGGTTGTGGCAGACGATGCCGCCGATGGGAAAACAAGTAAACAGGGCGGCCTCCATAAGCGGGTAGATGCAATGTTTTAAACATAGAGTTAATAAATGAGATATGCCCATCCAAAATATAGCAAAGATTTGACATATTTGGTTTAAATCAATGCGGGCGGCGGCATGGTGGTCAACTGGTTAGCACATCTCACAGGACAGAGGTCGAGGGTTTGAATCCAGGGTCCACCCTTCCTGTGTGGAGTTTGCATGTTCTCCCTGTGCCTGCGTGGGTTTTCTCCGGGTCCTCCGCATTCCTCCCACATCCCATAAACATGCATGGTAGGTTAATGGACACTCTATATTCTTCCAAGATGTGCTTGTGAGCGCGAATGGTTGTTTCTCTGTGTACAGGCTCCAGCACGTCGGCGACCCTCCTGACAATAAGCGGGCTCGGATAATGGATGGATGGATGGATTCATACCGGCAGAGCCTATTTCGCTGTTGGTAGGCCTGTGTAATATATCAAAAAAAAAAAATTGTCATCGCAATAATGGCACATGCAAAATGTGGATTGCAAAGATGTGAGACAAATTCATAAGGAATCATATTCTTTAATCTGAGTTTGAAATCAGATGCAATCTAAAATGGCATGCCGAAATCATATCCAGGGTCATTACTAAGACCAAATAACATATTAGATAAGAATATATGGAGCCACGTGAAAAAAGTCATTTTTTTTTTAGATACATGTTAAAAATCGACATCGCAATCAAGATACAAAGCACAATATCGTGCAATCGTGCAGCATTATTTGTCAGCCATCACAACAACTACCAGATGATTTGATATCCTTTAAACTAAGCAGGGCTTTGTATGGAAACATGAAAACCAAGAAGCAACATTCTTGGCATTCTCTACTGACTACTCCACATATCAGCAGAATAAGAAAAAAATGTGCTAAAGGAGGACTTTGGGAAGAGTGTGAGGAGAAAAAATAAACAAAGGACAACTTTCACACTAAAGTAATTAGGGTGTTTATGGAGGGCGAGAAGGTTTCTGATGTCACAGAGAGTGGAAAACAGGGTAGCGATAGAGGAAGAATAGAAAAAGAGAGCAGGGGGGAACTAAGGCTCATTGTTAGGAAGCTGATTTATGAGGGTACAGGGTCTCCCAGGCCCAGCCAGTGGACGGATAGATCTTCTGTCACTATATCACCCTCAGCCCTTTGTGCGCATTGTGCCTAGACGGGGCTGGGGGCTGTGCGGAGATGAAAGTGGGTGGAGGGCGACTGGGCCGAGTGTTGGTTGAGTGCTGCAGTGGCATCGCAGGGTTGGGGGCTGTACATCCACACCACAGGCAGCAGCACCGATCAAAAGCTGCACTATTCCCTCCCTTCTAAGGCTGAAAATTCTTTGAAAACTTCCCTCTACATTCAGACATGTCGATGACACTGCTCTGCAGTGCCAGAAACCAGCCAAATAATTCAAACACTAAACCACCAGTTTATGATAACCACAATGCATGACATTATCCCGTGTTTTCTTATCAACGGGCACGGCACAAGATGGGAGATGAGGCGTCTGGTGAAATGAGGTCACCTTCTTCTGCTGCCTCAGAGGGATGGCACTGTCTGTATCTTGTCTGTCTATCTCCACACATAGAACTTCCCATCATACATCACTTGATCTTTCAAAGCCATGATGATGACGCACCTTCGGGCAAAAATCAATTTGCCAAGGCGAGTGCAATGTCAATTGAAGAAAGGGTTTCGTATGAGTGGTCGCATGCGGGGACTGTCAAAGGACGAAAATTCAAAAATGTTTTCCATCCGTGTCACTGAATCTCTTTTGATGATCACGTCAACAAGACGCTAATGGAGTGTCTGACAGAAACGATGTGTGACACAGAATGGGACAACACAAACATGTTCTTTGTATTGATTCATAAACGGTTAAATTGAAATCGACGAGCTAAAAGAATTCGTGTCACAAATTCCTGAGAAACAAGCTATTGCTGTCGGCCTGCACTTCTGTTGCCTTTTTTAGGAGTGTGTTTACGAGTGTGTTTGTGGGAATTTTTTACCATTCCTGCTGAAGTGCATTTGTGAGGTTGGATGAGAAGGCTTGGCTCTCAGTCTCCGCTCGAATTCATCCCAAAGAGGTTCGGTGAACAGGTTAAGGTCTGAACGGTTTCGTGATCACAACTTTGTGGGAAGCGTTTGGGGATGGCCCCTTGCTGCTTCCAACGTCCATAAAGACACAAATGATAGAGCTTGGTGTGGATAAACATGACTGGCCCGGCACGGTGTCCTGACCTCAAACCAACAAAACACCTTTGTTGATGACTGAAAGTCACGCCATCCTGTCCAACTTAAGTGTGTTTCGGGAAGAATGGTGACAAATTTGTGACAAATACACTCAGGGTGGGCCAACGTCTTATTAAACCATATGAATTAAGAAAGGGATGTCACTCGCAGGGGAACTAAGCCAAAGATACCAAAACTAATTTCAAAAAAAAAAAATGTATGTTTCAAACATTGCATCGACTCGCTTTTGAGGGGGCTGCCATTTTTTTTAGGTATTTTCACTCTTACTTGCGGGTAAATTTGTGGGAACACGACACACGGTCTGTTCACAGATTTTTGCCCACGTTCATTTTTAAAGAAAACAGCACGGTGAGTAAATATTCAGCAATGACAAGTACATATCCGATTTGATTCACAAATGCTACGTAATAAACCGTGATCACAAACTTCATCATCTCCTGGTACTAAGCAAAGCCATCTGGATTTCTTTTTGTGGATCTCTTTCACTTCAAGAAATTGATGTACACACTGCTTTCCATCCAAGGCTTGGTGTACACAGGGTTGAATAAAACCCATCGCTCTCAACAGTCTCTCGACCAATATAATTTAATAGACCGCCGCATTAGCAGGAAAGGCACGACTTGTGTAAGATATCACATCTGGTCTGCAGCTAAAAATAATTTGGCCAAACATGGCGCTGCCCTTACAATAATGAATTAACTCCACAAATGCATTATTAATCAGATTACCCTGTTTTTAAATGAGATGGCACAAACAATGTATTCTTGCTTTAAATTTGTTGCTGTTTAGTTCTCCATTGAGGTCATAAGTGAATCAAGACAGGGGAGCGATTACTTTTAGCAATGAGGTGTATATGAATCATCAATGCAATAGGACAGTCACTTGTTCTAATACAGGGGTGTCACACTCATTTTTCTCGCCGGCCACATTGTAGTTACGTTTTCCCTGAGAGGGCCATTATGAGTGTGAATTTTGTAAAACGGCGTAAATGTTTAATCACCTCCATATATTACATATACAGTGCACAACAAATTGGTTGATAACTATTTTTGAAATCAGAAGTCAAGAATAAGGATTTGTTCAACCATTGTTGGCATTAATGTAATCAGTATGTAACAAGATATTGCTCGCAACATCTCTATGTTATGATGGATTACAGATGACAATTTGAAATTTTGGTTCAGACTTGAGCAAGCATCATGAAAAAGTTGACATGCTTGATTTGCTCTGGCGGGCCACACAAAACGATATGGCAGGCCAGATCTGGCCCCCGGGGCTCGAGTTTGACATCTGTGTTCTAATACCTTTACTCACAAGGAAAATGGGTAGATTCCAATGAAAGAAAAATATCTCCTAAGTGGTTTATGACATCCAGATGTATATTCTTTAGGGGAGACGCTGAAATATTGATGCAATGGGTCAGATTCATTTTCTTTTGCCAAACCTCTGAGTGTTCACCCATCCATCCATCCATCCATTTTGCTGGAGCCTATCCCAACTGTTTTCGGACAGTTGGCGGGATACACCCTGAACTGGTTGTCAAGCAAACTCAGAGTCCACAGAGAGAAAAAACATTCCCGCTCACAATCCCACCTAGGGACAATTTAGAGTGTTCAGTCAGACTGCCATGCATGTTTTTGGAATGTGGGAGTAAACCAGAGTACCCGGAGAAAACCCACGCCGGCCCAGGGAGAACATGCAAACTCCACACAGGGAGGCCGGAGCTGGAATTGAACCCGGTACCTTAGCACTGAGGTTGACGTGCTAACCTCTGGACCACCGGGCCACCCTCCTTTAAACATTTCAGTACATTTAGTTCCTCTTTCAAACACAAGTATTGCACATATACATATACAGTATTGGTAGTTGAGTATAGAAAGGATGCAGAGTAAAAGATGAACACTTTCACATTTCCCTTCCTCCCTAGGTGCGAGGCCCTTCAGTGTAAACATTGACAGACCATTAACAACATTCGACCTCAGGCAACTGTAAGGAAAGTATAATAATTTCTGAAGGTCTTAGTTTATCAATAATAAATGCCCTTTGAACTTCTATCACAAATACACAGACCGCATCTGAGCATTGCAGGTGCTGCACGGACAAATTGCTTTCGATTTATGCTTATTGAAAGTAGTGTTTTCTGAGAGGCGCTGTTCAAAAATTCATTATGGGCAATGGGAATGTCTAAAAAAAAGTGGTATAAAAGAAAAACATGCATTTGGACCCTCAAACAGTGAGGTCTCATTAATTGGTTCATCTGTTTCTTCACCCTGGAAGTCATTTTACCCTGGAGAATCCATGCGGTCTAATTTGGCCCCTATAAATTCTGCTACTCAAATGCTACCCTTAAATCCCAAAGGGTCAAATTTGGCCCAAATCCTAAATTAGGATTAAAGCATTAAATATTTGACAAAACATATTTTGGTGTTCAGTGAACATATAACAGCCATTTAATGTATAATTCATCTTTTTCCAAAGAAGAAAAGGGTTCTTGGGTTCTCCAGGGTTAACATAGGTAGATCCGTTCTCTTAGCAGAGGTCTGAAGTATCAAAATCAACCTGCTGATGTGTCTGTTGACATGTTCAGAAGATTACAGCGTTCTCATTTGTCCAACCTACATTTCCTGCACTTGCAGATCCAGTCAGCAGAGGAGCCCAGGCCAGGACTCCTCCATCTGGATGAGAGGCCACATTCAATCGCACCACCACCAGACAATATCAAAGACCAGAAGTTGAAAGGAGATGGAATAGGATGTCAAGCAGCAGCTTAGACGAAAAAGGCAAAGCAAGCAAGAGGGAGAGGCACACTCAGTTTGTCTCAAAAAAGTAATACACAGAACATCCAGGTCAGGGTTCAAGCAATGTGAACAAGTCCTTCAAAACGGCAGAGGTTAAACCGAATTGGTATTGATTCCCACTGATGAAGAACAAACATGATGACGGAATGAGCTTGCTCAGATGGAACGAGCAATATGTCTGGGATGTTGCGGTGCGGTCGAAACAGACAAGAGGGATGGTCCAGCATGCTCACACATTTACCTGCATCACCACTTGCTGCCATGCTAACGGTTGGCTGGTGGGTGGGTTGGGTGGCGCATTGGCCCGCCCAAGCTGCAGGGTGCGACGCTCCTCCTCCAGGGCTCGGGTTAACTGCTCAAAACGCGCCTCCTGTTCTTTCACTGACGCCAGGATGCTGGCAGCTGAGCGAACCTCATAGTCCTCCATGTCCAGTATTGCTTGCACGTCCTGATCTTTCAGGTTAAGGAGGGAGAGGAGAGAGGGAGAAAGGGAGGGGTACCAGGTCAATAAAGACACCCAGACCCAGAAGAAAGGCTGTGTGGCACCTACAGCACGTCCCAGCTTTCAGTCAAACACAGGAAAGTTTGGCTATTGGAGATTGTACTTTCTGTACAATGTTTGAGCTCATCCTCCTGCATAAAAAGCACCAACACGGTACATTAAGCTGAAACAATTAAAATGGCTGACCGCACAGAGGGTAGAGTTTTATAGCACAGAGAGTGGCATCTGTGCTCGTTTAATCTCTTTCATTTGCGCTTCTCTGACACCGGTGCCAAAAGGGAAAAGCCTCAATTCTCTCCGCAAAAGGCGATGCCTGTGCGGGGATATCTCGGATTCACAAAGCCCAGAACAGCAGACGCATGAATGAGGCTGCTCTGCTGGATGCCAATTATGTGTTTGCGTTCTGAAGTTTCAGGCCCATTTTGCTAATTAAGACAAACCCTGATAGAAAGGATGGCACTCAGTATTGGTTTTGAACAAATATCACTGGAACAAAATGGAAGCATAATTCACCAATTACTGGCACAATAAAGGGAGTTAAACACCACACACTTGGGGCCCTTTCACACATGCACAGCCAACCCAAATAGTGAATGATATTTTAGATTCGCTCTTAAAAATATGGTATATGTGATCGCTCTATGATGTCTAATAATCTGTAATTTCCAAATGATCTTCACACAGTCTCGCCCCCTGACAGCTATAACATTTCCCGGTCTTGTGGGAGGACTTTCTACACTATTGTGGAGTGTTTCTGTAATTTTGTCCATTTAGTCATCCATCCATCCATCCATCCATTTTCTGAACCGCCTTATCCTCACAAGGGTCGTGGGGCGTGCTGGAGCCTCTCCCAGCTGTTTTCGGGCAGTAGGCGGGGGACACCCTGAACCGGTTGCCAGCCAATCGCAGGGCACATCGTTCAGGTCAGAGGTCACAGATGAGTGCCAGGGTTCCAATCTTCATTCTAGTCAGCCCAAACATGTTGGTGATGTGAGGGTTCTGTGCAGTCACTCTAAATTATTTCACACCAAATTAAAATGCAGATTGTAACTTTATCAGTGTGGGTTTTTTTTCGTGTGTGTGAAAATGTCAGGGTCGTCGACAAAAAGAAAATATTTTTTGTTTTACAATGCATTTCAGTGGTTGTTCACTATATGCAGATTTTTGCTCTCCAGAAGCTGGTCCAGTCCCTGTCTACCGCAAACACGGGGGGCCCACTGTACAGCTTAAAGTTACGTTTTGAAGTAACTCAAGCAACATCACCATTCACTACTAGATACTTAAAAAGTGTGTGGTGCTATGTGGCCTCCCAGTAGCACTGATGAAAAATTGTGGCCCCCTCCATCATTTACTTTGCCATTCCCTGATTCTTACTAGAATGTAGTCGTTCCCATTTATTTAGCCAAAGCACACATTTTACTTCAAACAAATTCTACCTCTGCCATCTTGGTTTTTCAGATCCTTTAAAGCCAAAACTGATGCTGATTAATGTAGACATGGTTTTGTGACTATACTGGTTACAGTTTTCATGAAACAATGAGGAAAATCAAATTTATGGGGGAGACCATTTTATACACAGATGCGGAAGGTAAGGTTGAATTGAAAATACAAAAAGATATACGGACTCTGACTTCTGTCACAAGAGGAGGATGGGCTGTGATTTGTGATTGAATAAAAAACGTGACCACATTGGCACGATCCTGTAAGGTGTACAGAACGTCAGATTCTTCCTGTGCAACTTCATTATTATTCTGAGGTGAGAATATGTCTGAAGTAGCTCCAGACATGTGCGGCATGTGTGAAGAGGCAACTCTTGACAAAATCAAGACAAACTTTCTCAATGGTCTGCGTCAATGTGAGAAAACGAACATCTGATTGATGAAAGAGGAATCCATTCTTTCCTGCAAATGAACAATCGTAGCTTGAATGGAGAATTGGTCATCCACAGAACAGTAATGCTTTCTGACGTGCAAGCCTTGCCGCAGGCACAAATCCAACACATTGTGATTTCCAGATCACAGTTGCAAGCCTTAGTCCATGTCACTGTCACGCTCGTAAACACTGATATCTTTTACCAACAGTGGCATGATATGGAGGTTGCAATACATGGGTTTGGAAATAGCGGTCCACAACAATACAGACCTAGTAGATACGCAGGATGATAGCCGTTAGGCAACAGGCATGCCCAACTCGAACAAAAACAGAGGGATGACACAGCTAGAATGAGAACAAAAGAAGGAAAGGAAGAACAAAGGGGAGAGAAAAGAGAAAACGCCAGAAGTTAAATCAGATATTAAGTGTGAGAACACAATGCTTTTTTGAAGAGATGTACTACATGCAAAAGCTCTTGAAAAGGGGACATTTGGCAAACAGTGACAGCATCCAATGCTCCATTTAAATGAGTACACCTCAACAGAAAACCTTCATCGGTATCGATACTTTCTGTGGCTGACTGAAAATACTTAGGGGGTGGGGGTGGGGGGCAGCTCTATTTTTGGTTCGGTCTAAATGTGTTTGATAGGTTTTTAGAAAAAAAGCAAAAAGTTCACGCGCTTCAATATCAAACTCATCCAACCAAGGCTGGATCCTGTTTTGCGCGCAGCACGAGCACATTGCTGCATGCTACAGAGTTGCAAACATAGACTTGTCCAAGATATGCGATAAAAGATGCAAAATTTGGATTCAAGGTAAATGACACCGATAAGTGATTGATTGAAGAGATGTCACTCACCAGGTTTGTGCATGTACATGTTTAAATGTTGACTTCTTTTGTGTGAAAACATGAACTGAGTGCAGGTTTGGGTAAACCTCTGAAGACAATTTTTGGAGGAAAATGGGAGGAAGCCTGATTAGCTGGAGAAAACCCAGAAGCATAGGGAAAACATGCGATCCCATGTGCGCATCTGCCTCAGAACTGTGAGGCAGATGCGCTAACCACTTGCTCACCGTGCTGCCGGTTGGTCGATGAATGCTAACGCTACAGACAGCGGGACAAGGGAGGTGCTCATGTGTATGTGTTTCTATGCATAAACAGGATTCATTCCTCACCATAAATCACGGCAAGTACAAAGTCCATACCTCTTCAAAGTGCCAAATCCTGCCTTGATGTTTGCTGTTCCCTTCTTTTGGACTTATCTGTCTTTCTTCACCTTTTCTCCAAAGCACACTCATGACGAGGGTCGGGTGTACACTTCACATTCAATGTGAGTGAATTACAGTTTGCTTTGTATCCTTTCCTTTCATTAGAAATGTTGATTTTTTTGTTGTTGTTGCAAATGTTGCAAATAATGAAGTAGCACAGCGAATGATGACTGCAAATGCTTGAGAAACTGTAGTAATTTGTACTCCGACGAGAAGAAGGTCAATGGCCATGCCATCCTATTTCATAAAGTGAATCTTATGGCAGGATATGCAAGCGTGTCAATTACACCTCACGGCTTATCATCAAACACCAACATATCGAGCTTACTTAAATAGCACAGAACGCACAAGGACCAGCGTTTGAAGATTTCTAGTCTGCTTCTGTAACGTCATGTTTTTGGGGGTTTTTTTGTTTTGTTTTTTTAGCTTTACATTAACAGGTGTTCACCAATGACCAAGAAGTAAAAACACAGCAAAAGGTCTGCGGATTTTGATCCCCCTTCCTAAACTACAGTATATAGTCACCCTCTTCAGATCTAACCTAAAATTGAAGAAACGTATACTGTAAAAGTGTAACAAAAGGCATGCATAAAATTTGTGGACAGTTCTTGTGTCTACTAATCAAAGGGGGCAAAAAAAGGGAACATATTATTTCCACTACAAAGGGAAATGGTTGTGTTGGAAGTGGTCTCAAGGCATAAATACATTTAATTAGTATGGAATACAGTTTCTGCACCTCTTGAAAATAAATCACATCTACGGAATAAAATCATTAAAACACACTCACAGCCACAGTTACAAGTGGATTTGCAAATGATGCAGTCGTCACTTGGAGGAAAATTTTACATGACAATAATTCATACTGTGTTTGTGGTTAATATATCGTGAAAAGATTCTCTGTCAGCATGGCTCTCCAAACCAGCAGGATCTTTAGAAATGGAATTCCTGTCTTCAGGTTTTCATTTTTCACGTAAAAGGGTTTTACCAATGCATAACTAAAACGGTTCATCAAAATTCGAGGTGTGTGGTATTTGATGAAACCTATAGCGAGTGATTATATCATTACCGGGGGAATTCATGTTTTTTCTTGTAGGCTTGCTTTCCCCCTTTGGCGTAAACATGGGATACATTATTGCACATGCACACTTACAAGCCCCCTGACAATCCCACACGGACACAACCACTGCACAGTTAAGGCATTGATTATCAATATAAAATGTTTACAGTCATCATGAGAACACCATGGATCCATAATTAGTCTACTGTTAGTTATTTATCAATCTATTTTTACTCTTCACATGTTGCAACATGGGTTGAAGTCGACCCACGAATTGACAGCCTTGACAATTTAAACTGTTGAAGGACCCGGGTGAGCTGCAGTCTGTCTTGCAATTGACTCTCAAATGAGAAGCAAATTACAACCTAGTTGGAGGCAATCATTCACATTTATATTCAATGAACTGCGCAAGCATGAGGGAGTGACAAAATGCTAAAAAAAAAAAAAAATAGTTTGAGATTAGATCTGAGAAAAAAAAGACACTGGAAGATTGTATTGAACTTGATATATATATATATATATATATATATATATATATATATATATAAAATCAAAACTAAAAGTTTTCATGGCTGCAGACACACCCCATTTAAACAGGCAACATGGTACAGAAAACAGATGAGGTACTTTCCAAAAGATGTATAGTTTTAGTAGGTTTGGTCTGGCAGCATCAGACAATTAACCAAAAAGAAAAAAATCACAACATACAATTCAAAGTATGTTAATCTTCTGTTGCAAAAAAAAAAAAAGCCAGTAACTCGGCCTAATTATTTCAATGTTGAATCGAAGACACACAGCAGTAAATGTTGCTATAATGTATGCAGATCGTGGGAGGAAAAAAAAATTCAAACATTCAAATTCTCACAAAGACAATACAGCCTGTTGATGCAACACTTTGTAACTGTTGTTCAAAAGTTATAATCGCTCATCAATGAGAATGACACATCTGTCATGCAGTGATAGCGTAATATGCACTCTTAGAAGAGTCGCAACTTTTCACTCTAAACATGGTGAACGTGTCTTCATGACACAGTGCAAAAAGCTGCACGAACACAGCTTCAAAATTCTTGAAGCTACTGATGTTAAATGTGTATTATTGCTCTTTGGTCAAAGATATTTCCCCAACTTATTATGGAAAACCAACAATGGGTTCATTATCATCATTACAAATGTGACTCATGATTAGCTCTCAAAGCACTTTGTAATTGTAGAAAATGCGTCACACTGTTTGGCATCCATGTATCCAGTAATGAAAACCGCAACATACTTTGCATACTAATTGCACAGTTACAAAGAGTCTCTTGATAAATTGACTTGAGTTGTGTAACAGTTGGGAGCATATTGAAACGGTTAAGTTATTATAAATCAATTTAACCACATGCGTCAACTGACATTCACCACATTTTAACTGTGTGGAATATTCAAATGTAGGGGGGGCGGGGGGGGAGAAACGTATTGACATACCAATAAACAATCAGCTAACTAGCAAAGCGAGACAGTCCCCAGAGGAGGCCTTATGGGGACAAACAAGTGTCAGATGTTGAAACCAAAAACACTGTCAGGAAATATAATTGCCGCAATGATGAGCTGAACAAAGTGATTAGCATAGGCTGGAGGTATGAAGAGGGAGTCCGTAGTACCTTTGAAGTCGGCGGGTCCCGTCACACCACAAGTAGAACAAGGAAAAGGCGAGGCTCCGATAGATTGTTCTTGATTGTTCCGTCTCTCAGGGGGGATGTGTGACTAAAATAGAATGACATTGGAATTAAGTATGCAGCCGACTTGCTGACTCCACATTATCGAGAAATAACTCTTATACAATGCAGAGACACATGTACTCATAATTACTTCATCCCAGCGCAATATGTATGCTCACTGGCCAGGCGATAACACATGTTCTACTGTTTCCAAAAAACAAAAACAAAAAAGCAGTTGAAATTATATTTTTTATTGAAGTAGAAGTTGGTAAATACAGGTGCGATTTGCAAAATATTTATTTATAAAAATGTGCTTGTTTTATGTAGCATGATATTGTAGGCCACATTTTTGATGATGAGCGATCTTTTTTGAATCTGCAGAATTACCGACTGGAGTGTCTGCTAGTGCACTTTTGAATCAAAGTAGCAGGCAGGAAGGCAGGGGTATTTCCCCAGGAGAAAGGAAAATTGTTGTTGCTTAAAAAACAAACAAACACAAAAAAAAACCTATTACACTGGTCAAGAGCGATTTTGAATCAGAGATGGCTTCATGTTTCCCAAAACATATTTTTGATGGTGATTTCAAAACGTTTTAATACTAGAACATCATTGGGGCTTTTTTTTTTTTTTTGGTTTGAACTAAAAAAAAAAACCTTGCGCTGTAATCTGTGAGGATGTTTGCTAAACCTAACCTTTAATTCATAAATATTACAAAATATCTTCCTATATTTATATTTTCCCATTATATCATGACAAAATATTCAATTTCATGATGGTAGCTCAAAAGCAATATTTGAGTCGCTTATGTTCCTCTTGGATATAATAAGGTGTGGCTAAGTAAAATATCACATTATCAAAACAGTGCATTTAAATTTTACGTTGAAATATGCAGAGCTCATAGTTTAATGCAGCCATCCATTTTCTAATCCGCTTATCCTCACAGGGGTCTCGGGCGTGCTGGAGCCTATCCCAGCTGTCTTCGGCCAGTAGGCGGGGACACCCTGAACTTGTTGACAGCCAATCGCAGGGAATAGTGATCATGAAGTAAATATACTAATTCACGGTCAGATGCAAAGCATAATTTAGTTGCTGTACAAGTTGTACAAGTCAATGTGGCAGCATCCTTCCAAATTGCAGTAGAATTCCTTTGGACACTAAGTACAAGAGTTCAAAACAACTACAGTCAAACAATCCTTGCTGATGGTTTACGTCTTCTCTGTGTATGGATTCATCATAAAAATGAAAGTGTTTTGCTGTTGGAGCAAGTTTTCTTTCCCATGTGGAATTTCATTTTGTTGCAGCAGATAGAGTTTTGCTGACAAAATACAAACACGAACTGGAGCTTTTCGACTGACAAAGCTTCCCTGAAGCAATCCTGTGTAATGCATACAAACATGCCGCATGTGTATTTTTTCATTTCTTCCAATCATTCAATGATTCTTCATAATGAGGCAACACTTGCTTCAGCAATTTGATGTGCTGCCTGACCTTTGTGTTCACACTGCAGTGTCACAGTGTCTCTGAACGATAAACATCACAGGGACTGGGAAAGAAAACGACATGAGACGAAGTAGGACAGGAATGAATTTGAATGCCTCATAGCATGGGACAAATGATTTTGCCGTACTGGCTCAGCTGCCTTTGATAACTCGAAACAAAGCTGACGACCAAAACTTCGGATCAACTTTACCCTTGAAAGACATCATTTGCATCTTCTACAGATGTCCTCACCATGATGAAAAAAACCCTTTCGCATCTTAATGTGGGCTAAAATATATTCCAAATGAGTAAATATATGTTGCCATGTTCAAGAGAATGTTTGTGTTGCCAAATTAGTATTTACATCTGCAACAGACAAGATCTAGCACCAAAAAAAGGGGTTTTCTTCAAAATATTTCCAAAACAATTGGGGTGCTCAGTCAGCTTTAATTTAATCCTCAAATAAAATGCTGTATGCAATTTTATTGATTGTCATTTCCCCTTCAAATGTATTGGAGGGTGGCCTGGTGAGCCAGTGGTTAGCGCGTTGACCTCACAGTGCGGAGGTACCGGGTTCAATTCCAGCTCCGGCCTCCCTGTGTGGAGTTTGCAAGTTCTCCCCGGGCCTGTGTGGGTTTTCTCCGGGTACTCCAGATTCCTTCCACATTCCAAAAACATGCATGGCAGGCTGATTGAGTGCTCTAAATATTCCCTCGGTGTGAGTGTGAGTACGGATGGTTGATCGCTTCTGTGTACCCTGCGATTGGCTGGCAACCTGTTCACGGTGTCCCCCGCCTACTGCCTGAAGACAGCTGGGATAGGCTCCAGCACCCCTCGCGACTCTTGTGAGGATAAGCGGATCGGGAAATGAATGAATGAATGAATATTCTGTCAGCTGCACATTTTTTTCATGTGTTTTTCACCAGCTCTCTGATTTCTGATGTTAGTTACACCTCGGCTATCACATTACACATGCAGACTTCATAGGCAATCTGAAACCCAAAGAAGACACTTAGCACTGTTGATCACGTGACAACATCAAAACATAGCTGTCAGACAGGTGTTCCAATAAACTACAGCTCACAAGAAAAATTGGTGGATTCAAACAAGAGTTTCAGTGTTTTATGTATCCGATCTGGATGAAGATACCTGAAAATAAAAGCTGTTCAGTTTAGCAAGTGAATAACAAACGGACTGGAGGTCAAAAAGCTTGAAAGACAAGTGGCATGACAGCGATGCATTTCATCCACAACAAAGCATTGCCTCGGGCAAATATGATTTGGCAAAACTCAAAGACGAGAATATCCAGGCAATTCATTTCCACACATGATCATTTAGGTCACAGGTGTCAAAGTCAAGGCCCGGGGGCCAGATCTGGCCCGCCACATTATTTTATGTGGCCCGCGAAAGCAAACCAAGCATGTCAAGTTCCATGATGCTTGCTAAAGTCTGAACCAAAATTTCAAATTGTCAAATGTAATCCACAATAACAGTCATTAATCTTGATTTCTGATTTTAAAACTAGTTATTCATCAATTTGTTGTGTGCTGTGTATGTAGTACGTGGAGGGGATTAAACATTTATCTGGATTCCCAAAATTCATAACGGCCTTCCAAGATGAAGGAGTGGAGTGTGGACTTCAGAATCTGCCTGAATCTTCACAATCACATTTCCTCTGAGCGGAAGAAAATCAGTTTCTAATAAAATATATGTTAGCTCTATGTCAGCAAGAAATGATATGACACACATGTCATTCTTATAGTGCTTCTTTGTCTGTTCAACGTTTTATGTGAAAGGCCGGTTGATATTTTTATATCACCCTCTCACTGGCTTCTTGGGATGTGTTTTCGCCCCTCATTCAGAACACCCCCACACTATACTGTCATAAAACTGAATTTCATGCAATTATTTCAGGCATTTTGAAGCACTCCTCGTTCCTTCTAAAGCCCCAGACAGCTCAATATTGCCAGGTAATGGTTCAGCTGAAAGCAAAGCGAGGAAAAAACTCTATTGCCTATGCTCTACTTTGCGTATGCGGCCTGTGTCTGGAGAGAGCAGCAGCTAATTGCTTCTTCCAAAAGAACATTAGAGCCCATCATCATTAGTCCACACAAACAGACGGGCTTGTGTGATAAGGGGGACGAAAAAGGCTTTTGAATTGTGTAGTCATTCTACTTAGTTGATATCGGATAGTATTTTCTGAAATTAAGAAATTACTCTATCACATCACCACGCAGCACCACTCACGAGAAGTCCCTGAAACAGTAAAACATTTTAGGAGCTTTAGTAAGCCACATTGAATTTCATGATATAATTGTGTAGAGCAGGGATGGGCAACGGGGCGGCCTGGTGATCCAGTGGTTTATAGCGTGTCGACCTCAAAGTGCATAGGTACCGGGTTCGATTCCAGCTCCAGCCTTCCTGTGTGGAGTTTGCATGTTCCCCCCATGCCTGCGTGGGTTTTCTCAGGGAACTCCGGTTTCCTCCCATATTCCAAAAACATGCATGGCAGGCTGATTGAACACTTAAAATTGTACCTAGGTGTGAGTGTGAGCGTGGATGGTTGTTCGTCTCTGTGTGCCCTGCGATTGGCTAGCAACCGGTTCAGGGTGTCCCCCACCTTCTGTCCAAAGACACATGGTATAGGCTCCAGCATGCCCCGCGACCTTTGTGTGGATAAAGCGGTTCAGAAAATGGATGGATGGATGGATGGAAGTTCTTTTTGGAGAATACATAGTCCATAACACCCTCTCCCCGCCCTTCCAAAAACGGATCCACACTGTCTTTATTTTCTTTTTTGCCTTTTCTGGACACAGGAACGGCTCACATGCACATATAACACAATTAAAAAAATTCAAATTTAATTCAAAAATAAAGTGTGCAGTAGAAATATTTACAGAATTGAGCAAGTTAGCCAGGTACAGTAGTTTTTTTTTAAAGCTGATGACAGCTTAAACTAAACAAATTCATTGACCAGTAAAATACTCCCCCAAACGCTAACGAGTCAACTAAGTGCCACCGGACACTGAGAGATGCAAACAATAGAAATATAGAAACCATATGTTATATTGTGGATAAAATCTGAATGTTTTTGGTAAAAATATACATGAGTGGCGTACATACTACGCCAGTTGCATTCGATGGGAGCAAGCACTGCCTTTTCAATACACGGTATGCCCATTTATTATTATTCTCGCCCATGTCCTCTTTCTGTAGCAGCCTCTGTCGTCCTTGACCGACCCTCCATCTTTTTATGGATTAAAAAGTGATACGGTACAATATATTGTATGAGGTGCCTCAGAACACAATACAGGCTCCCACAGTTTACATCTCAAGGAGTCCTTGTGCTAAATCGCCGAACGTGCAGGGGGTCAGCTGTCATTTTTTTTGGATGGTTGAGTCGTAGTTGTATTTGGAAGAGTTGTGCGGTGTGCGATGGCCCTTAGGCTCACATGATTCCCCACAGCTAATTCCCGAGGGAAACAAGGTCTTCTTACCACTGTATGACATTTTTGATGACTGACAGATGGCCAACAACTTGAGCTGAGCTTAGAAAGAGTTGCTAACTTGGTAACAAATATCATATAAGCATTTTTTATTTGTGTGCAGTATGCGCAAAAACAAATACACTCATAGACGATACTAATCCTCTGTTGGGTATACAAGTTTTACACCTCCAAAATAAGGTATTTGTCGACGGCACATTCTTATTCACATATAGAAATGAAAGAGTAAGTACGTTAGTTCATCCTCAAGTCACAACATCTGCTGGCATCGACAATACCTGTCTGTCTTGTTTAGTTTCCAGTCATTTTCCCTTCTTCTCACATGCGTCTCTGCCTCTGCCTATAAGCAGGTGCCAGGTGTCGGTGGATTTGCTTGACGCAGAGATGTTAATAGGGGCACATGCACTGTGGGAAATCTTTTAGCACCTGAACCTTTTCTGTTTGAGTGCAGGCGCCTCATCTCGGATGCGGAGTTACAGGTCTATCAGGGACAAAATGTTAGAGCAGGAGCGCAGAACATGAACCTATAAACTCTTTTTAATGGGTTGTTTGGATGTTGTCTTGTATGGATTTTTATTAGCCTGAGGGCTATGAGAAACAGCAGTTAACTAGTACAACAGTAGACAAAGAGGTGCCCAAAACGGCCTTGGCAATGACGAACAGATCTATTTTGTGATGTTTTCGCGCCGTGTAACCATCAGTGGCTCCGTACATAATGCGTTGTTGTAAACTGAAAACTAGTTTTATCCCTCCACGGTTTTTGGTGGAAACCCATTGTATTATGTACCCGAAGGTTCCACCGCTGCATCCTCGGTCATCCAATCACAAACTAATGAGTGACTGGCGTATATATCTGCAAATCATTTCATTTTCATCAGAAAACACTATCAACACTATGTAGATATGTACACAATGAGTTTGGAAAGTGAGCGAGAAAAGTAGAGAGAGAAGGGGGAGGGAGAGAGAGAGAGAGAGAGAGAGAGTGTTAGGGCAGTGTTTGTTGAGCACTGTCAAAGCTGTGAGGTGATCAAACATAGCTCCAGGTGTGTTATCCTATGTTTCCACAGATCTGCACAGAAAGGTATCAATGCATGATTGTAATCCAAAAACAGAATTATATAACAGATTGTACCGTATATAATTAACCAGCATAGCAGCGTCAGGGGTCTTTGAGATTAGCATTGTATTAACTGCAGTACAGCCATCTCCATCGGGGGAGCACATAGCAGAAACTCACGCAGATGCTTAATGCCACACATACTTGACGATACACTAGATGCCTCCCACCTTGTAGTAACCGAGAACAACAATTCGTCTCATATGAATTGACATTTTATTTTTGCCGATTACTGCATGAATCAAGAATGACAACTTTGTTGCAAGCAGATACAAACTCCAAAGAAAAACAACTCATCAGTTCTAAACAATGCAACATGTAATCTCAGTTATCATGAAAAAAAAAAACACAAACAACCGCACAGCTATTTGAGCAAAGAGAATTGTTTGCATGCGTGAACTGAGCTTTCGGCATAAAGGTCACCAATGAAGCATCAACATGTATGCTCCTGCTATGAAATTAACCACGGTCATAAATGTCTTCACCAAATGGGAAATAATTCTGATTGTAGAAAATAAGCAGAGAGGATGGACATCTAAAAGAGTCCGCTGCTTAAAATTATCGTTCAGTTAACATGTGTGGTCCAGTTCTCTCACATAGACTGCAACAACTGCATTCTCCCCTGGCAGAGGACAGGAATGCAGCCAAATGTAATTTTCCATCACCACATTTCTGGATTAAAAAAAAAAAAAAAGCTATTTTTAGAAACAAAGGGCCTGATTTCCTGAACTGGACACAGAGTGTGTCCACAGGAGTCAAACAGGCCCCTTGTCTTTCTCGTTTTTTGGGGATGGATTTATTTGACTGCACAGCCAGCCACCGTTTATTCCAACTCAAAGAACCATAGCCAGGGGGCTTCTATGGGCCATCGTATGAATTGAGGTTGAAAGAAGCGACTTCAGCATCTTTCTGATAATGCAGGAGCCATTAGTTGCACTTTTTTTCTTTTAATTGCATGCTGTGTGGTGTTGTTCTGTGTGTGAAGCCAAAACAGAAATATCGTAATCTTGAAAATACAAAGTACAGAATAACATTTCATGACATTATGGCAACACTTGACTATAGTTCTTTGTATAAACTATCTTTCACATTCATGTATTACACTTGGCCCCCTATTTATGCTTTTATTTTTGAAACAAAGGCAATACATTTGTGTTTATTTCAGAATTACCATTTTATAAAACACACAGATGAGTCGCTAACATAGTTTTGGATGTTGACCGCTAGCACCTATGCCTGCAACAAGATGTCCATAATGTATTCAAGCTCATATGTTTTCACTGAAAATGACATAAAATACGATAAATCTAGTTTTGACTTGAATTTCTAAGCACTTATGTTTTCTTTTCTCAAAGCAGTAATTGGTAGCAATTTATTTCAGCTAGCTTGGAGAGGATAAGTATCCCTGTCACTGCCATGACGACCCCGGACTGGCTATTTTAGTGGTTCATAATAGTTGTCGCATGGGCAGCTCCCAGGTGTTGGCACGCGCATATGATGGGGACATTGTTATTCAGCGTTGAGTGCAATGACTGCATAAATTTGCTGTGGACTTCAATTAATCACACAATGTACTGCGTGTTTCCAGTGGGAGTTAAAAGTAACACCACAGAGTTGCACATACCACTGAGAAACCGAACATTCCAATGGGAATTCTGTCAATAATATCCATGTCTATTATCATTTCTCTTGCATTGCCAGTCTTGCTGTTTACTCTTCCCGTCTGAGACATTTGTTTCCTGACATGTGGGAGGCGAAGGCAGACGAGAAGAGGAAGTGATGAAAACAGCAAAAGGTAACTGCTTCCTCATTTATATTATATCGATATCCTCTCAGACTGCCGTCCTGACAGTGGCGGCTGGAAGGAAGGGTGAGGAAGGAGATCAGGACTGATGGAAAAGTATCACACACACACACACACCGTCTCTGAGCCATCACTTGCCGAGACTGAGAGCATCAATCCATCACCTCGTCACTGAAGTCCTGCCTCCCCAACTGCTTGAAAAAGACCAAAAACCTGGCATCTACTTCTCTTTGACATTGAGTGTGCGTGTATATGCGTCATAAGCGTGACCTAGATTTAGCTGTACCTGAACGGCCCTTCTGTCAATCAAAAGTGAGAATGTTTGGAGATACTTTTAATCACAAGGATGATGGATTATTTCTGGGTCCCCGTTTATTAAATCTTTACATGTTTTAGCGGCAAAGTTCTAATTATATGACCTTCAGTGAAGAACATTTACCTCAAAGCAACCAGGGTAAAATCCTTCCTTCCTTTGACTTGTCTTGTGATCAATATTGTGACCACATTGTTTTAGCTCAATCCTGGGCATCATTTACAATTACAGTATTGAAGATGTCGACACTCCATTCACTAGACAATGAGAGGTTGCTCAGTGTTGCCTTTATGACAATGATGTTAATAATTATAATAAATATCGAATCCAGGCCTTAAGGCAATAAAATTGCTGCTCACTGACTTTAATAAACATGTTCTCAAATGTGCCTCGGGGGGCTTTTTCTGACTCAACTGCAACAGTTGTAACCATAAATCAAGATGTTTATTTGAAGGAGGGTTCACTTCTTGTAAAGCTGAATTAAACATTCTGTTGTCCAATGATTGCTCGATGGAGAATTGGCTCTTCTGGATTCAACGGGAAGGGTACTAAGCTCAAAACTGCAAATGTGGTAAAACGAATAAACTTGTCACTCAGTCATTATGCTGCTTTTATGTGTATTTTCTTCTCTCTGACTTCTTCTTTATGAAGGCTCTGTCCATGAGCACAGCACCGTTAGCCCCTAATTTGCCAGTCAAACAGCCTCGAGGGCATGGCAAACACATGCCACTAATTTCATGGGTCTATGGGGCGGTTATGATTGAGCAAACATGCAAATGGATGACTTGAGCAGGAGGGCATTAAAAAACAACAAAAAAAGAGTTTCAAAAGATGCATTTCTGTTGAGTTAGTTTGTTTTCAATTTAAAGACTGGCCGGCCGGCCCTGGTAGCCGGCCTGCACCCTTGGGGCCCAGCACCACAGCCCAAAGAAACAATGGGCCTCATTCACTAATAAATACATCGAAACGCACATAGGTAAAATCGCCGTCATATTTAGGACGTGCGTACCGGATTCTTTTCTTCACACGACTGTGCGTATTTTGATGAATCTGATTTCTTTCTAAATGACAGTGGGCGCCCACAGTGCTCCAATTACCATAAACCGTGCCCATATTTCACCATAAAAATGCATCCGTGTGATGCATCTCAGCTAATATGCTACGGTTTGGTGATGCGGGAGATCATCCCGGAACGTTCATAACTTTATCAGTCCTTATCCTATTTTCAAAAGGTTTGTATCATCATTGAGCTTGCTAAGCACAGAACCTGACCTGGAGGCTTTGGAGGGCGTGCTGCCGAGCGCTCACACTGGAGCCGCCCTCATTCTGCTACGGAACTTGAATGCTCATGTGGGCAATGACTGAAGGGTGTATTGAGAGGGTCTGCTGGGAATGTCTGGCTGAGTCCACTGTTTGAAGTTTCGGCTCTCAACTTCTGCAGAACTTTGAAGACATACCCCGAGGGTATGTAAACTTATGAGCACAACTCTATAACACAGGGTCTTTGTAAATCAGGCCCTAAAATGTAAAATTTATTACATTTAAAGAGATTCTTTATTGGAGAGTGGACTCTAGTTTTTCTACCTTCCTAAGAGATTGATGCCCACACCCATGTGGCTATTGTTATTGTATGACATATTAGAATAATTGATACCTTGTTTGTACTGTTCTGTCTGGAATTTTCTGTTTTGGATCAGATTAAAAGTGACCATTAATAAAAGAGATTAAAAGGAAGACAAAGTAGGAAATAGACTTTACTGCGAAGCTCACTGACATTGATGGGAAAGACCTGAGTTTCGACTGATGAAATCCACCCCGACACACAGCTGCCATCCATCTACAAATTGACAAGGCAAAAAATACTGTCAAGAAAACCTGTTTGTGTCAGGGAACAGGGGAGATCAAAAACATCACTATTGTTTTGGCACAAGAAAAAAACAAAAATCAAATAGAATAGAATGAACCATGTGAGAGGGAGGACGCAGATTTCCGACACAGTTCTGTCTCGGCATCCGAAGTCAAAACCGGCGGCATGCAAGTGTCTGTTGAGATTGCCTGAACACAACCTACAGCAAAATTCCAAAAGTAAAAGCCAATACGATCGAGGTACTGGAGCGTGTATTACTTATTTATTGAATAAGGTCCTTTAAATCTGTGCAAAGGCTGTAATATTCTATGCATTATCAACTTAATTAAATACTGCTTCGGTTTCCCCTTTCTCACTGGCACTGAGCGGAGATGGATGTGAGCAGAAGGATTGCGGTGGAGGTGATAGCTATGTGTTACCAGAAAGTCATTTAGACTTGGCATAATGTTGTCTTCTCTCTCGACACGATGCCAGAAACTGGCAGGAAGAAGCCATTTACAAGAAGGTGCTGGTTTGCGATTTCATAATCACTGTGGCTCAAATGGGGCTGAAATAACTCTCAGTCATACTGAAAAAAAACAGACTCAATGATATTTTAAGAGCTTTTTTTTTTTTTTGGGCCATTAAATATCACAAACAGTACAATCTATACAGAAGACCCAGCCGGTCAGTATCACCTCTGCTGTAAAATGTACGGTTCATGACTTCACCTGCTGTGATTGACTGGTGAACTGTGCAGAATGTATGCCGCCTCTCGCCCCAAACTCAACTGGGCTCACTCACGACTCGATGTGACCTTATGTGGACAGACGTAATAGAACATGCATCGATAAGATGAAGAAAGTTTTTGTTGA
This sequence comes from Hippocampus guttulatus, assembly GCF_054856545.1. Classification (NCBI taxonomy): domain Eukaryota; kingdom Metazoa; phylum Chordata; class Actinopteri; order Syngnathiformes; family Syngnathidae; genus Hippocampus; species Hippocampus guttulatus. Next base: position 4,778,606 of record NC_141265.1, read on the forward strand.
ATTTCATTTGGTCAATTGGTTTCATGAAATAAAATCATCTAGCTCCAGAAATAATTTTTGAAGTAGGCTATAACTCTACTTAAATAATGTATCTGGATGCAAATGATTTAATTCTGTGTAACCAATTGCCGAAATAAAATCGAGTAAATTTACCACATCCTTTTTTTAAAGTGTAGTCCTCATCAAAATGTCAAGTTTTGAAGAATTCACGCAAATTTCATCTGTACTGCGGCAACAATATAAGAGAGTAGAATATGCAAATCGTGTATCGTATAAGGATACCTATACGCAGTATTTATATGCAACACAAAAGTGTCATGTTTTTCTTTGATGAGTAAGCATTAATACAGCTTACCGTGTGCTGTTGTTACGATCAGAGGAAAGTCGAATATTGACCTGTAGTGGAGCAACAGTCGCACTGGAAAACAATCTCTTCTTGTAACTTGCAAGCTTTTTAACCCAAACACAAGCCAGTCTGCCCATTGAATTGATTTTTTTGTACCCAGAAGACACTAAGGGAGCAGCGTAGTGATGATCTGGTCCCAGACTCACTTCGAACATGTTTTCTCAGGCACACAAAAATGGTGTATTGAATGGAATCCATTTTATTTCATCTAGCAGATGCGCAAAATCATGTGAATTAAAGGTAAATTAAGGCAACATCGTTTGTAAGCCCTTTCACACCTTCACCCATGTTTTTTCCTCAACAAACACGAAGCTTTGCCTTTCACTAAAACCGTGACAGAGGGATAACAGAATCAATGATACTGTCATCCCACTGTTATGTTAGATGTAAGATTTTCCTTCCGGACTGTCATTAGCTGGACTCCTGTGTGTTTGCAATCAAAGCATTAAGCACCTGCAGGAACACAAAGGGATGGCAACGGAGGACGTGAACCAAGAAACAAAAAGAGGCATTGATGGAACAGGTTCGTGTCCACCCTAATCCATAAACAAGGCTGACCTGTCACTCATTAGTGGATGCTCTCTCTTGACCACACTCCACAATGCTGGCTCAAATCCCAGAAATACCTCTGAGATTCTAGCGAAGGTCTAATCACTCATAACTGACAGGATCCTGAGGCTATTTGCCATACCGGGACTAGGAAAGGAATTTTTCAATGTGGTGTTTTAAGAGAAAGCAAATTACAGACGAGGCATAGAACCAGATGAGTAAATAAATTCTTTGTGTTTGCAAATGGAGGCGAAGCAAGACGAATGGAGCAAAGATAGCGTCTATCAAGATCAAGCATCTATTAAATCACAGGTAGTGAATCACAAGCTTGATGAATGATGTAGCAGAACTGATATTTTTAAAATGTATGTCATCTTTGATCACATCTGAGCAAAGACAGCAATTTAATGGATTCCTAAAAATTGGAATACAAACTGGAATATGGAAGTAGAGGTCTCTCTACACGCAGGAGGGCAATTTTGGGTCGAGATGTGTTGGTCATGTTCATCAAATTAACATAGTTAATCACACCAGTGGCGATAGACGGTAGAAGGACCATACAATAAGTTTGCTTTAAACAGAGGCGGTGAGCTGCAAGTGATGGGGAAAGTCTCTTTAATAATTTTAATGAATGAATTCATAAGCGGAGGTCGCCTATACATCCTTGCAGTATATCCTCATTGTCAGTAGTGGAAACGTAATTGCAGCGCGGCCATTGAAGACCAACGTTTGAATGAACTATATTCTTGACAAAAACAAGTAGATCGCTCCGGAAGATTCAAACAGTAATGGCAGGATAAGACTAAAGAAGAGAAAGTCTTTGACACAAGCTTCTCCTGGGTGTTCCCTCTTCTGTTTTATATTCAGGAGCCAAAAAGTTTCGGCAAAACAATTCACAAATGAGCCTTGCGTGAGGGAAAGTGCACTTGTTCCCTTTTCAATAGGACGCCTCATTATAATCCTTTTGATCAAAGTGCTGACAGTCAAATCTGCAAGACAATGTGAATCCCAAGTGTGAGTTGATCCAAACAACGAACGTTTAATTAGTGTTAAGATAACGGGGGGCAGAGAATGTGATGTTACAGTTCCTCATCACTTGCACACCTTCAGCCATGCGTGACTGCCTCTGCAAAGAGAAATGAATGTTTTTCACACATTTGTGGTGTCCTCCCATGTGCACAGTGCACTTTGATCGGTACGCTGCATGGTTCAAGCCTGTCAAATTCCCCACGCAGATGTGCAGGCTGGTTCACGCTGCTGCATTTGTGTGAGCGCTCCGAGGTGAGGCGAGTTCAAGTAGCATAGTACAGGCCCCGGGATGCCCCAATGACTCCTATGACCTTCTTCTCCATAATAATCCCCACACAAGAAGGCCACTCGCGTCAAAATGATGCATTAAATCAATTACATCTGAACGAGACTTGCTGTCACAGAAAACACTGACTTCCAAACAAAGAGGAATCAATGAGCTTTGATCCACATTCTCATGTACTACATTGTACCCTCTGCAAGCCATTTCGCTGTTGTTGCTAAGTTGCCTTTATCTGCTTGAAATAGTCACACACTCAGTGCAGACATTTTCGACAGCTCTGACAGCTCTATGCTTGGTAAAATCTGAAGTTATAGAGCAAAAAAGGACAATGTGCACAATGTGTGGTGTATTTCTCAAGTTAAGTTAACAATATTATTAAAAAATAGACTAAACTGTAAAGCTTTAAAAACCCAAATAAATACATATTTGTAAAATTTCACAGAAAACTGTAAAATATAAATTATTGAAACACACAATTATTGTACAATATTATATATGTATACACACACACACACAGGTCCTCCAAAAATTTGCATATTGTGATAAAGTTCATAATTTTCTGTAATGTACTGATAAACATTAGACTTTCATGACACACAACTGACGTAGTTCAAGAAAAAAACAAAAATCCCTTTCTCAAAAAAAAAATGTATATTTTAATCCGAGCAATAAAAAAAAGTGTTTTTAATGCCAAAGAAAAGTCACCCGTCAAATAATTATGTTCAGTTATAGTTGGTCGGGAATACTTTTGCAAAAATGAATGCTTCCAATTCCAAAGGGCCTGTCCTCCAAGACAAGTGTTTCCTATGGGATAAAAAGTCATATAAAAAGTCAAATCAAATCAAATCAATTGAGCACAGTACTACCATGGTCACTAAATCATTTACCAGTGGTTTTGGCACTGTGAGCAGGTGCCAGGTCGTGCTGAAAAATGAAATCTTCATCTCCATAAAGATTTTCAGCAGATGGAAGCATGAAGTGCTCGAAGACCTCCCAATAGCTGCATTGACCTTGCCCTTGATAAAACACAGTGGGCCAACACCAAGAGCTGACATTGCACCCCAGACGATCACTGACACAACATGCTAATTTTTTTTTTTCAAAAAAACCTGTGTGTGTGTGTGTGTGTGTGTGTATACATATATATACATATATACAGTATACAGTATATATACCGGTACACACACACACACACACATATATATATATATATATATATATATATATATACATATATTATATCCAGTATATATATTGTATAGCGAGTGAGAGCTATCCAAAAAATATGATCTGTTTTTCTGTTCGAGAATGACTGTGCCCCATGACAAAACACGATTGAAGGAGTTTAAAAGCTGTGACATCAACCACATCAAATACCTTTGGAATATACAAGAACAATTTTTTGACCGTCAGATACTCCCCTCTGCCCGTGAGGCCATTTTCCCTATGTTAAATACAGTAGTATGTTTCCATACGTGGAGCACAAAGAGCAAAAAAAAATAAAAAATCTCAGCCATACTAACATAGTTTTGACTTTGCTCCAGTTTGAGGTTCAGTCTGTACTTTATGGAATATGGTCTGCTGGTAATTTGCTCGCATGCATCCCCTCATGTCTCGTGCCATCTGGATCCACGGCGATTGCCATGGCAGCACTCCCAGCATCATCTCCCCTTCAGGGATGAAAATCATCACCAGCTGAATGCAGTAATATTGGATGGATTCATCCAGCTAATGGCTGCTAGTGCCACCAGCCGCTTTGGCAGGTCACCATTTTTCTCTTCAAAAAAAAAAAAAATCTACTTTGTGGGTGATTGTGATGGGCCAATGTAGCAGCGGCGTATTTTCTTCGTTTGATTGTGGTTCCCTTGTCAAAGAGAGCTTTGGTTGCCATTATGGGCTGAAAGTAATAGCCTATTATACTGCTTATTGCTCTGAATTGTATGTGCAACAATAATGCATTATTTGATATTCATTGGCTCAATTTCAACCTGCATTGCCTCTCAATCAGTTTTTCTATGATGACTTGAATAATTAGTTGTTTTTGTGACAAACAATTCTTTGCAACATCCATGTCGGGCTTCTCATCCCAATCTCTTTTTTGTGTTCCTTTGTTTCTATTGCCTTTTCAGAAGACAAATTCCCTTTTCAACAGAGCTAAACAAAATATTTAAAAAAGATATGGCAGGTAGGCAGCGGCTCTCATGCACACTCAGTCAAATCCCATTTTGGTGCACCATAAGCACCACATGACTTTTTGACAATAGCCATGTCAACACTGGTGTTCCATGTGCCTGAACATAACACGTTTTTCCTCCCTTCCTGTCAACTCCGCTCTCCACCTGCCCTGAGCTTCGGTCCCTGCAGTGCCTTAACTGACACAATGTTGACAGCAAGGATGACTTTGACTCGGCTGCAAACGAGTCACCTTGTTTGTGTATAGTGTGACGCAGCTTCATGATATTGAGTAACTCACCGATGAATTCACCAAAAAAAATAAATTGGAGAGCAACCTGGTAACATGCTGACATCTGTCAAGAAATACAAATGGCTTTTGCTACGGATACCCACTTTTTTTTTTCCCCCTCAAATGTTGTTTTTCCTCCTTCAAATAATCCACTGCAGCTCCTGGACCATTTATAACATTTGAAGAAGAAGAAAAACTAATTAATGTATGAAGTGGCAACGACATGGACTTTGGAAATGGAGTTTCACGCCCCGGGAAAAAATAAATAAATAAATAAAATGGCAACTGGTCTTTGGAGAGCTGCAAGACTGGTTTTTGTCTCTTGCTGAGGTGTCCTTGTGCAAGGCACCTCTATGGTGAAACACCATTTCAACTCTTGTCTTGTCCAGAGCTGGTAGCTCAGAAGTGATTAAACACACACACACACACACACACACGCACACACACACTCTTTAAATCTTTAAGACAAACAAAAATATAATATGTCGCAGAATCTACATTGTATTTTCCCTTGAAGGATTTATACTCGCTATTTATAAACTTCCACATGCGGTAGCCTGTGTGTCGTGTATCAATGTGTGCCTGTTTGGTAAGTTTTTACCAAACTCATACTGTGCTCTAGGGTTGTTTTTTTTCCCCCGCACCGCCCCTCCTCTTATGTTATTTCTCTTCATCTGCAACAAAAAAAACCAAAAACAAAACAGCGCCGTAAAAGGCACTCCCATTCTGTTACCCCTATTGGTCATTGTTTTTCTATGTCTCTTGGACGAGTTTTGTCTGTTCCATTTCATTGCACCCTGTGGTACAATGACAAAACTATTCCGATGCAAATTCTAAAAGGATACCAATCTGAAAATAAACTATTCCACTGGTACAGAGGCAAAACTGTGAAAACAACTCATCAATGATGAGAATTTATATGAATAGCATGGGAAAAACATTGAGGCATTGCAACAGATAAGCAAATATTTTTGTCCTGTAATTATTTTACTTCTCATATGCCAGTAGCCAACTACTATGAGTGAACCCCAGGCAAAATCAACCTGAATCTACATTACCTACCTACCAAACAACTCATTTTTATAGTGTAGTATGGTATTTTATTCTATGTTCTAGCTCATGCAAGACTGTTACTTCAATTGTGTTACGATTATTCATTGATACTCGACTAAAAAAATCCACATGCACGTTACATCATGACATTTGTCTCAAGATTTGTGCTTTAACATAGTTTATCCATCCATCCATTTTCCGAACCGCTTGATCCTCACCAGGGTCGCGGGGGGTGCTGGAGCCTATCCCAGCCATCTCCGGGCAGTAGGCGGGGGACACCCTGAATCAGTTGCCAGCCAATCGCAGGGCACACAGAGACGAACAACCATCCACGCCCACACCCACACCTAGGGACAATTTAGAGCGTCCAATCAGCCTGACATGCATGTTTTTGGAATGTGGGAGGAAACCGGAGCACCCGGAGAAAACCCACGCAGGCCCGGGGAGAACATGCAAACTCCACACAGGGAGGCCGGAGCTGGAATCGAACCCGGTACCTCTGCACTGTGAAGCCGACGTGCTAACCACTGGACTACCGGGCCGCCCACATAGTTTACTATTCCGTCAAAATTTTAAAAGAGAGGAGGTGAACTATATATGCAGTTTGAAAAATAGTCACTCTTACTGTTTTTTCTTCTCAGTGTATGAACCATAGATTGGGAGATTGTACAGTTTAAAATAGAATGAGGAAAAAGAAAATGGGGCAAAGTCAAACCAATGTGCAATAAGCAAATGATTGTACACAAAGGCAAACAATAAACAGAAGCGAGACCAGTGAAAGAGAGGGGCCAACCAAATGAAGTACTTCCGATTGTGCTTCACCCATATGAAGGTATTATCTCCAGATCTTGTACTACTTAGACAGAAACAGTAGTCACATACTTGGAAGTGCAGATGAGAATAATGTGCTACAGCATGTGGTATATACCGTATATTGTGTTAATCTCAAGATTTACAATAACAGGCAAACCATATCAGCCACTCAGTTCATCATCGTCACCCTCTTCCAGATCCATGCATGGTCCCTCTGCCACCCAGAGATTTTCCTGTGACCGCATGCTGTGACTCAGCCGAGGGAGAAATCACTGCGGAGCAATCAAAGAAAATCTGCTTTTGCTTTGAAAACCTCATGCTGAGATGTTTTGATACTTTGACTGAAGATATGAGGATGATTCATTCGTCAGAAAGGGGGGAGAAAATCTCAAAGTGCAGTTAGGCACAGACATATGAGGACAAATGACAGATTTTGTGTATTTTTACCTTTATACCATAGATCACCTTAATGGATTAAATACAGAAAGATGAAAATGTGATTGATGCAAAAATCCATTTATCTGACTTAAACAAGTGATGGGAATGTACCACAAATGGCCAATTAACCACTTCTGATCAATTATCCTAAGACCTTTGAGCCCTGTAAAATGGAGGTTCTCTGCACAAAATGGCTGGACTTCAAATTTGTGTGAAACACTTGAAATTAAGGCTAAAAGTCAACCATTTCAATAATTCTTGTTATACTCTTTGAACTGTTTCATTGTGGTGTATAAAGGGAAAATCATAAAAATTGTCATTGTCCGAACACCTCTTGACCAGGGGCGGGCAACAAAATTTGTTAAGGGGCCATGGGGAACCCTGGAAAGGTTGTCATTGGTCACACTAACATATTAGTCAAAAGAGTTCCCTATTAATTTAATGTGTTTGTATAAATCAATACATGGTATTATTTTAATAAGCGGTTACTGGTCTTGACGGAGTATACATTTTTATAGTACACTGTATGAAAACAATTATGAGCGACAAACCACAGACTCAAGACCCGCAAATCATTTCAAGGGAAAATTCCCCTCTTATCTCCACTGTGCAGGAAATGGTAATTTTGCAAATATGAAGAGCACTTGTTTGGCACTATCACATATTAATTTGGGGGGAAATAGTCACGATCGTCTGAATGACTTTGCTCACTTGTACTGGCAAGTGCCACTTTCAAAGTAAAAGCAGTTTTTTTTTTTTAACATTTTATTTTGACTACAAGGGGTAGCCAAACCCGATGTATAGGTTGGAGTGGCACACAGCTTGTATTTTGCCCTGAGCTTCTCTTGAACAAAGAGCGATCCATTTTCTAAAACACAGATCGTGTTCAGTGTTGGGGAACTGTAGCAGCATTTCCTCTGATTTTGGGTGCAAGGCAAACTACAGCCTGAACTGGTCACAAATCAATTCTAATGCACATAGAAAAACAGTGAACCATTCATACTCACATTCATCTCATCACTAGTGAAACTGAACCCACACTGCCACGGATAGTCACACCGGCAATGGCCCTTCTCGACCTAAGTGCCAGAATCCTGAACAAAATATCATACATGAAGGGTCCTATTTTCGTGCTGAGTGCGCGCCCAGTGCAAGGTGCAGTCTCACTGTGGGAGTTTATTTAATTTGACAATTTTTTAGACTTTGCACAGGTAGAATTGGGCTCCAGCAAACCGCTGTCATTATCTACAAATGGAAAAAAAAAACCCACAAAAGAACACAGAACAACATCCAAAGACGCCCAGGCCTCGCTGGCCTCATTTTAAGTCAGTGTTCAGGACTCTACCATAAAAAAAGACACTGGCCAAAAAATCGGACAGTTCTCAGGCGAAAAGCACTGCTGTCCAAAAACAATGCAAAGACTCGTCTCACATTTGCCAAAAGACATCTTCATGATCTTCAAGGCTTTTGGAAAAACATTTTGTGGACTGATGAGTCAAAAATTGAACTTTTTGTAAGGCCTATTACATTTGGTGTAACAATGGCACAGCATTTGATATGATGAACATTATGCCAACTGTGAAGTATGGTGGTGACGGTGTGTTGGTCTGAGGGTGCTTTGCTTCCTCAGGACCAGGACAACTTGCTGTGGTTGATGGGACAATGAATTCTGCTATCCACCAAAAAATACTAAAGGAGAACGTCCGACCATCAGTTTGCCCCCTCACACTGAAGTGCTCTTGGTTCATGCATCAGGACAAATATCCGAAACACACCATGCCGCAAATTAAATAAATAAATAAATAAAACCTTAAAATAAGAAATACGGTTTTGGAGTGGCCAAGTGAAAGTCTGGATTCGAATCCAATTGAGATGCTGAGGCGTGACCTTAAATGGGCAATTCTGCAAAGAAGAAAGGAGAAGCCATTATCGCAAACACTTGATTCCAGTTATTGCTGCCAAGGGTGGCGCAACCCGTTATTAGATTCAGGGGGCAAATACTTTTTCATGGCGCTGTATGTGGGAGGATATAGCTCAATTGCGATTAAGATATCCTTTTATTTGTCCCACAATGGGGAAATTTACAGTCAGAGTTCAGAAAGGACGTGGCCCGTCCAACCAGCTGCACGGTCCACCGAGCGCTCTGCAGATCATTCCACGTCGCGGGGGAAAAGAATAGGAACGATGAAGACGGTGATGATAAGGATGTGTATTCGCGTGCGATTGTCTGGTTGTGTATGCGTGAACAGGCCGCAGCTGCTTGGTCAAGGTCTGCTCATGAAGACAGTCCTGGCTTATCAGTCCATGGCCGAGAAGGAGGGGGTGATGGTGGGGGCACTAGCTTCCGTGCATACCTCCCATCCAGGGGAAAGGGGTCCAAATAGCGTTGTTTGTTTTGGAGGGACGGCTGCCAACAATTCCAGGTGGCCTTGAGTCCGTAGCTGTATCCCTTCACTGGCGCCGATCAGCCAAATCCTCAATTCCTTTTTGAAGCGAGAATTCCAACTTCTCCATGTTGTTGTCGATCGTACGGAGACGCTCCAGAACCGCAATTGCGGTTGAGCTCAGTCACCGCTTGAGTCTGAGTGTTGGACATTCGCGAGACCATCGAGAATGACCGGCAGCTTCTTCACCTCCAATAAAGCTGTTCCCGTCAGTTGGATTTTGCGATAGAACAGGAAACTGCTAACACCAAACTGCAGCATACCTGCTATCAGAAGGCCGATAATGTAGATGTCTTCCTCCTCCTCAACAGACAGTATTGACAGGCACACCATTCTCCGCTTCCTCCATGGATCTAGGGTGTACCCGGCAGCAAATGTCCCGAGGGGCAAGCAGGCTGCCCACTGCCTGCTCTTCTCATGGAGAAAATTTTGTCGATTGCATCAAGAGACCAGCCAACCAATTCCATGGTTTGTTTTTAGGATGAAAAATACAGCAGAGGCTAGGGAAAGACATCACAAGGACAGCACATAGACTGAGTGGCGAGCGGCGGGGGGGGGGACAGGAGCAGGAGCACAGCAAAAAAGCGTCCGCCTTCGTCGAGAGCCAAGCAGAAACAGGTGTAATTTACCATCATCTCTCTTAACCAGCATGCAAAGTCCTTCTTGACAATGCTGCACTCTTGAAAGCAACTCTTGAGGGTAGACGGGAGACGGAAAGATGGAGAAGGGCAAGAAGAGGAAGGACAGGGAGAGATATTATTCAATGGCATTAAGATTTGTAGCACACTAAGCTCCTCATTAGCATAACTTCATAACGTTGCTGCGTCTCTCTGAATAATGGATTCTGATTGAGCCCACTGCACATTCTCTAATATCTCAGACTTTCCATTTGTTATGGGATGATGAGCCGTTGAGTTGTGTGGGAGGGAGGCAGGAAATCAAAAAAGAATCCCTCCCCTCCCACACATCAAGTACACAGAAACCCTATACTTGAAACATTTGGGGCCATTATGATCTTCAATGGAAACGACCTTGTTTCATATCTCTGAGGATGACCAGTCAAACCAATTAACATTCCAGTGCTGTATTTCTCTCGCTGGAGAAAAGGAGGCAAAACTTCCTTCCTTCCTGCCTCGCATGCAAACACAAACACAGATGCAGCACAGAGAAACCATTTGCAAGATTTTTTGGAGGCGCAACGAAGCATTACAGAGTATCCAAAAATGTTCATTAAATACATTCTATAAGTTAACAACTCTTGGCATTGTTTGCTTCTGTTCGTTCCATTCAAATGTGTGTGAAGATGAGGAAGGAAGAAATTTACTCACTAAGGCTCCTATTCATAAAGGAAAGACAATTCCAAATACAGTACATTACAAAATATGAAATACATTAAATTAAAAGTGAAGACCATTGTGTGTTAGTGTGGCCTTCTGCAACTTTTCCAGTTCCTTACATGGCCCCCATTGGAAAATGAGTTCCCCATTACTGGTCTGAAAGTGAAATCAGAGGGTAGACTTCAAGCTTTAATTTCAAAATGTTTTAAACACATATGGCATACACTTTTTCAGTGACAGCCATTTTATGCAGAGTGCCGCCAATTATTTTGGCACTCAAAAGTATTTGGACAGTTGCTCACAAGTGGTTAATTGGCAACATGTGGGCCGTTGCCGATACTTGAAGAGAAAATAAAGCAGATATGCACATCATGTATTGCAGAAGTATTTTGCAGCTGCTTAACTTGAAATGCCAATATAAAATCCAAGAAGACCGAAATGCAAGTGAAGGATGCCATCATTAGGCTGAAGAAGCACACTAGGTTTGGGGACAGCAACTCTGGTTGCTCTCGCCGAGGGCTCCTATCCTGCATGATTGAGATGTTTGCTTCCTCCAGTACACCGAATTCACATGCTAAAGATCATGATCAAGCTTCTGCAAAGCTTGCTGATGAGCTGATCATTTGAAGAATCGGGTATGTTGGTGGGATGGTGGGAGGGTGAGAGAGGGAGAGAGAGAGAGAGAGAGAGAGTAATTTAAAATGGCCATGAGATTATTTTTCCAACAAAGACCACAAATGTTACAAAATCTTTTGAAATATTTATGTTCTGAAACATGAAATTAAACCTGGCTTTGTGACTAGGGGTGTTGTTATGTTGACTAGACTACAATGCTGGCCGGACATTGACTGGTCTAACAGTTATGACAACCTATCCCCCCCTGCCCCCCCCCCCAAAAAAAGAGACAAATTGCTCTAATCGCAGATAGGACGCAAATGTACTTTTAAAAATGAATGGATTGCTGCTTGACACAAAACTCTGACACTGCAGGGGATACACTCAATACACAATAGAATGGCATGTCAAAATCATCCATCCATGCATTTTCTAGACCGCTTATCCTGTGGAGGGTCAGACGGAGCTGGAGCTCTATCTCAGCTAATTCCGAGAGAAAGGTGGGCCACGCCACGGACTGGTCGCTATTCAGTTGCAGGGAACATTTAGAGATAAACAATCATTCAAATCCACAATCAGTGAGTGAGAAGTGAACTCCGACTATACCTGCACAAAGTCAGATGAACGTGCCACAACACCGTCAGTACCTCAGGTCAAATTCAAATGTTATAAATTTGGAGTTTGCTGTATTTTGGAAAAGAGTTGTCATTTATTATTTTGGACACAACACTCCTGAATGTTGAATTTTTTTAGCGACGGTGCATATGGTGTATGGTGTACAATGTAATCTTATTCTGCATTTCTCTTCAGTTATTTGTCACATCTGTTTGGTGTCTGCCATTTCTCAAGAAACCTTTTGTAGACGAATGTATTATGGGTCGCTTTATTTTTTTTTCCCCTGCCAGACGACCTAAAAATTCATCATTTGTCCCACTGTGGTTGTAAACATAACAGAGCTCCAGCCAGCTGGGAGGCAAACACACGAAGGTGGTTTTCTCAAGTCGTCTCATTGCAATATGAAGAAAGCAATCCTATCTTCACAAAGCCACCACTCCTTGGGAATAGAAAAAAAAAAAAGAAGAAGCAATTTTTCACTCTCGAATTGTGTTTATTTCTTTGGCACATTAAAATGCAACTTACTGCTACTATTAAAAATCCCCTAAAACTGAAATACCTGGTATGTAAGAACCTTAATTGTAGTGTAACTGAGAGCGTGAAGTCATCACTCCTAAACCTAACCACTGCAACTGGTGTGTGTGTCACAGGTTTGCGGTTGTCATCAGCAAGGCGTGAAGGACGGCCATCTTTGCTCGCCACAGAGGAGATTCCCAGATTAGTCACGCTGGTTGCTCCCTGTGTACGGCAACACTCCACTGCCTCGCAGACGCAAATGACAAAATTCCCAGTGCAGTCGAACAACACTGTCAAGCGACATAGAAAATGCCATATGAATTTATAGTTACTGTATGATGTGCACATTCTACTTTACGGTGTTGAAAATGTTGTAGTTCATCACTAAATCACCTGTAAGGCAGAGAATTATGAAAAAAAAACATACTGGCACAATACTAAAGGGGCACTTTGGAGTGTTTCTGGCCCATGCTTTTTACGAAACTTCTTTACAACTTTTTCACCGCTTTATCCAAATTTCAAGTGCAGGAAGATCCGGAAGATGTTGGAACACCAGTCCATTATAGTACCAAGTGAACTGTGTGGACCTTGTTGACGTCCGAGGTGACCATCTTTGTACAGTACAGAGGTCATGGGTTCGAGTGGAGTTTACATGTTCTCCCCGTGCCTCCCTAGGTTTTCACCGGGTTCTCCAGTTTACTTCCATATTCCCCCAAAAATGCTCTCTCTCTCTCCCTCCAATTTGACTTTGACCAAAAGGCAAACACCCGAGAGTGGTTGCTAGTCAACCACAGGGTGTATGGACATAGAAACAGACAAACCACACATAGTCTTTCATCAATATTATTTGAATGATGAAATACCACTGCCACTGCAAGAACGCTCCCTCCTCATTTGTTCCCCAAGCAAATATTTAAAGGACACAGCTGACTGATGCAAGATTGAAAAAATTAATTGGAGAGTGAGTAGATAATGGTTTAATGCCGTAAGAAGCCTGTTTAATGCCAAATTTCTTCAATAAAGCAATGAAGTATGATACGAATCTGAATGTCTCAAGTGCAATAATTGCTTTCTAATGACTTGAAGGAAAAATAAAAGTCATTGTGTGCATTTATTCATTGTTTATTGGTGTTCCTGTTCATTTTTTTACCTGAAGCTCTTCATGTTCAATTTTTCTTGTGAATGTTTTACTCTTCAGTGTGGCCCTAACACTCCGAACACCATCTTCTTTTAGTCCCATTTTTGGACACTTCTTCTTTGACACTGCTGACCGCATACCAAACATCCAAACTATCAGGTGAATGCTTATCCCCATGCCATGTACAATGCATGCATGACAACTAGAACACAGAAATTAAGCATTTGTCTCACAAGTAGGCTATGTATCATTAAAACAACAACAACAACAAAAGGACTGGCGCAAAACCATCTAACCACCAAATATTGCAAAATGATATCGACTCAGTCATGCATGCAATTTTCTAAGTTCCTTTAAGCCCGTGCAAACACTTTACTCGTTGATGGAGTAAATTTAATGAAATGAACTCGAAGCCTTTATCTCTACAAACTAACTCCTTAAAAGGACTGCAAATTAGACTGGACTGGAGGTGACTTCTTGGCAGCAAACTTAGTCCTTTTTCAACCAATTCAAGATGCTGCATCAGTCTAATGGGACTACTCTCCTTGGCGTAAATGCATGAAGCAAAGTCCTCTTTGCCGGCTTACTAATGATACGCTGTCATTGCTCCACCACATTCTGACATTGAATGAGTCTCCATATGTAATAAGCGATATTTGAGAGAATGACATAAAAGCAATTCAGAGGTGGCATGATGGCCTAACTCTCACTCAGCCTCAAAAGTGAGACTGGATGAAGAGGAAAAATGAGGATCAAATAGACAGACAGACAGACAGACAGACAGACAGATCTATAGATAGATAGATGGCTGCTGTGAGAATTGCGATTGTATCAATGTATTTATTTATTTTTGTTGAAGAGGTGCTCCAATTCAAAAAATACAGTACGTATCATACATACGGTCAAACGCTTGTGCCACCTTAATTAGAATTGTAGGCGGCTGCTGTGAGAATGGAGATTGGAAAAAGTGTGTGCACAACAGCTTGCTGCCACAGAGGGGACATCGAGATTTACGTGAGGTTTTAGGGCATTTAAAGCCAACCGTAACCTTTAAATCATTCTGAGGTCTAATTGACAGTTTAAAAAAAACAGCACAATTATCGCAATGAGTTATGCACAGAGCCATTCATCCATTTTCCGTTGAGATTATCCTCACAAGGGTCGCGGGGCGTGCTGCAGCCTATCCCAGCTGTCTTCAGGCAGTAGGTGGGAGACACCCTAATCTAGTTGCCAGGCAATCGCAGGTCACACAGAGATGAACAACCATTCGCGCTCACACTCCCACCTAGGGACAATTTAGAGTGTTCCATTAAGCTGCCGTGAATGTTTTTGGAAAGTGGGAGGAAACCAGAGTACCCGGAGAAAACCCACCCAGGCACGGGGAGAACATGCCAACTCCACACAGGAAGGCTGGAGCCAGAATCAAACCCTCCACCTCTGCACTGCGAGGCCAACGAGCTAATTAGTCGACCACCAAGCCGCCCTCGCACAGAGCCAATAATGGTTAAATGGTGCGAGAAGCTCAGCATGGATCCATCCGCTCATCCACGTTGAGACAGTTTGTGTAACGAAACAGGTGCGCACCTAACTACTAGAGGCTTATTTTCTACATAAAATGTAGAAAAAGAGTTTGAAAAAACAAATGTGTTGTGTGCATGTGTGCTGTCTCAAATAATGTTCCGTCGTCTCTTTTTGTCGCATGGCTGTCATATCGGCATGTGATATAGTTGTGTCAAGTCTACTCCACAGATGCGTCGTGCAGTTTTAATGGCAAGATTCCTCTCCTGTATGGTACATTTCCCATACTGTGAAAGAGTTGCTTTGGATAATCTCAATTTATAGTACCTACGGTACTACTTTTAAAAACAGTAAAGTAATCCTTGAGATTTAGCAACAAGCATTTTTTTTTCAGATTGATGTTGACATAAACATCTTATATATAACACAACATGGGCGGCCCGGTAGTCCAGTGGTTAGCACGTCGGCTTCACAGTGCAGAGGTACCGGGTTCGATTCCAGCTCCGGCCTCCCTGTGTGGAGTTTGCATGTTCTCCCCGGGCCTGCGTGGGTTTTCTCCGGGTGCTCCGGTTTCTTCCCACATTCCAAAAACATGCATGTCAGGCTGATTGGACGCTCTGAATTCTCCCTAGGTGTGAGTGTGGGCGTGGATGGTTGTTCGTCTCTGTGTGCCCTGCGATTGGCTGGCAACTGATTCAGGGTGTCCCCCGCCTACTGCCCGGAGATGGCTGGGATAGGCTCCAGCACCCCCCGCGACCCTAGTGAGGATCAAGCGGTTCGGGAAATGGATGGAATGGATATAACACAACATACCAACAAACAAAAAGCAAGGCATGTGGGGTACTGTGTATTTTGTATGTTGTGAGTGATAAATGTTCTCAGTAAAAACTATGACAAGTTTATTATTAATGATATTGGACTTATTATGACAAAGCAGAAAATGTGTGTTAAATACGACAATGGGAGCTCAAATAAGAGCTCAAGCTTGGGTAGGTCATATAAGTCCACGCATTGCCTGCACACACATTGACTGTCAACCATAATTGGCCCCTTGCCAGTTGGTTAATATCCATTCCAATACTATTAGAATGGCTTTTCATCGTGAAGCTCAAGAGAGTTCATTAAACTGGCGACATTTTGGAACGGCAAGGATTTAAGGTTTAAATGACCTTGATTAGAGACGTGACACTCTTGGATGGATAGCTCCTCTCTTCGGTGCACTTCACCTTGCTGTTATCACACAGTGATGCTTGCAAGATAGACCTGTTGCACAGTATTTAAAGGGGAGGCCTCTAGATTCCATTCCGGCATTGGTAATACAAAACTCCCAATACGATGATAATATTCTTGGCAGCACACAAACTGCCCAAAGGGAGATATTTTTTTTTTCTATTCAACATTTAAAAATGTATTATTTGGAGTGTCCAATTAACCTAAAGTGCATATTTATAACCTGTGGGAGGAATCTGAAACTCCCAAGGAAGGAGTAATCCACCACAAGGACGACAGGTGTCTGATGCGCTGAGTGATTCCTGCTGGAATTACGGCGCATTCAAGGAGCTTTTGAAAGCGTGCTTTGACCTCTCTTAAAGCCAATTTGCTGTCAGTCTACCGTTGGCCAATTATTCCCACCTTGATGAAACATAAAAGGAGGGACTGCATGACTGCAGGCAAAGACGCAGTTTAAGGCAGCAAAAAAATAAATTAATTAATTGATAAAAAGATTCTTTTAGCAGGTTGGTAGACAAGGAACTAATTTAGGAAGAATTATATCTGGGGGCGGGGGGGAGTGTTGGAGGTAAAGTAATCTTCAGAGACAGGGTCAGAGTCTGGTTCTCCTCACAATAATACATTGTAAGATTTATCATTTCCCTCCCTCATGCCAAACCTGAAAGTGATTATCTTCTCCAAGGCCAGGCTTCTCCATTGAGCTGCAAGGAAGCATATCCAGTGAAGAGCCAGCAAAGTAGTTCATTCCCAGAAGACCACAAAGGAAACAAGACATGACCTGAAGTTGGGATCCACTTAATCGACTGTCAAACTATTTAAGTGTGCTTCAGCCTTAGCTGTCACTTCTCCAAAGCCAAAAGAGACAGCATACTTTGGCAACTCTTGTCATATAACTACAGGGAGTCCTCTTGTCCAAGGCACCAAAGAGTAGGCAGACCACGTTAGTCAAGCTACCACAAATTTGTTAAACTTCAGCTCCTCGCACCCGGGTTACCAAACAGGTTGTCAGACAATAATTTTAAAGGACAAATACTTTGGGAAGAAAAGCAAGTCTGTTTAGGGATTCCAAGCAATATCCCTAATTTCAACTGAGACCTTTTTTTTCTTCTCCATCTGACAGTTTACAGGTTTTTTTGTGATGTAAATGGAGGTTATCATCGCAAAATTAACATGATTGAATCAACAATTCAGGAAAGACTCAATCACAATCGCAAGATTCAGCTGTACAAGCTGACAAGAATCAAGTCCATTGGATCCCCTGCCTTGTGTATGTGTTGTGATAATTATTTTTTAAATTTCAGCATAAAATCTGAACACTGCCTCCTAATGTATCAATATGTATCAAAACACACGTTTGCTTGGCTGGAGAAATGACTCATCTTAGCTGAGGAGAAAAGAAAGGCACATACAAATATCAGCGCAGGAGAACATTTATCAGACCAAGATCACACTCCACCTGTCAGACGGGGACTTAACTTAAGTCTGCCTTCAAAGAGGATAAGTACTTTATCAATGTACTCAAGATAACCGAAACCTCATTGCAGACCTTTGTCTGGTTTCAAGTTTCAGGCTATAAATCGAACCTAAAAAGCAACAGTATATTCGATTGGACAACAGTACTGAGAACCACTCTTGTAACTTGAAATACTACTAATAGAAATTTGAATAGTACTGACCAACAGTTACAAAAAATGATGTCTGCTCTGTCAGAACCATCTATGGTGAGGAAGTCCGAGGACTCTCAAACTCAGTGGCAACTGGTGCAGGTTTCACCTTCTTGCATCAACCGGAATAATCAATTGATTGAAATGTATTTACATATATGTAAAAGAACGCGGGTGGCCCGCGTGGGTTTTCTCCGCGTACTCCGCTTTCCTCCCACATTCCAAAAACATGCATGGCAGGCCGATTGAACACTCAAACTTATCCCTAGGTCTGAGTGTGAGCAGTTGTTGTTCGTCTCTGTGTGCCCTGCGATATTCAATCAAAGAAAACTCAAGTTTTCTTTGATTGAATATACAGGTCATTCTGCAGGTATTGCATAGTGTGTGTGTGCATGCACCACTACAACATGGTTACATTTTCTTTAAATTACACGTTCCTGGTTTAATAAAGCTTCAGGAGTGGAAAAATGGGCAGGAAGTAGCTTAGGAAGATTTTGTAGCAAATGTATTTATTTGTGTTTGTGTTGAAAGTTTCCAGAAAGATTTTTTTGGGGCATTTTTTTACATTACATACTGTAGACACACACACACACACATTTGTATATATATATATATATATATACACACATATAGAGTACATATATATATATATATATATATATATATATATATATATATATTTTTTTTTTCCTGAACAGGGTTGCAGGAGGGTGTTGGAGCCTATCCCAGCTGACTTTGGGTGAAAGGCGGACCACACCCTGAACTGGTCGCCAGTCAGTTTCAGGGCACGTTTAAAGACAGACAACCATTCACACCCACAACTACACTATCACTGAGTGGGAACCAATCGCACGGTGCCCGCATACAAATCAGGCAAGTCTACCACTACACCATCAGCGACTCAAAATTCTCATCTATTTGGCTCTAAATACCACCACAATAGATCTGACTTGATGAACAAGAGCATCAAAACACCATAGTCACAAACAGAGTGATGTGCAGCGAGTTGTAATTCTACATCACCCACTTTTACGGACCTTAGAGCTTGCGATGGAGATATAAAGAGTAACGAGGTGGCTTATGATGGTGACACTCGATTCATTATGAATCCAACTCCAGTACTTGGCAGAACACAGCCCTCTGCCATGTAATTGGCTGCTGCATCGATGGAACGGTGTCACGCACATCGGATCCGGCCTTGGGATACATTTGGAAATTCACTCGGACTCCCTAACATGACCCTCAGGGTGTGTTCAGATATACGTTCTGTGCGCACTCTGCTTCATTCCGACCATTCAGAAACTCAAAACGTTGTTCAAACGTGCCGATTGGTTGTTCGGAGTGCCACAAAATAGGAATCGCAGAGGGCCCTCTGGCCACTCCAACTGGGGACATGGAGTGTCCAAAGTTTCAGGCAAACATAAATTGTTCAAGTGCGAGCTGCTGATTGCTTTATAACAGGGGTGCCCATTACGTCGATCGCGATCGACCAGTCGATTACGTACTGGTCCCAAGTCGATCCGAGGGGTGTAGAGGGTGTTACATTTGTGTCTCTGTGTTAGTAATATATATGTTTGTGTTAATGCACACTGCACCCTAATCATTCTATCAGTCTCACTTTCACAAAAAGTATTTAAAAAAGAAACTAAAATAAAGCGGGTAATCTTTAACCTACGGTGACGTGTGACTGCATCACCGGAATTTGTTAGCGCTCAGCAGTCTGTAGTTGCAGCTTGTGATTAGAGTTGTTGCGCTATATCTTTTATTGTTATCATTATTCTCATTCAGAGTTTGTTTTATACAATTCACCAAGGGGGCGGGCAAAGAATGGGAATCTGGAGGGCCGAGAGAAGCATTTTAAAACGGTGCGCGTGAGCTACGATCGTTAACAGGCTGCCAAAGTGCGTCGCATGCCTCAGCGTCAGGCTGTTGCTCATCATGGCACGACGTGTGTACGTGCGTATGCGTGGTAATGGGTCGATCGGGGGGGTTGGTTGATCGAAAAGTAGATCTTCGGTCAAAAAGGTTTGGGCACCCGTGCTTCATAAAATAGGATGCGTTCAGAAATGAATGGGTGGTGAGCATTCTCTGCCTCTCCGAACACATCCACTCTCAGAGTAGGTAATGTAGAGTAAATTTCCAAATGCACGCGTCCTGAGGGGCAAAGTATGTGCCACTGTTACCAAGAATGGCAGAATCTTGGCTCAGCGCTCATCTAGACCTGCTTTCCTACATGGAAAAAGATACGCTGTGTGTGTCTACGAACCAAAAGGGACACATGCGGACCAAACTCAAACAGTTGAAGCGAACTATTTGTAAGGTTTTCAAAAAACGTTCCACCCTTAATAAACACACAGTATACTACATACATGTATATCAATAATGATAAAAAAATTGTACAGTCCTACTCAAGATAAATGTACTTTTTTTTTTTAAAGATGGTTTCTCTGCAATATTTGTCCTGTTGTTGAATCATCATTAAAAGAGGACCACTTACAATGAAGAGTTCCACCTTATACATCTTTGAGCTACCAGATGTTTCCTGGAAAAGAGTAACTTGCTCAGTGACCTTGCTGAAGGTTGATCAGCGATCCCCAGAGTTCAATGCAAATGGGATCAAGTGGTAGAAGGGGGGAGTGCATGTGTGCGGGCTTATGTTGTTTTTGTGGGGGATGGGGTGTTTTACTGGATTTCAGTCGCAACAGGAGTTATCAACCATATGGAGAGGAGCAAAGACCCATAAGACATCCAGTTACCTTATCTGCCATTCAGAGCAGATAGCGGTCTTCTGTTCTGCTGAATATTATTCACACCGGGACACCATAACTAAAATTCAATTTTGAATTAATTTTTCTCTCAACCAATTCAATTGAGACACACGCAAAAAGAAAATGATTAGGAGTAAAGAGATGATTCATGAAATTCCATGGATTTCATTCTCAATGTTTTTGATGGGAGTGTCTTATGAGGATAAGATACCTTATTACATTTTAAAACAGAGAGGCATATGTCACAGTTGGTCTTTCAAAATTGTCCCCTGATTCATCTTGAAGCAGAACATTTTTACTTAGCGCTGCACATAAATGTATAAGAATGCCATTACTTCACTAAAAATAATCATAATCAGTCTTACCTTAATGCTTCAATAAGTAATAATTTTGGGAAGTAAGCATCAACATGTCATAAAATATGCAACTGTCACCCATTCTTTTTTTCATGAATATGTACTGTATTTCATGTCAGGAGTTTTTTTTCAGTTGTTGGGTGATGATAGAGAATGATAACATCCCATTAGGTCTTGTGCCATCAGAGAAGGAGAAAAAAACCCAGCAGAAACTCACAGTACTCTCTGGTCTGGCCCAACAAATATGTCATACAATACATGCCAAGCGTGCTGCCTCCAACAAAATGGAAAAAAACAAAAAACAATTAGAGAAATGGAGAAGCTGATTCAACACTGCTAGAAAAACTGGAACGTAGCAGCATTCACAAAAAAACCATTCAGACGGACTTAATGCGGCGTGGAATCTAGCCCACACCAACACACACACACACACACAAAACAAGCTAAACAAAAAGCCATTGCATTGTCCTGGACTCTTGACACGCACTCACGCATGAACACACACGCATGCACACTGTGGAATCAACAGTTCTGAAGACTTTTATGTTGTAATTCTGATCAAAATCATTCTTTTTACACATGACATGATCTATTCCGATCTGCCGTTTACATGTGGCATTACATTAATCAAACCAGCTGTTGTACAGCCGTGCAACATGCGGAGATGGATGGACAGCACGTGATTTGTCAAGATGGAGTTCATTCATCCATTTCGCACAGCAGTTGTTTTTTATTTTAACACTTATCATAAGTCGTAGAAAAAAAAGTAGTGTGTTTCTGGTAACCCGACCAACCGAGAATTTCTACGTCAAAAAAAAACTTTACGGTCAGTCATTTTTTTAAAACAACCCTCCACATTTTTGTGGATAGGGTTTACATCGGTGCAAACTCTCGCGATATTCAACTTGAGCGCGTGCGTCGTTTGCCCTGTCGTCTGTCAACAACATTGAAACATGGCGGCGGCCGCGATTCGCGACGTCAGTTTAAACCGCATTTTCTGTGTTACAGTTGCATGCTCGCACCGTAATGTTAAGAAAATAGCATCCATTGATGTATCGAAAAAAATCTGCGAACTATTTGATGAACACCACGGGCCGAGTAAACACCGATGGCGGAGGAGGACGTCGGCGGAGGCGGCGGCGCGCCCCGGCCCCCCCCCCCCCCCCCCGAGTCCGGAGCGGGGAGAAAACTAAATCGGTGACGGCGGCGCCGGCTGCGGAGTGGCGGGTTCAATGTCTTCTTGTTTTATGTTTATTTTGTTTAAATTTTTGATGGGAAAAAAAAAGATTAAAAGAAAAAACTTTGTCCGACCTACCGACCCTATGCTGAAATTTCATGTTACCGGAAACACACTCTCTTTTTTGTTTGCCCTAAACAAGTTATATTTAATTTAAAACAAGTTCTGCAGTCGCAGACAAGCTCTGTTAGGACGGTGCCATTTTCAAGTGCATAAATAACCATGTCACTACGCATTTACGTCAAGAACAGAACATTCTCAGACCGGATGAGGCCTGACTTTTCCAATTGAAATGTTTACATGACGTAAGTTTGGAATCGCAAAAGAAATTCATCAGCACTGTGAACCCAAATGAAATCCCATTCGAATTCGGCCTTTCTATTCAAGCGTTCCCCACCTAATGCCCGAAGACTGCTGGGATAGGCACCAGCACACCCACGACCCTCGTGAGAATAAGTAGCATGGGTGGAGGGATGAAAATGATAGATAGATAGATAGATAGATGGATAGATGGATAGATGGATAGATGGATAGATGGATAGATGGATAGATGGATAGATAGATAGAGGCAGAGTAAAATAAGATGTCCTATCTCCTTCACAATGTCCTCTTTCAAGTGGCTGTACAGGGCTGGAATGGCTGTTTCGGAAATCAATCCACAATATTTTAGGCAATTTGTACTGCCAAGCTAGTCTCCAGTTGGGTTTAAAATGAGAAAGTGTGTTCACAGCATTATTATGATGATGATGATGATGATGATTATTATTATTAATGTTTACTCTGTATTTTATTTTTTTATCATTTGAGTCATCCGAACTATCTTTTTCTATATATGCCAGCACTAAATAGTGACAGGCAGAGAAATATAATGTTCTTCTATTGGATGGCAAAAAAATCCAACAAGGCTGTGTAGCCAACTCAAGTCAAGTACAACTTTATTGTCAAATGCAAATTTCATCGCGCTGTATGTTGCACATACAGCGCAGATGAAATTTCTTCCCTCTCAACCAGACAACAAGACAACAAGAGAAGCCGCTGCGGCTGCCCGCGCCGCCATCAAAAGAACAGTTCACATAAAATAACAAAATAATACAACATAACTGTTGCCATTCATCCAATAAAATAAGTAATGGCTCCCTGCAAATATGTCAGCTTTGTGTTAATTTAAAGAAAAAGCCAAGATTTCACATTGCGTAAGTAAATTTGTGACTAAATTCAGACATCAATATTTCAGCATTCATACTTTTTAAAATATTTTTGTTTGCTACTATCGTGCATTGGAAAGATACGGACCCTGTAAGATGGTCTTGCCGTCAATTCTGGCACACAAAATGTCTATCTGGTTGTGGTCACCAGTCTCTAAGTATTAATGTTCTCCGTACTGTGCATAAACAAGCAATGAAATCGAACAACAAAAGCACTGTAGAGGATAGCTGTGAGACAAAGGTATGTTTGCAGTCTCTCGCTGGCTATTATTACAGCCACTGCACACTGCTCCGCCTTATTAATAAATGAGAAATAGCTGCGTGTGCTCATGAACTAATGGGACACAGACAGGACACGTGTAAACTGAACTGTAACTCTTGAACCGAACCGTTCATACGGTTTACAAAAACTGTTACATCCCAAGTGTGTTTGTGTGCATGTAAGTGCCAACTCGCGTGGCGGCAAAAAAGGCGAGTCACCCCAAAAAACTAGTGTGTCCATTTTATTCATAGAGTATTAAGTCGATATCGGAATTATCATGTCAGACCTAAGGTCCCCCCCCTGCTAACTGAACATCCAGCCACCCCTTCGCCACCATAGGTAAAACTGTCTGAATCCGCCACTGAGTGGAACTACCGGCAATCGAATCTTAATCTTTAACAATAGTTCAGAACATTAGCAGTTCTTCAGAATGTATACAAGATTGATCTCCCTGGTGGTTTTCATTCCCCTCAGCATGTCCAGTTGAGTAATGATATCTGATTTCTTGAGAACCACAAGTTTTCTTTTTGTGCATTCAGGACATGCCGGGTTGCACCTGTGCTCAACATATAATAAACATTCCATCTCTTGTTTTTATTGGGACAACTGGGTCTGGGTGACTTCTCCTTCCACTTGGTGTCATTTCATTTTCAAAAGCTGTCATGAGCTGGTAGCTCAGAAGAGATTAAACACACACACACACACACACACACACACGTGGGGGGCTCCCAAACTTTAAACTTGAATGTCAAGTAGGTGGCCATAAAAGATCCTCCTGTGGGTCGCAAATGGCCCCCAGGCCATAGATTTGAGACCCACTGATATACATTGTTTACATTTGAGACGCAATTCAGTAGCAGTGAAGAGCAGCAGTCCGGCAATGCTACCAAGGTTGGTCATTCACAGTGGCAGCTCTCAAAGCTAAAGTTGGAACAATCATAACATGGTAAAACAAAGTTCATTGTTCCAAATCAAAGTCATTCTGCGTTGCAGCGGGTGACTGATTGAATGGACAAAGGGTGCCAGGCCATTGAAATGATAACATGATCCAAGTTTGAGATTGTGTAAGCCTTTGTTGTGGAGGGCAACCTGAATAATGTTGAGTGCAAGGAGGAAGACAACAGAAGGACAGTAAAAAAAGCAGAGGCTGACAGAAAAATGGACCAAGCAGAAAGCAAGCTAAGCTGTGAAGTTCTCACAGTTGGTTTCTGAAGCCAATCAAAATTTACATTGATTTCTCGCATTGTCTTTGACACATTCTTGTCTTCTCCTATGTGAACAAACAACTATTACTCTCACTTCCTGATGACCTGTTAATGCATGATAAATGTTGTATGAAGAATGAATACTGTCTATTTGGATAACAGTACAGATTAAATTAAAGAGTGCAAAACAAAACAGAGAGGATTTAGAGCAGTGGTTCTTAAACTTTTTAGAGGTACCGAACCCAACCAGTTAACATGCACATTCACCGAACCCTGCATGAGTGAAAAAAATACATATATATATATATATATATATATATATATATATATATATATATATTCAATATATTTAAAAAAACATTTATTAAAAACAGAAAAAAGTAAATAAAATTTCAAGAGAAAAGTTTACTTTTTTTTTTTTTTTTTTTTAATTGTACGACGCACTATCATGACAGTCACATGTTGACTTCTAAGCGAACTAAATTTCCCACAGCACTGATTGGACAAGCAATATAATGTGATCATCTGCAGGCCAGTGATGGCCAAGTGGGGTGTGTCTTAACCTCCAAGGCAGAGGCTCCATCGAACCCCTGACACCGATTCACCGAACCCCTGGGGTTCGATCGAACGCAGGTTAAGAACCACTGATTTAGAGCATGAACTTCAGGTGTGCTCCGCCAGTCTAAATATCAGAATCTGAATAATCTTTAATGGCCAAGTATGGAGAACACACAAGGAATTTGTCTCCGGTAGAACACGCTGCACGAGAATCATCATAAACAAGGACATGACAAACGAGCAACCACTGTAGCTTTCACCATTGACAATGTGGCGACAGAGCTGCTTTCGTCACAAAAAAAATAAAATAAAATAAACTTCAAGGGTAAGGATAAGGCTCTGCTTTCCTCCCACAGTAAAAACAGCTCCGTTAGGGACTTACAAGTATTTGTATGAGTTCACTTGTCAAATGCTTTACTGCCCTGCGTAGCCCGCTGTGCGTGACCAAAAGCATGTTGTGAGTGCCCAGAAGGTATTGTACACTACTAGAGGGTGACTTGAGATTTCAAAATGCTTTTTTGACCACCAGCTGTTGTATGTGGTTATCATGATATCAACCCAGAAACGTTGCTATTTGTTTTGTAAAAATACTTCAACCGGGGAGAGCACCAATTTAAATGACAAACACTCCGGGCTGGTTAAGCCAGCTGCAAATGCAATTTTTCCATCTTTTCTTTCAGGTCACTGATCTTTTTTTAAAGGGCACTTACACACAATGGGGGAAAAAGTAGTGCCTGTAATTGCCTGCCCTCTGATGGAGCATCAGAGCCATAACGCGGCACAATATTGTAAGGATTCGTGAAATGAAATTTCTGATACCGCTTGTCCTCATTAAGGTCACAGGTGAGCGGGACCAAACAACCCACAATAGTGATCAATCAAAAGCACTGCATCATTTCATTAAATGACATTGAATTAAAGAGCGAACTAGCAAAAAACAAAACAAAAAAAAACAAAAAACAATATTAACTCAAATTAATAATTTATTTTGTCATGAACAGGCAATACATTTATATAGATCAAGCGTCTGTATTGTCCAACTGTTTTTTTCTGTGAGTTGAAGCTCCTTGTTTAGGTGTCTGAATTTAAGAGCGTTTATTTTTCCCTCCCGTCTGTGTTCAACTCAAGCATGTGATCTGTCTTGCCCTCCTGTGTCCATCTTGTCACTTCCCACCACCTCTCGTGCCACTTGCTCATGGCCACTACCATTACGATCATCTGTGGCTTGTCATTTACCCTTTTGTCAGTCATCTCCTTCTGTGTCTCTTCCAATCAGTTCCTTCTCCTAGTCTCATTATCCGTTTTCAGTGTATTTGGGTTTCTCCTGCTGCCTCGTGTGAGCCACATATCAATTCATCACGTGGGGTTTTTTTCAATTATTTTCTAAATTAACGTGTTTTTGAGATGTGCCTGTCTTTGCCACCACGCTGCTTTTCCTGCATTTGGGTCCACCTGCCTCCCACTACAACACAGCATGTGACAGAAACGATAACACCAAATAAAATGCACCCAGCGTAAATGGCAGCAAAAGCAGGGTAGTTGTGGTGAACAAAAAATAACTATGAATACCTTGGCTGTGTGATTGGCATGAGACAAGAGTGGAGTGATGCATCGAGAGGTGCAATTTGTTGGACCCCAAAAAATATAATAATAATAAATAACAAGCAATGTGGACTTTAGATAAAATGCAAAATATTACGAGCTCCCTGCAGCCTCTTTCCCAGTTGAGTAAGCAAACCTGGCAGTCCACTTGGATTAAGTCAGCCATGCTGCAGCCTCCGAGCCTTCAGTCTTCTTGCATACAGTCAGTTGCCGTCCCATCGCATCTGCCCTCAGTCAGTCAAATGCTTCAGCCACCAGTGCTGCACCTCAATGTCACCTTTCCGGGGCTGCTTACACCGACAGTCACGGACGGGTCCCACTCACCTCCTAGACACTGATACTATTTCCTAACAGCAGACATTGAGCCAGTTCCTGCTTTTTCATCTGCTCTAGCTCCATTTTTCCACAAAGCTCCAGTTCCTGTCCTGGAGTCAAACCAATCATCCCTACCTGAGTGATAATTGCACAACGCACTTCAAGAACAACAAAAGCCTGAATTGGGGGCAACAAGTAGACGGTTTTAGACTGACAAAGTCCATGTCCAGACTTAAATCCTACTTGGCATGCATTTCACCTGCAAAAGGGAAGACTGAATCCAAGCGTACTGTGTGAGCTGGAGCATATCCCAGCCTATCCCTTTTTCATATATATGAAAAAACACACATAAAATATGAACGCTAAAATGATTACAAAACTCAAATAATTGAAGGAAAATAGAGTCGGGCTCCAGACTAACTTTCATTTTTTTACTCGGAACACAGTGGCCACTAACCTTAAATTTTTATGGCCGCAAGTAGAAAATTTAGCAGTGAACACTGTAGATCAACTTGCCAAGTAAATATTCACATTTCAGATCATTTTCACTATACTGTATAGAGTACTGTTAAATGGACTGAAGTGTGGCAAAGTATGTCAGCAACAAAATAATATTCACTAGTTGCGCAAACGTGAGTAGAGTTACTCGCACTGTCTCTGTCATGAGCCTGTTCTTGTCTTTCTCCAGCAGGTGCAGAGGAGGGCCGCCCCTCCAGTTTGCACACCTGCTGCCGATGTAATCAACCAACTATTTAAGAACTCCCATGTTGTCAAGTCTCTGTCAGATAATTTGCCTTGCTCACGACTGCCACCAAGTGTTGAATTTGTCTAGACCAGGCATGTCCAACTCCGAGTCTGGAGGGCTACTGTCCTGCCTGTTTTCCGGCTCTCTCAGCTGCAACACACCTGATTTAGATGATCAGCTCATCAGCCAGCTTTGAAGCATCATTAGAACATCCTGATTATTTGAATTAGGTGTTTTGCTACTGGGAGAGCTGGAAAACAGGCAGGACAGTAGCCCTCCTGGCCCGCAGTTGGAGACCCCTGGTCTAGACTTTCCATGTTTTTGCTCTTTGTTTTTGTTCCTGCCAGGTTTTCTGCATTTGCCTTGTGTGTTTTTTCATTGTAGTTATAGTCGTGGTTATCGTGTTGTATGCGTTTGGGTTTCTTATCTATTTATTGACAAGCAATTTCCAACTGTTGTAATCGTTGGCTTTTTTTGCAAGCGTTTGTGGTTGTCTCATTTTCCTGGTGTTGTACCAGCCTTCTTTGTTGAACTTTGTCGCTCTTGTGACCTATTTATTTTAATAAAGCAGCGGTGCACCTGTGTCCCGTTGTCGTCATCAGGATATTGAAGAACTCCGACAGCAAAATTGCCATGTCAAATCATTGACCTTGCTCGCTGTGTTGAGTGGAATTTTCTCGACCCTCATGTTCATAGTCGCCCTTGTCCGCTTTGATTCCTGTTTAGTATTTTTTTTTTCCGAGTTATTTGCTGATTTTGGTTCTGCTTGTTTAGCCTTTTGCTATTGCATTGTGTATTTTCAAATCTTGTTCCTACCTTCCCTTTTGTAAGCGCTTTCAGTTCGTGCTTCGTTTTCCTGGCTCTGTGTTGCCGGTGATTTATGTTTTGTACATTGTCGGTTCTTCTTTTTTTTTTCCTTTAATACATTTTTGTTATGGATTTCATCTGTCTACATTTGTAGGATCCATCAGCATTCGGTCCGGCCACGAGCCGTGACATAATTAAGTCTGCAAAGCACAAAGTCATGCATTTGCATATCATGGACTCTTGACATGTAATTACAGCAAGAGCCTTATTTGTGCCATAAATTGACCATTAGTCCTTGGATGTCTCATTCATATGCAGGTAGCTCTCCTTAACCAGATGATGATGCAGAAAGTAAAAAGAGGATTTGAAGATGACAAATTTTCAGAACAAAAATGTGCCACACGTAATTTACAGTAAATAAGACTTCCCCTGGAAAAAACTGCCTCCATTTACTGCAGTGTGGTGAAATACAGAGCACATTTGGTTTATGATCCCCAGTAAATTAATGTTGGCTGAGAACAATTCATTTTTCAGAAAGTGCGGATAAGATTTGTAATTATCAGAGTGAAATTTTCAGTGGAGAGAATATAGACACTTGAAAAACGTACTACAGATTTGAGTCCCATCCAGTATTGGTAGAGATTTGGAATCATTGATGGTCAACCAGGTCTCCTTTTATTTTATTTTTAATTTTTTTGTTCCATTATTTTAATCATAGTCATTTTAGAGTTTTAATTCAAAGTCATTAATGTGGAATGTGTTACATTTTGTGTATGAACAAAGTTATGTTTTGTCATAAGCTTTAACTTGAAGAAAGATAAGCATAATGAAGCCTAATCCAACTGCATTTTTGGTGGGTATTGTCTTTGACTTGTCTTGCTCCCAGTATAGTTGCGATGGTCAAAGCATTTTCTCAGTCAAGACATTGTCTCTCGCTTATTTAAAGGTCAAGACACTACCAATTCATATAGGAAAAAATAATGATAAACCGATAATTGAGCATTATGTTTTGCAATGAAGAGTCTGCCAATCCCTATCAGAAACTACCCCAGACCTTGTGGCTGCGCTCGGCCTCTCTTTTGCTCT
This sequence comes from Hippocampus guttulatus, assembly GCF_054856545.1. Lineage (NCBI taxonomy): Eukaryota > Metazoa > Chordata > Actinopteri > Syngnathiformes > Syngnathidae > Hippocampus > Hippocampus guttulatus. The sequence continues at coordinate 4,808,864 of NC_141265.1, forward strand.
CTCTTTGCCTCCACTGCACGCAAAACAAATCGATCTTAACGTCAGGTTAGACAACATAGAGTGCAACAGTGGCACTGCAGACAAAGAGGTGGAGAAATCATTCCCTGTACTGTGATTCATTCTACAATACAGTATTTACTCGTTTAAGGCACGTTAAGCAATGCATAGCTTTTGTTCCTAATATAGAGAAGTAAATATGAACAAGCATGTGAACCAGCGTCTGTGTTGTCCCTGGCAGATACCCAACGTCGTTAAGGATTCACGTGTGTCCTTACATACACTCAAATGCAGTCCCCGAATCAAACATACCATACATGATTATTTCTGGGCAGGAGGCCAGTCACACGCAAACCTCTTTTGCTAATGCTTTGCCTAAGTTGTGGGGAGCACAGCTGCCCTCTATAGGTGTGAGCACATTCTCACACACTCTCCCCACTGTCACCAGATATACTATGTGCTGTTGCATTATGGCAGAAGGGAAAAAAACAACAAAAAACACAAAAATCGGTGTTGCAGTTTAGATGTACATAGACTACTAAAACTATCTTGATTGTCTCACGACCGTGCCCTTTATATGCAACGAAAGCAGCAGTGAGCCTTCCTTATCTTTGTGAAGTACAAAGTCAACATAGCATAAAGAAATGATTTCCTTTGTCCTCACCGCACCTTGCCGTGAACGCAATCCATTTGAAAATATGTGTGAAAGTGGGCACATTTTATTGAGCAAAGCAAAGAAATATGTTTGAGTATGGATGTACTTTCTATTACCACTTAACTGATTTGCACGCTTTAGACACCCCAAGAGACTATAGAACCACGTTTGCTCCTGAGAGAGCCTGAATAGCATCAACCATTCCAACCACTCACTAGTCTTCACTGATCGCAACCAGCATGCTGTGCCAAGTGACCTAGCAATAACCCGAGAGGAAGTGAGGATATTGCAGTTACAGGAGTGTAAAAAAATCAAATAAAATACATGAAAAATAAAAACAAAGCCTGACTTTTTCAGAAATATAAGGAGAGTAAAGAACGCTAGTCTCCATTTTAGTGTCCACAAACAACAGACACGCTGATGGAAACATCTATATGTGGCAAAGGCATGAAACGACAGACACCATCTATACATTCAGTAAGTAGAGGATTTGGGGGAGAAAATACATTGTACTGACAATAATGGTTCAAACAGTTTCTGAACAAAAAATGATTCCGATTTTTGAATAAGATACAACAATCAGTGATGACACAATGTAAATGTAATTTTCCTTGAAATATTTTTTGATACCTTGCGATGTCAAATTGCAAAGCTTTATGACTGTCAAAATCTTAACATGGTAAGCACGCATATGACATTTTTATCCACACGCATCATGTGCTGACATGATTAAATATTCACAATGCAAAGCCATGCATTTTCAGTGCATGTGAATCATTAAAATGCATTTAATGAATGAATCAGTAAAAATGAAGCCATGCTGCAGTGACCCAGTACAAACAAATCCCGGTTAGAAAGCTCCCCTGGCTGATTTGCATATCAAGCAGTGAGGGGATGAAGCAAATTTCCTCTCCCATTGTCAGCAAGCCGACATAAACTCCATTATGAGAAAAGCAGGAGTCAAAGCAGGGAGCTCAGATTTGCCCTGGCTGCTGATCCCTGTGACCTGTCATCTATGGCAAAGACCTACCAGTATGAAGAGTACAAGTGCACAGCAATATAGCGACTGCTTGGCGAAAAAATGAGAAGCCGCACCATCATTATAACATCAGTGTAAGAAAGGATCATGGTACTTATTTAATGAATGTATTCTATTTCCAAATTGGGGCACAAAAGGAATCATGAATGTTAGTTACTTAGTGTGATGTCTTGCTTTTAAATGGGGGTGGGGGGGGGGGGGGTGCAAAGAATGATATACTATACAAGAAGGTGTGTTGGGTATTGTTTATACCATTCCGTATAGAATATGTGTTGGGCAGCAAGTCAGAAGCAAAGCAGAGGACATTGCTCATGCACAATCCTGCAAAGCAAAGCTGTTGGCTCTTGCAACAGTAATATGCTGTGCCACGTTATCACTTTTCCATGACTGCAGGCAATCTGTTTGACATAAGGGGCGATTAGGGCACACAGGGACGACCGTTTCCTGGCTGAAAGTGGCCTGAAGTCCAAAGCTGTAACTCTCAGCTGAGAGACGAACTGTCAAGATATTGAGCGGTAAGGAGGAGGGCAGTGTTTCCTCCGAGGTTTAAGTGCCTGAATGCCCGCAAATTAAATATTTTAGGCGAAGGAAGAAATATATCTCGGTCTCGATATAACAGCAAGGATGCAAAAAAAAAAAAAAAAAAAAAAAGGCAAGTAAAGGTAAACCAAGATGAAATGTGTCTTGGCATATATATCAGCTGAAAGAAAAGAGTTGAAAATGGCTTTCAAAAATACCTGACTACAATTTTGCCATTACCATTAAATTAATATTATTTGGTAATGTATAAATCACTGACTTAATAGTCAAATTTTCCTGATCATTACAACATGCTGATTGAAATTATCAATGAGTGTGATTCCGACGCACTGTAATTATGCAATTAAAGAACTGACGAGCGATCATATATTTTCTTTAAAGGTACATTACGGTTTCATCATAAAATCTGTACTCACAGGAATAATAATTATTGTTATAGAATGATTATTATTATTATTCATCTGAGCCACTCACAAGGGTCACAGGTGTGCTGCTGGAACCTATCCGAGTCGTCTTCTGGCAGTAGGCATGGTACAACCCAAACTGCTTGCCAGCCAATCCATCCATCCATCCATTTTCTAATCCGCATATCCTCACGGGGGTCTCGGGCATGCTGGAGCCTATCCCAGCTGTCTTCGGGCAGGAGGCCAGGGGACACCCTGAATTGATTGCCAGCCAATTGCAGGGCACACATAGACAAACAACCATTCGCACTCACAATCACACCTGGGGACAATTTGAGTGTTCCATTAACCTACCATGCATGTTTTTGGAATATGAGAGAAAACAAAAGTACCCGGAGAAAATCCACGCAGGCACGAGGAGAACATGCAAACTCCACACAGGAAGGCCAGAATCGAACCCTGGAGCTAAGTACTGTGGGGTGGACATGCTAACCAGTCAACCACCATATTATTATTGCTGTTAATAATAATAAGAATAATAAGAATAAAAATAGATTAGATCAAAAAGTATTTGATTCAGAAATATTAGTAAATATGTGAATAATACTACTACTAATAATAAAACATGTGGCACAGAAAAGGAAAGTTTCTCATTTCTGATGAAAAAAAAGTTCATAAAAAATTGTTGACCACTGTTATCTAATGTGATTTTTTTCAGCAGCAATTTATACACTTATCCAGCAATATGTACACTACAAGGTTCAAGAGACATAATTTTGCATGTTTTTCTCTCAAATGAGTCATACTGTACATCTGGGCAGATTGAAAGGGAAAAAAATGAATTCAATTGGCTCAGATCGGAATCAGGTCTCTTCCAAATGTTGAGAAAAATATGATGCATATTGGATATGTAGATATGGTACAAGTCAGGGGTACTGACCATTAAATAAGAAAAGCAATTGCAGACAGCAGCCAGTGGACGACTGACCTGGACAATTCAACCTATGTTTGACTCAAGAAACTCACTATTGTGTTTCCCAATTTGTCTCTAGGGTCTGCAATGGGCCCTCCACATGCTCACATTTGTAACATAAACAAAGGATATCTGAGGATTCCTGTATCATTGTGTAAAATGAGAGTTTTGATTGGTATGAGAGGTAAATTACCCTCTATGGAGAGCAAAAGGCAGCAGGTCAAAACACTATTGAAGGGGAGGGGTGATAAAATGTGCTGCAGATTCGATCAAGGGAGTCAGCTGTTTTGAAAATGTGGGTGACATCAATTTGGCCATGACGATGGAGCTTCGAAGGATCCTGGCAGAATCCTTTTGAGAGTGCATGAAGGTATGGCACAGAAGGCTGGAAAAGTGTGTTGGACTTTCAGGGGGTTACTCTGAAGTGAAATACTTATCGTTTGAATTTGAAACATATCTTTTGTGAGACCAGTCCTTGAACTTCTATTGGAAGAGTGCGTCTCCATACTTGTATTGACAACAAAATATTTTGCTCCCAGACAGTGATAAAGTCCCAAGGCCCATAACCATTATTCTGTATGAGCACGAATAAATTGACACTTTGAGTCTCTGTGAGATAATTATGCCTCTGCTTGAAAGCAGGAATGTGGGAGAAAAGACACTTTTCAAAGCACGGTTTAAAAACAGAGAAAATCACTGCAATGGCATTTATTGATTTGCAATCTTTTCCGGGGTCATAAAATGATGGGAAGTGATGACCTTTATGAAGCTATTTATTTTTAGGAAATAGAAAGCAGTGAGAGTTTTATTTGTAGTTATCATGTCAATACAAAATCCTCTCTGTATGATGGAGTGCATATACCATGGAACAATAACTAAACTAAACAAAATAAACGTATTGTAATGTCATTATTATGTTTGAAAGGGCAGGATTCATACAACAACTGGGAATTGCTTCTCATTGGATTGTGTCGGTGGAACCGGCCAGCCATAACAATTTCACCACTTGGACAATAAAATATCCAATACATTGGCTGTAATAAATAAATAAATACATCTGCCCTGATAATACAGTTTAGTTCTGATTGACACGGTCAGTGTGGTATCTTCGCTGATCGCCCCAAAAATCAAGACATTTTCTCAGCTCACACATGCTGTTGGCGTGTCCAGAGAATGCGCTGAAACCATGCCCCACTCTACTGTCAATCAAATACATTTATAAATCAAGCATCAGGGGACTTTTCGACATCACAAAAGGAGTTGGTGAAAAACACTAATGCTATATCGCCACCATTCTGTTCAAAAGAGTTCTGTCTTTGCGGGTTTTCAAAAATTCTATTCAAATATGTATAACGTATTTAGGGACAAATCTCTGCCTTCACTTTCCAGTGTATTAACCAATAAAATAAATTTGTTCAAGGATGCTTGTTTTAAATTTTGTTTAATTTCCTCTCTAAAAAAAAAATAATAATAATAATCCTTGAGTACTCCAACAGCAAGCATAGTCCCTCCGGCTCCTTACCATGTTTCAAAAACAAGCATGTTAGATTAACACTATGGGCCAAAGATGTAAATGTGAATTACTGGTTGTTGTACATGCCCAGTTTGTCCTGCGATTGACTGGCGACCAATGTCAATTGGGATAGGCTCTAGCTCAGTGGTTCTTAAATTGGGTTCGATGGAACCCCAGGGGTTCGGTGAGTCGGTCTCAGGGGTTCGACGGAGCCTCTGCCATGGACGGTAAAACACACGCGACTCAACATCTTAATTAGTCATGACACCCACACTTGGCCATCACTGGCTGCAGATGATCACATGACATTGCTTGTCCAATCAGTGCTGTGGGAAATTTAGTTCGCTTCGTAGTCAACGTGTGACTGCCGTGATAGTACTGTACTTCGTTCAATTAAAAATAATAATAATAAAATAAACAGTATACTTATCCCATGAAATGTTAACTTTTTTCTGTTTTTAATAAATGTGTTTTTTTTTAATATCTTGAATTTGTAAAAAATATGTATATTTATTTTTCACTCATGAAGTGTTCGGTGAATGTGCATATTAACTGGTTGGGTTCGGTACCTCTAAAAAGGTTAAGAACCACTGCTCTAACTTGCACATGACCATAACTGGTTCAGCAATAGAAAATTGATGGACATCCTATTTAGCATGATCGTGGACACAGTGGTAATTACAATTATTTTGATCAATATTGTAATCACAATTATTCATCATGATAGTGAAAACATCTGTATTTTTATTGCACTACTTAATGAAACATTGGATTATCATGTTGGAATTTTAAAAAACCCAAAACAAAACAAACAAAAAAACAACGTCCAAGATTTGAAAATGTACCAATTGCTAATTGAATTAAAATGCTATAATCTGGTTTAACGTCAATTGTTCTGAATCTGAAACAATGGATGTTGATCCCTCTGGATCTCACCATGATGCTCCTCATTTCTAATTGTCGCTGTTCTTTCTTCTCTCCACATGACTCTCTCAGAAGTCCACGAAATGACTTTTGGCTCCCAGCTGTTGTGCCTTCACTTGTTATTTAGGCAGCTTAATAAAGCTGTAACCATGCGTTCCCCTCCTGGTGGTTGGCTTACTAAATTTTTAATATCTTAATTTAATATTTGTGACACCCACAATCACGATCTCGATTACAATTCAATTAATTGCACTATCCTCAGCGGAAATCGGAGTACCCGGAGAAAACCCACGCAGGCACGGGGAGAACATGCAAACTCCACACAGGAAGGCCGGAGCCGGAATGGAACCCTACATCTCTGCACTGTGAAGCCGACATGCTAACAAGTCAACTATCGTGCCGCCCGCAAGGACATATATTTAGAGGAATTAGCGGGTGTCACGTAAATACCCTCTTTCCCCCCCAGGAGTGTCAGCTTGATTTCAACTTCCCAGCCATCCAGATATGTGTTGTGTCCTAGAAACCGCTGCATAGTGGCTTATCCTGACCTCAATATTAACAGACAGGACACACTGATGGCTGCTGGGCAAACAGGAGAGCACAATCAGAGTCAACGTCGTTAAACGACTTGTCAACAGGAGCCGGACACAGGCAACAAACAGGCTTGGAGCTGAGAATGCGAGGTCACAGACCAACACTGGAAAAAAAGAAGGGGGATCACCAAATAATACTCCAGTCATTGTTGTATGTAATATCATATTCTGCAACTGGAAATCTGTACATGCTCTTCTTTTTTTCATCCAAAACAGAAAAGAAAATATGTTCCTAATTCTATAAATTCCTACAGGGGATATATTTGTGTGTTTCACTCCTATCAACCAATGGACACAGTCCAACTGTCCAGGCCAGCGTGATGAAGACATATGGCCACATGGCCTCTGTGGAGTGTTAAGGCCAGACTCCAAAAGCAGCCAAACAAGCTTAGCTTACTTTCATTGAACCAACTAGCAAGGCAATTCATGGAGAATTAAATAAGGGCATGTAGAGGGGCAGCAGCATTGCACAATAACATTTAGGGGTATGCGTGTGTATTTTCACTGGTTGATGACATCACCACTGAACCTTTGACTATTAGTCACTACTTGACCTGGCATACTGAAAATCCACTCATGAAAAAAGGGTCATTTGATGAAAATTTACAAGAGAGTGACAACTCCAAGGGTGAAGGAATCACTTGCTCGTATTTAAATGAAACTGAAAATGTGTATGCCCGTACTTGTCTGAGCAAGAGTAAATTAGGCAGTAATCTGGTTATATAATTTGCTCTCTTCACTAAACTGACAAATCTCCAACTCTTGGGCAGCAGTTCTTACTACGTCACTCACATGTAGTGCATACTGGCACCCCCCCCCCCCCCCCCTCCTAGTAATACAAAATCCTTGGGGTTTAAATAATATTTACTCACTAATTTTATTTCACTTTTCAATGAATCCCTTCAAATGTTTTTATGAGGTCTACATTAGAGGTTCTACTCTGCTCGCCACAAAGATCAAAACCTTACTTGTTTTCTATTTATTCGCATTAGAATTTTTGTATTCTATCGGAGTAAACCCATTTAGGTCTTCGACTGATGAAAATCTCTGATGGTTGTTCCCCATCAAAAAAAAAAAAGAGAAATGAAAACAATATAAAAACAAAAGGATAAAATGATTTTTCTTCTTCTGCTACTGGTGAAGATTAGGCCCAGTACCAATTTATGGTTCATTTGCTGCAAGGCCCAAAGAAAGGAGAAAAACATCTTGAATGATTTCTTTTAAATGTAGCACATCCACAGTTGCCTTTTTTTCTTTGCTGCACTTGGAGTCCATTTTTTTTCCCATGCCCCAATAATTTCACAAACCAAAGACACAACTAAAACACAGCCACACAGTGGTATATTTACTGAAGATTGTATTTCGTTACATGACCAAGCTCGTAACTTTGACTCATATATCAAATACATTTTCCCATTGAAATGAATAGAAATGCCATCAATATATTTCAGGCCCACCCTGAAAAACAAAAAAAACCCCAATTTTTTTGTTTGATGTTATAATTAAATAATTTTATCTTGTCTAACCAGGTGAGGTAATTTAGAACAGTTTCTCATTTACAGTGCCGACCTCGAGTCAATTTAGGGTTGCGTGCCTTGCCCAAGGACACTTTGACAGCAGACAGTCGGAAATGGAAACTCGATGGCCACTTTTTCCGATCTTTTTCCTGAAGCAATACAAAATATCAAACTAGTTTATTAAATACTCACCCCAAATATCTGTTATTATATCAGGAACTAAGGTGTGTTTTCGGCACCTTCGCTTGAAATTGTGCACATTTTTGTTTTGATCATTTGAAATTGACATTATTCATAACTTATCCATCTAATACGGTGTTCATTGGGAAGACTCTGATCTGTGGAAGACAACAGACATAGCTGCATCTCTTTATGATGTTTGTCACTTTGTCATGTCCATTATCACAATCGGTGTCTTTTTTTGGGCACATTTGTGCCTGCGAGTGACTCCGTGCAATGATCTGCAGCCTGCACTCTGCCACATCTGTATCACCTGCTCCCTGATTGTTTTGCCCTCATTTGTTTCACATCCCCAATCAAGCCCTGTACCGGTATATATTTTCTCAGTATATATTTTTCTCAGTTTTCTCAGTCATAGTATACCGAATCTTTTTTTTTTTTTGCCTTCGACCCTGTTTTTTGCCTCACGCTCAATTAATCCTTTTTGTCTCTCACGTGTACCGACCTTCACCTGGATTAAATGTTTTTACCCTCACCAACGCCGAGTCATACATTTGAATCCAAACCACAGTCCCTAGTTCTTGACAACAACAGTGTATCTATGTCGAGTAAAATGATATTTTTTCTTCATTATATTATAGAAGAGTAAAAAGCATGAGTGCAGTAAAAATCGTGAAATACTAGGAATTCATGTTTTTGATTTTGAAGGTTGCATGAGAGGAATCCGAACAAGGGGGGAGTCATTGCACAGCTCCAGTTGTGTAGGTCACAGGCGTTTACCCACGCATGACACTTCAAGGTCATGCATTGGACTATTGTTTAGCGGACTGCGTATCATTATGAGCAACTGCCACCATTCATTGCAAAGAGCTAATGTTAGGTGGTAGGCATTCCCCTGAGCTTGGCCAACACGACCAATCCATCATGGAGTAGGGTTACTAGGTGACTAAATCCACTGATTTATCCATTCTCTGCACTGGTATACAAAACCGCACTCGGTATGAGATCAAATTTGAAGCCTAGCGGGGCGGGCACGTGTCTTTCACAGATGAAGGCAAAGGGGGATTATATAGGATGTGATGAGAATCTCAAGATACTGTACTACTTATTTCTGAAAGTCTACCTTCCGTACATGTGAAGTACATCACTTCCCAACTCGTGTTCGCCAAAGCACTTTGAATCTTAAAACAGGTCAAGCTTTTATTTTGGGTGAATGAATCAACAGCAATGTCAACAGTAGGCGCGTATATAGATCAGCATGTGTAAAAAACCACGAGCAAAAAGCAGAACTGATATGAATTGGAACCCATACTGCATCAAAGACAACAGGAGCCGGAGGTAGAGGCGCATGAGGGAATCCTTGAGGGGGCTCCAAAGACGCTTTTAATCTCTGTATACCTCTCTGTACTTAGCTTCAGCAGCTGCTGGAGACAAAGTGGTTTAGGAAACCATGGGCTGAGACCAATAAGAGAAGATTATGATGGAACTGAAAAGGGGGAGCAGATGAAGGGGGAGGACTGCACACATGATTTTACAACACAAATATAGATGTGTGTATAGTGTAGTGCTGGCTTCAGTCATGCTCGCGCCGGCAGACTCTTTCATTAATGCAGAGGAACTCGCAAAACAACTGTGGTTTTTTTTTTTTGTTTGGTTGGTTTGTTTGTTTGTTTTTGCAACAGCCAGAATATGCTGTATACTTTTGGGGGTGGGTACTTGATTTGTTATGCGCTGCTTAAAATATTCATATCCTGTCTCAAACAGCTGGATGCAGATTGGCAACCTTGCAGCGAGCAAATTCAAAGAGTAGCAACATGCACAAAGCAGGAATTTGGAATTGGTGTCAGACTAAATTTGGATATCTGTGCTGGTTGCAGCCAGTCAGTCAATTGATTTTGCTGTGCTGTAATATACTTTCTAAATCCCCGTGGTGCATCCAGGGTGGCTTATTTGTGAGCGGCGTAGTATCTAGCGGGAATGACAGGAAACGACGGCTTAACAGACTCAGTTAAAATGAGGCAAGAGATTATTTGAGGCCAATTCAAGTGCTGACCATTCTTGCCTGAAACATTTAAAATGACAGTTTTAAGGATTCATTTATATTAATGCGAAACAAAACGAGATGTTTGGATAGTTGACTATTAATTTTAATTTGAGTTAATGACACCAATCTCAGCGAACAAACCAGAACCATGAATGACAAACAAAGAGCATCAAAAAGGGCTGTTGTGCAATGTTTAACGCAGGTTCCTCATGCACACGCACACACACACACACACACACACACACACACACACAAACCCCGGCACGTACGCTCACACGCGCACACATTTTAAGCCTATCCAATCTGACCCTTAAATGTAGTTTGACCCCAGCCTTGAGTTTAGACACAAAACACGTGGATGGCTTACTTCAGTTATCCATAGCAGGTAAAGCGTTAATGGATCTTTCTTGCTCAATTGTTAAAAGAGGATAAGTGTATCTACTATCCATCCATTTTCCGATCCGCTTTCTCCTCACAAGGGTCGCGGGGGGTGCTGGAGCCTATCCCAGCCGTCTTCGGGCAGTAGGAGGGGGACACCCCAGCCAATCGCAGGGCACACAGAGACGAACAACCATCCGCGCTTGCACTCACACCTAGGAACAATTTTGAGTGTTCAATCAGCCTGCCGTGCATGTTTGTGGAATGTGGGAGGAAACCGGAGTACCCGGAGAAAACCCGCGCAGGCCCAGGGAGAACATGCAAACTCCACACAGGAAGGCCGGAGCCAGTATCGAACCCATGACCTCTGCACTGTGTTGTCAACGCGCTAACCACTGGCCCACCGGGCCGCCTGCGCACTTACTAGAATATCATATTAAAATACCCAGGGTATTTTACTACACAGTCCAGTAACACATTATCCTGTACTAAAAAAAGCACTGCCAAGTGTGGTCGTATCAGAAAAACTGCATCGCTGACACTCTTGATAAATACTAAATTCTCTTACCTCAAAGACTTCTCAGACCTCCATGCTTAAACTTTGTATCACAACAAATGGATTATCAAATCATCTCCAATTATTTTGATCGTCGAGTATTCATTTAGAGCCGTTGTTCAACTTAGAATTGTTCACATTCTCTGGTGTCAGCCTCCTCAACTCATTTTTCTGTAGTCCTTCATGAAAGGTCCTTCACGAAATCTGATGCAAGATGGAAAAATCAAAAGGATTGCACAGCCATTAGCCGTAACTGTACACCTATTTACATCTGTTGAAGAAGAAAGAAACCACTGGCTGTTGTACCAAGTAAGAGACGTTGAAGAGGTAGAGGGAGGAAAAGAGCAGAGGTTGATCACAGGAGCATTTTAAGAGCTGAAAAAGAAGGTCCACAAACTTTTACAAATGAACAAAAGTACAAAAGACAAAGTTAAGTGGCTATTGAAACCAACCACAACGACGACGACAGAGATCGGGATCAAAAGCTTCCTTAAAGTGAAACATTAGTGGACTCACTGTGTTAAATGCACATACTGTGGGTCACTTGTCTGCAGGTCATAGTAAGTAAGATATGCAGGAAAGACAGCTTGCATATACCCTAGCTGTGTCCCATCTGGGCAAAGCTCCTGGCTTTTAACCACAACAGAAGACCAATGCAGTGGGAGCCATAGCAGCTCATCAAAAAGCCTCCCACACATAAAGGCCCGCATTGATGAATACGCTGGCATCTTCTCCGCCACATTCATTTTCTGACAGAGTCCCTTTATATCTCCTGCCAGCTCTTAAGGAGGGGAGGAAAACATTTTCCTGTCTTTATTTGACAGCCTCTTTAAGAGGTCTTCTCAGATGACCTCCACATAAATGATCTTGGCCACAACAACAAGTACTGTACGCAGCGAAAATACATGTTTTGTTTCATACGTGCATGAGCTCTAATACTCCAGAATCTCCTTCAATACAATTCTGATATGACCTGCTGCCTGAGAGATCAACTTCAGCTTAGGCCAATGTTTTCCAACCTTTATTGAGCCGAGGCACATATTTTCACCGATCCATCCATCTTCTATCCTCTATAACTTCACCCACTGGGGTCACGGGTGTGCTGGGGCCCACTGCAGCTGACTTTGAGCAAGAGAAACAACAAGTATCCCAAAGTGAAATCCAGAAAAGCCTCCATATTTTTTTTATTAATATAATTTTTTATAGCGAGTCAAAAAAGGTCGTCTTCTTTTCATTTTTAGTAAAAATAAACTTTATTCTTGAATGTCACTGTTAAAAATGTACTTCCAAGTGATGAAAGCAGGTGTCATTTTTATATTAAGCGTGGTTGGTGATATCTGTAATTAGTAAAATAACCAGTCGTCCAACATGGCTGAAAGAGTAACCTACTTTTGTTTTCTCTGTTCTGCTCCTGTATGTCATTAATTGTTGCGCTTATATATGCTAGTAGGTGTTGTGTCTTTACTTGTGTAAAGTTGCCTTCTGGATGAACAATGCTGTATGAATAAATCAAATACTGCTTCAACAATGAAACATAAAATTGTTCATTCCTTGTTTTGAAATCATTGTATCATAAACTAAGTTCTTCTAATGATGTCTTTTGGCAGAAAATGTGCATGTGCCACTGTCAATTGACCGCACCTAAATAAGAAATGACATTTCAAAACTGTAGCGGCAAGCATGGAGCAAACCTTTCCTAAAACTGTGACTTCAACATCCACATGGAAGAAGAGTGAGACAAAGGGCATTCAGTGTTGCACCAAGGACAGGTCACCTGAGCCGTGACCCCACATCTGACAACTAAAAAGCCAGATGGCAAACCTATTCCGCTAGAACGCCTCTTACATCATCCCCATTTGACCTTTTGGACATGATATAGCCATCCATCTGGACTTTTAACAGAGCAAATCTGAACAGAGTGTGATGGGAAGGAGAGTGAAAAGTAAAGAATCTAGTCAAATGTCACGCCGAGAGAAAAGGAGAACTAATTTGAGTTGACTGATTGCAAAGACTCCGCAATCAGTCAAGAATCACATCAAATTGCAAACAGTCGAGCGGAATAGTATGCCTAAAATACTTTTTCTTTTCTTTTTATAGGAACATTGGTGTTGCCATGTCCTGTAATCTCACCACCCGCGAACACGTCATCGGTGCAATATTAAAAGCAATAGAAAACCTGCTCCATCCATTATTTCTGTACCCTGATCTGCAAAATAACTGCATTACAGCTCAGTTAACACATAAAACATCATTAAATAATTTGAAAGATTTCTCCACACCCCCCATGTTTGTATATTTATCTAAAGTGTGCGGTCTATTCCCATGTTTACGTTGCATAGTACGGCTCCAGTGATTACAATTAAGCAGCTCTTATCCCTGGACATAATCAACACAGACCAGAATGTCGAGGCCTGCTTAATCCTCCTGTGGCACATGGAGCCAAGTCTCGGGGTGGAGGGGAGGAGCATAGGGATGCAAAGTATGGAGTGTAAACATGATAAAAGATGAGCAAAAGGACAGGTCCTATTAGTCCGTGTACTACAGTTGCAGCCAACAAATACTCTAAACCCAACGTGCTATTGCATATTTAGCAGTGTCTAGCATAAGAACAGGGCGCGCATTCAGGAGAGGAAATCATGTATTCATTGAGTGTTGCGTCTAAACCAGTGGTGGGCAAACTACGGCCCGCGGGCCGAATCCGTCCCGTTGGTCTTTTTAATCCGGCCCGCCGAAGGTTGGTCCATAATTAAGGTTCGATGTGAATGATTGCATTCATTTCAATTGGACTTGTAATGACAGGCATTTCACCGCCAGGTGGCGCATTGACTTGAAGTTGCAGAACATGGGGGGGCGGGGCAATCTTTTCGACCACCTAGTACCTCTGTATCGCTCTACTTCTACTGGTCTGATCACAACCCATCTGCAGCGATGCACAGGCTAAAATAGGTCATCAACAACACTTTTGTCATTTAAAAAAAGTATATTAATACCGTACTTTCATGCTTTTGTTCTGTTGATGTTTGATATGGACTGTCAACAAATGCAGTTTTTTTTTAATGTACCATAGCTCGTGCTGACCTGGCCCTTCTGTCAAATTTTAAAAGTCAATGCTGCCCCAGAGCCAAAAAGTTTGCCCACCCCTGGTCTAAACAAAGCCAAAATGACAGGTGAGGTGAAGAAAAGAAAAAAAAGACAATCACCGGATCATGATGTAGACCTGTGAGCAAAACAGATAATACAGTATTTGATAAATGATAAGTACTCGCTCATTCAAGAAAGCAATAGTCACAATGGTCACAAAATTAACTTTAAACTGATGAAAAATAATAAATAACTGAAATTAACTCACAAACATCAAGGCATATTTTCATTTTTAATCGTAGTTATTTCGAAAAATAATAAAACTGGCCTGGACAAAAACGATGGCACGTTTAACCTGTCTCAGGTTTGATGGGTGCTTTCTCCAGATGACATTCTTCTCTTGGCACATACAGTATGTTATTTAGTATTCAGTATAGGATTTAGTAGCTCACAGGAGGCCACTTCAGACCAGTCCGATGTTTGGTTCTTTGTCACTTTTGCTTATTTTTCGCTGTGTGTTTAGACCCGTGATTGAAACCAAACTTTCTGACAAGGAGCTGCACTTTTTGGCTCCTGAACACATTGTGTACAAATGTGAACGAATCGGTTTTGATTCAAATTGGGAGCAGAGTGAGCATGGAACAGCGATGGCCGAATCATAATTTTTCGATTCTGACTAAAACAAATCATACGATATTGTTGCTGCCAGACTTGGATGTAATGGGGAGCTCAGTATTTGCTATGTGGATATGCGAGGAGTTTGCATTTGTGTATTTCTTTCCAATGACCATGATTGGGCTTTATTTTAGAAGATCACCAACAATTTTGTCCGCTTGCCATAGAATATCCAAATGAATAAAAAGCTGCTTGAAGTTGGCTGGAAATCCCACAAAGACAACAGCAATTGAACAGAAAAAAAATGGAAGTAACAGCCAACCAAATCAAAATGCTAAACAGCTAACATAGCCAACACTTCACCTCGGTCATCCACCTGATTACTGGCGATCATCTCCGAGTAAACATGGCACTGAAACAGCATTGGCAAAAGTGCTCGGTGAAGAATATCCGTCCACTTTTTCCATGGTCAGTCTTCCCCTGTCCTTTCCATCAAAGTGTAACACAAAGGCAAAGGAAAAGAGGCGTGAGACACATGCAGAGTTAATCTATTGATTGTAGCAAGAATTCGGCCGACTTTGAACGATCATAGTCATGGTTAGTGAAGATCGCAAAAGGTGTGACACAGATCAGCTCTCATCTCATGGTCATGTATAGGGGTGTTCACACGGCAAGATTTGGTCCGGTGCTACGCCGGTGCTGCCCCAGTAGAGCGTTCACACGTGCAAATTAGCTCCGGCGTAGCCCCGGAAAACAGCTTACACCGGACCAAATTTGATCCACCTCAGGGAGGTAGTTTAAAAATTTGCTCCAGAGCAAATGCTCGTTAGCAAAGCAGCACCTGTGTAAATCTGCACGTGTGACCGCAACTGGGTTAAATTTGCTCCAGAGCAAATGCTTGTGAGGAGTTTACGTACGGCGAGAATGCGTTGCTTTCGCGCTCTGTCGGACTTCCGTCATGTGTTTGTTTAATAACGACACAAGACTTGGCTGGTAACATCTTTCCTTTTGTAGGAGACTGGACTGTCTCGGAGTTGTTTGTGTAGTTTGTTTCCCTATGTTGTGTGTTCACAACCCCCCGCCCCCCATATAATTTATTTTGTGATTTCCTCTCTTGATTTTCTGTTTGGCGCATTACGTGTTTGCTTTTCTGAGTGTCATTGAAGTCATCGTTGATTTACGTTTTCGGGGGCGGTCACTCTCGAGCAGAAGGCACGGAGACCGAGAAGGAGAAGGACGTGCCTGTCCAGTAGTCACTTGAGTTGTGTATACGTTTTAAAAACAACCAACACGACAGCTCATTTGTTTTCTGTCGTTTTGCTCCGCTGCAGAAACTGCCGTGTGAACGCAAGTGGGGCTGCACCGACGCTGTGCCAGTGCAGACACGCTCAGCGGCTTTGTACGTGTGAACGCTCCACACAATTTGCTGCGGTGCAAAATATATCGCAACAAAATACATCGGTGCAGCGCCGGAGCAAATGTGTGCCGTGTGAACACCCCTTACGATAATGGTTCAAACAACGAGTTTGAGGAGTATTTTACAAGATTTGGGGAAATTCAAACTTAAAAGGTACTTCTCACCTTATTGCCTTATTCATTGAATTTTACTGCAGTTCAATCGTCATTATGTTGCTCCATCGCAGACAAAGACCTGAGTTATCTCCTTAGCAATAGGAGCAATGTGGAACAAGTGCCAAGACAACAGAGATGTGCCAGAGTGGGTAGCCAAGAGGGTGTGCAGCAAGAGGGCCAGGGAGCTTGGAGGAGCATGTTAATCACTTTAAGATCAGGAGACTGAGCTCTGCAGGTGTCAAACCCACAAAGGGGCATTCACTCTAGGTTGCTTCTTCTTGTCCATGACTGCTCACTATCACAAGCCATTTCAGTTTGGCACAAACACATCTCATCCATGATGAGAATAACACAAACGATCTCATACATGCACCATAACCAAAGTTACAAGCATCTACTGGATGCATGTGGTTTGTAAACCGGAATAAAATAGTGTTTCAAAGATTTTAGCAGAATATCCAACCGGCCTCACATCCGCAGACCAGGTGCAACCACATTACCCAGGACCTCCACATCAAGCATTATTACCTCTGTCTCAGACCAGCTGCTGCAACAATTAGTTTGCATAACCAAAGAATTTCTGCATACATTGTTACAATACTATCAAATGGAAGCAGGCTCATCTGCATGCTCGTTGTCCTCCTTGGGGTCTCGAGCTGACTGTTCATTATCGGATCTGATTTGAGTGGGCAAACGCCGGCGTTCGATGGAGTCTGCATCTTCACAGATGAATCCCGCTGTGTTCACTGTTCAGGGCAGAGAGCAGCGAGTGGTTTGTTGGTACCAACATCGGAATGGGCAAGCGCCAACGGCAGATCTAAACAATTTTACCTGGAGTGGTGAAGGGATGGCAGGAAGTTTAGGTGGGAGGGTGGAGGTTACAAAGCTCTCGACACACACATGCACGCACGCAAAAAATTAGGAAGAACATTTTTTTTTTTTTTTACATAGTAGTGTAGGATATTGTCATGGGTTAGGTTACCAGCATTTTATTATGTATTGACATTCAGGGGTTGCGACAAACATGTCATATTCTGTTTCTTGGAGTGCTCCTATTTCCGAGTTCACAAACACACATCACTCAATTTGTGAGTGTGGGAATGAGAGAGAGCACAAGACATTGAACATGTGCGCTCTCTGTGTTTCAGCATCTCGTTGGCCATTGGCCATGCAGGAGCTGTGCTTTGTTGTAAATAAACGTGAGTTGACTGACTAACGTCTCCCGTTACAATGTATTGCTTTCAAATATTGATTCGTATAACCAAGCAGCAAAGCACCATGGAAGCTGGACAAAGTTACCCCTGTCGTGGCGCCTCATTCTCTGTGATCAGACTGGGACAGTGAAGGTAAAATGCATTTGATTTTTTTCTTTAATTGGTGACGGAAGTCGGATGCAACCAATTTCTTCTTCAAAGGGAGGGTCAGAGTGGGAGTGAATTCAAAAATGGTGATGACTATGTTGATACACACTTTGGAGCGAATATCAGGAATATTTCTAATGACATTTTGAATTCAGCTTTGATAGATTCCTTGCCAACAGCAGGGGTGACAAATGCATTTGCAAGGCATTTAGTGGAGCTAACAGCTGCCACGTTTTGCCACCCTGCAAAACCATCTATGGCTGGCATATGTTATGGACAATAAATACTGGCACATTTTAATGATGGCATTTTGAATGCACAGAGATGGCGTGACATTAACCTCCTGTTGCAGCATGTGAATGCGCGGCCCCATGTTGCAAGCATCTGTACACAATTCCTGGAAGCTGAAAGTTCTTGCATGGCCAGCATACTCATTATCGCCCCAAAGCGTGTTTGGGATGCTCTGGATAAGCGCATACGAGAACATGTGCAAATTCCTGCCAAAATCCAGCAACTTTGCCGAGCCATTGAAGAGGAGTGGACCAACATTCCAAAGCCCACAAATCGACAACATAATGAACTCGATGCAAATGAGACATATTGCACTGCGTGACGTGCATCCTGATATGCAATGCATGCATGGTGGCTGGATTATCTCAGAAAATGGTGATGGATAACAAAAACAAAATTAGACAGATTTGTGAACAATACTTAGGAGACTTACAGTAGGTCTTTTGTTTATGGATAGACCTTTGATTTCAGCAATGTGCGAAATTAATGAGTTCAATGTATGAAAGTTCATTAACTTGTCCTTATTTTGGGCGGATGTGAACTGAACGCAGTGTATTTTTGGTTTGTGAACATTTTTATAAATGAGCTCATTCTGGTGCCAATGAACGGTTTTTAAACGGCAGTTTATTTCTATTGAAGTTTTCTCTGCAGACAACCCGGCTAAACACACTGCAATCAAGTCTTAATTAGAGGTAAAAAGCCATTATTTGGCAAACCCGGCCACCAACAGTAGCACGCTGCATGCATTATTAAAACGCAGTTCGTGTTTGGAGGGAGGGCAGGTCTTTGCCGAGTCGGTTTGAAAAAGCACACATGGACTTCAATTACGTCAACCGCTAACCTGAAATGGCACATCAATATAAAGCACCCTGCTCTCCTTTTGAGGTATGTGCAGGTGACTTCCCATCATAAAAACATTAACGGCATACAATAGCGGCTCTGCTGTCATCTCTCAGACAAAAAAATTAAAAGTGAAAATATAGCATTACTTTGAATGTATCCCACATTGAAAGGTGCACTTTTAGGTACAGCGATAGTTTCTTACCTATGGAGCATTGTGTTTGTACATTCAAAGTCCTGGGCTGCTCCCTTGACACTCTGGAGGAGGTGGGCAACAGAAGGATGCTAACTAAGCTAAAAGCTATGATGGACAGTCCCTCCCACCCTCTCCAGCCCGCCCTGACAGCACTAGGTAGCTCCTTCAGCCAGAGACTGTTACACCCGCACTGCAAGAAGGAGAGATACCGATGCTCGTTCCTACCAACTGCTGTCAGGCTGCTGAATAAAAAATAGCAATAATAATATTAATAATAATTAATTGATGTGGGGCGGCCCGGTAGTCCAGTGGTTAGCACGTCAACTTCACAGTGCAGAGGTACTGGGTTCGATTCCAGCTCCGGCCTCCCTGTGTGGAGTTTGCATGTTCTCCCCGGGCCTGCGTGGGTTTTCTCCGGGTTCTCCGGTTTCCTCCCACATTCCAAAAAACATGCATGGCAGGCTGATTGAACGCTCTAAATTGCCCCTAGGTGTGAATGTGAGCGTGGATGGTTGTTCGTCTCTGTGTGCCCTGCGATTGGCTGGCAACCGATTCAGGGTGTCCCCCGCCTACTGCCCGAAGACAGCTGGGATAGGCTCCAGCACCCCCGCGACCCTAGTGAGGATCAAGCGGTTCGGAAAATGGATGGATGGATGGATAAATGATGTGGAAAACAACTGTAAATAGCACTGCGATTTATCCATTTTGTATTTATATTGCACTTAATTGAACGGTGTTGTTTGTTTGTTTTTTCTTCTTTCTGCCTACATTCTTGCTGCTGGAGGCTGTAAATTTCCCCAGTGTGGGACAAATAAAGGATATTTTTGTTGTGATTTTTTTTTATTTTTTATAAAAAGGTCATTCAAGCAACACAGTTTTCCTCATCTTTTTGAGATTGTATGGTGAGAGTGCCATCTGGATACTAGTGTGGATGGATTGAAACAATTGGGAAAAGCCAGTATGCCAGAGGGTGACAGAAACACAATGGAGGAAAAAAAAGAACTATGAACTAGTTTTTTTAGGAACGATGAACTTGTTCAAAAACATTTCAATTTTTTCAATCAACATGTCCTTTTATTATATCTTCCATTATCAAAAGTTGGAACAAACATATTTATGTCTTGTCCCACTCAATAATGAATGTGGCACTGCCTCTTTTGAATTATTCTCACGCCTCTTGATGTCCATGGGAAGGTCAGCATCTTTAGAGTTGGACAAATTTTTGATTTCATTTCCAAGTTTGTATATTTTAATACATTGCTGTGCCATATCATTTGTGTTGGAGGACATTGTTTTTGTTGTTATCGTAAGGTTTTGTGATTGAGACGATTAAATGCAACCGACAAAAGAAATCCTGCTGTGCATCGCCACTATTCTTGAACGCAACGCAGTCAGTCACCATCAGATACACATACACAGTGTGTTTCACAAACGTACATTTTAATTGTAATTTCTGTTGCTGTAGTAGTTAATGTTACATTGTTTTTGAAAAACATGTTACTGAAAGCACAAACAAGAAATAACAAATGCAGTGCAATTACATAATGAAATGGAACAAAATAAGGCCGCATCCTGCAAAAGTGAATGCAGAACTGCCAACCATTTGGCTTTGACGTGGTAATGATTCAGACAGTGCAGTCTTGTCGTGGGGCTTGAAAATGGCGGCTCTTCGCACAGCCAGGCTCCCAAGTCTGCCCCCCCCCCAAAAAAAAAAAGCCAAACTTTCCAAATTGCAATGTAATGTTAAAAAAAAAAAAACATTAACACAACGTGCCATAAGACCATTAAACTGTGCTTCAACTGGCAGGTATGTCAATGATAAGTGACAGTGAGGGAGCACTTTGGAAAATATTACTTCCGCCTCAACCTGCCCTACATTATGAGATAGGAACAAAACTTAAATTGACGCAAGAGAAAGCACCAACATGAGAGAGTTGAATGTTCCATTCCCATTGTAATGGGGTAATATGAACTCTGTCAACCAATAAAAAGGCTGCATCATGTCCGTCTCCAACGTAACAGAAGTATTTGTAAGGCTAATAATGGCCTCTTTCATCTAATCAAATAAATGCATTCATTCATAAAGCACCTCTGATTCAAATATTGCATCATGATGTGCTTTTCCACAATAAGAAGCAGGGTCAAAACCCACACACATAACACACACAAAACGGCAACTGTAAGGAGAAGAAGACTATCAGGAGCCTTGGAAAATAGTATTTTAAATTTGTGGCACTTATGATGTGGGGCCTAGAGGCATTCGTTATTCCTTGGCTGCTCCCTTGCGCATACACACAGCAGCATGACTGTATGACTGACAGTATGATGATACAATTGTCAGGGAACACCACTGATGAGGAAACACTAGAGGAAGAGTAAAGCTCACATGAATAAAAGATGGCTAAAGAACAAAGAAAAATGAGAGTCTGATTTTTTGTTCTATTAACACAACAACTTTGTACATTATAGAACTAGCAACCCATTCTAAAATACACCAGAGGAATTTACGAACAATATAAAATGTGAATATTTCACATTAAAAAATAAATCTACATAAAAGAGGAAGGATCAAGATATGATAAGGACAGAATAAAACAGAAAGAAGCGAGTCGAAATAATGGATAGTAAGAAAAAAAAGCAGACAGACAGACAGACAGACAGACAGACAGACAGATAGATAGATAGATAGATAGATAGATAGATAGATAGATAGATAGATAGATAGATAGATAGATAGATAGATAGATAGATAGATAGATAGATAGATAGATAGATAGATAGATAGATCAGGGGTGTCAAACTCATTTCACATGGTGGGCCACATACGGCCTCGGTTGATGTCAAGTGGGCCCGACCATTAAAATGATACCATACTCTGCTATAAATAACCAAAATAATATGTCTTTCCTTTGTTTTGGTCTAAAGAAGCACGAAAACATCAGGAAAATGTCGAAATGTAATGAGCATATCTTTTACAAAACATTTCATGAAGCACCTTAGATTTCATTCATATATATGGATTGCAACTGATCCCACTGATTGTACCAAGGCACAGAACTTTAAGAAGCGATTGGTACTGAAAAATAATAGGAATGCATTTTAAGATTAAACGAGATTTATAAAGAAAGGAATTTTTAAACCATCTACACACGTGCATATAAAATCTCAATTTAATCCCTGCCTACACTTTAGAAACTAAGCAGAGTGTTATTAAGTATGTAAAGAATAAAGTAATCGCATGACCTTGATAGCGTCTGCTGTGTTGGGTCTGTCTCAGTGACAGACTGAGGCTGCTGTTGTCTTCTTCCCTGATCAAAACAATGTTGTCTTCTACTCTGATCAAAACGGTGTGTCCCCTAGTGGATACTCCATAAATCACACCTTATTAAAACGATTCCTTGTCTTTTATGCATTTTTTCACTTTTAAATGATCCTGCGGGCCTGATCGAACCTCCTTGGGGGCCGGTTCCGGCCCGCGGGCCGCATGTTTGACACCCCTGAGATAGATAGATCAAACAAACTTGAACGAAGAGTCCAAATTTAAGAGGTGGCTATGGGGTTCTTGGGTTTGCTTTTCAAAATACAGCATTAATGTTCTGGGCAGCCCTTATGTCTTACGAAGGCTGGTCTTTGGTTGTTGGCTCTATTATCAGAAAAATGATCTTTGGTTCTCAATTGAGAATTTATCAAAAAGCCAGAATCATACGGTAAAAGAAGGTCTGTATTTAAGGCAGCCAGGACCATTCGGTACTATAAGAAGCAATAAAAGGATCCTAAAATCAATTCTTAAGCCAACAGCTCGTTGATGCAGAAAACTTCAGAGAAGCTCTCTTTCTGGTTTTACTCAGCACAGGAGCTGCTGATTGTTCAAGTAATTGTGTGGTCAATTATTTTTTTGGGAGCTCAGAAAGCAGAGCATTACAGTCATCTGGCTTGAATGTGATACAGTACACAGAAATTAAGTTCTGTGGATAGCCATGAGGTAAACATGAGCGAATTCTGGCAACGTTGAGACGAAACCTGGTATTTTAAATGTTTTCTAAATGCTTAATGCATCGATTTGAGTCAACTATGAGAGAGTGAGTAATTTGTGTCAGAACTGATCATTAAAACCCCTGCGATTGGCTGGCAACCGGTTCAGGGTGTACCCCGCCTACTGCCCGAAGATAGCTGGGATAGGCTCCAGCATGCCGCGCTACCCTTATTAGGATGAAGCAGATCAGAAAATGGATGGCTGGATGGCCTGATAATTAAAACCTGTGGGAAACTACATCGAATGAAGGCATCCAATTCTACTGGGTCATCGGGAGACATGTAGCAACCTAAAGCTGTGGATGGTGTGCCTCGCAATGACATTCCCAAGTGGATTGCACATTAAAGTTCAAAAGAACCGTTCCATTGCTGCTTCAGGGAAATCCATCTCTGCTTATCTATGCATTTAAGTCCAGGAGCACCAACACTGGGCTTGTTTTAGTGCCCATATTGCCTCTCGAGTTGTTCATGACAAGTACACTCCAGTGCAGCGGGGAGGCATGTGAAACACAGGGTGATTGAAAATATGATTTCCTATAAACAGTATTTCATAGATATTCTAAAAAAAAAGATGTTTAAAATTGAATATTATAAAACCCTGTTTTTAGTGGCTGTCAATCATTTGATTTGATTGTCAATGATTAACGGTGCAAGGCAAAACGGAATATTTGTGAGGGAAAAAAGTGTTTCCTTCCAAATGGAAAACGTACTGGAAAACATTATTTTGCATATGATGGAACCAAGGGGAAAGAAATGCCTTGATATGCAAGAGCTCTGGAATTTTTCTTCCATGAGAAAAAACAAACAAACAACAACAACAACAAAAAACAAATTCATGACTGTTATTTTTAATCATCGAATGAAGGAACATGATGTTAAATATCCAATACCATATCATGATTACGGTCTAAAAAGGAAAATATGAAATTGAGTTCACAGTCGTGGTAGAAACACGATGTCATGTCATGTGAAGACAACTACTGCTAACGCATCTTGAATCTGAAACAAGCATGCTTCTGAATTCAATATGAAAGCCAAAGACTAGCAATATATGAAGATGCTTTTGGTGTACAAATGATGCTCAAATACGGGAGTCATACCCTGGGGGCACCATGACTTGTAAGGGCATGCTCACATAATACTCACAATGCAGCTGACATTAACCGGCTTTTATTGCGTACTCAAATCTGAATGAGTTATGATGCCACAGAACTGACAATTTCAAATACCACATCTTCTTCGGCGACTATCTTTCTCAATAAATTAACACATTAAAGTACTCCAGGGTGAACCTAGTTAAGTCATATCAGTGCTGCAACAAAATGGCATTTTAACCTTTAAGATGGGCCAATAGTGACATGGGCCGAGGATGATGAAAGCCCGAAGATAGAGCCATCTAGGTTTAAATACATTTTAACAAAATCAACACATTCTGTTGGATTTCTGCCATGGATATTCACCTCCTTTCCCTAGTTTATGCAGTTCAGGATTTTTTTAACATGGCAAATTCATTACACTAATGCTCAGTCACATCTCTCATCACTAAACATCTCTGAATTAATGAAAGATGTGCAAGGGGGAAATTATGAAACCCCTTAAATGTGATCTTATCATAATAATGACACAAATTGGCATGTTAAAAGACATTCATCAAGCATCTATATCATACCTGAGAGTGTCCTTATGTGAGTATGTAAATGAGATATTTTAATTCTTATTATAATCATCGGCAATGCCTGACAACTCAGAATTTGTTCTGACATACAACAATTCAATGCTGGTCACAGCATGGGGGTTTTGAGTGAGGCCCAAAAAGAAGTGGTTGTAAATTAAGTGCTCAAGCACAATCAGGTTAATTGAATGCAGTCAACCCTCCACTTGAATGCTGGGTATGAAACAAAAATGACCAGAGTAACGTTACTTAGAGCATTTCCAAGACTTGGTCTTCGGTCGTTTGCGCACATTCGTCTGAATATGACACGATAGCACATACAAACGCATCCTGCCACGGACAGACGCCCCATCCGCCGATAATAACATGCGACCAGATTCTCCATGGCAACTTATTGAAACAGTAAGATCAAAAACTATGTACTGTAATAATAACGGGGGAGATGATTGGCAGCTCTTTCCAAAAAAAGGTAGATCAATTAGGGAAATTGGCCCCAATTTTCCCCCGTTTCATATTAATGAATGAGGATACATCAAAAGCCTACTACAGCATCATCCCCTTCCCATATTTTAGTTCACAATTGTATTCACGACGCCGCCTTGTTATAGTGAGTTGGAAGGCAGAGACTACAACTTGGTGGTGCAAGCTCTGTTTAGGTCAGTAGGCACACGCATTTGCGCGGCAATTCAATGTGCTGGATTGCTTTTACCTCAGTTTATCCAGTCCATCCTCCTTTAAGGACGCGATGAGAGCCTGCGAAATGATGAGCAGTAGTCCGGTAGTTTGAATGAGTAGATTTTTGTGTGCAGTATAGCTGCTGCGGACCTTCTCTGTCAACCTGACTAATCTCAAATATTGGTGCGTTCACTTGCCTTCCGTGTAATGCACAACTTACACAAAAAAAACCAAAAAAAACCACGAAAATGTTCTCGCAAATTCAAGTTGCAATTTGTTTGCGTTGGTAAATAATTGCTAATGACGGTGGCGCCGCGTTGTCTAAAACTCGAAGCAGCCTCTATCATCCAAAACTGAGGTGCTGACACAGTGTCTCCGCCCATCGCCACTCGCACAGAAATGGAGAAAATGTTGGACCGTAAACATACTATATTTTCAGGGAGAAATAATTCATTTGACTGTTGAGGATTATAATTGCTTTTTTTTTCTCTATTGTAAGAATTAATTCAGTACCATTGTAGGAAAATGAACTAAAATCAAGACATTTTCAGGAGTTTCTCCCTGCTTGCAGCCCTTCTTTGATTTAGATTTTTTTTGTGATCGGTCTTTTATTCCTGGCCAGTGACCCAATACCCGAGAATGCAGGTGTCAAACCAGGATACAAAAAAAGTCAGAAAGGCGGCATCCAGTATGAAAAGTGTGACAAACAAATCATGCGAGTGACACGCTGTGGCGTCCCCTGATGGGACAAGTCGAGAGTCGCAAGAAAACAAGAACAATAATTAGTGAATAAAAAAGTTGTAGTATTTTGCCGAAAAGTAAAAGCCAGATGGGTTCTACAGATAATGCATATTTTCTATACACCTTTAAGGTAAACAATATAGTTGTCAGCTTTTTGTTCATTTGTCCGTTTGTATTTCTCAGTTTTGAGATAGATATAGCTATGTGTGTTATGGAGAGCTCCGATTAACGTGTCACATGCAACCTCAATACAGTATTGTGTTAAAGCAGTGGTTTTCAACGTTTTTTCAATGGCGTACCCGCTGTGAAATATATATATTTCACACATTTTTTTCAGCCGAGTATCCCCCAATCAATCAATGCAAAGCCTTCTAGGATCTGAAAAAAAGTGCTCTCCCATCATCCATCCATCCATTTTCTGATCCGCTTTCTCCTCCCAAGGGTAGTGGGGCATGCTGGAGCCTATCCCAGCTGTCTTCAAGCAGTAGACGGGGGGAAACCCTGAACCAGATGCCAGCCAATCGCAGGGCACACAGAGACGAACAACCATACGCGCTCACACGCACACCTAGGGAAAATTTTGAGTGTTCAATCAGCCTTCCATGCATGGCATGTTTTTGGAATGTGGGAGGAAACCAGAGTACCTGGAGAAAACCCAAGCAGGCACGGTGAGAACATGCAAACCACCCACAGGAAGGCTGAAGCTGGGACCAAACCCAAATTCTTGGTGGCTGTGAGGCAACTGCTATGATTAAGCTCTTTTTTTTTGCCCTGATGCTAATGCATAAATATATTTTAAAATATCAAGTACCCCTGCGCATATAAGTACGGTACTCCATTTGAGAACCAAGGAATGTGATATCATCTGAAAGCATCATGCAAGACCTTCAGGATAATTTACACGTTTTCTGACTTTGTTTGGATAGTATATTAAATGTGATACGACCGTTCAATCAGCCATAATTTCTAAAAACCAAAAAATATATATTTCTCATCATATTCCAAACACATTTGGAAAACTGAAAAAAAAACATTTTATTTTGGTAATGACGGGAAGCGGAAATTCACTTTGACTTGGACGACTTCTGAGATTGGACTGGCCAATCAGCGTCACTGAGGACCTAAGCATGAGATGAAGGATGCGCTCGTTTTGAGTAACTAAGTAGCACGAGTCGGCGAAAAAAAAGATTAGTCAACTGGTAAGTTAATCATCTTGTTTTGCTTGGTAATGAGATCGAAAAGTTAGTAGTCTTGAAGGATATAACGGTAGCAGTTTTTCTGAACCTTAGGGGGAAAAAAGATGCGGTCGTTTCAGACTGAAATGGGAAGTGTGAGCGAGATTTGTGAAGTTAAACGCCGGCTGAACCGCCACACTCGGCCTCAAAGGGACGGTGCAGTGAGTAAATCGAGGCCACTACTAGGAATGCTACCTTAACCTGCCATTGGCAATCGAGAAGCAACATTAGTAGTAGATGAACTTTCCACAGACAGTCACCTGATTCTTACAGGTGAGTCACGAATTATGATACTACTTTTGCACACTTGGATGACTAAATAATTTGTAGGAATTGACCCTAGAATTTTTAACGTTAGCTGGTGCCGTTGTACGTTCAAAATAAAATAAAGCTGTAAAATATACGTGTTGCATAGTAGGTATTATATTTCTACTATTTAACATTTTTACCTCTCACAATCGCATACAAAATCGCAGCCACGCCTCGCCAGTGTGGTTCTGAGGCCGAAAAGTTAATTTGTTAGTCTTAGCACTGCACATAAAACGGATGCTGGCTTAGTAGTAAATTTTAAGCAAACCATTGTAATTACGTTTTAACCAGATCGACAGCCCGTTAACTAGGTAGGAAAAGTTGTTCATCAAGTTCAGTGTTTTTGTAAATTCTTGACTTTTGCTGTATTTGTTGTCTACACACCCACGTTACGTTAAACACAACGCCCCAACTTCATTGCAATCGGTTTTGTAATTGTCCAACCACACCGTTAAAACAATGACACCTTTGGATGCTAGACTGTAATGTCTGCTATTGTAAATATATTGTTGCCAGTTTCACAGCATGTGCAGTCTGTCTTCAAACCTGAAGTTCATCAGTTGAAATGAACGTTCTCATTCTTGGGCTCTGCAATTTCACTTGAATGAGTCCACATCATGGACTTAATTCTTTGAGAGCAATTACATTTGAACATTTTGAAGTTCAACATCCTACAACTATATCTGCACAGACCAAAACTCTCAGTCCAACCACACCCGAAACAAATGTTTCCGTTTTTGCTCTTGTAGTTGTTGCTGTTATTGTCTTCTTTCATGCAGACATGACCAGCCATTGAAGGTGCAAGTGGACTGGGTTAAACCCTGTCACCAAGCTCCCACCACATCCATGTGTATCATTTTTATCAAATTTGACCCCCGGCCTGCATCAAAAAATGCCTACAGGTAATTTTCCATTTTTATTTTATGTATGTATTATAGTCTCAAGGGAAATTCCATTTAAACTGCTGCATATTTTTGGGCACATTACGCAGATAACCAGCCCACCGGCATGCAAGGAGAGATGCCATTCAGCAAAATAGGGAAATGCTAAGGGAACTCTGACTTTCACATGATGCCCCAAAATCAGAAGAAATAAAGCTCCAATGCAGTAATTATATTAAAACTCGTTTTTACGATTACCTCCTAAAACGGAAGCGTTAATATCGATTTGGGTGTAGCTCAATGCCTAATAAATATACTACACAAATGTTAAAACTAGTGATGGGTGAGTACCGATACCAGGTATCGGTGTTGAGCCGACACCCAGGTATCGTTACTCGCGATGGCGGCCAATACTTGTGGCTGTTTTATTAACAGGAACTAAAGGGATGCATGACTGACAGATTCCCATTAAGATACAATTTATGTTAGCATATGTGCATTTGTAAGATTCATGTTAATGCTTTGTAGGAGTTGACCTGGATGACATTATTTTACACAAAACCTAAAGTCATGGTTTGCTTACAAACAAATAAATACATAGATAAATACATATAAACGGTGCAATGTATAATTAAACAAATCTGAGAGCTAAATATGATACACGCATTCAACCACTAATAACAAATGGACGTCTCTGACAAGGATTAATATCCTTATAACTTCATTAATTAAATGCATGATGCCATGCAAATCATTCTGGGAACCAAGTTGGTTTACTGTCATTATTGTAGATATGGACGCTCGATAAATATAACGTCCGAGGCTTCGCTGACATTAAAACTCGTATGGGCAAAATATTTTTCACTTTTCATGTTCATGGGTGGCACAAACACCAAAAAATGTACAAAACAAAACAAAACAAAAAAAATTCCCTTTTAATAGCACATGCTTTGTCCTTGACCAGAAAGTAAGCTTCATGAAATCTGGTTGAGAAATGAACAAGTTATGATTTAGTTCAATGCACATGCATTGACTTCAATGGGAATGTCACCGCCACCATTGTCGCAGAGCTGAGCTGGGCTGCTACTTATCACGACAGTTGCAGCGCATGTGCTTTTGTAACAAAATAATAGCTTACCAATCACTGAAGTGATAGAACGTGGGTCACTAGCATGTACATTGGCATTAGTATCTAGCTATATTGCACTAGTGATCAGTGCAGATGAAAGCCTTCAATAGCCGGAATGATGTTCACAAACGGCGGCGGTCGCTATCTGGGACTGTTGAATATTGAAGTTTGGTTAGTTTGTTGTATTCTCAAGGATCAGTCTTGTATTTCTCCTTATTTACTTTATTTTTTGATGAGCACACATCAAAAAATAAATTACGTGTGAGCCTTCCAATGTTCAAACAGACACCATAATTAAATTGCGACAGAACATCATGACAAACTTGTGTATCCCGGTTAAACGGTAGTGGTTAATAAAGGTATTTCTAAATGGTACTTGAGACACCGTTCAATTCAATTTATTTCTTTGCACTTCATTTTATTACTTGAAAATAAGTTGTCCAACCATTTTATTGTGTGTTCCGTGGAAAATATTATTTGATGATCACATAGGAAATAGATCATAAAGTTCAATTAATTTCATGAAATGTTAAGAAAAAAAATTGGGATATCTTTATGTAATTTATAGTCTTTAAAATTATCTGTCATTGCTTTAATTAAAAAAAATACTGTATCAAAAGTCCTTGGTATCAGTGACTACTCAATAAGCGAGTATTTGTATTGGTCTTAATAAATGTGACATTGAGCATCGAATAATATCAAATAAGCAGAGACCGAGGAGAGGGGCTCCAATTGACTTTGACTCGTGAAGACATTCAGTTTACATTTGAAAACCATAATTTTCTGGAAAGTTTGACTTCTGTTTTTGAAAGAAAAATTATTAACCTGGCTCATAAAGCAGGCACATATCAGGATGGGGAAGCTTATATGGCAACTGAAATATAACGGACACAACCTATTATGACATCTACTTCATCTGTCGGTGTGAAATCGAAAATACAATGTGATATGATTCTCAGGGGGCGTGGCAGCATGAGTTGTCCGCCATTATATAAGAACTAAGCCTCTTTCTTGTGCTAATACCAATTGTGGACTGAGCGAGAACACATCCAAAAATCCATTATCTGAATCGCTTTATTTTCTCAATGGTCGCGGGCGTGCTGTAGCCTATCCCAACCATCTTCGGGCAGGAGGTTAGGTACACCCCAAACTGGTTACCAGCCAATCGCAGGTTACACAGAGACAAACAACCATTCACATTAACAATCACACTTAACTCATTCACTCCCTAAGACGTTTTTAAACGTCTTTTCAGACTTGGTCTAGAATTGGCTGGTACTGAATGAGTTAAGGACAGTTTGGAGTGGTAAAAAGCCTCTGAAATCTGACACGTTGACCTTTTTGCCTAATTGAGAAAAAAAATTGTAGTTATCCCTCAACCAGACCATGTTTGGGGTGTTAGGACACCCCAAGTATCCAACCAGACTACTCTCATTCAGATCTGGTGTTCCATTTCAAAATGAAAAGGCCTATGAAATCTGACATGTTGACCTTTTCGCCCAATTTTGAAAACCATCTTAAAAAATGAATTTTATTTATCCCTCAACCAGACCAGGTCTAGGGGACACTAGGCCACCCATGTATCCAACCACATTTTTGTCATTCAGATCTGATGTTTCATTTAAAAATCTAAAGCGTATAAAATAAAGATTCAATTTAAATTTTTTTTTTTTAATATCAGGTGACATTTTAGTCATTGATGTCGAGTTACCATTGACTTTATTTTCTACGTCAACTTCAGAACGCTTCTTGCCGCGATTGTGAGAGTTTTCATTCTCCCTGGGTGAATTCATCATTGCCTGACAGCCAAGGAAGTAAATACTTTGTATCAATCTCCCAATGTACTTTATTGTCACAATTACAAGTACAACAGTGCAAAAGGATGATTAAAGTGAGATAATTCAAATAAATATCGCAACAATCTAAAAATAAATCCATCCATCCATCCATTTTCCGAACCGCTTGATCCTCACTAGGGTCGCGGGGGGTGCTGGAGCCTATCCCAGCCATCTCCAGGCAGTAGGCGGGGGACACCCTGAATCAGTTGCCAGCCAATCGCAGGGCACACAGAGACGAACAACCATCCACGCCCACACTCACACCTAGGGACAATTTAGAGCGTGTTTTTGGAATGTGGGAGGAAACCGGAGCACCCGGAGAAAACCCACGTAGGCCCGGGGAGAACATGCAAACTCCACACAGGGGGCCGGAGCTGGAATCGAACCCGGTACCTCTGCACTGTGAAGCCGACGTGCTAACCACTGGACTACCGGGCCGCCCTCTAAAAATAAATAAATAAGCTAAATATACTGTAAAGTAAAACTTTAGCGTTTAAGAATTTTACATTTTTATGGTGCATAGGGACGGGAACAAATGTATTGTAGAACTAGAAACCATAACGAAACAACAGGTTAAAGCTTCTTTCAAATATAAAGTGCAGAAAATGAAAGGAAACTGAGTAAACAGTTGAAAATTAAAACAAAATGCGTGTAATAGTACAGCAATACTTAGTGGTGGCCATTTCTGTAGTGAGCTTTTCAGAAGTTTATTGTCCTTGCTTTTTGAGATGCAAAGTCATTACTGCCATCATTGTCTATAATGGGGTTTTCATCCAAATGTTTAAGAGAATCTAGTGAAAATGCGCAATACGAACATGTGACATCCTCGTTTCCATTTATTGTTCTTGCAAATATGGAAGGGGGAGGAGACCGCATCACGAGATGTCATATGAGAGTGTCTCTCTGCCTCAGGACACTTGGTTTACTGTCAAGTTAATTATTTGTGTGTGTGTGCGTGTGTGTGTGTGTGCTCGTGCGTACGTGCTATTTTAACAACCAATATCCTGACATGACAAGTAATCAGGTGAAAAATGTTCGACCATCCGTATCTGTTACCTAATATACTGCCTTTTGTTAGTACTGATGTAAGTAGAAAGTAAGTGTGACCTTTCAGTGAGCAATGCAGACATGTGCACTAGTGCACAATAAGCCATCTGTACGAGTTAGGGTGCGATGTGGAGCCAGGCTTTATTTAAATCCCCCAAACGCTGAGAGCCTATGTCCTACCTGGAAAAAGTCCATCTCTGTCCTTGTCTCTGATATTCTGACCCTGCCTAAGAAGATCAGATCAGAGGTGTTTTGCACTGACTCAGACATCAACCCGAGGGAAGGTGAAACATAGTGTGTCCTCATTCAGTTACAACAGTGCTATATATAGAGTACTAGTTACAAAAGCATTGATGTACAATTCTTAAACATGGCTGCATTGTAAAATGTGATATAAAAGAAATATTAAAGGTTTATTAAGAGTTTCCCTGATTATCCTGCAGAACTCCACAAAGGAAAAAAAATATATATATATATTGATCATTACTGGGCGGAATACCAGTCAGTGGGACTGATTTTCACACCGGTGATAATTAATAAGCAAATGTACTGTACATTTTAGCAAATCAAAACTAAATGGTGATCCACCTATAACGTTATTCAAAATGAGAAATGGTGCAATTCATACTCACAGCACAGGATGATAAAAATAAGTTGAATGAGGTCAATTGATTGGTGTCCACCACAAACATGGCCAGGGCACTTGAGGAAATTGATTCTCTGATGTGATGACGTTTCATTTCTACTTTGTCGAATAGGAGGATACAACTCGCAGTCTCGGTGTTCATCTCTGACCAAACATGATTTTACCCAACGGGTCTGATAACATTTGATATTTTGTGTGGCATCATTAGAATAGCACAGGCTCACATAGTGCCGCGCCACCGCGTTATATCAAGTCAAGTCCAACTTTATTGTCAATGTATCAATATTGTCAATGATTATATGAATAGCCTTTGTTGTGCAGAGGTTGACATCTATTAGATCAGTTGGGGCTGAGCTCAGTCTTCTCGGCAAGATCTATGTTCTCATTGCCCAAGTTTAATGACCCCCCCCCCCCCCACCCATGCAGCTGCCATAATTTCATGAGAATAACAGACATTAAACAATATATTTATATATACACAGTATCAAGTCACAAATAGCGCACACAGTTTTCTTTAGGTTGCTAGCTCGCGCCTTCCAATGCTATCTCTATCTATTTCTCTCTCTATCTCTCCCAAAATTGATTGTTCTTGTAGAGGGAGAATGTAAAGTATATTTCAGTTATTGAACATCATTAAAGGCGGCCCGGTGGTCGACTGGTTAGCGTGTTGGCCTCGCAGTGCAGAGGTACAGGGTGCGATTCCGCCTTTGGCCTTGCTATGTGGGGTTTGCATGTTCTGCATGGGTTTTCTCCGGGTTTCCTCCCACATACCAAAAACGTGTGTGGCAAGTTAATGGAACTCTCTAAATTGTCCCTATGTGTGAGTGTGAGCACGGATAGTTGTTCGTCTATGTCTGCCCTGCGATTGGCTGGCAACCAGTTCAGGGTGTACCCTGCCTACTGCCCAAAGACAGCTGGGATAGGCTCCAGCACGCCTCGTGACCCTTGTGAGGATAGGCCGAACAGAAAATGGATGGTAGTCATTAAATGGGTGCACTGTTCGTCATAATGAACACTGTTGACCCATCAATTGGTCCATTCGGTTCTGATGGACTATATTATATGTAGGCCCTACTGTATTATTGTGTGTGTAAATCAATCAAGCAGACTATTCGTTTGTGCAGCTTTTTATTGAAAGTTCTTTTTTATTTTAGTTTTCAGTCAGTTATCTAAGCGAAACACCTCATTTAATGGACGGGTGATCCTCCTATACCAAACCGTTAAAATTAGATTGGATATCTTGTGGGGTCAGTGATGATGCACTTGTAAGTTTACTCAAGAAATGTATACAAATAACCTCCTGAATCAGAAAAGACACTAACAAGATGACCGCTCTTTCACAAGGCTAATTTTGGCTGCAAACCGAGATGAGCTCTACAACAGACCATCGAAGGCTGCAGACTTTTGGGGGACCAATAGTGACATTCTCAGCGGTAAGTCATACTAAATTTGAGCCAACAAACTCATAGGAGTAGCCCAAACACTTGTATACCACCACACGCATGAGACAGCAGGGATTCTATGGATTCATAAAATCACTGCAGCACAGGGACAGGTCACAATATATATTTCTGTGTGTGTGTGTGTGTGTGTGTGTGTGTGTGTGTGTGTGTGTGTGTGTGTGTGTGTGTGTGTGTGTGTGTGTGTGTGTGTGTGTGTGTGTGTGTGTGTGTGTGTGTGTGTGTGTGTGTGTGTGTGTGTGTGTGTGTGTTCGCTGCCATATTTGAGATGTTGATGGCATGCAAACCTTGAGCAAAAATATCACGGTCTCGTGGTATTGCAATTACGGCTCAAAACTAAACACATATACCCAACTTTTTTCCCACTCTTTGAACCCTGCGGCTTTTAATTGCCACACTTTCTTTATGAATCTTCAATAGATTTACCTACAGTGCTGTCGCATCTGACCAGTGAAATTACTCAACATGTCACGGTGGACTAATGAAACTGTTCGAGTCGAATATTCATCAGCAATTTGCAGTCGGAGGGCACATACGTGAAGGCAGAGCGGGCTGCTGGAAGAGAGAAATG
Organism: Hippocampus guttulatus; assembly: GCF_054856545.1. NCBI lineage: Eukaryota > Metazoa > Chordata > Actinopteri > Syngnathiformes > Syngnathidae > Hippocampus > Hippocampus guttulatus. Next base: position 4,844,369 of record NC_141265.1, read on the forward strand.
CGCAAATTTGTATGCGTACCCTGATGAGTAATTGTCTTTTACTCAGGTCAGGCTGTCTATTTAAAACGTTAAATAGACAGCCAATTGTTAAATTTAAAATGTTAAATAGACAGCCTGTTTGTGCTTTTAGTCAATGAACGGCATGCCAAATACAAAGTAAGTCCTGTGGCTCTGTCGCCACATAGAATGTTAGCGATTCTGCAAAAAATATGCTTTTTGACCTGTCCTTGACTGCAACTTTATTCAAAGCTAAGTAGATTTATATCATGAAGGAATAGTCTCTCTTGCACCCCAGAATCGAATTCTCCTCTCTGGCACTAGATGTCCCCTTCTGCAGTAAACTATATTTAATTGACTAATGTTCAATACACATAATGGCCTATAGCAGGAGAAATCAATCATCCTTTTCTTCCAGAGAAATTCAGAGATGGCATCCTTGTCCCCTTTGTAATAGACGGGTCAGGACTTCAGCCGTGGGCCCTTAATTGATGTCTGCTTTAATGCAATGTGACGGCAATAAATGGCACTGCCTTATCTGTGGGACTGGGGGGAGGTCCTGAAGGAGATGTACTGTAGCATGACGAGACCAGAAGTAAGCTACGGCTCTCAGGGGGGGATTGAGCTTGCTTTCTGTCCACCTTGGGAGAAGTAAAATCATTTGGCTCGACTGGTCACTGTCAGCGTAAGTGGGCTGACTTTATTGATCACCAGCAAATGCAGGAGACTTAAATGACCTTTCCTTTGCCCTGACATGTGAAGTCAGGCAAAGTGCCATGGCAAAAGCACATTTATTGATTGAAATACATTTTTCATGATTGCAAGATTAATATTGTGTGTCACTTGTCAAGCGGATAGTCCATGTTAATTCTATGTTCTGGGACGCGCAAAAGGGTTGTGTCTGATTATCGCCAAGATAATGCGCATTCAATGTGGGGGGTTTTTTTTGGCCTTGCAAGCAATGATTTCCCCATGTTCTCGGAGCCTGTTGATGATATTATGGGCCGTAGATGATGAAATTCCTTGCAATTGTACATTGAGGAACGTTGTCGTGAAACCGTTTGACTATTTTTTCACACAGTTGTTCACAAAAAGTTGACTGAGGAACTCAGGGAAGCTCCTTTTATACCGATGGGAGAGCAACAAGCAACAACTTCAGATGCTGCTTTGAGTGCTACAATTATGCTCACCCCTCTCTATAGTCTAATGTTGCGGTGTACTTTCACTTTTAATCATTTGGAATTACATTCAGCTCAGACCTAATTATTGTGTTTTCCTGTTTCATTTTGCATTTTAATGCAAATCAGCTGTGTGTTGATAACTGGAAACTAAATCAAATCATTGTGGAACATATGAACACGTGCAAAGTAATCTGACCATGACACTGCAAAGCTTTGGTATATTTAATGACAAAAATGTTGCATTTTAAGATAAAGATTCTCACATTATCCCACAAATCAGGTCTAGACCTGGAAATTGGTAAAGAAGGAGGATCATGGCTGGGGATCACCAAGAACGGGAAGCTGGCCGCAATCACAAACTACCTGGAAGGACGTCCCAACCCAGATGCGCAAGGAAGAGGTGATGTTATTTTGGTTAGGGGTTTTTTTTCTTTTTCTTTTTTAAATTTGTCCTCCTCCTTTTGTTCCGTGTACATGAATCATTTTCAGAGTACAGTACTGTAATGCAATAAGTCGGTCATTACCATTCCACAGGTTTCCTTGTTTCCAACTACCTTGTCGACAAAGACTTGGACAGCTATGCCTACCTGAAGAAGGTCTCAGCAGAAAGTCATCTGTATAATGGCTTCAATCTTCTCACAGCAGAGTTTAAGTAAGTACCTGCTGATATTTGAACGCTGGATTAATTTAACTTTTACTAAACCGCAGGTTTTAAATAGATTTCCGCTCTTGAAAGCGAATTCTATATTTGATGTGCTTAGGGCACTCACATGTATTACTTTTTCCAGAGAGGGTAAAAGGATACGTTTTTTTTCTCTTCTTGGGAGCTGTTCAAGTCAGTGCACGCATGACAATCAGCACTTTGGACAGCTACACTTGCAGCTAACAGGATGAAGTCGTATGCATGAGCAAGCAACTTCGCCTATCTGCAAATAACATGGTCAGCATTCACAATGGTACAAACAGTTAGCTTTAAGATACATTTTAGGACTGTTAAATGTCAAATCCCCATTACACAAACAATACATGAGATACATGAATATCATAAACGCAAAAGGTAACAGCAAAACAATCTGTAACAGTATATACAGTATATAAACATAATTGGTAAACGATGGTTGCCTCTGAGTTGAAAATTTTTTTGTAATCAATGTTGTACGAAGCGGCAGGAGAGGACCAACAGATCTGAACTTTCTTGCTAATTTGAATCCTCAATTAAATAAGTACTGATTGGATGCTCTAAATTGCCCCTAGGTGTGAGTGTGGGCGTGGATGGTTGTTCGTCTCTGTGTGCCCTGCGATTGGCTGGCAACTGATTCAGGGTGTCCCCCGCCTACTGCCCGGAGATGGCTGGGATAGGCTCCAGCACCCCCCGCGACCCTAGTGAGGATCAAGCGGTTCGGAAAATGGATGGATGGATGTATTAGAAATGACAGCACTTTGAAATTACAAATTACACTTACTGTACTTGCACTTAGACAACAAAAGAAACACACCAGTGTGCACCAAGTATGAAGTCCATCTGAACCAAATAAGCTGACCGTGGCCGCAAATGATATCTGGTGTGATTCAAGTCATTTCAAATAAAATGTGAATTCAACATGGACCAAAGACAAAATTAGAGTGCTCACAGAATCAAAATGTCTTCAAACAAATGCATTAACCCTGTTGGGAAAAAAAAAGTCTTTGCATTATCGATACATGCTCGCGGACCTGCACTATTGGTCTGGTAAAAATTCTATCTGGAGCCGAGGAAAGTACACTGCACATAGCGATTTAGAAACTGCTTTGCCGCTTCGATCTTGAGGACTCTTCATTAGAGGTCTCCCGACCAGCATGCCGATTACTTCGCTCAAAGCGATCAGTGAAAGCCTGTTTTCTGCTCTTCCCTCCTCATTCCCTGTGCCTCTCTCCTCTGTGGCTTTGACGTTCTGCTGTTCACTTGTCAAAATGTAGAAATGGCCCTCTGCTTCTTCTTACTAGTTTCATCAGCAGAAATGGCTTATGTTTTCCTTCAACGGCCAGCTATGATAAATGCGTTTGAATTGTCTGACCACACTCGCAATGTGGGTGATGTGTTCCGACATGCAAATTCTCAGCTGTTGCTGCATATCCAATTTGCACAGGAGGTAGCAGCTCTTGTTAAGACAGACAGAGATTTCAAAGTGCCATGATTCAACCTAACCATTTGTGGCAAAAGAAAGTGTGCCTGGTTATCTTTTTAAATGAGATTAAAGGAGATGCAGAAGACAACAACTATCCCGGTTGGAGGTTTTTGTTTTTGTTTTTTTTTACTTCAGCAATTACATTTTTTAGAATAGATTGAGTTACTTTTAGGATGGATGTTATCAATTACAGTATACATTTCGATAATTTCACATTATCACGGTCGCTTGTTTTTTGATTGTTTTACGTCAACATGATGGAATTGTAGACACAGATGTAAATGGTGCCATATATTATGCCCTGTGGTTCTTTTTGTCTTTTATCTTGGGCTTTAAAATTCATCCATCCATCCATTTTCCGAACCGCTTAAACCTCACTAGGGTCGCGGGGAGTGCTGGAGCCTATCCCAGCCGTCTTCGGGCAGTAGGCGGGGGACACCCTGAACCGGTTGCCAGCCAATCGCAGGGCACACAGAGACGAACAACCATGCTCGCTCACACTCACACCTAGGGACAATTTAGTGTGTGTACAATCAGCCTGCCATGCATGTTTTTGGAACGTGGGAGGAAACCGGAGCACCCGGAGAAAACCCACGCAGGCCCGGGGAGAACATGCAAACTCCACACAGGGAGGCCGGAGCTTATTACCGATATTTTCACCCAGATATGGCCACATATTTCGATTTTTGTCTTCCTAGTTTAATTTTGAGGTAGTGCTGTGCCACATTTCACATTGGCTGATACCAACAGTTGATCTGTCACTATATTGACATTAAAAAAAAAAAAAAATTCTTTTTGATCAAATGATTTGGACGGCTGTTATTCCTTCGCTTCTGCTAATCACTGACACAGTTGCTCCCATTCATCAAGAATAAATGTTTTCTCTTTCACTACTCTGACACGTTTGCATACCAAGACAGTGGGCTCCCGCATGCTTGTGGTTCTGCACCCGCACATTCACCGAATGTATTTTTTCTATATATATTTTTTAATGGTTTTGTCCCCCCCCCCTTTTTTTTGGGTTTGTTATTTTTGGGTGTAAATTTTGAGGTTTGTCATAATTTTTCGAATATTTTTTGCGTTTTTTTTTTCCTGCACTGCATTTCAATATGCTTCAATTATATGCTGATTTTCACGATTCGCTGTGTCTGGTCCCGATCTCTCGCAGAAAGTGATGGTTCAGTGTACTAAATAAATGCTTTAGGGAAACTAACTATATCTGCAGCCGTAATTTGCGTCTTGAGTTCGACTAACATTTATACTGGGCCGTGACCTTAACTCTTAACATCTTCACGTTTTAATTTCACCTGAATTTCAGTCATTAATACATTTACCGATATAAAGCACCCTACTGATCCTGCCATTCAAGAAAATACATCATTCTCCAATTAGTCAACTCCTTTAACAAAATCTTTCCATATTTATTGTTGTGGGAAAATATAAGAGACCCTACTCTGTTTGTCACAGCACACAGGTGTATACTAGCAATGCTATCATTAAGATATGTGGTTCTAATTTTTCATTTTATGTTCTCCGATGTAGAACCAAACAAGATCATGTCTGTTACTATGGAAACAGAGGAAGTACTGAGCCCATCCGTCTAAAACCAGGTCTGTTTTGTGTCTGCTGCTGCAGATTGTGTTTTGACTTTTACCTTCCTCTTTGCCTGCACAGTATTGTAATGTAATTAGTGCACCTCACCTCCCTCCTCTACCTATTTTGCATACTTTACACAGGAATCTACAGCTTGAGTAACTCACTTCTGGACACTCCATGGAAAAAACTGCTGCAAGGCAAGCGGCACTTCACCAGCATTGTCAACAACCAGTCACTGTCCTGCGATGGACTTGTGCAAGAGCTGCTGGCTGTACTTAATAATGAAGATCTGTACGTGCAAACCAGACATTCACAAATCCCAACACACTGCATCTGAACATTTTAACAATTGTTCAAACTGTATTTAAATGTAGTGCTTTAAAGTAGTTGTATCTAAATGTATGTGCATATGGGATCATTTAAAACTCAGACGAAGGCTGAAGTGACAGCCAAAACTGTCAGCTAGGTGAGAGTTTTTCTCTTCACCAAAAAGGACCATTCATTGTCTGGAAAAAAAGAAGCCTTAAACCTAATTTAACCAAGTAAACTAACTAAATTAACCAAGTAGACAAGATGAACATTATAGCACTGGGATCATAAACATTTCCCTCACAACACATTGAATTTGGTCTGTAGTGGTCAAGCCAGGAGCCGACTCGTGTTATTTGCACTTATTCAAAACGTTCAGTTCAAAGTTGGTCTCAAATAAACGTCGTTCTGAGATACATGCATATCTATCTGCATATTTATTTAGAGTGGACTTTATTGTGAGCGTGAGTCCAAGGCACATTTATACAATAATGACGGTCTTCAATCTGAAGCTTTGGATCACTTTGTAATAAACTGTACTAAACACAGATTAGCAATAAATCATCAAGGCTCATTTACAAGAGTCATTAATGTGAGGACATAGGTTGCATCTTGAAAGCTTTTGCACTATTTTTTCCCCAACAAACACACATGCAACTTTTTCCATTGTGTCCACTTCCAAATAATTTGTGCATCTAAAATACGATAATTATACAACATAAAACAAACATCTTCACGTGTAGCTGAAATAAATCTCATTTAAAAAATAGAGTTTGACGAAAATCATTCTGTGGCATGTATCACAATCAGCTCATCTCATGGCCCGAGTGACATGTACATCCCTCATGTCAAGTCTTTTCACAATAATGTAGTCAATAAAGAGCCAATGCTTTGACCGTGGGTGCATCCAGGTTGTCTTGTACTTGTTTTTTTTAATTGTAAGATGATATAAGTTATGCAGAGTTGTTGTTCAGCACAAAAATCCAATAGCCTTAAGCCTTTAGCATTTAGACACCCAACTACATCCCTCCCAAACATCATGGTTGTTCCCAACTCAAGCGTTGAAATCCCTCAGAGGAGTATTTAGTCATTCTTGTGGATTTTGATGAGGATATCATCCAACGGTTGGGAGTCTATTCCGAAGAAATATGTGAGTCACACCTTAAGAACTATATCTGCATTGTGTGTCTGTTGAACAGGAATTCGCCCGATCCTGCTCAGGAGAGCCAAGGTGAGGGTTACAGCAAGTCCATGATCCAGGCCCTGTCAGCCGTGTGTGTTCGCACTCCTCATTATGGCACCAGGTTGGTTACTCACCCCAAATATCAAGCATCCCCCTTGCTAAGGCTCAGGTGCAAGCACATTCTCTGTCACAAATCATCACCACATTAAATTAAGCAAATTAATTGAATAACGTGCCCTGTTCTGTTTTTGTGTATGTATTTTCATATTGTTTGTTCTTTCAGGACCAATACAATTATCCTGATCGATGCAGAGGGGAACGTGACCTTCACAGAGCGCACCATGCTCAATTGTGATACAAACAACTGGTGCACAAATTCTTTCCAATTTAAGCTGCAGACATGAAGATGTAATGAAAGAAACTCACTTTGTGCCTAATAGATTCTACTTCTTGCATTATCATCACCAAATCATTTTGTATTAAAGCTTCCTGTCACCATAGCAACTAATAGTAGCATTGTGGGACTCAACCCAGCAGCAGCTACTACCACAATTATTCAGTTCTTATTTTTGACTAAGGTGTAAATTATATCTGAAGATTATTTAAAAGCCTTTTGTTTAATTAAAATGATTTTAAACATTGGAAATGTGTTGCAGTGTCAACTGCTGCCAGCAGCAATCAGTTAATCAGTCATATAACATTTCAAAGACATAACTCCATTTCTTTCTTTTATCGGTAAATCCAATTTCATTGTCCTTTGAGTTATCTGCGATTTACACAGCTGTTGAGAGATAAAGGAAAGCAGTTTATCATGTTTGTGTTTTCTTTGCAACTCTTAAAAGCTATTGAGCCCATTACATCAAATTCAGTCACAGGTCTACTTTTGGGGGGGGGGGGGGGGGGGAGGAGAGAGAGAGAGAGAGATATTGGATAACGCAAATATGATTCCTTACTCGAGAATACTTACCTGTATGTATGTGTATATATATATATATGTGTGTGTGTGTGTGTGTGTATGTATATATAATACTTTGGATAGCTTTATTGCATATAGAGCTCAAACCTTGTTGTGAGTTTAACCTTTTATGCATCAATTTCTACAAGGTTTTTGAAAATGTGATGGGACAGAAATGTGTGTGGGGGGGGCAATTTTCCGTCAAATTACGAAGTCAAATTTCTGATCTGCAGTGCACGACCACACGATTATGGTATGTAGCCTTTCCGTTATTGTGTACTACCATCTAGTGTACATTTTTATGACTACCCAATAAATACGAATCCTATACATTACTTAAATACGTTTAATGAATGCAGTCAATGATCTAAAAAAACTGTCCTTCCAAGGAAGTGCCCAAAGCTATTAATAATGGTATAACTTCAGTAATGGAATTATAATTTCCCTCACAACACATTTACATTGAATTTGGTCTGGGGTGGTCAAGCCAGGAGCCGACTCGTGTTATTTGCACTTATTCAAAACGTTCAGTTCAAAGTTGGTCTCAAATAAACGTCGTTCTGAGATACCCTGCATATTTATTTAGAGTGGACTTTATATTGTGAGCGTGAGTCCAAGGCACATTTATACAATAATGACGGTCTTCAATCTGAATCTTGATACCTGCCAAGCTTTTGTATGGCCCCCGTGCTGACCAAAATATTTTTAGCATTTCGTTTGAATAATGGAAAATGTGTGCCATTTTTACTTTAGGATAGTAATGTATACGATTACTTGTTGATATGAAGTGTATGTGTCTGTGTACGCACACGCACGCGCGTGCACACACATCCACACTTACAAAGATACATACCCTTCATATCAGCTAGTAATCGTATACGATCATGTATACACACACACACACACGAAGAAGAGGGTTTTTTTTCGTCTTTGTTTTCCTGTATAACAAACCTGTTGCGAATGATAATGTGGCGCCACTACTGGTAGACTCCAACAGTCAGCAGAGCATACACAGTGACTTGTGGGTGATTTTGACTGACAGCGTTTGTAACCAATGATCAACACGCCGGCACATGCAAGGCGGAGCCTGATTTTGAAGTGGAGTTGTGCACCTCTTCAAGATGGCGGGACTACAAATGAGTCTGGGTAAATAAGACACGTTACGTAGGTAGTTGGTTTCTGACGAGATACTTAAGTTATATGTACTGGTGAGTATTTGCGCAAGCCCACGTAAACTTGAAAGACTTAGGTATTAAGATGGTTATTGTATATGGACGACAGTATAGCTCGATGGTCGCTTGTTCGAACACCTAGCAGTAATGCTAATGCTTGTAGGGCCCCGCTGCTCCTCTGTAGACGATCTGGTTAACGTGCACATTTTTATAAATAGTATATGGCTTGGAAACGCGTTATAGTGAATTACTCACGATTACTCTTCGTAGATAGGTAGTACGACAAAGACGGTGCTCGTGACCATGTGTTTGCTGATTATGCTCTCGCTGTTTCCTAGCTGCCAGTGGAACCGCAGGAGGATGTTGATCGCAGCCTTGATCCCCCATTAGGCTGAATGCATTGTGATTTCCAATAATTGAGACAGTGATTCTGAAAGCTGTCTACATTAATGAAAAGAACAATGTAGTCAGCTTAGCCTATCCATCTCTGATACGTGTTCTATCCTGGAATGTGCTTCTGCATGCATTCTACTTTTGGACAAGAACAAATAATCTAATTAGTTTATAAGATAATTCCAAATCTTTAAGGCAGTTTAGATTCTAAATAAAAACTATGGAAATAGATGATGTTCTCCCACCTCTCCCTACGGAGCCACCTAATGATTTTGGCCAAGATGAGGGCAGAGCACCTCCACCACCTCCCCTGCAAACGTCCAGTGACGCAGAGGTAATGGACGTTAGCTCTGGTGGTGATGGATACATATGCACCCAAGGGGATGTCGAAGCAAATCCACAACAGCCCCTCAACACTGGCACAATTACTTTCTGTAGCCAGCCCTCAAATGATGCCAGTTACTCCAACCCACTGTGCCCCAGAACAGCTCGTCACGCTCCCCCTGTAATCAATTTCCTGCCCGATAGCAAGCTGCTTAGGGATGTTAAGGTTCGAGTTAGCTTCACTGAAAGCAGTTGTGGCAAAGACAGGAAGGTTTTGTATACAGGTGAAGAGCAAGAGAGAGTTAGTGATGATGGTTTGGACCACATGAATGGTGAGTTTGAATTCTCCAGTGATCAGAGACTAGCTGAAGGTAGCTCAACAACAGCACATGGATCAGGTAGGGTTTTGGAGGTGGACACCGACATTGAGAACAAAGTGGAGTATGCCGTCCTGGATGAGTTGGATGATGTCGATGAGAATTTCATGGATAATGAAGATGAAGCCAATGGCGGCTTTAAGTCCAATGTCAGAATTCAGCAGGAGCCAGCAGATGACGAGACCATGGCTTACACGTATGAGGTAGGTCTGTCTTCCTACCACTGTCACCATGTCTTGTCTTTCTTTAAACCTTCCATAAAAAGAATGTCTAACACTGTCATTTGGTATGTGTTCCTACTGACACTTGCATATTTCTGAAATTATGACAACCCTTCATCGGTAGCAGTTTAGTGGTGTTGTAATGCGGTGTCATCCCATTTTAACATCAAGCAATTTAACATAAACCTCAAGGATAGAGATCGGACTTGCAGCTGAGACTCCTTAAATCTAAACTATTCCGCAAGATTCCCCTGGATCGGGATGCCCAAACTTTTTGAACCGAAGATGGACTTTTCGATCAACCAACCTCCCGCGATCGACCCGTTACCGCGCACGCACATACACACGCACGCCATGATGAGCAACAGCCTGACACGGAGGCATGCGATGCACTTTTGCAGCCTGTTAACGATCGTAGCTCACACGTACCATTTTAAAGAGCTTCCCTTGGCCCTCAAGATTCCTATTCTTTGCCCGTGCCCTCTGTGAATTGTACACGAAACAAACTGAATGAGAATAATGATAACGATAAAAGATATAGCGCAACAGCTCTGATTACAAGCTGCAATTGCAGACGGCTGAGCGCTAACAACTTCTGGTGACGCAGGTCACGCACCATCATAGGTTAAAGATTTACCTGCTTTATTTTATTTTATTTTTTTAATACTTTTTGTGAAAATGAGACTGATCGGATGATTAGGGTGCAGTATACATTAACACCAAAAAATATATTACTAACATGCACAAAGACACACAAATGGTTGTTTTTTTTTTGTTCTCCTCTCCTCCCCCCCGCGATCGACTTCGGACCAATCCGCGATCTACCGGTCAATCGCCATCGACGTAATAGGCACCCCTGCCCTAGATCATAGGTGTCAAAGTCCAGTCCTCGAGGGCATGTTTTCCATCTCTCCCTGCTGCAACACACCTGATCCAAAATGATCAGCTCATCAGCAAGCTCTATAGGAGCCTGACAATGATCCAGCGAGAAGATTAATTAATTAAATGTTGATTGATTGATTTATTTTTGGACAGAACTATTCTTAATTTGATCGCCATTTTAGATTTTAGACTCAAATTAAGGCAGTAAATGTTAATCTTTAACATTCATCATCATCAATTAAGATCTTGAAATCAAGGTTTACCTGTGGAATTTTGAACATATGCCCCCTAAGTACCATGTATTGTGACGTTTCTTTCCTGAAATTCTTACTCTTCAAGGGGGAATTTGACAATGACGTTGACGCTCTGCTCGAGGAGGGCATGCCAGTCCCGAAAAAGATGCGTCCAGCAGAGGACAAATATAGTGGCGATAGTGATCACCAGTCAGAAGGCGAAGGAAGTGTTCAACCCATGATGACCAAAATTAAAACTGTCTTGAAAAGTAAGTGGCAAATATTTGTTTTTATTATGCACTGTTAAATATTTATCATGATCATACGAAGCCTTAAATTTGTGTTTAGGCCGATGCCTATTTTTGGCAGGAAATAAAAGAACCAGTTACAGATTCATCGGATAATTCATTTAATAAATATCTAATTATATCAAGTATAAACACCAACATTTTTTGTTAACAGAGCCCGTATCTGTTATGTTTGTAAATATATTTTATTTATTGTTCTAGATTTCAATGAAAATGTTCAATATTATTGAGGGTAAAAATGCATTTGCTTGGGGGGGGTTAAAGATGTTCTATCACAGGGGTGCCCAAGTCCAGTCTTTATTGTTATTGGAACAGGCCTAGGTGAGTGATCTGTGGCCATTAAATATGGAGTAGTTATAGCTGTGGATAAAAAAGACAAGAACGATTGACAAATTTTAATTATAAGTTAAGGCCTGTTATCTTCAAAAGTCAGAACCAACAAACAGCGCTTCAAACACAATACTCTTGAGTAAGGTACAGTGAGGCACATAAGTATTTAGTCAACCACCAATTGTGCAAGTTCTCCTACTTGAAAAGATTAGAGAGGGCTGTAATTGTCAACATGGGTAAAGCTCAACCATGAGAGACAGAATGTGGGGGGAAAACTCAGAAAATTACATTGTTTGATTTTTAAAGAATTTATTTGCAAATTAGAGTGGAAAATAAGTATTTGGTCAGCTACGAAGAAGCAAGATTTCTGGCTGTCAAAGAGGTCTAACTTCTTCTAATGAGGTTTAACGAGGCTCCACTCGTTACCTGTATTAATGGCGCCTGTTTTAACTCATTATTGGTATAAAAGACATCTGTCTACAACCTCAGTCGGTCACACTCCAAACTCTACTATGGCCAAGACCAAAGAGCTGTCGAAGGACACCAGAGACAAAATTGTAGACCTGCAAAACGCTTGGTGTAAATAAATCAACTGTGGGAGCATTTATTAGAAAATGGAAGACATACAAGACCACTGATAATCTCCCTCGATCTGGGGCTCCATGCAAGATCTCACCCCGTGGCGTCAAAATGATAACAAGAACGGTGAGCAAAAATCCCAGAACCACACGGGGGGACCTAGTGAATGACCTACAGAGGGCTGGGACCACAGTAACAAAGGCTACAATCAGTAACACAATGCGCCGCCAGGGACTCAAATCCTGCACTGCCAGACGTGTCCCCCTGCTGAAGCCAGTACACGTCCAGGCCCGTCTGCGGTTCGCTAGAGCATTTGGATGCTCCAGAAGAGGACTGGGAGAATGTGTTATGGTCAGATGAAACCAAAATAGAACTTTTTGGTAGAAACACAGGTTCTCGTGTTTGGATGAGAAAGAATACTGAATTGCATCCAAAGAACACCATACCCAGTGTGAAGCATGGGGGTGGAAACATCATGCTTTGGGGCTGTTTTTCTGCAAAGGGACCAGGACAACTGATCTGTGTAAAGGAAAGAATGAATGGGGCCATGTATCGAGAGATTTGGAGTGAAAATCTCCTTCCATCAGCAAGGGCATTGAAGATGAGACGTGGCTGGGTCTTTCAGCATGGCAATGATCCCAAACACACAGCCAGGGCAACAAAGGAGTGGCTTTGTAAGAAGCATTTCAAGATCCTGTAGTGGCCTAGCCGGTCTCCAGATCTCAACCCCATAGAAAATCTGTGGAGGGAGTTGAAAGTCCGTGTTGCCCAACGACAGCCCCAAAACATCACTGCGCTAGAGGAGATCGGCATGGAGGAATGGACCAAAATACCAGCAACAGTGTGTGAAAAGCTTGTGAAGAGTTACAGATAACGTTTGGCCTCCGTTATTGCCAACAAAGGGTACATAACAAAGTATTGAGATGAACTTTTGATATTGTCCAAATACTTATTTTCCACCATGATTTGCAAATAAATTCTTTAAAAATCAAACAATGTAATTTTCCGTGTTTTTCCCCCACATTCTGTCTCTCATGATTGAGGTTTCCCCATGTTGACAATTACAGGCCTCTCTAATCAAGTAGGAGAACTTGCACAATTGGTGGTTGACTAAATACTTATTCGCCCCACTGCACCTGTCTTTTAAAGTTGCGATTCAAATTTAAAAAAAAAAACATTATTCTGAACAGATTGTTAGTTAATCATTTACCTGTCAATATTTTGAGTTAACTTGGTGTTGAATGTGATGCAGTGGAACATTTGAGGACTGGTGCACCATACAGTTGGGCGCACCAGTGCAAACAATTAATCTAGAGCCCCGTGGGTCAATTCCTTGCATAAATTGAATTACTCATCTAAGCGTTGCTTGGGAAATAAAATTATCTTTGTTTTGAATGACCATATCATTCTTGTGTTGATAATTTCATGATTCTATCTAGATTTAAGGGGACTAAGAGTGGGTCTTTGAAATGAACATTGAAAAATCAACACATTTTTAAACACCGTCACTTAAAGAATACAATGTTATGGTATAGTTTTATGTGTAATAAATAATGAAACCAGTGTTACTTGTGTACAACTGCTGCAAATGTTTGGAATACATAGGTAAAAAGAATCGAAAAACATAATTGGCCGATTATTTAAGTAGAAAAGTTGAAGGGTAGAATCAGCCGATTTATTGGTCAGCCCCTAAATTGTATTGACTACATGTTTTGACGTAAAGGGTGATAGGGCCATAGGCTCTAAAGTCTGCACCACTAAGTAGTCCAGAATCACTCCTGTCTTTACAATGGGTGTATGTACATACTAGGTCGGGGACGTCCACCCACTGAGCCACTTCCTGACGGATGGATCATGACATTCCACAACTCAGGCATTCCAGTCTACCTGCACAGAGAGACCAGAGTAGTAACTTGGTCCAGGCCCTACTTCCTTGGATCTGGCAGCATAAGGGTAACTTGCATATTTTGATTCTGGTTCATCATAACAGTAGAAACTTCTAGGGGTGTCCTGATTTGATATAGATTTCGGATATCGGTCCACTATTTATATTGTATCGGATTGGATTGATATTGAAACGGTATCCGATCATATCGGTCTAAATTCAAAATCTACGGTATTAACACTCGCATACAAGCAGCCCATTCCAGACTCCGCTCCTGCTCTTCTATCCACAAGATTGAATGTGAAAAAAAAATGCTTCTGAATGTACTGAAGTCAACTTTATTTTGCACTTCAAAGAGTAGTATACTGTTGTTTTTAATTTACTTTGTTCTGGTTATTTCTCTTTTGTATTTGCTTTATTCCAGTGCAGTACATTCTCATGTTTGAGGTTGAATTTATATACGAGTGACCCAAATGTTTGGAATAAATGGGTCGTATTTTCTCATACCTCCTGTTGCTGACTATTGTTCTTTGAATAGTATCATTTGATCAAGTCTCTTCTAACATTTCATACTAAAAAAGAAAGGAAATTAAAGCATGTATCGTTCCTGTTGATATCTTACACTACTCCAGGCTGCAATCTTGGTATCGTATCCGGAATGATAACGTTGTATCGGGACACCCGTGGTAACTTCCTATTGTAGATATATAGTAGAGAGAGGTCTTTGAACCTTAGTCGTGACCATCTATAAGAACAATGGCGATGTCCAACAACCTATCAATTTACAGCCAGGTCGCTAAATATTGACATTGACACAATTTCCATAATTCCAACTCTATACAATACCACAATGAATTTGAAATTAAACTCGGTGTGCCTGAAGTGCACACTCTGAGCCTTAATTTGGGAGCACCTGTATTTTCACCCGCATAATGTGAACAGTGTCGGAATTGGAACACATCTTATACATGCTTCCTCCCACTTTTTAAGGGACCGAGATTATGTGGACAGTTGGTTGCTCAGCGTTCAATGGACAAGTGTGTCATTCCTTCTTTATTTCACTTACAAGGAGCAGATATTAGCAATATTGGCTGTTCATATTCAGCCAAATGTTTCAAAACTCATTGAATGGCACTTCACAATACGGATGGACAATGAACAGAAGCAGACTGTCAAAGCAACTAAAGAGTTGAATGAGAGAAGTCACCTGACGTGAATCGGATCGAACATGCATTTCACTTGTTGAAACTGAACAGGGTTCCCTCGTGCACCCTGGAAAACCTGAAAAATGGTTGACCAATTTTCCAGTCAAGGTAAACACATGGAAAAGAATGAACCCTGGTGAAAAAATATTAATATTTATAATTATTATATAATTATGCTTGAAATTACCAGTGTGCTAAAATAATAAAACGGTTGCAAAGACCACAATTTTAATGGTTGAAAGAAATCTTGCAGCTGTTTGCAAATTTGATCAAACCCTGACCAAAAAAAAAAGCTACATGCACACACACTTGCAATCTTGCAAGCTGTATTCCATCGTCTTGACTTACCGGTGAAAATAATTTAAATGTCAGCCTTTAAGTGAGACCTTAGGTTAGTGACATTATTTTGAACGGTTCTTTTGGGGATGAATGATGATGATGAAGAAACAGGAAATGAAGACAGCTGTAGCAGAGCCCTTCACAAGAGACAAAACGCAGTGTCTGTTGATGCCCATGCGTTCGAGACCTCAGGCTGTCATTGATTTGGGGGAAAAAAACATTGTATTGAAAAGTGACAGTTTGATTCTTGATTGTTAGTTTGTCCAAATATTTTTGATCCCGTAAAAAGTTGAAGGCACACATAAAATGTTATAATTCCAACACCTCTTACCTGATCATTGTGTAAATAACCCAAAATTTAAGCTCGGTCTGCACTTCAAGCACATCTTGATTGTTTCATTTGTTGTACAGAGCTGAAATGCTGCAAATTGCGTCAGTGTCCAAATATTTCGGGACCTGACCCTAAGTATTTAAAGTGCTGTTTCCCCTGTTTTTCACAACACTTGGTCTGCCACTGTGATCTAGAAACATGATCCTCCAACCAGCAGCATCCCCTGCTTACACTATAAGAAGATGAAGGAACATGAAGAGAAGGAACTGAACGGCGTTGTGAATCCACAAGCAGAAGTGTTACCTGTTAAGCCCAGCGAGGAAGCAAATGGTGATGAACATGTAGAGAACTCAGAAAATACAGCTGAGGTGCATGATGGCGTACCCGCTTCCACTCCTGCTGACTGTGGCCCAGAGCCTGAGGGCATCACCAATGACACTCAGCCTGGTAAAGAGGCCCCACCCTGCGACATTGCCCAAGGAGCCCTCGGACAAGTCAGGGCCAAAGTGGAAGTATGCAAAGATGAGTCCATTGGTAAGATTTTTTCACTGGAAGACTGGCGCTAATTAATGTTTGTGCATGATGTTTGTTCATTTCAAGTTAGCTTCTAACTGAAAGCAATGCTTTCCAGTTATTTTCTGTTACGGCGCCCTGCTAGGAACAAGACAACACTCTGCTGCAACTTGAAATAGAGTATTTAGTCTATGAAATTGTTACAATTCTGCATGTCATTGTATCCTTAACAATAATGAAAACAAAGAAATATCGATCAACCAAAATGATTATTATTATTATTTTTTTGTAACTAGCATCTTTATTATTTCAACCACACATAGGACCATACAAATCGGAACAAATGAATACAGAGGACGTGATTATTTTATTGGCAATGTTTTATCCGTGTTTGTTCACTGCACTTCATTTCTCCCGCTCTGTGCTGTGTGTATGCATGCTTTGTGCAAAAAGAAAAGAAAGTGCTCTTCAGAACATACACACTGCAGCTTATTTACTTATTGACCCATGTACGACATGCATATGCATTTTTTCATACAGTGTGAATAGTGTCATTTAAATTTGTTTTTGTAAACTATTGAAATAGATTGAACAAAAGAAAAAAATCTGAACTGGGCATCAGGTCCTGCAGTGTGAACATAGCCTTATCCACCCTGCGCACACTCTGACAGTGAGAGCGCCACTGCCACCTACTGTAATGGATATGCAATTACACCTTCTTGCTGGTGTGACCCAAAAAAAAGCATGTTCCATGAGGTTCACGCGCGCCCCTTAGCATCATACCCGTACCCACTGTTTGATAAGTACTGAATTAATAAGACGGGAATGTGGTCCACGTTTCCAAGGTGTTTGATAGCTTTGTTTTGCCAAGGTAGCATTCAATAAACCACAGCACTAATGCTATAAATCCTTGGCAGAACTTGAAGACTTTCGCCTATACCTGGAAAAGTGCTTTGACTTTGAACAAGTGACGGTGAAGAAGTTCCGCACATGGGCTGAGCGAAGGCAGTTTAACAGGGACATGAAGAGGAAACAGGCTGAAACCGAGAGGCCAATCCTGCCTGCAAACCAGAAACTCATTACACTGTCAGTCCAAGATGCACCTACTAAGAAAGGTAAAATACGTTATATATATCAAAACTCGAATAGTCGAATGATACTTTTGACATAGATGGTGTTTCAAAAAGTGTACGTGTGTACAACAGTCAATAGAAAGAATGGAAAAAAAATGAAAACTGTCAATTTTGTTTTTGACTCGGCAATGAAGGTAATCATGTTCTTTCTATGTTGACTTACTTTATATTCACCAGAATTTGTCATCAATCCCAATGGGAAGTCTGAAGTTTGCATCTTACATGAATACATGCAGCGTGTCCTGAAGGTTCGGCCTGTTTACAACTTCTTTGAATGTGGTAAGTTTCACCTTGAGAAAAGTTGATTCTTTAAATCCCCCCTGACACTCTGAAGTTGAAGTCTGTAGCCAGTATCTCACTGGCGGTTAAGGTTTGCAAGTGTGTGCACACTTAGTGAATTTTTTTTTTGGTCAGGGATTGTTCAATGTTGCAAAGATGCTTGTCAGACATCCCTAAACAGTTGTAATGGTAATGACACCCCCCCCCCCCCCCAACGTTTGCTAAGTTCGCACACACTTGCAAACCTTGGTCGCTGAGTGAGATACGGCCTTAAAGCCTTTTCAGTCATTGAGCCATGTTTTTATCCCCTGCAGAGAACCCAAGTGAACCCTTTGGCGCGTGTGTCATTATTGACGGCGTCACCTACGGCACAGGGACTGCAAGTAGTAAAAAACTTGCCAAGAATAAAGCTGGTAATTTAACTGGACACTTTGTGGGATGGTGCACATTATAATACCATACAAAGTAGGGATGGAATGATAATGGCGATATTAAAGGATAATGTCGTCGCCATATTAGTATTTTAAAAGAAAAAAAAAATACTTTTCACCCACTTCAGCTAAACACAGCATTGGGAACTACATGATACTTTGCACTGCTTAGCCAAGAGGAACACAGGACAAATAAAATGACTGGCTAAGAATATTCCTATAATATTGTGTGTGTATGAGCTTTTTTTGTCTGCCAATATCATGGCTTTTTAAATGTACTGTAATGTGACTCAGTTTTTTTTAATTGCCAACCTCCCCACAATATTAGGATAATTATAGTATTGCAAGGGTCATGTCGTGATATTGTATTGTGACATTTGCATATTGTTACATCCCTAATATAAAGCAGCGGTGGTGCGATTGCATGTTACTATGCTTACCTTACTCTGACAATTTTATGTATACTGCAGCAAGAGCCACACTGGAAATCCTTATACCAGACTTTGTGAAGCAGACTTCTGAGGAAAAGCCTGTTGAGGCAGATGAACTTGAGGTACATTCAATCCTTCCTTAGGAACAATCTTGGAGTGAGCATGCATATCAACTGTGTGAAGGTGAATGTCTCTTAACAGAAATGACAGGACGACTAATGTTGAGCGTTTTACCCCACAGTATTTTAACCATATCAGTATAGAAGACTCTAGAGTGTATGAGCTGACCAACAAAGCAGGGCTTCTTTCACCGTATCAGATTCTTCATGAGTGCCTTAAAAGGTGGGTGGACAATCTTGCAACCACACAAGCAGTTCCATCAATAGTTTTGAAATAGAGAGCAATATGACATCTTGGGTAGTCAAATCAAATCTACTCCCTCCTATTACAGCCGAGATAGGGGGGTTACATCGAAAATGGCTATTTTCTCAACTCTTGATTCTCTTTAGATGCTGAAGCCCAGTTTGCAGTCTCAAATATTGTTGGTCACGTTTTGTTGAGAGGCTGGATGCAGTCTTATCTCAAGCAGATGTAAAACTGAGCAACGGCAGTCCACAAGCACATCACATATGAACTGTTTAGAAAATGGTCAAACTACAGTACATGTTTTTGCATGACTAACACTCAAGTATTGAAGCCCCCAGACACATAAAATGATGTTCTTGGGACACCAATCAATATGGTACCTGGCAAACATCTGATGGTTAACATAAGCACACAGTTGGATGCACTTGTTGCTTTGCGGGCTCTTTGTCCACAAAATGAAAGGAGCACATGTATAACATTAGTATTGTCTTTTCAAATTCCGATTTTCAGCCTAATCCTTCTGTGTTCCTCATCCCCACGTAGGTGGTAGGAACGCTATCGATAATTTATTACTACATTCTCTCTTTGTCCCGCTTGCATGTTCAAACTTGTTCTTGAAGCCACAATTCATCTTCTGGTTGTTGTTGGTACTTTGTCCAACTGCGAACGGCGCAGTAAGTTGCAAAGATGTGCTGTGTGAACAAGTTGCTGCGGTGGCTGAAGAATGTTGAGAAAAGGAAACCAAAAAAAACCCAAACAAAAAACGCTTAAATAAACCACTCCAGGTCACAAAAGGCGCAGCAACAAATTACTTACTGCTACTTCTGATGTCTCATAGAAAGTCATGTCCAAAGTCGTTTCTACATCAGATCGCCCCTGAATAAGAGGATAGAACTGAATAAAATCAAAAGTAAATTGCTTTTTAGTACAACTGCGACATTTTCATGTTATTTATTCTGTTCCAACTAATCTTGGTATGCAATTGTGTGTTATTACCTATTCTCTTGACTACCTATAGAAACCATGGGATGGGAGACACAAGCATAAAATTTGAGGTGATACCAGGGAAGAATCAGAAGAGTGAATATGTGATGACTTGTGGCAAGCATACTGTGCGCGGTTGGTGTAAGTGGTTTCCTTTCTTCCTCCTTTTGTCTTGGAGATGTTTTAATTTCAATTAATGTGAAATTGAAAATGTTGCCAGTTGTGCGTGTCAGATGAGGATGATACCTGGATTGCCATCTGCCTAGAAAGTGCATTCATTTTTGTTTTATCTCTCCAACCAGGCAAGAACAAGAGGGTTGGCAAACAGTTAGCATCTCAGAAGATTTTGCAAATGCTTCATCCTCATGTGAAGAACTGGGGCTCACTGCTGCGAATGTATGGCCGAGAGAGTAATAAGATGGTCAAGAAGGTAGGTTTTAGTTTTCAGGAGGTCCATCATTTTTGAGAGCACGGTCTCTCACAGTCCATTTTAGGTTAAGGGGTCGCTCACATCACAGTGGGATGTGGCTGCCCACCACATTAGACAGCAACCTCACCGACTACTTTCAACGCCTCAATGACTTGATGTGCCTGTTTCATATAGGAGAGCTCAGACAAAAGTGTGATCGAGCTTCAACAGTTTGCTAAGAAGAACAAACCAAACCTCCATATCTTGAATAAACTGCAAGAGGAGATGAGGAAGCTGGCTGCACAAAGGGTAAGTAGTTCAGTGTTGAAATATGTGATGTTAGGCGCGGTAATGCATTTTAAATCATCAAAGGCTGGCTTCACCTGCAATTGATTTGCATACACTGCTGTTTATATCTGCTCTATTCTCTCCTGGGCAAAATTTCTAAAATTAATAATCCAGTGATGACAGTCTGTACTCTACTGTAATCGCGTTGTGTATTATTATTACTCGTACTCATCTTCAGATTGATGCAGTGACTTAAGTCCATATCCCCTGTTAAAATATCTGGGTTTTATAGCGTCAAACATTTTTGAATAATCATTTCAAAACATTTTCTCACTTTCAATATGAATTATTATGTGAGCATTTCAATTGAGAAAGGTGTTTAGACAGGCTTTGGTGGGCAGGAGGAACTTGTAAAAGACTGCAGCACTACAGCCAAAGTGATTGAAGAGACGGGGGTAGGCGATAACGCTGTGCTGGAACCAGGAAATGCAGGATAGGATAAAGCTAAGAGCATAGCTATGAAGAAGTGGGACACTGAGAGACACGTAGAAAGAGGTGAGGAGACAAGAATGCAAGGAGATTTGACATAAGGTGGAGGTAGCAGAGGCCAAATAAGTAGCAATTGTATGCCAGGTTGCACAAAGAGCAGCAGAATAATGGATTGAAAGGAAAGCTGCACAGCCGGTAAGTGATTAAGGATGGAAAAAATGTTGAATACTGTAGATGGAAAGAAGACTTTGAAGAGCTGTTTGTTCCATGAGGACGACTGGATGGAGGTGATTGTTATGAACCAGGAAGTAATAATCATTAGTAAGCAAAAATTCAGAAAGTCAATGAAGAGGAAACACGGAATGGCAAGTGATGTGGAAGTATAATAGAAGAGGTGGCGGTGGAGTTTTTGAGCAGTTGTTGAAATTTCAGCAGGTGAGAAGTAGAATGGGAAAAGTGGGCTGCTGTCCATTTGGAATAACAAGGGAGATGTACAGACTTGGAACTTTAGAAGAATGAAGTGCCAAACTGAAGTTACTGGAAAGAATAGTACAGAGGTGCCGGTATTTGAGAGTAGCAGTTTGGTTTCATTTCAAGGAGGAATAGCACAGATGCATTAGTTGCCTTGAGAATGTTGTTGGAGTACAGCAAGGCGGGAAGGGGCTGCATTGTATCTTTAGAAATCAGGAGAAAACCTGTGACTGGATACCCTGGAGAGAAAATGTGCTGCCATGTGAGAGGCCAGGAAGTATGTTAGAAGAGCACAAGGCATGAACAACAACTGTAGTGAGGTGTGGTGTGAGTGTGACAGAGGAGTTTAGGGTGCAGGCGGGACTGCAACAGGGATCAGCTTTGAGCCCCTTCCTTTTTGCAATAGTGATGTATTTGTCTTAGAGATGAAGTTTGATTGTAATCCCCATTGAGCATGGATGTTTGCAGCTGACATTGTGATCTGCAGTAAAAGTAGGGAGCCCCTGGAGGAACATTTACAAAGTTGTAGGCATGCACTCACTGCAAAGGAGAGGAAAGAAGTTTTGAAATGATGTATCTTAATCATTGGATTTTTAACAGGTGTGTGTAGAGGTTTTATGTTCAGTCTTTTGTCACACATCATGGCAGTTCACGCTTTCTGTTTCCATTACTAAGAGTGTAATATGATTCCACGATCAGAATAGTGCCTGCAGAAAAGCTTTATAGTTTGTATGTTTGTATTTGTATAGGAGGAAACTAGGAAGAAACCCAAGATGACCATCGTGGAATCTGCCCAGCCAGGAAGTGAACCTCTCTGCACTGTTGACGTTTAAGCAGAAAGCTAGCCAAACACCACACCCACTGTTCCAGCACTGCAACATCGTCGCTATGTAGTATCACATCATCATGCTGTTAGAATTGCTTGCTTCTTTTGTCCGTGTGTAGTTGGATTGGCTGATAGACATCAGAGTAGGAAAAACAAAATGCACTAACAGACCATAGCGCAAATACCATCTACCTCTCTAGATGCATCCCAGCTATGGTACAAGGAGCAAGTCACCCACGGTGCAGATAAGATGGCGTGTCATAAACATCGTCAATTTCAATGCATGCACGTCGGACTGCAAGAACCACTACCTACCATGGTTTTGTTTTTTAAAGTGTCTTAATAGCCGCATTTCAATACCAGCACCTGTGTTTTTATTAGCGCGTAACATATTTGAAAGGGACTGCTTGTATTTATACCATTGAATTGGGATTAAAATGGCTTGTATTTTATTGTCTGGTGTTATGGCTAGTATGGGGGACTGCAAATATGCTTTATTAATTTTCCTTGAGAATTGATTTGGTTTGCATGCTTGAAAACGTTGTGAAGTGATGAGTACTCGGAACAATTATGCACTTGTGTCCTGTCCTACAGATTTGTCGCCCGGGCCACACATTTATTTTCTTGGGACTTGGCTTTACAACGCTCTATTTGGGTACTAATGCCATGCACACCAATTAACATTTCATTAGCTTTGTGTTTCGGTGCCCTTAATCTAAATTAAACGCTCTACATGTGGCCTTAGCTAATCCATTTCACAAAGGGCTTTGAGTCTATTGATCGGACCTAAAACTTGCCCAGGGAATGGAAAAGACCAAGCCCCCCTCTACAAAATAAAGCATTTACCTAGCAAATTAGTGTTTTTAAAGAGAAGTATGTCCACAGCATGAGCTGAGGTGTCTTAATGTACTTTGTATCGGTTTTGTATGTTTACCTTTCTTCTGACAGCTGACCATGCGTATGACCTTAAATAAGATGTATAGCGCAGAATGCAAACCTTGAACAATTTAGTTCGAAGGCCGTCAAAGGTTCAGTCCAACAGTCGCTTCTGAAACTGCATATACCAAAGCCTAAAATCCAGTCATATGCATTTTTTAGACTACCTAACGTTGCTGCAAACGCTACCGTTAAACGACTATACAAGATAAAGACACGCTAATATAGAAGACTGCTGTGCATTAAAGTATTTAACTTGTGACATCTTTTGAATGTGAGGCTGTTGTGATTTTGGTTAGTTTTAAGAATATGCTATTTCTTTTCCATTTTCTGCGCGTGCTGTCTTGCCAAGTGTTTCAGTGTGAGACTTGCTTTTACATGTTATGCTCCTGACTTGCACCAGTGACTTCTTTGGGATGGTGTTGCCCTACGATATGAAGTACAGTATGTGTTGTAACAGGAATTCCATGACTGGTGATGTTTGTTATGCAAAATAAAATGTATTGAATAATCTGCCTGTGGTATTCAAAATATGAATTACACGGTAAAATATTTTCGATTCCGAAGCAGTGTTTTGGAACTGAATGTTTTATTCCAAAAGAAATAGGCAGCCTAAATCAAGAGGTGAAACTATTAAAAAGAAAAAGTGCCGCTACTTTTCCTACGGAAGCTACATTTCTGATGAGAGGGAACGTAAAAGGCGTACATCTACTAAACAGAATGAATTGCAATCGTGAATTGCCACATATTTGCAAACAAACTTAAGATGAACATACAGTTTCTTTCTGATCGTTGGTATGTCGCTGGGAGTTGTAGTCCACTCTCTCAAAGAGGAGAACCATTTCAAAATGTGCTGTCTGAGGAAACAAATCCACGGCCATGGCTCGCACAGGCTGGAATGGCGCTCCGTGAACTCTGTTGGAGGGTGCCCTGCACAGGCTATAAAAAAATTTTAGAATCTTGTCGAAACATGTTTTCAAAGTGGCAATTAGGCGTATGAAAAGGTTTAAAACTCACTCAATGAAGTTATTCATGGCCGCTTTGGCGTTGCACGCCACATAAATCAGCCTCTTGAGATGCTCTGCTCTCCTAATGGCGAGTATCACCTTGGAATCTGTTTGTTAACACGGCACCATTATATAAATAAAACATGATCACATTAAGACATGACGTTTTATAGACGTACGTAAGCCTGCCCTCGGTGGATCTACGATGGCTGTCACTTTGGGTGACACAAGAGCATTGAGAATATTGGGGAACAAATCTTCAGCTTTCCCGCAGTGAAACTCGACATTGCTGAGCCCTTGGGTTGAGAAAGATTAAAAGCCATGAGCTCGTCACTTATATGAACACCGGCTGAAGTTTCAAGATGCCTATTAGACAACTTGCACCAGCCGTATTTCACATCCATCGTTCATACCCGAGGGCACTCACCGTTAAGTTTTGCATTAACTTCGGCATCCTCCACTGCCTCCTGGCAAAGTTCGATTCCAATTACTTTCTTGACCCTCTGTAGAACCGCCACCCCAAAAAACACACAAATCTCATTTACATTTCTGGGCATCACATCTCGTCCAGCAATTATGCAGTTGTGTGTACGCGTGTATAAGTATTGCCTTACAAAAAATGCATACAAAACGAGTATGCCCCATTACCTTAGCCAGAGAAATGCCAATAGTTCCTGTCCCACAGCACACATCCAGAACTATGCTTTCCTGATCCAGTTGCGCCCACTCCCCGACTGCAGAATACAGAACTTCTGCTCCTGCTGTATTTACCTATCAGGTTGTTCAAACAATGGAAGAGGTTCAGCGTTAGCTTGTTGAACGAAGAAAAAAATATATATATATATAGATCATGTGATTGTGAGACAAACATGCTGTGTATTGACCGGAAATTACAGTGCATGCCCCCCCCCCCCTCCCCAACCATGAAGTCGTAAAATGTAACGTTTCTTACCTGAAAGAAGGAATGAGGAGATATTCTGAATTGTAAACCAAGAAGTTCCTCGTGGATGCAGCCATCTCCTGCAACCAGCTCACAGGGCAAATCTTCAATGTTCGGAGATTTTCTTCAGCCGCCAGGAAAAAAAAAAAAAAATCATTCTTCAATAAAAACGTTACTGTCATCTAATCACAGAGGCTTGCAAAGTTGACATTACATACCTTTATACGGTCGCTTGCGTAGTGAACATACTTTGTCAATTCATTAGGTACAGCTGCGCAATATCATTGCATCGTGTGATACAATGCATCGTCTCCTCACTTAACGTTTAAGATCATGAAACATGTAAATATCAGACAAAGATAACCCAAGTTAACATAAATTGGGAAGCAGAACCAAAATCTGCTTCAGTTTGCAATCGCAAACTTTTGTCCAAACATTCTCCCTGAGGATATTGTGGTAAAGTGCAGAATTGATGGTTCCATCAATCACAGCAAGCGAAGGCCTGAAGTAGCAGCGGACCATCACACAACCACCGCTACGTTTGACTGTTGGTATGATGTTCTTTCTTCTGAAATGCTATGTTAAATTTACACCAGATATCATTGAGATACATAGCTCCCAGTTTAACTTTCGGCCCATCAGTCCATAGAATATGCTGCCAAACATCTTGGGACTCATTCAGATATTGGGTTTTTTTCTTCTTCTTTTGCATGAGTAAGATGAGCCTTTGTGTTCTTTATGCTGTCATTTTTTTGCACGGTCTCTTCCTGTTTGTGGAGGCGAGTGAGGCCAGCGGTTCTTCTCACCATGATTTGCTTCCGTCCGGCGGCTTTAGGAATGGCTTTATATCCCTTTCCAGACTGATAAATGTCAATGACTTTATTTCTTATCGGTCCTTGAATTCATTCCGCCCATGGTATTTTATTGTAGCTTTTTGAAATCTTTTGGCCGACTTCATTTTGTTGGACGGGTTCTAGTTAGTTATTTCTTGATTGAACACATCTGGAGATAATCAGGCTTTGCTATGGTCAGTGAAAATGAACAGAAAACTGTGATAAGCCACGTTAAATTCATGATAGAACAAGAAGGGATAAGTACTTTTTCACACAGGGTCGGGGAGCTTTAAATATATATACACCGGTATATTTTTTCTCTTCATAAATCGAATCACCATTTTATCAACTGCGTTTTGTTTACTTTGGTTATCTTTGTCTGAGCCTTACATTTGTTTGATGATCTTAAAAATTAACGTGGGCAGACTGCAACAAAGCAAGAGAATTTTTACAAGAAATACTCTTTCGTGGCACTGTACATTAGCTGCGTTGAAAACGCTGCCTGAACAAACAATTGTTCTGAGTCTTGATTCATATGCTGCGCCCCTCGCCCCAAGCAAAATTAATTGAAGTCAACACCAGATGACTTTTCTCCTCACCTTTGGCCCTCTCTGACAAAGTAAAGAGAGGTGATGCCGCTGTCTTTGCCCTCTTCCTCTGAAAAGTATTTCTTCATGGAGCTCTTTAATGCATCAAGTTCTGTTTCTTCAAGTTTCTAGCAAATTGTTGAAAATGTTTCAATTAGAACGAGAACCTCCAGGGAAGGCTCATCAGTAAAGAAATGTGAATGCCTATCTTATGATCACAACTCTGTCTGCGTATTACCTGCGGGTTGAAGAAGACTATAGCCATGGCTTGCTTGGTCCTGGTGGTCCGAACGGTCAGCTGCTTCCAGTGTCCCTCGTAAGTTTCAGGACTGTACACGGTGTAAGGTGTTAACCTGTGCGATCAGTTAACATTATTACGGCAAAGGGAATCAAATATGAAATATGCTATTACCAATGCTACCATAACATTTAGCCTGTGTTCATTTATCTATATGCATTTCCTCGTCTCATATGTCAATCTGGATGGAGTACATTTCTTTTATGACAGAGATATTCTTCCAAAGCTAACCTCAATTAAGTTAGTTTATATTGGTCAAAACAGGTTCGTTTTTTGTTTGTTTGTTTTAAACAGCGTGTTGATGTGTCTTTAGAACGATTGCACGTTTGGCACCAAATAACATTTTACATGGTACATTTCATTTTTAACAAATGCTGTGAAACGTCTTCTTCTCTCTTAAAATCTTTTGTACTCATCATTGTTTTGGTCTTTTGAATGAAGAGATTCTTGATGAAACTACCTGCATCCATCCGTCCATTTTTTCGATCCGCTTTATCCTCACAAGGGTCGAGGGGGGTGCCGGAGCCTATCCCAGCTGTCTTCGGGCAGTAGGCGGGGTACACCCTGAACCGGTTGCCAGCCAATCGCAGGGCACACAGAGACGAACAAACATCCACGCTCACACTCACACCTAGGGACAATTTAGAGTGTTCAATCAGCCTGCCATGCATGTTTTTGGAATGTGGGAGGAAACCCACGCAGGCCCGGGGAGAACATGCAAACTCCACACAGAGACCTGGAATTGAACCCGGTACCTCTGCTCTGTGACGTCAGCGCGCTAACCACCGGGCCGCCGAAACTACCTCCTATTAGCAATTAAGAGTCTATATTTCTCTGCCCCTTGTATCATAGCTCACCTACAGTAATTCATTACAGGAGTTTAATTCAAAACTCAATTTCACCAATAAATGAGTTATGCATATAGAAATTGGTAGGTCCTGGTATCATGTGTATCTGTAACTTGATAACATGATAAGCTGTGCACTGCGGTAACGTCTGTCCCTGAAAGGGTTCATTAATATAGGGGTTTGACTTTTTGAATATAACTCCCGGAATGAATTGTAGTAAATATTAAGACCTACCTACATGATATTGTATGATTCATTTATTGACACACACCTGATGAATTTTTGAAAGTCATGGACAATTTTCTTGGCCTCAGCTGAGACATGGCACGCCTCCTCTGGCCCCACCACAGCACAGGAGCCTCCCTTATATTTCCCCAGGCGGAAGCCGACAGTCTTATCTTCCCCGTCCGCACCCACAGAGATGAGGAATTCGCACTTGTTTCTGTACTCCGTCTGCCAGTACACACAAGGGTTGGACACCACTGCATTTGAAAAGGCAATATTTAACCCCAACCGCCATTTGAATTGATGTTTTATGTTCTGTTATTGTACTGATGTTTAATCATATTATTCAGTGACCTTGAGTGCCCTGAAAGATGGCAATAAATCAAATGTATTATTTATTAATGATTATTAAATGAGCCACAAAAATACCTCAGCCATTTAAATAAATGGTGCTTATAATATATAGTACATACCTGACCAGTCTACATACAGTACAGTTGGTGGACATAGAGAAGGGTATTCGACCGTGTCACTTATTCAATCTGTTGTGGCGAGTTACAGGAGTACGCTGTACTGGAACCCCGTTCAATCCCTGTACAACCCGCAGTGCGTCCAATAAATTTTCTATGAGTGTTGGACTCTGTCAAGATTGCCCTTGGTCACCGATTATGTTTCTAATTTTTTTGGACAGAATTTCGGAGCACAGTTGAAGCCTTAAGGGGTCTGCTTTGGTGTCCTGAGTATTACATCTGTGCTTTTTCTAGAGCTGTCTTCAGCTCTCGGGTGCAGCTGTTCGCAGATGACAAATAGGGTAAGAAGCTCGATCAACCCGGAGAGCTTCATCGTAGTGCCTCTGCTCTTTCACATTGAGAGGAGCCAGGTTAGGTGGCTCAAGCGTACAAAGGTGTTTTAGGCATGTCGCACCAGAAGAAGGCCTTGAGTAGGGGTCGGCAACCCAAAATGTTGAAAGAGCCATACAGGACAAAAACAAACAAAAAACAAATATAAATAAAAAAAATAAAAGCTTTCTAGAAAACCTACAATGAAGGAAACACATGCTGTATGTATGTAGGAGACTGGACTATCTCAGAATTGTTTATGTTATTCATTCCTTTGTTGTGTGTTCACAAACGCCTCCATAGAATTTATTTTGTAATTTCCTCGCTTGATTTTTTTTGTTTTGTTTTGTTTTGGTGCATTATTCTCGCTTTTCTTAGTGTCAGTGAAGTGATCATTAATTTCCTTTTTTCGGAGGCTGTCTTTGAACGCCTCTCGAGTCGAACGAGAAGAGAGAAGGCACAGAGTTGCACGCAGACGTGTCTGTGTTTGTCGAGACTGCTAAAAGCATAAATAAAGTGTACGTTTAAAAAAAAAACACCACCACAGCTCTCCTTTTTCGGAGCTGCAACGTGTGTCTATATCTATTTGAGCTATATTAGCCAACTATCAAAATCTTTTTCCATTTTCAAACATTTTTTATAAAGCTCCAGGGAACCACTAGATGTCACCAAAGAGCCGCAAACGGCTCTGGAGCCACGTGTTACCGACCCCCGGCCTTGGGGAACGCAAGGCATGCTGGAAAGATATTTCCCAGCTAGCTTGGGAACGATGGCTGCTGAGGGGAACGTTTCCTTAGCCTAAGCGGTTGCGCACGTGACCTGACCCCAGATGAGTGGAAGAAGATAGATGGATGAATATATTCCATTGATTAGACCACTACCCAAATGTTTGTTCGAGCTACTCCCAATGCTGCATGGCATTGTCAAGTACAGTATTGCCACAATTTATATAGGACTCCCAACCGTGTCAGGTTTCATATTCTTCTGTGCAGTCAAAAGGTAAAGTTGTTGCACTTTGCTCATGAAATAAAGACAGGCAATGACCGTCCGTCACTGAGCTCAGGAAATTCTATTCCAGAAATTCCACAACATACAGGAAGTGTATATTGTTCTCACACAAACCTGTGTCGGGGATGGACAAATTGCTTCTAGGGGGCAGCACATTTTGTTGTGTTTTCCTTTCACATCAAAGAGCAATGGCAGCATGGCTTTGTTGGTGCTTGCAATCTCTCTAATGGGAAAACAACACAGAATTTAGCATGGAAAAGGATCGTGAAAGGAGTTATACTTTCCTGAGGTTCCCATAGAAATGGATAACTTGCGCTCACTTGGCCAGCCTCTGCAGAACCGCTACCACATTTTGCTCCTTCCTCCTCAGCTGCTCCTCATAGGGAACGTTCCACAGGGGAGTCACCACGTTGGCGATCTGAACACTCAGCGGCTGCTCCTTTTCGTCACCTTCTGCTCGTTTGGAAGGAGGTTGCCCTCCCTGACCTTCGCCTTCCTCCTGCTTCCTCTTCCTCTGAATGGGATCGGCTTTAGGCTTGGCCAGTCTGACGCTCAACACCTGGCCCTTCCACTGCATGCCGTGCACCATCTTCATGGCCTTGTCGCGCTCCGCCTCGTTCTTAAAAGTGACAAAAGCAAACGTCTGCTTGCCAAACAGCTTGATCTTGTGCGGGTTGAGGCCGTGCTTGGCCAGGAATTTCTTCAAGTCATTGAAGCCGATGAACTTGGGAAGATTCCGGATCTCCACTTTGAAGATCTCAGACGTAAAAAGGTCTTGCTTGATGTAGCCATAAAGGCCGGGGTCCGATGACACCTCACCTTCCTCTGCAGGACTGACATGATCTGTGGAGTCAGCGGGGAGGTCAGCAGTGTCCCCTGCTTCCGGGGCACCTGCTTCACTCACAGGGCTGCTACTAAAGTCTTCCATGACACTGTTGCCAAGAAAAACAAAAAAATCATTTTAAGAATTTAAGGAACACACAATTCACACAAAATAAAGATTGTTGGTGATTAAAAGAAATGACACAGTCAAATGATGTCAAAACGTTTTCCGCCATTCATATAACCCATAACCTGTATAATTTAGTTGAAAAGTAAAATTAAGATGAGCTAATGTGATTGCATAAGGGTTCGTTAAATTGTGGCAAGTGTGTGCTCAACATGTGCTTGAATGTAATTTATGATGAGTTATTTCGGAACACAGTCATAGCCCAGTTATAAGATGGTGTGAAGCCTTGTGAAACCACATAATCTCATGTTTAATTTTATGTACCGTACCTGTCTAAATGATTTTATTTTGTTTCCGATGATTTGTACGGAATAGAGGTCACATTAATAATGGAAAATGGTTTGAATTCATCTAATTTTACTTACATTAAAATAAATAAACACTGGGGAATGTTGTTTTCAGAATAGAGACTTTTTCATAACGTTGGAAAGCAACAGAACAAGGAGTTCTAAACAAAATATTAGCAAAGCTAGAAAGACTTTGTTATCCTACCACGATATCAAAAGTAGAAATTTGATATTTAGAGCTGTGCCTTACCCTTTTGTGCTACTTTGAAACACGCACTGAAGGTTCAGGAAGCTGCCATATTGATGAAACCACGTGGCGTTGTATGTGAACTTTGAACTTTCTTAAAGTGACACATACAAATATTTGTTTCCGGCCGAAGAGGTCTCGTCTCTCCCATGCATTTCATTAGTGGGAATTTTATGAATGAAGACGGCAAGAATGTGAAAAATGTTCAGCCAAGTGCAGTGGTTTGCCTCTGAGAAGAATCCACATGACGCCAAACCTTCCTCGCAACATGTACACAAATGTTTATTATTTAATTTAACACGAACGCGGCATTGAATTATTATTATTATTATTATTATTATCATTATTATTATTATTGCTACTACTACTACTACTATAAATAATACGATGCAGTTAATACACGTAAAATAGAATACGTCCAAACAGCTAAAATTCACCATTAAGCCGCACAAGTAGAAGCCCACCAACAGTGTTGCCATTATTTACCGAAGAATATGCAGTATTTTGCTTGTGGGGAATAAACAAAACAGTCGTGGCTGCACCACGTACGTCCAATCGTGATGACGCAATGAGCAAATTCGGCGCGCGAAACCTGCAACAGGAAGTAAGAATCGCTGAGGAAAACGGCGACCTGTTTAGGATTTGAATCTTCAAGTTAACTTCATAATCTGCAAACATCTACAATATTATGGCAGACCCAAAGGTGAGATCGTCATTAGTAACTCATCGAAAGTGTCCTGATTGTTTCCAAATAAGAATTTGTGGAATAAACCCACATTGAGCGCTTCATAATTGGCCGAAGTTTGAAAGCGTTCAAACTGCCGACAATGAGTTGGAGATGCTACAGGAGCTAATTGGCGGCTTTCCTGCTTTACGTTTGAGGGGAAAAAAGATACCGGACTTGAAGTTTTCAAGGCTTGACTCGAGTTTCAAGCGTTTTTTTTCCTGAAGGTTTTATCCAGCGCGCCGAATTGTGCTGCAGCCGGTGAGCACGACGCCATTAGCTGCTTAGCGTAGTTAGATGCTAACAGCTAAATCAGTGTTACACTCCTCTTTGAATGTTGACAAGGTCATCGCGAGCCTCTGAGCCAAGTCTCGCTCATTTGTACAGCCAAGTGCTTTCGCCCTGCAGGTTTTATGGGGTGGTGTTAGTTCGGTTGCCTTGCCTTTGTTCTCCAGGCACAGCGGTTGCTAACGGCCATCTAGCTAATATTAGCGCGTGCCAGCGTGTTTCACACATTATCCTGCAGATTGCGCAATCGCTAGTCACCAAATAGACGGGCTAAACGAAACCACGCCATTCTTTTTTACGGTTAACGGATTTGGTTGTGGCACGTCTTGAATGCACATTTGCTCTTCTCTAGCATCCTCGCGCAAGGCCTTGTTGCTGTACTAGCAAACTTTGGAGCCAGTCCTTGCTGATACAAAGTTAAAATGAATGTGCCTTAGAAGGAACTTACTTGTTTTGTAGTCCAGCTAAATGTGGTGTATCTTTGCAGCCAGTGGTTGTTTTTTGTCTGGGGGGGGGGGGGGGCTGCTGTCGACCACTCTTTTGTCGATGTCAATTCTTTACATGAATTTTCCCCGATATGACAATTAAAAAAAAGATTATAATAATCATTATGTAACCCTTTTGGGGACAGCGTTGTTACAGTGGACATCTTCTGTTATCAGGTTACAGGGTGCATGAAAGGGTTAATCACAGTGCACCTTTTTCCGTGGAGATACATCAACAGAAATATCTCATCTTTGTCTGTGACCCATTAGGACCAAGAAGAGCATGAAACCACTGCAGAAGTTGCAGAAGACTCCAGCCATGACCCACAATTTGAACCAATTGTGAGCCTTCCTGAGCAGGAAGTGAAAACGTTAGAAGAAGATGAAGAGGAAATTTTCAAAATGTAAGTGGCATACGAGTCTGCTTATTGTCTTTCATGCGTTGTCGTTATTGTGGGCTTCCTTGGTTTTTGCAGGCGAGCTAAACTGTACCGGTTTGCCTCTGAAATTGACCCACCCGAGTGGAAGGAGAGAGGCACCGGTGATGTCAAGCTGCTCAGGCACAGAGACAAGGGCACAATCCGCCTGCTAATGAGGAGAGATCGTACTTTGAAGCTTTGTGCCAATCATCAGAGTGAGTCTTGTTACTGTCTGAACTTGATTTCAGTGCATTTAAGATAGGAAAACCTTTATTAGTCTCGCAATGGAGAAATTCCCAATTCACAGCAGCAAAGTTATGAAAGGAAGAAGTAGAACAACAAAATATAGGAGCTGCTGGAAAGGCAGCCACTCTCGCGGCGCCATTTTGAAGTCAAAATAACAAAAATAACACAACACAACACATAGGACACAAACAGTCGTGCAATCTTCACCACTATTCTGCATCCACTTTGTTGTCTGAAGCAGTTATAGATGAAAGAGGAGAGGATCGAAGTGTCCTTTCACCAGTGGATCAGAGACGTCATGCTGAAAAATGTGCACACGTCTGCTACAAGCTAAGTTCTGAAAGCAAACAACAAAGCTGTAGCGTCCATTGACGAAAAGAGATTAGTTCACTTCTCCTGTCCCACGTAATCCGCTTCAAACTCCAAGCCGCGACTCCCATTTCCAAATCCGCATCGGCGCTCCGCGCTAACGCTCCTTTCTTCTCATCGTCGGCTCCTCAAGACTTACATCCATCCAGTCGCAGACCGTTCAACAGCACCGATCTCTCCGCTGAACAAAGCGAGGCTGTGAAAAATGCTGCCCATTCCAGGCGCAAGACACAAGCGCCCCGGCCGGGACTGTCCAGCAACGACAGTCAAATGGCGCCGACATTCCTCCCAGTCAAAACCAGTACTGGTATACCCATGCTGCCGAGAAGGCGCAACCACCAAGCACCGAGTCTCCTCCTTGATGAATTTTAATACTAAATGGGAATTCGGAATGTGCTTCAAGCAGATTTGCTAGCAGAAGTTAGGAAATGATTACAAGTAGGCATGTGCGGATATTAGATTCTCACAGTATGGTAACCATGAACAAAAATACCCCCCCCCCCCCCCCCAATAAAAGAGAGAAATATAAAAAAAAGATCATCAATGACATACCGATTGAGTGGGTATTGAAACCGTGACTTTTTAAAACAACGGCAACTCTTTAATCAGCCCATGACTATTTCAATGTTATTTTTTAGTGGAGTTATTTGGCTAATTATAATATAGCTTTGTTACATGAGTTAGCCATCCTGTGTCCAATCCATGTTCATATGGTTGCCCCTCTTGTGAATACCAGTTGTACCGATGATGGAACTGAAGCCCAACGCTGGCAGCGACAGAGCTTGGGTGTGGAACACACTAGCGGATTATGCCGATGAAGAACCCAAACCCGAGCTTCTGGCTATACGCTTTTTAAATGCAGAAAGTAAGTCATTCTTATTTGCAAAACTGTATCCGCTCTTGGTCCAAATCTTCCCCTAGACTTTGAGTAGCCACCTTCAGAAGTTAGTTTTGGTCAATGTAATATGATATGAGCAAACTTGCGCTGTGTGGAAATTTTGGTAAGCTCTATTCTCTCTCCAGATGCTCAGAAGTTCAAATTGAAGTTTGACGAATGCAAAGACGTCATCCGAAACAAATTAGAGGAGTCTGGTATGTAAGACACAACTATCCTTTCCTAATTTGTATCACCTGATGGAGTCTTTCTGGGACTAACAAATATTTTGGAGAATGCTATTCCTATTTTTTATATATATATAATTTATAAATATACATGTGTGTGTGTGTATATCAGTAGATCAGTATATACATACTTGTAGGATGTACAAATCACGCCCAAGATGGGTTTACTTTCCACTGACACACTCTTCTTCGCTGCTGACTCTGGCTCAGCACTTTTTCTGTCTGCTACATAAACATGCAGAGTGTAATACATGACTGGGTTGTGTCAAATCCTGTCTTACTTTGTTCTGCTACACCAACATGCCTTGTACTGTCCCCACTGTAAAATCTGCTAATGGTCTTCCCTGAGCAATGTTAGATGTCGATGCCGTATGTTGACTTCTTGATTCAATTTAATTGTTTTCACCACAGATGACGCTGACAGTGCAATCAAAGTGGTGGAGAAACTGGAGGAGCTCTCGGTAAAAGACAAGAAGGAAGGTGAAAAGGTGACTGAGAAGAAAGAAGAGTCGAAGCAGGTGAAGGCTGAGGAAAAGAATTGAGAGAGAAGAACTTTCCATACTGGTCTTCAATTGATCCGTTTTCCTCTTTTTTTTCTACAATAGACTCTAAAGGAACTCAATTTGGACACTTGACATTAGTTGTTTTTTTGTTGGTTTTGTTTTTTTCTCTCTTTTTTTAATGCTCCGTTTTGCCTCACAAGTCCTTAATACCACTTTCAGAAGCAAACAACCAAAATATTGAAAGTATGACGGTGAAGTCACCCTTCCTTTTACTTACCCCTTCTCTTCAAAACATCATTGGAAGAACACACTTTTCAATTCTTCTCATCAACACTTTAATGTTACTTGTGACAAACTGAAGAGGCTTGTGATTGAGATGATTCCCACATTGGGGTATTTAGTTTGTAGCTTATATTTGGGTTTTTTTTTTTTTTAATTATTATTTTTGTAGAAAGAGGACACTGTAGCCTGCTTGTTAGCAGCACACGGTCAGGGACCAGACCAGGCGTCATGGAAGAGCATTTTCTATTACATCCCATGATGCAGTTCAAATGGCTGTTGGCCTCTCCATGCTTCTGCTGTTCCCGGCATCAAGTAAATCATGTCAGTGGAGACGTGTAGGAGTAGTTTTTTTTTTTGTTGTTTTTTTGGTAGTTATTTTTGGGGTTGGGGGGCAGGTTCATTTTGACATCACATCTGTGTAGAGCCAATAAGCAGAGGGTCTGCGGTTTAGGACCATCCGATGCACTTAGACTAAATTTCATTTTGTCTCAAAACATTTGAACGTTAATAAGTCCAAAGTCAGCAGTTCATCAGAGTTTGCTCGAGCCCCACTCCAATTGAAGTTCCTCATCACCAGGAATTCTCTCTGTAACATTCCCTGCTTATTAGCATGTGAAATCTCTCCCCAGCCATCCTGCTCACATCCATTTCTTCTCACCAAACATTTCTGAACCTCAAAAATGCATCCAAGTGCCAGTGCATCTGTAAATACTTGTACATGGATGAAATGTTGCTTCTCATTTGCACTCAAAAAGATTGGATATGTTTCCTCCACCTTTGAATAAAACACTGTCAACCACTTTTGCATTCACTCCAGCATTCTTGTAACAAGTGGTCTTAGATTTTTCTGGTTGTTAATCGCATTATGATTTTTTTTTTCCGCACCATTTTTTGTTGGTATAGCTCGAAAAAGAATTAACACATTTTTAAAAGTATAATTATCTCAATTGACACTTTATTGACTGCTCAGGTTTCTTCTTCACAAAAATAGGAACATCCATAGCATTGTCTATATTTTAATACAATGAACTCAGTATTGAAATGTTTTGAAAAGTAAATCAGATCCAGGTTGGATTTAGGATCATTGCTGACTTCTGGTAACATTTTGGGACATTTAATCATGAAGTCCATTCTCTGAAATACAGCTGGACCAATGGCAGTATAAAGGAATGACACCAGCGCTGCATGTGTGCAGCTCAAATGTGTTTGTTTGTTACCACTCTGTAGATAATCCTTTTCCTTCCCTGTGACAATTTGATAAATTCAGATTTACAGTAAATTACATGCTGTGCTATGTGGCATCACTGTACCTGGTGTGGCCTTAGATCCCTTTACTTCAAGGCAACAATGGCTGAGTATTAACAAACCAAATATTTGTTAAATCTGTCATTAACCAAATTCAGTTAGCCCTAATCACAAAGCATCTAACAGCAGACCTTTGTGTTCAGTACGCTGCTGTACCAGACAGCTATTGCATGCGTACAGAACATTACTGGCCTAAATATGACAAAAATAAAATGGTAAGACACGGGCGATTGAATATGAAAGGAAATCTTGAGGAAGAGACCACGAGCACCTTACCAATCCAAGGTGGTCTGGGGCCGTGCAACAACTGAAGCGTTTCATCTTTTAATACACTTCATTATACTCTAAAACCTTTACTGCCGGTGCACTCAACTCACTCCAGGAGTTCTCTGATGATTTTTGAATGAACAAACATGAGGAAGAAGGTGCTTTTGTCAGATGAGACCAGATTTTAACTTTTGGGCTCAATACAAAACGTTACGTTTGACACAAAAGTAACACTACACATCAGGTCAGTTCCCTCAACAAGCCCTTCTGGCTGAATTGTATAATTTCTCACATTAAAAAACAAAACAAAATCTGTTGGGCATACAGTCTACAAAATCAAACCGACCATTTTTGAAATGTTGGGTCTTCAGTATTAAACTACATACTAAAAATAAATGGGTCATATGTTAACTACCAGCCTGTATCTCTTAACATCTTCCCATTCCTGTGACTCTATTGATAAGCAAACACTGAATCAGAAAACAAATATCACTCATTAAAATAATTAAGTTTGACGGTCAAATGTTGGGTTTTCAAACTTGTCAAGTAGGAGGTAACCTGATAGTCCAGAAGAAGCCTGCACCTTTTTGTGTCTATTGGAAGGCGAGTCGAGTACTTGTCTTTAAGTCAATGAGAGAGACATTACATCAATTAAAACCTCTGCTGGTTGCGTCCATTCGTAGAAAAAAAAAAGTAATCAATTGGAAGTGGACCGAAGGTGCAGGTGTTCTTTCGGGGGCCTGGCAGTTAGAAGCACCACGGCTTGTTGAATTCTTCTCCAAGAAGGCAGAGTGTCACACTTGGGAAAAGTATGATTCCTTCGCTGAAGGTGTTCATGTTTTGTTATGTTTAGGTTTTTCCCCCAGTGACATTTTTTTTCAGTCTCACTGATGGTGTACTGGTACACTCGACTGCCTTGTGTGTGGGCAGCGCGAGATCGGTTCCAACTCAGTGATTACGTGAATGGTTATCTCTCTATATGTGCCCCGTGACTGACGGGCAACCAGTTCAGGGTATAGTCTGCCTTCCGTCCGAAGTCAGCTGGGATAAGCTCCACCAGCTCCGCCCCCCCCCCCCCCCCCCGACCCTGTTCAGGGTAAGCTGTGTTGAAAATGGATGGACGGACATTTTGTTCGGGCTGAAGCGAAAATGTGTACGGTATAGGAAATTTGGTCCAGGCCATATAAGAATATGATCTTTTGGTTCAATGAAATGACCAATACATGGACCCCCACCACAAACACGGACGGGTCTCCCATTGATAATTGGACTCAACGCATCTTTTCGCCCAAGAAAACCACACAAGCAGACTGATCCTGTGATTGAAAAATAACAAAACTCGTTTTGTATTCTACAGTTCACCCAAAAAAAACAACAACCCTAAATGTGGTTCTTGTCAGTGAAGTCGGATTCGGCGTCCCTGCTCACACCGAAATCTCATAGGTGGTGCCTCCCACGCCTGTCACCTTTTTGACGTTACCGTGGCGATTGGGACTGGCTGTGACACCCTTGGCACTCGGGTGGCAATCCATCTGGCCATTAACTTTCATGGCCTCTCTGAATAGAAACAGAAAAGCAACAAATGGTGTTCAACTCACAGACACGGAGATTCTACACAAGTAAAAGGTTATTGTTCTATGGACGGCAAAGAAAAAGGGATGAAGGGTCAGAGCGGAGCAACATGCCTCAGTTGTCCAGATGGAACGGTAATACTGTGTTGGAAATGACTACTGATGTGAAATGAGTATGTAAAAGCATGCAGAAAGAAGGAGGAATGGAAAGTCACACAACTTTATTAATCTGACAGTGATAGAAGAAAACAAAACTTTTTCTAAGGCAAAAAAAAAAAATAGATCAATTCATGGAACACATATGAATTCAGATGGAACGTCAGGATAAATAAACAGTAGGACAAACGCTGTATTACTTAATGCTACATGCTAGAAAAGAGGTACAGATTAGTGCTCATTAAATCAATGGGAGCAGGGCTCAGGACCGGACAGTTGTGTAGTCCTCCAGGCCCCAGCACCCCAGACACACACACACACACACACAGGTCAGGGGCATGCATGCAGTACCACAGGGCTAGGATTCATACCTTGCCCTGCCCAGGCGAGGTGAGTCCATCCTCTCCTGGGCACTCATGTATGAGAGTTTCTGGTGGGAGTAGGAGGGCGATCGGGGCATGGCAGGGGAGCGAGGGTGGTGGGCAGGGGAGCGATAAAGGCCCTCTGGGCCCGAGACCCTTCCGTGGTTGTTGTTGCTGCTAATGTGATCTGTGTGTAAAGAGCCAGATGAAGTCCTGGGTGCTCGGCCCAGAGTGGAGCCAGTCTGGCACAGTACAGGGGTTCTCTGGCCGTAGCTGGGCCCAACCCCCATCAGATTGTCCCTGGAGCCTCCATAAACCGGAGGTGTTGGGCCTCTGGACCCGGCACAGTGAGGCTCATCTGGATAGCAGGGGTTGGGCGGAAGGCCATATCCCCCCGAGCCTTCAAACACACCCGAGTCCTGGGCATAGATATGTGTCTGGGAATGCCCGTGTAGCATGTGTCGCTTCTCTCTCGCCTCCATTTCCTTCCGCTCTTGGATGGAGGCCATGATTGTCTGGGAGAGGTTGTCGTAGCGCACTGGGGAGGAGTCCCTGTCCCGTAGGTGAGGTGATTGACGGCCCACCCCCCTCGATGACATAACTGGACTGTAGGTGGCGGCAACCTGTTGTCTCTGCATCTCAGGCTCCCGCATGTGGCACATTTTGGTGGGCAGGTAGGGCGAGTGGAACCCCACTGGAGGCATACCACGGTGGGCCAAGCACTCGCTGGCAGCGGGCGGGGTGCTACTGGGGTTCAGCAGGCTGTCATAGGATAAGCTTCCGTTACGGTTGGAGAGCGTGTTGGGAGAAAAGATGTTCTTGTACGGGGTAGAGTTGACCGTCTTGGGCTGCAGACCTACAAGATGACCTTTCTCTGATCGTTGCTGAGCCTGCTTCAGGCTAAGAGTCCGAGAGTTGACCGGGTCAGAGTCCAGCTGGAAAGGCGAGGACTTGAAAGTGCGGTGAAGGGGGGCGTTAGTGTATTCGGGCAGATCTAAGTTTGGCTCGGATCGATAGTCGTGGCCACGAACACCCTCTTCCAAGATGGCTTGGGAATTTTGGTCATCGGGCATGACAATCTGACAAGAAAACAGAAGACATGATTGGTCTTAAATGGCAGTTTTCTGCCGTTTCTAGGATAAAAAAAAAACAAAAAACAAAAGAATAAATGCTTCATTTTACCTTGTCCCCGGCCGTATGATAGTGGACCTTCGGCATGGTGCCAAAGGATGGTCTGAATTTGTACATAGCCGGAGTGGAGGGGTGGGTCTTACCAGACAGAGAGCTTTCTGCGGTACAATCAAGACAGAGAAAATCAAATACCGTAGAGGTGGGAATTAACAAGAAGCTATCAGCCGTTTCAACACTGATAGACAACCGAATTCTACTCAGTTATGTACAGTATACAATTATCATTACATTATTATATATATTTTTTAAACTAATTCCTAAAAACACGAACACGTGTGCTCTGTTCGTCGTTGGTATGGGTTTGAACAAGTGATGGGGGGGGGCCTTTGCTGCAGTACATGAAACTACCAGCTGGTTGCAATATTGCTCCTTGGGCAGGGCAAACTGTTCCCTCCCTGACATAATGCACCAAGACAGGGTCTCTGGAGAGAAAGAACCCAATGTGTGTGTGTGTGTGTGTGTGTGTGTGCGTGCGTGTGTGTGTGTGTGCAAGCGAGTTAACAGGAGATTAATGACATTGATATTTCACAGGATTTCAAAGTAACAGATGACATCCGCACCGGGATGCATTCATACATAACGGAATGACCACACAGAGGGAAGAAGGATGTGTTTTACAATTAGCAGATACTTCATGAGGTGCACCTGCAATACAAGAAGCTGCTTGAAGTCGGTCTTTACGAAGACTTGCGTTTGTAGTCGTGTGAAATTGCACTGCAGCAGACGGTTGTTCCTAATCTTTTGGTTTCGTTATACTGTACATCCTTCAGCTCTCGGTGGTGTAATGATAGCTGGCCCATTTAAGTCCGAATAGTAAACGGATGGAGGAATGAGATGTGTGATTTTTGTGGTTCTTACCCTCACTGGAGGTCAGATGATTTTTCAGCTGGTTGTACCTGTCGGCTTTCGGGGGTAATGGCGGCTGTGTTTCTTTTTCATCCAGGCCATCAAGGCTGTTTTTGGACTACGGGGATGAGAGCAGAGCGTCAAGAACGTCCTAAACAGGTGGCTGAACAGCAGGTGCGATGGGGATCCGTGTGCGTAGGTGCGGCGACTTAGGTTCGGTTAGGCGGATATTTGAGTGATCCCAAAGGAAAGTCTGGTATCCGATTGACGCAATCGCAGTTACAAGCTGCAGCAATTAAACCAACCGCTACGATGCACAGTCACAGGTCACAGTCCGTTAAGCAGTATGTGAGAGTAATTTAAAAAAATACAAAGCAAATCAATAATGTGCATTCTGTGAAACACACTTGTATGTCCTTAAAAACGTCATAGTATGTACACTTTACTTTTTAATTGTTTGTATGCAAATAGGTCTGCGGCATGCTTGCCTACCCATTGTGTGAAATGAAGCAATCAAGTACATCTTATTTGGGCTGCGCAATTCCGAAAATATGCCTGTAGGCAACCCGAAATTTTGCCCAACTCGTTGTTGAAAGCGCAAATCAGCGCATGATCATGATTCTTTTCTGATAAGCAGTACGTATTTCATCGTTCGTCAAAACTGATGATGCGGTGGGGGGTGAAGGGGGCATTTGCGTTTGCCGATGTCTGCTGCATGCGCCGCATGCACAGATGCGCAACGCTAATTGACGTGGAATGTTTCGGCTCCGTGATGAAGTGATGCCTCCGCAAGTGGAAATAAAATGGATCTTCAAACGGGGTAGGGTCGGGTAAGCTAGGTGCAACCCATAGCTCCGCCCCCTGCTGTCATGTTAAGGAAAGCCCTACTCTGCAATGGGCCTGGAGTACAGTGGACGGCAAAAGCAGCGGCTCCTTTGCAATCAGTGGGAAAAAAAAACAAATTAAAATAAAATACAAGAAGTGGGTGTTAAATGTGCCGTTATCGTTTGTGTACTTTGACCCAAGAATGTCAGAGACATAAAACACTTCAACCACCTTTACACTAAATTAATCTTTGTCAAGGAATAATTTGGGGGGCATCAATAACCTGATTCTATCTTCTTCTATCTCAGATGCCCCCAATGAGATAATCAAACAGGTGACAATTAATGGCAGCAGCAAAGTAATGCAAAGCATAGACAGGAGTGGGTATCAGAGAGGCGCGAGTACAAAAACAAAAACTGTAGATTGAGTTCCGAAAACCTCACCTTGGAGCTGATAATGGTGCCGTGGATGCCGTTGTCATTGACTTTAATGGTGATTTGCCTGTCTGAGAGGTCCGGTCTGATAAACGGAGGTTGAATTTTGATGTGGGGCTTTTTTCGGGGGTCAAATATGTACCTGCATGGGATGAGATAACAGGCATGATCACCGTGATCTGAACCACCGAGATTTGAATTGTTGCTACAAAAAGGAAGGAGAGAAACAATACATGTACTATTGTAAATATCAGAGCCTATCCCAGCTGGACTGGTCGGCAATCACAAGTCACATATACACTTGCATTCTGGATGTACCCGAACCAATGCTGTCGTCGGCAATACAAAGCGACACACACAAGCCCGAGTACTTGGAGCATCTTACCTTGGCCCCAGAGGACTACATAAGACATATTCCACGTTGCCACAGCAACCTTTAGTGAAGGGATTTACTCCTCCACGAAACTTGCCCGTTACCTGAGGAACACATAACCTTGTTCAGAGTTTACACACACACACGCACACACATTCACAGAGAGAGAGAGAGAGAGAGAGAGAGAGAAAAGTGTTTGTATGTGTGTGTGTGTGTGTGTGTGCATTTAAGATTGTACGTATGCGATTGATCAAAGTCAGATAAAAGTCGGAATATTCGTAGCCACTTTATGATACTGTATCAAGTAACCGGTACCACTAGTCGTTTTGATCTCCAATTTCTATTAAACGAATAACAGATCATTTTAAAGACAGAGATTTTGTTTAGTTCTGACAAAAAGGCAGAGCAGTCAGTCACTCTTCAAAAGAGAATTGAAATCCAAAACAAAACACGAAAAATAACAACTCTCTTGAGTTTGAGTCATAGTTCAAACTAAAGTGAGAAATAATACAGGTTTCAACTGTTAACCGTTGAGCATGACACAAAAAAACAAGTTGTCAACTGTACAATACACGCAAGGTCGTTCTTAATATTATTCATCGATCGCGTCTGCTCACTTGTTCATTTGTGGTTCGACCTCGCGCCACAAGCACCATGTGGAAAACCGTGAGACCCACGACGGGAATAAAGAAAAGACCTGCGATACACATCACCACCAATCTGGGCATTTGGACAGTTAAGGCCAATTAAAAACCGCAGCTCAAGAAACATTTACAACACAAGATGTTGACAAGTGATCAAAAAAATGGGAAAAGGATCGTTTAAAAAAAAAAAAAAAGGATACGTGATGGTGGTGTGCAGAGCTCCCAGCTTCT
The DNA here is from genome assembly GCF_054856545.1 of Hippocampus guttulatus. Lineage (NCBI taxonomy): Eukaryota > Metazoa > Chordata > Actinopteri > Syngnathiformes > Syngnathidae > Hippocampus > Hippocampus guttulatus. Next base: position 4,888,661 of record NC_141265.1, read on the forward strand.
CCCGGTGGTGGAGCACAAAAATGAGGCCAAAGGTGAAAACTCCCAGCATGTGAACGCTCAAAGAGAGCAGGAAGAGGAAGAAGTAGCGATAGTTTCTTCGTCCAATGCAGTTGTTGACCCAAGGACAGTGATGGTCAAAGTCCTGGGAATGAGAATGAGAATTGTATTTATTTATGTATATATGTATGTATTTATTTATTTACTTTTATCGTAATGCAAACACTCAATCCACCATCCACGGATTTACGTGGATGGTGGATTGACTTTACGACAAACACTTACGACAAACACTTAACACACATCCGTATATGTTAAGATAATTACCAAAAATGTGCACCTGCGCCATGTTTAATACGCATTCTGTATACAGTCAATGAATAATGATCAAAACAATAAGTCAAGTCAAGTCACGGCGCGGTGGTTGGAAATCACTCAATTCTCCAAGCATACTCTAAATGAGAGTCTTGCTGCGTGTAAATACGCATTCGCGTTCTCACACGCATGCATCGCGACACACCCACCTCCACGCAATTGTCACAGACACTGCAGTGGGAGCAGCGAGGCGGCCTGTAGAAGTGACAGGTGGCGCACCACTTCATCCGAACCTGAATGCCCTTGATCTCCACATTCTTGTAGAGAGGCGCTCGGAAGTCGTCGTCTTTGTCTTCATCCTCGTCCGCTGTGGCGCACAAGAACACGCCGTCAGGCAAGGACTGTTTGTGCTCATTGTATTTTTTTTTTTTTTTTTGCCGGTCGGGCAAAAAAAAACAAAACAAAAAAAAAACCCAAAGCGGTCATTATGATCACAGCTGAACAGAAAGTTAACCTCTTCGTGTTGGCCATGTGCTTCTTACGTGGGCAAAAAGCTCCCCAAAATGGGAGGAGCACAGTAAAGAAAGTAAAACACAAGCAAAATGAAATCATCTTTGACCTCAGAGAGGTTAGCTGTCACACAAAGAATTATTCAAACAACAGAAATCAGACTTAATATGATGTGTACTCTGCGTAGATATTGTACTTGACATAAAGTGCATCAAGAACAAAAAAACAAAACAAAAAACCCCCATCCAATTTTTATTTTTTGTAATTACGAGCAAAAGTGATGGCTGACCTTCACCTCAAGAGTGACACACTCGGGTAATAATGTTTCAGCTTCATTTACCAACATAGGTCACCTCTCAGGATGCACACGTTATCCATTTTAAATGGTGAAATGCTACTTGTAGACAACCGAGTAAGAACTATTACTAACATTTCAAAAAAACAAAAGGAAAAAAAATCCTCCCTTCTAACTCCGCATTGCATTTTATAGTCATGAAAATATCAACATGGCACAACTGGAAGGTTTTATTCCCCTGCATAGAGTTTGTGTGTGTGTGTGTGTGTGTGTGTGTGTGTGTGTGCGTGTGTGTGTGGGAGCATGTGATAAAATGAAGTGCTGCTGCTTTGCTCAATGGCTCCAGCGCAGGATGAAAGGTCGCTTGTGAAAAATAAAAGCGTGCAGTGTCCAAAAAGCCGATGCTGTAAACTCATTACAAGTATTTGCCATCTATCTGCTCTAAAGCATTACGTCGTTCTGGGAGCTTGAAGAAAGTACGTGCCATCGAAAAACGTGAATCCAACAATCCCCTCAGTCATTGTGTCAAACGTAACAGTGCTAGCAAATCTCTTTCAAAAGAGCAAATGACAAAAAATGACTCATGTTGATAAAATGAAAAATGTAACCTCAGCGTTGTCTTTTCAACTTGAGAAAGCTAATTTTCAGTGATTCTCTTCGCAAACATTGTTTTGGGGTTCGTCTTGGACGTCACACACGAGCGCAGCCGTCTAACATCGAACAACGTTTTGAAATGACTTCATACTTACAGGACGTGCGGTTCATAAAATTGTGCAGGCAATCATTGCTCACGCTCACCTCTGCCAAAGAAGGTCAATGTGCACCACACAGCCTTTAGATAATGACTGCGATACAGTAAGGGGCAATTTTTCCTCTCGGAAGATGTTTATGATTCACAAGCACATGACAAACACCCCCACAGGGGAGAGTTGAACCACCACTCTTTGAACCTGGATTAAGTTAGTCTGTTTCGGGAGGCATTGAAATTCCATGGCATGCAGTCCAAACACCATCGCCGAATCTTAGTGAAGTAATTTCTCAAGAATTTATGAAACTAAAAAAACAACCGAGACACCTCCTGTTGCTTGTTGTACGACACTAGTATGCTATAGAGCCGTGTTTTTGTAGAAGCAAATAAGGCACGGCGATACAAATCTTGCTCGAAAATAGTGACTTGAATGTAGAAATTGGACTTTTTCTCCAATTTCCGATCAAAATGTAAGGAACCGATGCAGGGAGCGAGCCGCACACAAACCTCTGGGGTAGACGCCGGGGTCCATGAAGGTCGCCATGCTGAAGTTGGCCAAGACGAAGAGGAAGACGAGGCCATTGTAGAGAGGCACGAGAGGGGAGATCACCTTGGCCAACCAGGGGCACCTGAAGTTAACAAATGGAAACAACATTCAGTTTCTTGTTTTGTATTCCGTCATGTTTACCTTCGTATGAGTCGACAAGCGGCCGGCAATCACAGTCAAATGCACTTTAGCTGAGCCCTTGGTCTTGTTTTGAAAAGATCAATAACCATCATAGGTAACATGATTCCAGGGCGTGAAGCAGAACAGGATAAAGTGGTTAGAGTTCAGGAAAAAAACAAAAACAAACCCAAAGAAAATGCAAAACAGCAGTGACCAGAAATACAGGAATGCCTTTGAATTGGACAAGATCGATGTCGAGAGGATGACCCTAAATAAACTCTGTCTGTTCAAGCTACTATTAAAACGATTTGGTGTACACTAAGGGTGTCAAACTCATATTTGTCGCGGGCCACATTATAATTACCGATTCCCTTGGAGGGCCGTTATGACTGTAAAACCATATGAAGAAGTCAAGAATCATGGTTTATTTAACTATAGTTTAAACTCTCTAAACTCTCTTATATATTACATACGAGAATTTAAAATTGTGGTACAGTTTTTAGCAAGCATCATAGAAGCCGAAATGTTTGATTTGCTTTTGCGGGCCACAACAAATGATGTGGCGGGCCAGATCTGGCCCCCGGGCCTTGAGTTTGAAACCTGCGGTGTACACTCTTGCTTCCTAACGCTGAATCGACACTGCGACAGGGCAAACTAGAGGCGACTTTGACACTAGTTGGTGAATCTTCATATCCTTTTTAACATTTCCATGACATCGGTTCCAACAGTCGTTCATTCAGATCGGTTCATGCGGCTCTTGAATGGCTCCGCTGCCTTCCCACCACACGGAGCCTGGCTCGAGCCATCAATTCTTCAGTTTCCCCATTTCGATTTGCATGGACAGTGACTTTTTCCTCAGTCACTGCTGAAAAATGTTCACCTGCTGAAAATCTCAGCAAGAGTTCAGCACAATCCCCTCAACTCAAAGGTCAAAACTCACCCATCGGTCACTCAAGCAATTCTGTTCGTCCGAGTTCCCTCAAGATCGAAATATGTCGCAATTAAGAATGAAAGACAATCCTGTGAAGGAAGAATCACAGTTGCTTCATGTGTCTTGACATGGTGACAGATGGTTTCAACTCGATTGCGTTTTCAGGTCGACTCTCGGGTGCTGCGCGATACTGTACAGTATCTGCATTGCGTTGGCCCGATTTCTGTTTGACTGAATGTGGTCCTACATACAGCACGAGCTCGTTTCGTTTTTCGTTCCACTCTCTAGCACAACAATATCATTTATTTATTCATTTGTTTGTTTGTTTATTTTATCTCACCTTTATTTATCCAGACAGACTTAGCGTAAAGTATTCTTCGGATACAACGGCAGTGACTTACTGTATAGCGCGGAACATGACTTTTGCAACCTCATCTCAAACTACGGTTCCAAAGTCTCACCATTTCTATCGTGCAATGTTTCAGCAACAAATGAGCAAGGTAGAAAAGCACATTTTCTGGCTGCCAATAATTATGTATTTGCGTTTACAGTCAAGCGAGCAGAGATAAGTGCCAGAATCTATTTTAAATTCAGCGCACAGACAGCGTGGGAAGAAATGCCGACTGAGAGAATGTTTGATGAAGATAATAGTTATCGTTTCGTCGGGTTGCGGGTATTAAGTAACCATTGAGTATTGACAGAACAATTATTGAAGGAAAAAAAAAAGTGTAACCACTGAAGTTAAAGTCAGGTCACAGACCGTTACTTTTTCTTAACTCTAAGTTTGTTTGTAGCTGTACAGAGTGGACGCAAAGCATGAATTCCCTGTGGTAATTAAAATCCTTACAAAAAGAAGATGAAGGGGTAACAGAGCGGGTAAGGTCAGCACTGAAATCACCTCAACGGGGCCTACATGTTGATGTAAAAGAAAAAAAGCATATAGACATCCATGCAAAGGAATATACAGTATAAGGAGCTTAGAAAACCCATGGCTCATTCTGGGTTTTTTTTTTTAAGAAGGGAAGAGGAATGGCAGGGAACAAGGAGGATTAAAAGAGAATAATGAGCATCTTCGTCTTCGTGCTGGCAGAGTGATACACTGCCTCAACGTGAACCACAGTCAGATTGATGTGAGCCAGCAACTTGGGTTTGAATGTAATTCGCCCTTTGGTTTGAAAAGGAAAGACATTCTTGAATGGATGTGAACGTTTAAGACAGAATGCAGCGATGGGGTTAGAAGAATCTTCAGGAAAAAAAAAAATCAATCAAGCAATGTTCTTATTCCACAGCTGTGCGAAACCTGAAGAATGAGGAAACACAGCAATGTATTACCGGGGCAAATCAATTATGGCGTACCGGTAATATACCCTTGACTACGCATATGTATTCAGCTCATATATGACAAGAAAAAACAAACAAAAACCAAAAAAACACAAGGTCTACATTTCTGTCAACTCAAGGCTTTCGACAGAACAATTGAGACAAGAAAGTTGAGAAGGTCATTTTGCGGGTGCAAGGTTTACGATGATTTCATCTAATTTCACCTGACTCCTGATCTGTTTTTGTTTTTTATAATTGCAGTAGAGGTTCCTCTAGAATGAAATTTCCCTTTGTTTTACCATTTTACATTCACGCTTCAATCAACCTCATTTCAACAAAAAGAAAAAAAAGCCTCTTCTGAAGAAAAATTTTTTTTTTTCGTGTTTTGGACCAGTTGTCGAAGACAAGGAGAGATTTACAATAATCCACGTTGACAAGAACGGAGGTTTTGTGACTGGAGGCTGGATGGAGAAATTTGATGTTGCGTAAATGGAAGTATGCAAACCTTGTAATGTTTTTGACATGTGTTTTGACTCTTGAGGGGAGAGAGGGACAATGAGCATGTGAAAAACTGTTACAATTTGCCAAGGTGGATTTGGAACTGATGAGCATGATCTCACTTGAAACCAATATTTGATATCAGCAATGCATGGTAATCAGCAAGTATAAATATACACCCCCCCCCCCCCCCCCCCCACTCCTCCACCCACAACGGGCATTCTAACTCCGGTGTGGCCCGCAATGAAAACAGGTTTGACACGCCTGCATCAAGCGGTCCTAGGATTGCGTTGACAATAATAATAATAATAATGCATTTTATTTAAAAGCGCCTTTCATGCCACCCAAGGACACTGTACAGACAATAAGAAAATACAATGTAAAAATTAGTAAACGAGATATTATATAAAAACAGGACATAAAATCATAAAATCATAAAAACATAGGAAATGGAAGAGCTATGTGTTGTAGGCAATCCTGAACAGGTGTGTTTTTAGACGGGACTTGAAAGTGGAAAGAGGTGTGCAGTTTTGGAGGTTCGGAGGTAGGTTGTTCCAGAGCTTTGGAGCAGCGTGACTGAAGGCTCTGGCTCCCATGGTGCTCAGTCGGGCAGGGGGCACTGACAGGCGGAGGGAGGACGAGGATCTGAGGGAGCGAGAGGGGATATGCACCTGGAGAAGGTCGGATAGGTAAGGAGGGGCCAGGTTGTGGATGGCCATATATGTATATAGAAGCAGTTTGTAATTGATGCGATGTTGAACAGGGAGCCAGTGGAGCTGTTGGAGAACGGGGGTGATGTGCTGCTGGGAAGATGCTTTTGTGATGATGCGAGCAGAGGCGTTTTGAACCAGCTGGATCTTATGAAGGGACTTTTGAGGTAGGCCGTTGCAATGGAGAAAAGAATGCGTTGTAACGATTCCTGAATCTGATAAGCTTGTCATGTCAATTAAATTGTCACTGTATATGGCTGCCGTTGTGCCGAAACGTGGTAAATTTTATTTCTTTTTTCACAAATCCATTCTGTTGGTCAGTCCACGCATGTTGGCATTGTTTATTTATTTATTTTTGAATGAATTGATGAGCAATTGAAAGTGTTTAAAAACGGCTGCTCTCTTTGACGATGAAATGTGAATGGTTGAACAAATGCGACGTTTTGGGAGTTTCCTGAAAACAGATCATTTCGGATGGACAAGAATTTCAACCGACACCAGCAATATGTATTTGCGGATGGTATGGTGCGTTATACGGATGTTCAAGCCAGTAGACTGGGGTAAGCCGCATTTCAAACACATGCATGTTCGATTAATAAAGTACTCAAATGTGTCCTTAGGTATGACTGCGATTGTGAATGGTTGTTTTTGTGTCCTGCCATTGGCTGGCAACTATGGCAGGGTGTACTAGGCTCCAGACATCCACCAACGGATGGATGGCTGAATTAATGCGCAACACTTTCAACAGTAACATTCGCACCGATGCCGGACAACACGACATTATTGCCACATGACGTGTCCAGGAAATTTCTCGAAGCCTTTTGAAGCCACTATTTTGTGACACGCTCAATAAATCCCGTGTGTTGTGAAATTTGTGATTCGAGAGTAGCTGGAAGTGATGTCATTGACCATCTGGCTTTCGTTACTCGGGAACAAAACATTATGCAAAGTCCCCGATGTCCTCGTGTGAAGTTTGCGCTATGGGTGTCGACGGGACATTTTTTAAACATTTGCTCATAAACGCAAGTCGTCCCCTTGGAAGGATCGATGTGCGTTTGCTTGTAAATGCTTGCGTCAAGGCATCTTAACATCAATATTCCGTGTTTTTGTAGCGTGCGAAACGTATCTGGTCATCGTCCGATTCAATCAGTCCGAATAGAGTTGAGTGTGTTGACGTGTAGTATAATATTCCCAGAGGGAGAAGACACATGTGCTGCCCGATTTTATTGCTGCCAAACTCAGACCAGAGCAGATGCATGGGTCAACCGGAATAAATCAGGCTTACAGACCAAAGCCTCGTGGCTTTACTCGAGGTGTACAGTCACTATGTTCGGGTGTATGGACCAGAGTAGTGAGGGACGCAAACATTGCCCAAGTGCAGCTGGTGCCGGAATGCGTGTGTAAATGTAAAGCCCTCCCAGCCAGAAATACGTAACAGTGTGAAACCCAAGATGGGTATTACATTTGAGAGGGGATGAGAAGCCGGATTGCGACTAGCTGCACAAACGGCGCTTAGACAAGGCCTCTCAGGGAAGTAAATCCGACAGAAGTCGCCTTGTGTCACATTCCTAAACGCTCCTTCTGCAGAGGGCTGCAACCTGCACGTGTGGTCACTGCCAAATACTCACCCAGGGGAAGCACCAATGCAACGGCGTTCTCTTGCACGCAAACACCCGTGTGCGGTATACTGAATGCTGTCGGAACAAATATAAAGGGGCAGTTGGCAACATGAAAAGACGAACTACTGTTGTTATCAGCCTACTTGTGACGACCGCAGCAAACCTTTACAGTATGTTTAGACACTGAAAAATCATTACAAGGAAAATGTTTGCCGTTTTTCTAATGTTTGACATACTGAACAAACAGGAACCATTTAATTCGTGTCAAACAACTGTCTATCCATCCATCCATCATCTACCGCTTATCCGGGGCCGGGTCGCGGGGGCAACAGCTTTAGCAGGGAAGCCCAGACTTCCCTCTCCCTAGCTACTTCTTCCAGCTCTCCCCGGGGGATCCCGAGACGTTCCTAGGCCAGCTGGGTGACATAGTCTCTCCAGCGTGTCCTGGGTCTTCCTCTGGGTCTCCTCCCGGTGGGACATGCCCGGAACACCTCACCAGGGAGGCGCTCAGGAGGCATCCGAATCAGATGCCCAAGCCACCTCATCTGGCTCCTCTCGATATGGAGGAGAAGCGGCTCGACTCCGAGCCCCTCCCGGATGACCGAGCTTCTCACCTTATCTCTAAGGGAGAGCCCGGACACCCTGCGGAGAAAACTCATTTCGGCCGCTTGTAACCGGGATCTCGTTCTTTCGGTCACGACCCATAGCTCGTGACCATAGATGAGGGTTGGAACGTAGATCGACCGGTAAATTGAGAGCTTTGCCCTTTGGCTCAGCTCCTTCTTCACCACGACAGACCGATACAACGTCCGCAGTCAAACAACTGGCAGCCGTGTAATACGTGTGCAAGGTCAGTACCGTCACTTCATAAAGAAACACTACTTTTGATGCTTTTTTTCCCCCTTTTTTTGTCCAGCGTTACGACAGCAACCATACTTCATAGTATTTGTGATCATGGCAATGTGCAAAGATTGCAAACGATGTTCAAAAAAAAAAAAAGATAGCAACTCCTTTGACCGTAAAATGTGTTTTCGTTTCGACTTTTATTGTGAAAGACATCAAGCTCAGAACCTATACACTTGTAACGCTTTATTTCAATGAATTTGACACTAGATGCATGGAAGGATTTAAATGTGACAAGCACCACTAAACCTGCATCCAATGGCGAGGGCAAAACTAGTTTCTGGAAAGCCGAGTGAAACAAGTTTCACTCTTAATGTTTAATTTACGACTGGGTGCACATGTCTCATTTAATCTCACTGACTACCTTTATCACCAAAAGTCATGGTATCGAATCTTTACCAAGACTTGACAGGTAGGAACCCCCGAGTCTGGAGTAGAGAGCACGTGAGCAATGGAGCTGAAACTCAAACAAATATCAACATCTCTCTGACTCAGGTCGTTGACCTCATTGCAAGAAGCCGAAATGAACACTGAGCATTCACCATGTAGTCCATCCAGTCCTCATCAACTCAATGCAAGACTGTTTTGGTGCTTGAGTTGCTGCTCGTGCCATCTGCACGCGGTTCAATCCCAACCAGTGAGGTCAGTCCGGTTGTCTTCGCACCTCCCACGGGAAACTGAGATTGCATTTGAACTGGACAAACATGTGCAAGCACACACACACAAACACACACACACACACACAAACACACACACACACACACACACACACACACACACACACACACACACACACACACACACACACACACACACACACACACACAACTCTCCGGAGAACAGAGCAATCCTCTCAACCCGCATCTGACACCATGTGGGATGCTGTCGGGTTTTAATAAGGCCGAACATGTTGTGTGTAAAAGCGGACGATCACTAATGTGACTTGCGGTAAAATACGAACAGGACAAAGAGGAGCTGTCTCTCAACAAGCTTGTCATGTAAAGCAGCCATGCTTGTTCTTCCTTGGCACACGAATATGAGATTAGACTGGATTCTAAATGACACTGTGCTACTTGGTGGGCATTGCTGCCACTTCCTAATGAATCAGCTGCTTGCCTTCCATTCAGAGTGGTCAACCCCCCCCCCCCCCCCAAAAAAAAGATGCAAAGCAATCCTTTTAATTATACATCTCCTTTTTTTGCCACTGCTATCAATGTGATATATTTGGACATTTTTGCTGCTGCGTGGATAATCAGCTGAATGAACAATTCATCAATCGGTTTAAAGCACACAGCCAAATCCTGTGTGGGGCAGGTTGCCCCCCACCCCCGCCCCCCATTCAACCAAAAAGCTGCCCGTGCTCGAATTGGTTGGTAGAAGACATTACACCCCACTATGATGCAGTGTGACTCATCCTCCCCGAGAGAGGTTGCGTCTCAGAGCAGGACATCACCCAGACCAGGTCCCCGAGGGCAGGCGAGACAGAATGACTGAAGCCAGCACAGTGGAGAATCTCTGCCAAGCACATCTTAGCATTGCTGTACAATCGTAAATCCACAAACTCCTTCTCTGCAATTTAAAGTGAAACTGACACTTTGAGCTGGTGCACACCGTATCAACTTCTACACCAACCCCGAAATAGAACACACAACTAGTGAGACGAGAGCTCCTAAAATGCCAGTCAACATGCATACAGCTAAATGTGTCGCATTGACTCTTTCTTTGAGATGCAACAATGCTTTGACTTCAATTCCATGCTCGGCTGCAGTGACCAACACCTCGTCCATCTGACTGATTTATAGTGATCAAACTAAGCCCAGTGACTTGTGGGCTTGCTCAAAAGAAAATAGGATTTGATATTCAGAATTGCAGTCTAAAATGCGCAACCCTGAGCAATCATATAGGATGCCATAAGGCTCAGAGCATGGGCTGAAAAGATGAAAAGATTGAGGCCACTGTTAGATTGAATATAGATTTAGGACGAACGACCGCGGTGACCTGGGCTACTTCAGCGGTTCAATGAAAAAGGTATTTAAGACTTATTTCACTACTGCACAAAACTGAAATCCAAATGGATGTTACTTATTGAGATGACTCTGTAGCTGTGTCAAGTCTGACAAATGTCATCTGTGCTGTCATCTGTTCAGTGTAACGTGATCCTTTTAATGTGGATAGCCTACAATAGTATTGATTGGAAAACAACAAGTATCAATTTTAAGACCATCGGAACAAACAAGGAACGCCGCCCTCTCTAAGTGAACCCGAACAAACAACCACCAAGAAACAAAGACTCCCATTTTGAGTCATTAAACTTTACAGGAGCATTTTTATGATTGACTCTTCCAGAACCAGCAAAAGGTTTTTCTAATACTAATTCATTGGAGTATGAAGAAGAAGTGAAAGATAATGGTTAATAACTTTTAATGTTCGCTACCCTGCTTGTCTCCAAATTGCTTGCAAACTTTATTTTGATTGAAGTGTGCTATCGATCCATCCAATAAATTCCCAGACAAAGCGCAGCCCTTTGGCATGCGATCTGAAATCCAGACTCATGGATTGCCAATCTGGTTTTAGTCTTCACAAGTGATTACTGTTCCTGTCAAAATGCGGTGATTTATTACATTGCAACAACTTTAAAGCCACTAAATATGAAAACCCAGTAATGACATTTTTAGAGGATTAAACCAGAGAATTTTTATTAATTTAGAAAATCTTGAGCCTCTCTGCTTGGAAATTATTGAATTGCACGGATTTAACATGTATTAACCTCATCTCCCGTGACTGCGCTCCGCCCTTGTGTCAGCCGAACGACAAATTTGCAGAAAGATAAAATGTCCTTCCCTTGGAGCTCAAAACCACTCCTATTCCCGTCGAGCGTTCCTTTCCTCACTTGTTCCCCTTAATCCATCTTGATTCCTGAAGTGGAGGCAGGTGCTTTCACTTCCCCGAAACCCGTCCTTCCCACCTCCTCCAAACACTTCAGCCTCCTCCCCATAACTCATTAGTGGCCCCGTTCACATCTTCAGGGTTATTAATTGCATATTCTCAAACAGTCCCCCCCCCCCCTTCATGGAAGGGTGATGATGTCGCTCATCTGATGGGAAGCTTGCCTCTCACATAAGCACACAGACGCACCGCAATAAGCATATGCAAATATATGTATGCACTGACGCACATGAGCAAAACTCAGTATCGCGGATCTTGTGCACGTGCATTTACAGAGCTGCAGAGAAGAAAAGGAGGGCGTGGATGGAGTCTCATAGGAGATTGGAGTACAGCATTTTAGCAATGATGCCTTAGTTCTCCTCTATTAGACAAGCCACAGTGAAATATATGACTGGATCTTTTGCAAGCTTGCCAAAGCCACAGTAAAAAAATAAAAATAAAATAAATGCAGTCCTCTTCGTCTTCAATCATGACCCGGCAGTATGAGGTTCAGCATCCTACAAGCTTGCAGAGGAAACAAAGAGACCCATTGATGTCGTGAGCGGCAACAAGACAAAACAATGATTCTTTCAAGCCACAGAGGCGGGCGGCACTGGGCAGGGTCGCCCCAGTGTTCTATGGGAACGTAGAAACAAAGAGGAGTCCGGACTGAGAGTTGGGGGGTGCGGTCAATAAATTTGCTTGACCTGCTGTCAATGGAGGCTCTGTAACGCCAGCAGACAGCAGATTACAGCACTGGATAGCATGAGTGCACACACATGAGTGGGAGCATTCACGGCAACATTGTTGACTTAAGCGATATTGCGGCAAGTGTTAGCATTTGAAAAAGGGGGACTGGCCACCAGTGTGTACTTTCACAACTTCAGCCAATTCACACACCACGGCTGATCATTCAGACGATTTAAGCCTGTCGCCAGGGGATGCAAAAAAAATGTAGGTATGGTAAGTAAATCTATCGATTGCTGACGCTAACCCCCCACTGGAGCAACGTGTTCAGGATAGCCCCAAACACCCAGAAAAAGCAGCCATTTTCTCTGAAAGGCTGTAGACTGACTAGCGAGCCCCTCCTCCAGGCCTGGCTCCACATTTGGGTGCGAGTCCGAGCTCTAACTGTCCTTGGTCTCGTTTTTTGAAAAATAGATTTTCCCCCAAAATGCAACTTTTAGTCCCGTGTGATTTATGTTGTTTTTTTTAATATTCTTGAAGCATTTTTTGACTGATGTGACATACTCCAGAGCAACTTAAATTGATTTTATGTCGAGGGTTCATGGAGAAAAGTGATTGTCTATCGATTGGTGTGTTTGCCAGTCCATTTTTGCGTCTAGCAAAGCAATGTATCGACATTTGCCTGCCACAGTTAACAAATAAGAAATACCGGCATTTTTGTTTTGATGGTGCTAATACCCTTCCTGAGGGCTTTATTATTGTTTTTCTCTTCATCATTGGAGGATTATCCTGTATAAATATCTAATGTAGTTTCTTTATTTGCTCTGCGCCAATTTGTGAGCACAAGGAGTTCATCTACTCGGCTTTTCAAAAAAACAAACAAATATGCTGTCGTCATGAACAGATTCATTAAAATCAGTTTATGAAACTTACTTTTCGATAAAATTAGACACCCCGAGGCAAACGAGGATCCGGTAAACAGTTGATGACAAGGTGTTGACTTGCGAGCCGCAGGCCTGCTTCTTCCTTTATTACAAGGATTCCATTCAATGCCCCCGATAATCGGGCAATGCCATCTGCTTTATTTCAATAAGGTGCCGACAGTTCTGTGAATTGTGCTCTAATTAAATTGTGGCGCAATGTCAAGGGTCTGATCCGCTTATCAAGGTGCCGAGGTCTTTTTGTCCACGTAACCACGGTGAGCTGAAGATACAGAACCAGAGCTTCAACCACATGCAGATATTATCCACCTTGATTGTTCTTTATTTTTTGTGTGTGGTTTGAATCCATCTTGCAGAGTTACATTTAGACTTGTTTGTGTTATGTTAAGCTAGTTAGCACGTCAACCTCACAGTGCAGAGGTACTGGGTTCAATTCCAGCCGGGCCTGCGTGGGTTTTCTCCGGGTACTCCGGTTTCCTCCCACATTCCAAAAACATGCATGGCAGGCTTATTGCACACTCCCAATTGTCCCTAGGTGTGAATGTGAGCGCGGATGGATGTTCGTCTCTGTGTGCCCTGCGATTGGCTGGCAACGGGTTCAGGGTGTCCCCCGCCGACTGCCCGAAGACAGCTGGGATAGGCTCGGAATAGCGGAATAGTGGAATGTTGGATAAGCAGATTGGAAAATGAATGAATGAATGACTGTTATGTAAAAGGAATGTCATTCAAATTTGTTCAAGATTTTATGACTGATCAAGCACTGTTGATGAGCTGTGATGCTATGTTTGTGACCGCAGCCTTGAGGAGAATTATTTTATTTTTGAAGTGCTAATTATGGTACTAATTATGTCCTTTGTAATGAACATATTATTCCCTGATAAATTGAGTAACATGTAAAAAAAAAAATAGGGCTCAGTGTTAATAACGTGCATAGCTCCCATGGACTGCCCTGGTAGATGAGCTGCCCTAAGAATTCGGTGGCTACAAGATAAAGTTCATGCACCCTAATGCTACAACCAAGACCTTCAACCTAGAGATGACTGCTGTTGGATTCCTGATTCAAGTGTTCACGGTGCGATAAGCACTCGTGTCTTGTCAACATCTTCATCAAGAAACGACAGGCTTTCCTATAATGATCTGGCCAGGATTTCTAACCACCGTTTGAACTGGCCTATTGCGGACAAGGAGTAAGTGGGTTCATCTGCTTGGACACTGTGTATATAAATGTATGGCAGGACATTGAACTGCACAATTGTGACTCCAAATGGACTATAAACATGTCATAGACGTTTGACCTTATTATCACCTGCAGTGGATCCAATTTATTATCACTCCACCCTCCCTGAGGCCCCAGTCCCATTATGGCCATTCACCCCTGAATGTAATCTGGTTTCATCCAGCGTGTGGGTGCTTTTCAGCCCAGTTTTACTCGTAATTAACACAATTATGTAAGCATATGCATGTAGGAGATGGCCAATAGCAAACAAGCGTTTCACCAACAGCATTTTCTCCCAGTTGGTTGAAGAAAGATAATTAGTTCTCCGGCCCACAGCTTCACGTCAGAGAACCATTCACTTAACAGTATTATGGTATACAGAATATCCACTCTGAGGCAGTCATTAGGGCACAGGGTGTGGTGGGAGTACATCCCGGCTGGACCAAAATAGAGCTCTACTCTCCTCTAATCCCAGATGAACAGGTACTTCTATTTCAAGGACCAAATCCTCTCCAATCCACCCACTACAATCCCAGTGCTTTCTCTCCTCTTCCAACATCATTGTGTGCGCATATTTTTTTTTCTCCACAAAGTGAGACACAAAAGCGCGGCATCTTGTAAAATAAGTGAGGGAAGTCAACAGAGAGACAGATCACTTTCACAGGCTTGCTCACTTCAATGTTGGGAAAAAAACAAAAAACAGGTGAAATGTTTTCACTACAAATTCCTATTTTCATCTTACCCAATGCAATTTTACATTGGTCACAATGATTATAATGCATGCAGCCATGTAAGGAAAGTAACTAAATTTCACATACTTCCCCCAAACTCACTTCCACGCAACATCCGTAATATCGATTACCCACATTAAAATCCCATCTCAAAACCCACCGATTCAAACTTGCATATTCAACTTAATTCCATCTCTTCTTTTATTGATAACTGTATCTGTAGTTTTATTGTTTTGCTCTTGATTGTAAAGTGTCCTTGAGTGTTGTGAAAGGCGGTAGTACCAGTACCACCAAGTTTCTCCAGTCATCCTGACAGAACAGCCCAAGGCACTGTTTGGAGACCATCCCAAGAACCAGTGGGGTATAGATTTAGCGTGGATG
Organism: Hippocampus guttulatus; assembly: GCF_054856545.1. Taxonomy (NCBI): domain Eukaryota; kingdom Metazoa; phylum Chordata; class Actinopteri; order Syngnathiformes; family Syngnathidae; genus Hippocampus; species Hippocampus guttulatus. The sequence continues at coordinate 4,904,055 of NC_141265.1, forward strand.
CGGAAAGGATAATCACGCTTCTCCTATCATGTTGTAAATGTGTGGATGTGTCGGGGGGGGGGGGGGGGGGGTAGACATACTATGAATTCTATTGGAACAGTCCAAATGCTGTGAAAGTGGGAATAAGGTTGACAGAGCCCTGGGGCTCATCGGAGAACCCTGCTATTCACATAAGCACAATCACAACCTTTTTGGATAGGAGTTTTGTGCTGTGGCTTTTGTCGAAGCCACAATACGATGACTGCAACAGCCCAGAATCATTCAAAAAGGATAAAAAGGCCAGAGATGCTTGAGTATTAGATGTTGCTCCAAGCTCACGAACCCCCCCCCCCCCCACCCCACCCCCCGCTGTTAACGTTCTGTAGCCGAGCTTGATCATTTCACCATGAAGAGGAGACGAGGTCAAGACCTGGATTTAGCAGGCATTGATGCTGCTTTATGTGCTATACTATCGCTATTTTTTTCTATCCATCCCATCTATCTATCCCTGCTCTACCTCTTATTGGTTGCGGTCCTGAACTGGATGCCAGCCAATAACGGGGCAAATATACTTTTGTAGCTAAGAGCCATTCAGACTCCCTCCTTCTTAAAAAAAGTAATGTACAAAGTAAGTCAAGCTTAAAATGACTAAATCACTCCCTTTGAACAAAAGGTACAAGGCTGTGAGAACGACAGGACAGATCAGGAAACGTAGTGTAAATCAGCAAGTTGAATTTATGTAAAATGCAAAATGCCATATGAATAAGAAAGATAGATGAAAGTTGAGAAAAAGTATAATAATGTTCAAAAATCTCTCGGTGTCCCTCTCGCTAAATATGTTTCTTAATACTCCATGCCATTTGTGGCACATGTAACATGCAGTTACAGAAGGGATAGAACAGTCTAAAGGTGAGCCAATTGATTAAACGTGTTTCGCCTCTCAGGGCTTCATCAGGCTACTAACCTGAAATGCGTCATATGTTTACTAAATTAGCTCACCTTTAAACTGTATGCGGTGGAACACTTCTTATTGAAGGACTCTCCCCGCTTGACACCACAGGCACAATTTGAGGCTGTCTCTGAGCTGAGCGGGGCAATCTCCCATGAACATTAGCAACAGGCTGTTTGTTTTACCCAATGTTTTTTTATTTCTTTATTCATTTATTTTGTTTGTTTGGGACCAAGTCGGTTCACAGAAACTGCATTAACACTTCACGTCAGTCATTTCCCTGCCACAGATACTTACAAAACCATCCACAACAATTTGTTATGGCACACACAATTTCATCTCTTTTGCAATGAATTTATTCAGACGGTTTCCAATTGGTTCTCAGAGTCCAGCAATTTGAATTAGTTCACGACTTGTCAGTCGGTCTGTTGTCTGGGGTCTTACTTCCTTCCGCAGCAGTTTATGGCCACTTCTCTTTTTCTTTTTCGCAATTTGAGAAGTTGATTCTCACCACGACGTGCAGATCTTCCTCATCTGCCATGTAGCCAAGTCCAAGTGCGCTTGTTGTCATCATCTCAGGGGCGTAGCCAAACATTTTTCAGTGGGGTGGCCATGGTGACACAACACCTCGGTGAGGGGGGTGCCCATCTATGCATCTGTCATTCTTTGTGATAAACAATTACTTCTCGGCCATGTTGTTTGATTGCTATTGTGTGAAAGTCATGATTTCGATTGATGCTTACTGTAAGAAGTGAATGTTCTTCAACTTTACTTAAAAAAATGCATTCATGTGAAAATGGCAGAAAAATCACAGATTGTCCAAATTTTCCCAGAGGTGAGTGGGTGGCCACGGAGAGACGAGGGGTGGCCAGGCCAGTGGATCTCCTTTGGACAGCTTTTTTGAATTTCCATTTTTCCATTTCATGGACGTGAGCAGAGTCGGTGGCTTTCCAACTGTGGCTCTTAGGGTGGATGATTCTCCGTTCAGAGGAATGTTGCTTCTAGTGCTATCGGGTTGTTCGGAAAAATGAAAGGGTCATCTAGCCATGGGTATAACTTGCATGCTGGTGGGGGCTCTCGCTGTGTTCAGCAGCATCAGCAAGCCAGACCTCCAACATCAGACAACTCTTCAACTTGTGGTGGCGCTTTTTACTGAGGCCACTCAACCGGCGCCTCGCATTTGGGATAACAGAGCGCTGACCACTGAGCTAAAAGTCTGGGTCGCCTGGTCTGCTCAAACCGCTATTAGGGTGCACAGGAAATTGAGGTTTTCCAAGATCAAGCTGGCATCCGTTACACATCCCGGTAACCCAAAACATTTTCGGCAATGGGAGGAGCGGGTATGGTGGGTGGGGTTAGGATGGACATTTCATGAATGTATGGCCCTTCTATCCCTGCACAACAACCCTTCAACGTGCACATTCATCTATGATTGATCAACGACATACATGAACCTCATTTTTACAAATATTACAACACAGAAGATTGAAAAGTATTCAAAGCCTCTGCTCAATATTGTGTTGGTGCACTATTGGCAAGTCCATCCATCCATCCATTTTCCGAACCGCTTGATCCTCACTAGGGTCGCGGGGGGTGCTGGAGCCTATCCCAGCCGTCTTTGGGCAGTAGGCGGGGACACCCTGAATCATCCATCCATCCATTTTCCGAACCGCCTGATCCTCACTAGGGTCGCGGGGGGTGCTGGAGCCTATCCCAGCCATCTCCGGGCAGTAGGCGGGGGACACCCTGGAGCCAATCGCAGGGCACACAGAGACGAACAACCATCCACGCCCACACTCACACCTAGGGACAATTTAGAGCATCCAATCAGCCTGACATGCATGTTTTTGGAATGTGGGAGGAAACCGGAGCACCCGGAGAAAACCCACGCAGGCCCGGGGAGAACATGCAAACTCCACACAGGGAGGCCGGAGCTGGAATCGAACCCGGTACCTCTGCACTGTGAAGCCGACGTGCTAACCACTGGACTACCGGGGCCGCCCACTATTGGCAAGTATTTTTGAAAATGATGCTTCAAGCTTGGAACAAGCTACAGTACAACATGAAGCTGAATGGGGAATGTCAGTGCACAGCCAGTTTTCAGATCTCCGGAGGGATGATCAATCAGCTTCAAGTCTGGGCTGAGGCTGGGCTATTCAAGGACATTTACAGAAGTCACTCCTTTGATATGTTGGCTGTGTGCTGAGGGTGGCTGTCCTGCTAAAAGATGAACTGTCACCCTGATCCGATGACAAGAGCAGTCTGGAGCAAGTTTTAATCTACCATGTCTCTGCACTTTGCTGCATTCATCTCTCCCTCCGTCGTGATTCATTTCCCATTTCCTCAGGCGAAAAAAATTACAACAGCATGATGTTTCCATCACCATACTTCAGTGTTGTGATCGTATTGGCCTTTTTTTCTCTTTTCTTTTATACATGATGTCCGGCACTAACGCAAAAGGGTTTGATCTTTGTCTCATTAGACCAGAGAATTTTGTGACTCGGGGTCTCAGTTTTCTCCGGGCACTCAGGTTTACTCCCACATTCCAAATTCATGCACTGCACCCTAATTTGTCCCAGGTGTGATTGCGTGCGTGAATGGCTGTTTGCCTTTGTGTGCCCTACGATTGGCTGGCAACCAGTTCAGGGTTTGACCCGCCTACTGCCCGTAGACGGCTCGGATAGGCTGCAGCACGCCCGCGACCCTCGTGAGGATAAAGCGGATCTGAAAATAGATGGATGTGGTGTGTATAATTTTGAGGGGAAAAAAAATAAAAGTAATCCCTTTTGGGATACAATGACTACACCGTGAAATGTAGAAAAAAAAAGGACAGCTTTTAACATTATACATCCTCAATGCACTATAATTTATATAAATTAAAATTATATATTTTATATTATATTTAAAAATATAAATTTCTAGCATATGCTCCTAAAATTGTGCCATGAAATTAAAAAAAATACAATAAAATAAAATAATGGGGATGAGAAAGCAAAATCATTTGAAAAGAAAGAAAAAAATGTTCTATATCTGACCACCTTCCATTGACCAACAAAATACAAAATGTAACCGACATTATCCCTCTAGGAAGCATCAATTACTGTCCAATTCACTCCAGACACTGAAACTTTACTATATTAAAAGTTTGCGTGCGTGCGTGCGTGTGTGTGTGTGTGCGCGCACGCATGTGCGTTGTTGTGAGGCTCTTCACAAGTGGCTCTGTGTTCGGGACATAAAATGTCACAGGATGCAAACTATTGAAGCAAATACCTTTGAAGCAAACTATTCTTGATCAGTTTGTATCCACCAGGCTGGGCTATAAATAATCTCTTGGCCAAAAAAAGACTTAATAGGAGGACAATTTATCTTCGTGACTGCCAATGTTCAGCACTTTCTTTGACAGTTGCTGGCGGTGCGGGCGAGAGGCTCAATCTGTCTGCGGTGCTAATTGTTCCTCTTTCAGCCTCTGGCTCTTGTTTAATCTCTGAGCCATTAATCATAAAGAGAGAGTTGTGCAAAGGCCTCAAATCACCTATATGTGACATGACATTTGTAGTTCAATAAATTTGATCAGACAAGAGCTTATTTTGATCTGTGGGTGCTCAAGTTCCACCAGCAGAGAGCTCCTCAGTGTAGCACCTCCCTCACTTCACACTAACAAGCATGCAGGCGTTACTGTTACTCAAGTCAAGTCAAGTCAACAGTATTTATAGAGCACTTTCAAACAGCCATCGCTGCATACAAAGTGCTGTACATGGAGCAATTTAACATGCACAATAAACAGTAAGACAAATCGGTAATAAAGGCGGTAGAAAGCACCAAACAGTAAAACCAAGAACAAATCTAAGTCATGCTGAGTCGAATGCCAAAGAATACAAGTGAGTTTTGAGGAGGGTTTTGAAGATGGGCAGCGAGGAGGCTTGCCGAATGTTTAGTGGGAGGTCATTCCAGAGAGAGGGACCAGCAACAGAAAAGGCTCGATCCCCTCTGAGCCTCAGTTTAGTTCTTGGTACTTCTAATAAAGTCTGGTCCACAGACCTGAGGCGCCGGGCAGGTGTGTAGGGGCGGATGAGCTCAGAGAGGTAAGGTGGCGCGAGATTATTCAGAGATTTGAAAACAAATAAGAGGATCTTGAAAATAACTCTAAAATGAATGGGGAGCCAGTGAAGGGATGCCAGAGTAGGAGTTATGTGCTCCCTCTTACGAGTACCAGCATGTGAATGATGGCTCTTATAAAGAGGACTGCATACACAGAGAGGCCGAGTGTCTTTCACGAGGCAACAAGTCTCTTTTTCATTCCGCATAACCTCCCGGGAGTCTGGATTATCCCCTTACCCGAGTTGCTCTTGCGCCAGGAAGAAAATGAACACTTCATACGCCTGAACGTTTTACCTACACGCATATTGGACGGGAGAGAAGGAAAGCAGATGTCGCGGCTCAGCCGGCTCGCCCCCTCCCTCGCTTCAATGAATGAATGGATGTACTATTGAGGCCTGATGGTCAGCCCACAGTGGAAAATATGACAAGCCAGCAGCAGGTAAGAAGAAAGAGGACAGGCATAAAAAAAAAAAAAAAAAAAAAAAAGGGGAGGGATGTGGAGCTCAAAGCACTTCTATGTCCTTGTAAATGTTAAAACGACTGTATCATAGTATTTTCACCTCCAAAAGATATAGCTGGTCTTAAAACTGACAAAGTGCACTATCACAGCAGGTGACGAGAAATAGATTCAGCCGTAAGCCTTGCTGGATTTTAATTGAATTTTATTTTTTTAATTTACTGTCTTTAAGGACTGATGAGGCCCTCCGGCACATTTTCATGAAGAAGTTGTTTGACTACGAACCACTTTGCATTGAATTGGCCTAAAGTAGTCTGATTTAGAAAAAGAAAAAAAAAAAATTCTAATACTTCACACTGTCAAAGGAATCCGTGGTTCCTTTTTCCTATTAGAAGACATTATCACTTGAATGTAACTCATCAACCAATGGCGGCCCTGAGTCAAACATACACAGAAGTGATAATGGTTGCACCACAAATCATTCAAGTGCAAATGACAACATGACAGTATTTTTTATTTTTATTTTTTTTTGCAGAAGATAGTAATATGGCAGCTATACATACGGAAGTAGTCTGAGTTTAAACTTACTATGGTTACTGTATGCACACAAAAATAGTATCTACTGTACAATCTGTACGTAACTTTATGATTTCATTCCATTTGGTCATTTGGACACTTTCAAATCAGAACACATGGCTCCATGTAAATCCTGCTAATGTATCCATATCCAGTTCATTCCCAACATCAAAAAGCACCTGAAACCATCATGATGTCAATTGAAGCTTCAGTGGAGAAGCACAAATGCCAGTCGAGCTGCTTTGAGTAGCTTCTCCTCATTGAACTATTTGGAAAGTCCCCTGGATGAAAGCCAAATGCCACGTTGAAAGAGTGAAGGTCACTTCTAAAAACTTGACGTTTTGTCAGAATGAAAGGAACGTGTCAGGCAGTCTTGCGGGATCGATTGCCCCTACAATTAAAATTATATCTGTAATATCCTGTCAGTTCCTACTAAACGTATTCACCTTCGAGTCGGGTTATTTTCGGTCACACTTCCCCCATCTACCTACTCAAGTGCCTTTTATGGTCCAGAGGTGTCCAAAAATGCTTTCACACAAGCAGGTCCTTCTTGATATGCCACACCATGCCCTTATGTTACTATCGGTGGCGGAAATCGAAAACACCCAAAGATGCATGTCTATTGTCTAACATTCCAAAAATCACGTGAAATTCAAAACATACCCAACACGTTTGCTTTTTGTCTAAGGGAGGCACATACATGCCAGAAACACAGTACACAAGTGTGATTAAATGTCTTTGTTGTCACGTGAACACGTTCAATGTGTTCATGGGTTTTGTAAAAGCCTGTCCAGGGATGTACCGAAACTGCTTTTGTCATACGGCTATAAGTCCTCAAATTTGGGAGCTCGCCAATAACGAGTACTGATACTTGATAACGCCATTACGTCTTGCAAATACGATGAACATTCGTTTTATTTAAAACAAAATATTGCTCAGAAACACAAAATTTCTTGAACACTGCATATATTTTACTCAATCATCACACTTTTTTGAGTAACAGCTCGAACAGAAAAATGACAATTCTGACTGTGATTAGCGAGCATGTATTAAATAAAGCATCCCAATAAAAATGTTCATTTCCATACTAATCCATTTCCACAATACTGGAATACGGGAAGAAATAAACACATTCACTTTTATTTGCAAAGTTTACCTGAATGTGGCTCATGTTTACACGAATCCTCTTGTAAACAGAAAAATGACAGCGTCAGTGAGCTGCAAACCAACATTCATTGCATGAAAAACGGGTGAAAATGAATGTAGAAACACACAAAATAAAATCTAACTAAACACAGAGCTGCATGGATATACCTAGAAAAAAATGTGTCTGCACAACACAAAACGAACTGCTAACTAGTTCAACGCAGAAAAAGCGCCTTTCCTACAAAATGTCACTTGAAAGGCAACACGAATTCACATTTTGAGCTCAGGAAAGCTGTTAAGAGCACATTACAAGGTAAAATACTCCCCTGATAATATAGTTTCCTTCCGGTGCGAATCAGCGAGTCTAAAGAGTCAAATGAATGTATCTGGACTGCAGAACGACAAGCAAAATTGAAACAAATAAATACAATCTCAACGGTTATTTCATTACAACTCCATCTTGTTGCAGCTGCAAAGAACAAAGACGGTGTCCACTGAAGACGGTGAAATATTTATATCTGCTAAATGTAAGCGGACCTTTGTTCTATTTCAGTCGGACGGCTAAACTGTCATTCAGCAATATTTAACTGACACACATTCGGGAACTTGCATGCCAACAAATTACTTTTAGACCACATCACAAGAGGTGTTGCTAAGCTAGGTAAAGACCCTTTCACTCCAAACCCAAATGAGGTAGCAGAGCAGTTCATCAGCACGCCAACTTCAATGGTAGCTGCAATGAACGCATTGATTTATGCTGGCCCTCTGACACGATGGAAGAGTTCAATAATGCTCATATAATTACTGTACATGCTGATGACGCAAAATGTGCTGCCCACCCGAGAGCAATCAAGAGGTGCGGTGCTTCAAGAGTAACCAGTGTTACTGAGTATGAAAAGGCACACATTCATATGCTGGGCTGATTGAGTTCAGCGAACGGATCCAGGACTCAGGAAATCCAGGTTTTATGGATCAGTTGCTCAACGCACGCACACATTTTTTAATGCTTATCCTGTTCAGGGTGACTGTTGAGCTGGAGGCTTTGGGGTGGTTACACCCTGGATTGCCCACCTCCATCCATCCATTTTCCGAACCGCTTGATCCTCACTAGGGTCGCGGGGGGTGCTGGAGCCTATCCCAGCCGTCTTCGGGCAGTAGGCGGGGGACACCCAGAATCAGTTGCCAGCCAATCGCAGGGCACACAGAGACGAACAACCATCCACGCCGACACTCACACCTAGGGCCAATTTAGAGTGTCCAATCAGCTTGCCATGCATGTTTTTGGAATGTGGGAGGAAACCGGAGCACCCGGAGAAAACCCACGCAGGCCCGGGGAGAACATGCAAACTTCACACAGGGAGGCCGGAGCTGGAATCGAACCCGGTACCTCTGCACTGTGAAGCCGACGTGCTAACCACTGGACTACCGCGCCGCCCCGATTGCCCACCTGTACTTATATTTTAAAGGTTAAACTCAAATTGCAAAAAAAAAAAAAAAACATTACAATAGTAAGAGAGTTATTTATTGTCATCATAATTCTTATTGCTCAATGCAAACTGAATGTTTGGCTTCAGGATGTAGTTGAAGTGTTGGTAGTTCCTTATGTGCAAACATACTTCATGATGTTGATGTTGGACCTGGAAACTGCACTAAATATATCTTCGCACAAAAACACTTTGAATAAAAGAAGTCCAACATAACAGGAGTTTCCCAACCGCCAAGCTGCAGACCGGTACGGGGGCCACAGGACGTTTGACCACACTGACAGACTGAAAAAGAAAAGTCAACCCATCCGCCATAATGTATGTGGCTTTATTGCTAGATACAAATTCGGCAAATAATATCGTGAAACTGAGCTAGGATAACATCATACAATAGAAAGCAATAATTCTGTATTAATCCAGTGAGTTTTTGCTTGATGATACATCTCCAAGGAGGAAGGATATTCACAATTTGCCATATCCAATACGGCTGAGGCGTCGACGTCCTCGCAAAGGTGTCTTTGTGTAACTAATGTAACTGCTGTCTATGATAATACTTGCTTGCAGTTGTCGCGAAAGGCGCCATTCAAGATGGGATCGGCAGTGCTACGCCAATATATGGAGCAAAGTAAGTGCTGTCTGTAGGGTATTAATTGCTGCCCCAAAGCCCCCGTGCATTTCATGTGCCCCCCACCCCCGTAAGGCTGGGCTCTGGTGGTGACGGGTCTGGCTCTGCTGTTAGCCTCTCTCCCATGGCGTCATGCAAGGATGCTTTTGCCGGAGGGACGATGACAGAAGGATATCCAGGTCGCGGACGGAGGACGGACCAGCAAAAGCGGGTAAAGTGCCCATCACTGATTTCAGTCTCTTTCGCGCTGCCCATCAAAGCCTACTTTTCAGGGTGGTGTGACGTTTAACACCAGAGACTCACATTTCCTACCTTGTTGTGTTTAAAGCAATTGTCACAGCCCCATAAGGATTTTCTACATCACACCAGAAGCTGACTCTGACATCATTTAATGATTTGTTTGCGGGAGGCCGGGGCCTCATGGCTGTGTGAATACAGCCATGTTGTGTTTGGGATCATTTATTTATCCCAAACTCCATAATTACTATACTATATCAAAGTGATTTTTATATAATGAAGTTTAGTCATCAGTTAAATGACAACTAGTTTTCATACAGCACTTGTGTGTTAATCACGTCATCGCAAAATGAACAAACCAGATCAACGTCAGAGGGGAGACCTTCAGTTGCCAACACTGGAAAAAAAATTATTGAATCCACACATCGCTGTGATAAAATTCTTCGAACAGTGACATGTCGACCACTTGAATTGTTTGACAGTCCCTAATTTAGCCCATCTGGCTGAGACTGATCTGTCCTCAGCCTACATTTGGGGATCAGCATGCATGTCTGCACACTGCTTCAGGAGCACAAAGCCTTGTTGAAGCCCGGGTGTTAAAAAACGTGTCACCTCGCCACCTAAGACTAGGTCAGTCTGTTCCTTTGTTATCTGGGTATAACAGGAGACCAAAAATAATGCCTGGATTTGAAAGTCACATTTTGCTTCACATTGTTACAGTCATGGAGCAATATGATTTTTTTCTAACGAGAGAACAGATTTAATGATGTATAAACTGAATGATGTAAACCCCCCAAAAGCAACACTAAACTTGGCATTTCTTCTCACCACCTGCTGTGTCACAAACATAAAGGCTCACCCTAGACCACACGTTTCAAACTCAAGGCCTGGGGGCCAGATCTGGCCCGCCATATCATTTGGTGTGGCCCGCGAAAGCAAATGACGTTTGCTAAAATTTGTACCAGCATTTCTAATTCTCGTATGAAATATAAAAGAGAGCTATTGTAAGTTTTCTTGTGACCAAACCCCTCATTACAGTAACTTAAACTATAGTTGAATAAACCATTATTCTTAACGGCTCCCCAAGGGAACCGGCTACAATAATGTGGCCCGTGACAAAAATGAGTTCAACACCCCCGCTCTAAATGGTCTGTAACGGCACAAAGAGAAAATACATTTTCAAACTTGACCTTTTTCCAAATGTAAACTCCGTGGACACCCTTTAATAAAGTTTTGAAAAAATCGGTTGTTTTTCCTCCTGACTTACTAACATTCGATTGTGCACAGCGCAGATGCACCTTCTGCTGCAGCCATTGAGAAAATGTATTGAGCATGCAGATTGGCAGATGGCGAGTCAGAAATGTTACTGCCAAAATCCATCCATCCATTATCTGAAACGTTTTATCCTCACGAGGGTGGCGAGCGTCCTGGACCCTATGCCAGCTGATAGATTTCTAAATATTTCCGGCAGAATCATCAAACGTAAAAATGACAAACTGTTTTAGGAACCCTGAGGGAAGGCTCTTCAACAACCATGTGTGTAGTTCCAGATGGACAACTGTCTTCAAGTAAAGCTTTGGAATTCATTTCAAAGAGACCTCAGCGCTGTGCTCCAGTTACGATGGAGGGAGTGGTGGGGAGTTAAAAATAGGCCTCAGTGATTATCAGTCACCACTTAGTCAGGCAACGTGGAGAACAGATTGTAAATGAACACAGCAAAGTGCCTGAATCGTGGCCCTTGTTGCTGGCTCACATGCAGTGAATGTGAAGCAGGAACACACACTCGTAACAGTGTGTGGATACACAACAAGCCATACGGCCCTGGATGCAGTGCAGCGAAGGACGGCAGTAGAACATATTCTGCTTTCGTAAACAGCTCCGGTTTCTTCTGGTCTGATCCGTGAACAGTACATAAGAAGACTTTTGGTCTTTCTTGGCCTGAAATTGAAGTGCTGAGGACCTGTCACTCTCTGTAATGATATTTGACAGATGACAAGAGCTAAAGGCTCGACAAACTGCCAGTAGCTATTTTAGCAAGGCTGTGGAAAGGAGATTTGAATGCAAGTCTTTTTAAATTTACAAATTAAAAAGACAGCTTGAATTTCCTCAACAGTAACCACAATGAACTCATAGCAAAATACTATTACTGTATATGGAAATGTTTGTTTTGCAAGCAGTTAAACACGCTATCATCGCATCGCTATATCTAGCTTTGTATTGCAAATCCTTCTTGAAGAAAATGTGGTACATTTCTAACCAAATGAGAACACTCATTCTAATGTAAAATCTGTCGGCTGCTCTACACGGCACAGAAAATATAAATGCTGTTTTTATATTATGAACAGTATTACCAAAACGATTGATGTATATGTGTTAAAACTGCCACATGATGCTTTTGGAAATTAAATCAGGCATTATCTGGCTGCGATGGTCCATTTTTCACTGGAAAAACAAAATCTCATTTTGTATTGTTTTGATCAGTAGAATGGGATTTGCTTGCGTTTTCAATTTTTATCCATTTGTTTTGGAGAAATCACTAACTAACTCTCGAAAAACGCCCCATCTCATCAGGAATACAGTCATCCCTCGCTACTTCACGGTTCACTTATCGCGGTTTCAGTGCATCGCGGATTTTTAATATTCATTAAAAAAAAAAGGAAAATAAAAAAAAGGCCGCAAAAGGCCGCGAGAGGCAGCGAAAGTCAGCAAAAACAACAGCGAGTCACATAGAGCAACATATACAGTACTACATGTTTATGTTTACTGTATTTTTTTATGTATACACTAATCTAACATAAATATATATAGCATCAAGTAATGTTAATTACTACAAACATTTACTTCTGCATGCACGTATACCATTACATTTGGCCTTATAAATGTTATATATACTCATGCACATGTACATATACCTGTACAGGGTGGGGGGGGGGGGGGTTACCTACTTCGCAGATTTTCCTTTTTCGCGGGGGGTTCTGGTCCCCATTAACAGTGATAAGGGAGGGATCACTATATAGGCACGTCCACCTTCCTCTTGCCATTGCTTGGTGGGAGTGAGCGGAGGAAACTGACACAATCTGTCCATGCAGAATCATTACAATGTCTAAAAACAGTGATCAATCAGCACCAAAATGTAGAAGAAAAAAAAAACTGCTTAACATTCCCTCTGAAACTCTTATTCCAAGGAACCCTGACACCCCCTCGCCCCCACCACAAAGACTCACACACCCCATTGTGCAATACGGTTTTACGGTGCAATACTTTTGACGTGCAATACTGTTTTCACTGTGCAATACGGTCTTTACTGTGTCCTTACTGTGCAATACTGCTCGATGTGCAATACTGTTTTGTTGCTGGAACCACTACCTCAAGACCTCAAGTGCTAAGCTTACAGCCCCACTCTCATCCTATGTTTTTCCTTTGCTCTGACTGTCTCTATAATAAGCTGCTCTCACACAACTCTAATTGCCCCACGGGAGATAAATAAAGTTTTCTGAATCTGAATCAGAATCTAAATCATTGTGAGATAATGCAAAGCTTTTGTCTTTTTTGCAAGGGATTGCATTTTGCAAGTGAGCATTTATGTACTTCTGGGTCAATTTGGCTCCTATATCCTCTAATGCGCAGCGTTTGTGAGAAATGGCAGCTCATCTGAGACAGAAAGACTCATGAAGGAGGACTTTGAACGATTATTGAGGTCAAGAAATGCCCCTGACATGGACATTACGCGCATGAAAAGAAAACTCTTTGTTGCTTTTATTTAGCTGGAAGATGACTCAGAAGTACATAAACGCGGTGTAAATAAATGCATCTCCTTGCAAAAATTTTGGCATTTTATTACAATCCTTGCGAGGGAAGACAAAGGATTTTTTTTTCTTCCATATCACCTTGGAGGCTCTGTATCTACCACCCAGGATAGTCCCAAGTGGTTAAGAAAATGGATGGAATAACATTGGATATAATATTACTCCCTTTTTGAAAAAAAAAATGATTTGCCTGCACTTTCTCATTCATCAGTTAGTCATCTTCCTTGAATGGTATTCCGCCAGGTCACAATTTGCAAATTCAACTAGCTCAGCAGAACGCGGATGCTGCCACACACACAAATATTTTTGCTCGACAATATTGAACGCAGTTGTTGTTTAAGATTGTCGGTTTTGGATCCTATTATTGGGACAAATCCACTCTAAACACACCTCACACATGAGGATCTTATATGACTATCTTATAAGACAAAATATTGTCGGCTGTTTGACATCCTTGACCAGGAAGGGCAAAGCACGACAAAAAACAGCTCAGTTGTCTTGATGTGTGTGCCCGGCTTTAAGAGAATGAGGAAATGAGCAGCTTACATGCAGTTTTTCTCATGGCAGATTTGCTTACATTGACAAGTCCCCAAGATCTGAACACAATGCGTTCCGAAAGGCTTTTTGTAAGCTGAATTGTTCATCGGGCATTACATATCAGATTTCAATCTACAAGGGTTAGCTTGACCCCCCCCCCCCCCCCCCCCCCCCAAGTCCAACTCTCAGGGGTAAATCCACGAGTGCCTATTTGAAAATGAGGTGCTCAAAAATGGCCACACTTGGTTGGGGAGTCGGCCTCCTCGCCGGAGTTTAGGTGCTCTGAATTTTTCCATAGATTTCCATTTTTCTGCACCGTATATCCTCCCAAGGGTCGCGCACGGGCGTGCTGGATTTGCAACTGAAATTTTGCCAGGCCAACCTCGGGGATTTGTCGTGCGTATCTGAAATTGACGCACTTCAACGGGCCGCTTGCACCGCGACGCGGAGCTGCGCCTTTTTTTTTTTAGCCTTCAGCCTGCTACGCTTGCAAGAATGACGGACAACACATTACATGGGGGCGGCGGTTAGCACGTCGGCTTCACAGTGCAGAGGTACCGGGTTCGATTCCAGCTCCGGCCTCTCTGTGTGGAGTTTGCATGTTCTCCCCGGGCTTGCGTGGGTTTTCTCCGGGTGCTCCGGTTTCCTCCCACATTCCAAAAACATGCATGGCAGGCTGATTGGACGCTCTAAATTGTCCCAAGGTGTGAGTGTGGGTGTGGATGGTTGTTCGTCTCTGTGTGCCCTGCGATTGGCTGGCAACTGATTCAGGGTGTTCCCCGCCTACTGCCCGAAGACGGCTGGGATAGGCTCCAGCACCCCCCGCGACCCTAGTGAGGATCAAGCGGTTCGGAAAATGGAAGAACCGCTTGATCCTCACTAGGGTCGCGGGGGGTGCTGGAGCCTATCCCAGCCATCTCCGGGCAGTAGGCGGGGGACACCCTGGAGCCAATCGCAGGGCACACAGAGACGAACAACCATCCACGCCCACACTCACACCTAGGGACAATTTAGAGCGTCCAATCAGCCTGACATGCATGTTTTTGGAATGTGGGAGGAAACCGGAGCACCCGGAGAAAACCCAGGCAGGCCCGGGGAGAACATGCAAACTCCACACAGGGAGGCCGGAGCTGGAATCGAACCCGGTACCTCTGCACTGTGAAGCCGACGTGCTAACCACTGGACTACCGGGCCGCCCTGTATGAATATAAACAACATTAAATTACAATAAGTCATTCAAACAAGTGCTACATGGTTTGTCAATGTTCTGTTTCTCCTGTATGAATATGTATGCATATTAGTACTAGTAGGTGTTCCACTTGTGTCTCTCGCCTTTCCTGCAACCATAATAAATTATGCATCATAAAGATGTTACACACCTCAGACTGCTGTGACAGACACATTTGCTAAGGCCGGCATGACATAACATGACAACAGGCCTGAAGAATGTAAAACGATGTATATCTGTGATGGTCTAAATTTACAGTGAGTGCTGTAGGTGGGAAGTAGCATGAGAATGCACAAACACAAACAGATTCCTCAGAAAATCCTACCAACTGCACAATCTGTGTTAAAATGAGAAGTAAGCAATGTGCGGCGATGCAACATGTTGTACTTTGACCCATCTTAGCCTCAACCAAGTCATTCGGGTGAATTGATGAGAAATGCATCAAATATGTAAGCACAATCACTCCTGACTATCACCCTTAAATAGTAAAAAGTAAACACAATGAAGGAGATAACGTCACGCGGTGTGACTTTGTAAAAAGAAGGCAATCAAAATCAGAATCTACATGCAAAATCGCTATAAAGCATCACTTTTCAGTGACCTGCAGGGCAGTCGGTGCGAGGATGATTGGTGAAAATGCATGAAAAAGAATATCAGATTTTAAAGAGAGAGAAGGTGCTGGATGTACATGACCTCCATCTTCCAGCTGCCATCACACCTCAATCCATGCCACTTGGAAGTGTGTGCAGCTGCTGTCACATTCTTGGCACCCCCTCCATCTGAGGTTGGTCTTTTTTCTGCCTCCCATAGACCCAACAACAACAATAATGATAACAACAAGCCATCCTCCATCACTGCCAGTGGTGAGTTGACATTTTGCCATTTTTCCGTGCCAGCTAAGGTGTGACATTTGAGCAATTCACTTGGCACCCCTTTGGGTCTTGACTCAACTTGGAGACGGCTATGTTGCGGACAGCCAACAGCACCCTCGGCAATTGTGTTTGTTGAGCTTCACAGAGACAGGTGACGCTTCTTGACTGTCAGCAGTCAGCAGTCCTCAAGTCAGCTCATCTGGCACGGGAGAATATTAGATTGAACTTCCCATTGTGGCTTCTTGATAAGTGTTTCTACACATAGACTGACTTGTTCTGAAAACGGGGTTCGTGCAGCTTGAAACAAGTTAAATTCATAAATTGCATTTGAAAATCAATTCAAGTCTAACATCACAATGTTGTCTAAAGTTGGTACAGTACATAACTGACGTTCATCTGGAAAGGATCTGCACCGCAGGGGTATGTTTAGCCATGCCAGCTAGCAAGCTTGTGCCTCAGTGAGGCGCGTGTTGCTGCCAAATACCACTCCCCCCCCCCCCCCCCCCCCCGTTCGCAAGCAGCACCTCAAAGCCGTTCGGTGTGCGGCGGTTTGCAGGCCAATCCGAAATGATCCGAAACGTCAGATTTAAAAGTAGAAGGCACTCGCTTTAGACCAGGGGTGGGCAAACTACGGCCCGCGGGCCAAATCCGGCCCGTTGGTCTTTTTAATCCGGCCCGCCGAAGGTTGGTACACAATTAAGGTTCGATGTCAACGACTGCATTCATTTCATTTGGACTTGTAATGACAGGCATTTCAACGCCAGGTGGCACAGTTACTTGAAGTTGCAGAGCATAGGGAGGACGGGGGAGACGATACGGAAGCCCGCAGTAGCGCCAAGTCAAGCAAATCCCGTTCGATACGACGGAATAATGTACTCTTAAAGTCTAAAAATGTGCCAAAAAATGCAAAATACTGCTTTTTAAATAAAGAAATCCAATTAATATTCTGTCGAATTTAGTTCACCCTTTTGATCCGGCCCTCCATAATATTTTCTGGTTCTCATGTGGCCCTATACAAAAAATAATTGCCCACCCCTGCTTTAGACTGTCGCTGCTTGATTCGGTCTCCATGTTGTCGTTTGGTAGAACGCGGCGTCCGTCCACGGAACACAAATCAGGCCAGAATGGGAATTGATTCAGGGAAGTTCTTGACTCAATCTTGAATTGTGGGGGCAAGTTGAAGCTGAATTGACAGGCATGTGTGAGACTAACCACTGCAGTGCATTGATGAATCAATATTTTTACCTCTCCCTACTACTGAGCACTTTCAGACCTTGAAAACAAAAATATTTTGCTTGAAAAAGATAAATATTGCTTTGTACCGCATGTTTTAGACCTGAATAAAAATCACTGATCAGCGGCTCTGCCTCCTATTCGTCTGTTCAATCGAGGTTCCACAGTTATAAAAATCATATTGATCATGTGTCTTTTGAAGGATTGAGTCAAGACCCCTTAATGCTGGTTACAGCCTTGTTTTTAGATTTGTGGATTATATCCCCTTTAAGATCAGTGGGAACCCTGCAAAATCACAATTGAATTTCCATCATCAATGACAACTGTTCCACTCTGCTCTGATTTCTATTACTCATCCGTCTTAGCCAACCCACAAACACTTCAGTCTCTACCGTGCAGAAGCAACTGACATCTCTGAATGCATAGCAGCACTAATAACATCCTGCGCACATTCTCAGGGTGAGCATCTCGATTCCTGGCATGCATCACATTAGTGTGAGGAGGGATGTACTTAGGAGCATTGGCAGATAAGCACCCTCAATCTTATCACAAAGTGGGCTAAATTATGCAAGGCAGACTAAACCCACAGGCATGTATCAGAGGAGTGCGAGCATAACATAGTAAACAGATGCGAATGTGGAGATTTTCTGAGAGCAAACCAAGTGCGTGCCACAGGTTTACAACACAACCAAAACCAGAGATTGACATCATGTGAAAATTCTTCCTTGCATGCTTCTGCGCACCATCGCGTTGAACTCAAATCGATGGAAGAACATGATGTGATGTCGGCGCACTCAAGTGAGGGAAAGAGAAGGTCATGCAGATTCAGAGTGGAAAATAAGTGCAGAGCTGTGTAATACGGATCAATAAATCAGGTTGTTGGATATTTACAATTCCCAACATGATAGTAAGTCGTGGGAAAAATCTATCATGCTCATGGCGTAATGTAAAAACGTCAATTCTATCTGCTGCATTATTGATGTAAAAAAAGATGGAGACCAATCAAATACTAAGCCCAGTAAAAAAGAAAAAATCGACCAGTTCACAATTAGGGTGACCAGACTTTGGATTTACTCCAGAGATTTCTAATTTGAGGAACAAAAAAAACACATCTGGCTTTTAAGTCTGCATGCACCACACAGCTGACATTTTTTTTCCTGGCTCCTTGTGAATAGCAATTTCTGTTTAGACTTTGTCGGTTTTGATAATAAATATTTTTGCTGTTTGCATTTTGTCTGTGTCTACATTTTGGGGATCTGAAGCATTGTTTGGTTCGTTATCGAATGTGACATTCGCTGGGTACAATCCAAATACTGTAATACATTTGAGGTTTGAGCAAATATTTCTAATTGATTGACCAGCAACCCATCCAGAATGCACCCCACATCTTGCCAAAAGTCTGGCATAGTTTCCAGTCATGTCAAGCATCCTTCCATCCCTTTGCAACCACTTAGCCTGCTTAGTTAAACAAATTGCTCAATCAAAGACGCATTGGTGAGAGTTCAGTCATCCCTCGCTATTTCGCGGTTTGTTTATCGCGGCTTCAGTGCATCGCAGATTTTTTCAAACATTCATATATATATATATTTTTTTTAATATATACCGGGTACATGGAGTACAGTACTGTATATGTTGCTCTATGTGAGTCGCTGTTGTTTTGCAGCTTCTCGCGGACCGTTTGCGGACTTTAAAACAATTTTTTTTTTTACCTGTATATGTTTATTGGTTGCTACTTCGCGGATTTTCGTTTATCGCGGGTGGTTTTGGTCCCCATTAACCGCGATAAACGAGGGATTACTGTACCTGGATCTGTATAAAATGTGAAACTGGAAAGCAACAATATTAACATTTCATGATGTGACTCAATCTCCTTTTCCGTCAATGGACGCTACAGCTTCTTCTTCGCTTTCAAAACTTAGCTTGTAGCGGACATGCGCACATTTTCAGTTTCAGCATGACGCCCCTGAACTGCTTCAAACAACAAAGTGTATGCAGAAAAGTGGCCAAGATTGAATGACTGTCTGCGTCTTATGTGTTGTGTTGTATAATTTTGTTATTATGACTTCAAGAGGGCACCGCGAGAGTGGCTGCCTTTGCAGCAGCTCCTATACTTTTTGTTCTTCTACTTTCTTCCTTTCATAACTTTGCCGCTGTAAATTGGGAATTTCTCCATTGTGAGACAAATAAAGGTTTTCTTATTATTATTATTATTATTCTTATTATTAATACAGGAGTATTGCTACCAGAGATCACAATATGAAGCACAACTTGTCCCACTTCTAATACTGACAGCCCAATTGCTATTGATGGTTGGGCGTTCACTGTAATAGTCTCCACACAACTGTACCAAAACAATTTGAATGTGCTGGCTGCCCCAAAAAAAAACAAAACCTCTTGTTGAAGGTTCAGAGCCCTGCCTCAGGAAAAAGCATGTGGCTGACAATTTCCACCCCCAAAATGACCACTAAATCACACCGTTTTTATAGTGTGCGTCAAGCTGTGTTGGTACAAAGGGGTTTGAACAGTGGTCAATAATGGCTGCTGGGGGGGGAAAAAAAGTGGAAAGATTACTTTTTCAAAAATTCCGTGTTACCGGCTTACTTAACACATCGGGGCTGCTCCAGTCGTATTATGGCCACCAGCACAAGCTCGTTATTACGAAGATTAGCTGGGTCCCAGTGATTATTTCACACTACAGTATGTGCATTCGAACTGTTGTGCTTACACGGGACATGACTATTAAGTGGGAAAGTAACATTCACGATTAATGAATTTCACAAAATTTTGAAATTACATTTTTATGGGCTGTTCAGCTACTCAGACACTTAAGCTGACGGTCTAGGAGTCTAGGTGCTCAACTAAATTCCTCATAAAATAAATGCTAATTATATAAAATGAAACACCTCTCAAACAAAATCAAACTTTGGACCTCCAAAAATAAATATCTTTTTTTTATTGTCTTCTTATTTTTCTGTATATGATTATTCCCTTGTGCCGTCTTCCCGTCATTTCTGTCTTTCTTGAAATGCTTGTGTTGCCCGGAGCACATGCAACAAAATTTTCCACACACAGCTTCAAAAAGCAGAAAAAATGAACGAAGGTTTATGAAGACAGCAACCAACTACAAAGGGAAAAGATGAAACAAAGGTAAACCAGACTAAATCATGGGTGTAAATTATTTTTCCAGTGAATTAGTTACATGAAAGACTTGAGTTTTCTCACCTACTCAAGTGAGATAATAACAATGGACCTCAGATAAAATAATGAGTTTAAGTGAATGCCGGTGATAGCATGTGGAAACACTTTTTTTTAATTCCAAAGGGCTTCATGAGTCAGATATTCATATTTCGGCACATCATAGTTCACAGTTTTGTGCGTCTGACAAAAAAGTAAGGTCAAATACTGTCGATGGCATCACATTCAGAGGAAATTGCAGAAGATTTGCGAGGGAAGCATTAGAAGCCACCACATCACCGGGTTCATAATGACGTTTATTTCGATAAATCGACACAGTTGAAAGAGATAATAATGCTCTCGTGTGCCATAATTGTCGCCTGACAAGAAGGCTTCCACCAACACGTTTGACATGTAAATGCATTTAGATTTTCTCTCTATGAAAGACATTTGGTTAGTTTGCTTCACAAGAGTCACGGATACAGGAAGTGTTCTACCCAGACGCTGATCCATACATTTGTGTGCTGAACGGAAGCACACTCGAAACACACACGTTCCCGGTGTGTTTCGAGAAGAATCGTGGTACAATTCGCAGTGCATCATGTTCTTGTTTTGCTGGGTAAGTGAATTTTTTTTTTTCTATCATTAACTTATGTTGCTTTGCCGGTATACTGAAAGATGAATATGAAATTGAGATTGCATTATTACAGTAAATACATTCACATTTAATACAACACACACATAGATACTGGGGGGGCGGGGCAATGCTTTGTCTGGTCCCGTACGGAGGACCCATTTTCCCTGGGTCAAAAGGACCCTGACAGCTACGCTCCAAGGATCATTGAGATTCACAACCCCTTCATCGGTGTAAGGTGATGCCTCAAGGAGTTCTCCAGGGCTCATTCATATGGCCACCTGTATTTATAAGTATAGATGTAAACACAATATAAATGGCATGATTAGTATGAAACTGTTACTTGGTGGTTAAAGTTCACCACACACACACAAAAAAAAGAGGGAAGTTTGGTCTGCAATGTGAAGCTAATTCCCATTTAAAAAGACCAACACAACGTACCCTTTTGATCAGAGTCTTTACCTAGCTATTTTCCCTCTGAGAAATGTTTTCTTCTTGCTCTAGTCACCTTGGGAGGCCTACGGCAGAGAGTCACTACTACCTACGGCCAGTCCCTTGGTGAAAAACAGTGCGAGGGAAAGCAGGGTGGGGACAGACCGAAGAGGGAGAGGCTGCAGCTCTAAATGATTCCCACATGTTGAGCAAGTAGACACTTTCCAGGTGGCCCCAGTCTATGAACTTGCGGGGGAGGAAAGCACCGCGCCGCACTTTCCCGCACTTTTCGCCCACACACGGCTGCGCACAAACTCCATATGGATCTACTTTTGTGAAAAGATGCCGTCTCAAGGCAACGTTTGGAGAAGGTCCCGATAGAACCACGCAGGCAGCAAGACCTTACAGAAATAAAAAATCCAGATGCATTATGAAACAAACTGATTGGGGGATTCAAAGCGGACCCCTACTCCTTTTTAAAATGTAATCTAGTATGTCTCACTGAATACAAGTACAGAACAAGCCATGCTTGTGGCCATCAGAGTTTCATTCCCGATAATTTCAAACGTTGCGAAGGATAAGTGTGATGGCTCCAGTCAATGAGAAAGTGTATCTTATGAGATTCCGGAAAATGCAGTCTAACTTGTAATCACTTGAAAATATTTAGATCGACATTACGCAAACACTCTTGGGGCTTTTTTTTAGCTGCTAATTGATTCATTTTAATTCAATGTAATGTGAGGATAAAGCGGTTCAGATAATCGATGGATGGGTGGCGTATCGCAGCAAAAAGTACTAAAATATCAATACATGGTTATTAATTAGCAGAACATGGTCTTTCTCTCATTCTTCTTTTTTATTTCTTAGTCTATTTTAGGGCTAATCTGGTTCCAGTGGATTTGGAAAACTGCAATATTTTCTGTACTTGTAGTGCTGTGCAATTTGACCACACGTTCATGAAAATTAGCACAGCAATATTAGCCGTGTTCATCATCAGCTGACAGTTCATTGCAATTATTTTTTATAAGATTTAAAAACCTGGCAGTCCAGTGGTTAGCACATCGACTTCACAGTACAGAGGTACCGGGTTCAATTCCAGCTCCGGCCTCCCTGTGTGGAGTTTGCATGCTCGCCCCGGGCCTGCGTGGGTTTTCTCCGGGTGCTCCGGTTTCCTCCCACATTCCAAAAACATGCGTGGCAGGCTGATTGTACACTCTAAATTGTCCCTAGGTATGAATGTGAGCGTGGATGGTTGTTCGTCTCTGTGTGCACTGCGATTGGCTGGCAACCGGTTCAGGGTGTCCCCCGCCTACTGCCTGAAGACAGCTGGGATAGGCTCCAGCACCCGCCCCGCATTTGAAAGTATTCAAATTAAAATCAACTACACTTTCATGGAAGTGCAGTCACTTGTAATTTGCAGTTGGTAATGACATTATGGCTCAGACACTCTGCTCAACCACACGCAAGCGCAGCTTGGCGGGAACAGGATCTCGGCGTTATCTTCGCCCTCAATGTTTTTTTCACCCGGTTGTGAAGCAGTGACAGGATAACTGGAAAACAGAATAGGACTGCCTTTTTTTTTATTCTCTGAGGCTTTTGCACTTAAGTAGACCAATAGAGGTAGACTTTACCAACAGCCCGCTGCTATTTGAGCCTCGCCTCAGGGTGACTTTTTGCAGCGCAACTTGGCTTTTGTATAGGAGAAAACAGGCTCCTCATGAATCCAGCATAACATCATCATGCTCACACTGAGAAATAAACAGTGCAAAGGCAATCACATTGGAACGACGGCATGAACGATAACCTTTGTCATATCTTCCCACCCGCATCCCTGAGACGCAACGTGGACAAACCTTGTTTTTGGTGTCAAAATGACCTTTACCTGAATGCTTGTTTTGCTTACAACTGTGATTCATGAGGAAAACTCCCTGAATCTTGAAACAATAAACGTATCACAGAATCTAAACATACATCATCAAAAGAAATGTTATTTCATCAGCAGGACCAGAGGAAATTACATTTTTATCTCATCTGAAAAAGATGAAGCCACACTACAGCAGCCTACTACTGGTTTGGTCATAAGTGATTGCTGATCGTGACCAATCAAAATTACAGTACGTACTCATCGGTAGAGGGCGCGGCAAGATAGCATTAACTCCTAATTATAGGACAAGCCATGTGTGCGTGCATGTGCCCATATGTGTGACTGCATATTTCCTGCCGCTGTATTTATGTACTGTATATTATGCAGTGGTGGTCGCAAAGGTTTTCCTACTGTGTGAGTCTTACAGAGAAGTCCTCAATGTGTGTTCCATGTTTTGAGTAAAAGTTAATGTAACTGATCAATCCAAGAACACTGTTGTGGCTTTACAACACAGTTTTTATCTCACGTTCAAGAATCACAAATGCCATGTCATATGTCAAAGCTCAAAACATCTTTTGACTTCCACCCAAATACAGAGAGCTCAAACAGCCACCGACTAAATAGGACGAAGCCAACAGCTATAATGGAGAGTAATGATAAAGTTGGGCCCCTTTTTAATTACAAGCTTGTTTACCCAACCTCCTGATGTAAAGATGAGAGCAGCTGAACATATACTGTACAGAAGCATAAAAAGGATGCAGATTACAATCATTAAACAAACACGTCCTAAGATATCTTCAATTAATATTAGTGCAAAGCCACTGATGTAGTGGTGTCGGGTGAAAAGGCCTCAGATAATTCAGTGTACGAAACATGGTATATAATGGATGAAAAAAAAAATTTTTTTAGAGGTAATGCACATTATTAGTGTCTGAAATAAGATATGTGGATCACTATGACGGTACAGAACAGCCATAACTACCAATTAAGAAAAAAAATAATTCAAGAATATTATTCTGTCAGTGAAAGTGATTCCCTTGACATGCTATGTTCCTTGTTCGCAATGAAACAAACGAGCCACTCTGGGCCACGTCAACATTTCAGTGTTCCATAAAGGTAGCATGTTGCTTGCAACTTAATGTTCAGCATCATGGGATGTGCATGAATCACTTTCTGGCACCCATAGAAAGTGACATTTTAAAATCGAGGGATTTCATTACTCAAGTTCAAATACTCATGGGGGCGTATTCTCCCTTGTGCTTCACTAATTCTTAGTTCACAGGTGGAAAGTGTGTCAAAAGTCTGGTCGGAAAAATAAGCATAGATGAAAGGTGTGCGAGCCTGGGCACGTAAAAAAAAAGGTCTCAGGTGTGAACGGGAGAATATAGCCCACATCGCACTGTGACTTTTTGTTTCTATTTAGGTCACATCTCCTAACATGGTCTCTGACTACGGACCGAGGGTAGACAAACTTGTGCTCTGTGGGTAAGTATTTGATTTTTTTTTTTTAATCTGGATATATGGGCCAGGTTATATATAGATGAGATACAATACACCATTCACAAAATGTGTTTGGCTTTAAGGTGAAATGTATGGAAAATGCAAAAGGTTCACGCGACAGTG
The DNA here is from genome assembly GCF_054856545.1 of Hippocampus guttulatus. Lineage (NCBI taxonomy): Eukaryota > Metazoa > Chordata > Actinopteri > Syngnathiformes > Syngnathidae > Hippocampus > Hippocampus guttulatus. The sequence goes on from NC_141265.1 coordinate 4,929,009, forward strand.
ATATATCATGAAAGTGGGACATTTAAGTCGAAGGATGCACTGGTGATTTCCTCATTTCAAACAATTCCCTGAAACAAAAGTTAACAACAATGGTGAGTACACCACAACAACAAAAAAATTCAACCTCTCAATAACTCGTCATGTGCCCTTGAGCATCGATTACAGCTTGACGATGACGTCTCATACTATTCACAAGTCGACTTTTTGTCTGATGAGGCATGGCATCCCACTCTTCTTGAACGGCAGCCCTCGGGTCATTGAGGTTCTGGGGCGCAAAGTTTCAAGCCTCTACACCAGAGGTGAGCAAACTACGGCCCGCGGGCCGAATCCGGCCCGTTGGTCTTTTCAATTCGGCCCGCCGAAAGTCGGTCTACAATTAAGGTTCGATGTGAATGATTGCATTCATTTCAATTGGACTTGTAATGACAGGCATTTCACCGCCAGGTGGCGCATTGACTTGAAGTTGCAGAACACAGGGAGGGGGGGGGGTTGGGATCTTTTCGACCACCTAGGACCTCTGTATCGCTCTACTTCTACTGGTCTGATCACAACCCATCTGCAGAAATGCACAGGCTAAAATAGGTCATCAACAACACTGTCGTCATTTTAAAAAAGTATATTAATACAGTACATTCATGCTTTTGTTCTGTTGATGTTTGATATGGACTGTCAACAAATGCAGTTTTTTTTTTTTAATGTACCATAGCTCGTGCTTACCTGGCCCTTCTGTCAAATTTTAAAAGTCAATGCGGCCCCCGAGCCAAAACGTTTGCCCACCCCTGCTCTACACGGTGAGTCAGCTGATCCAAGGGGGTTTCAATCGGATTCTGGTCTGGAGAAAGTGCAGGTTATTCCATTTGAAGTACAGCAGTCTCCAACAGCCGTGCCCTGATGATGCAACCTCGATGAGCTGGAGCAGTGTCGTCCATGAAGATGAAATTATGCCCGCGTTGTTTATGTAGGGGCACAATCACTGGATTAATAATGTTATTCAAGTAGTATGGGCTTATCCCTGTACCATGTGCAAAGTGTAGGGCAGTTCTGTTCCAAAAGGACACACCTGCCCACACTGTAATACCGCCTCCACCAAACAGCTGATCTGGTGACAACAGTGCCTGAGGAATCGCGCTCTCCTTGACGTCTTCAACGTCGTTGGCGGCCATCATTTCTGCTCAATGTGAATCGACCTTCACCAGAGAACAGCATTGAGGCCTACTGGTCCCTCGTCCAGCGTAAATGCTCTCTGGCCCATGCAAGACGATGAAGATAGAAGTCTCATCAGAATCACGAGTGAATTATGTCAACACGTCCCTGACCGAGAACATCACTGAGACCAGTCGGCTGATCTATGCAGCAGTATCAGTTATCCTGGAGATGCTTGGCTATGAGACGAACAACCGGGAGGCGCATGGGCTATCTCCATGGAAGAGAAGACTGGAGTGTTGAAACATTTCACAGTTGGACATGTACATTTATAAGATTGGAGAAGGACACATTAGGTTCACCTGTGAAGGTTTGAATGCATTTTAGGATCGTCCTGAAATGTCACTTGAAAATCAAATATCTCTCACTTTTTGAGAGGAGTATACTGTATGTACATAAAATAATTAATTTTAATAATAAAATAAATAAGAATACATTGCTAACTACAATTATTTTAACTACACTAATGATTTTTTTTCACAATGTATAATCTACAATGAATCCATTTACCTAATCTTAATTATTAACAAATACATTTGAACTGACCGATTTTATGAGGAAAAAATGGCAAAATGAATGCAACAAGCATGACAGGACTCATGACCACGTAAATACTCAGACTAAAGAGTGAAAGGGACTCCATGTGGCCTGCAGGGCACACTTTGTCCACCACTGGTATAGAATCTCATTGAGTGACTTTTTACTCACCGTTCATGCATCAGTGAGCTGTGCACAAGTCTATCATTATACTCAGAAATGGTAGGCGGATGGCCTTCATACACTAGCCGACTGTTTAAATGTATTTTATTATGTGGTGATGATAAGCTGTGTGGCTAATGGATGGATGGATAGATGGATGTGGCTCCAAGAAGAAGATAGGTAGACCCCTCACAACCAAATCCTCTTGTTGGAAAACCTCACAACACTCATTGCACGGTTACATTGACACTAAATGTGTCCTTCCACCAGAAGTTAAATGATGGAGGGAGCTCCAACTTTTCATCAGCGCAGCTGGGCAGGCCACATAAGGCTGCCAACTTCCTCACCAGGTGTATGACAAAAATGCCATTTTAAATATGCATATTTTGTGTCGCTGATGGTGTAGCGCTACAATCGGCTGACCTGTGAGCGGACAGCATGGAATCGGTTCCCACTCAGTGACGGTGTGAATGTGGGTGTGTATGGTCATTTGTCTCTATATGTGCCCTGTGACTGACTGGCGACCAGTTCGGGGATTGTCTGCCTTTCGCTGGGATAGGCTTCAGCAACCCCCTGCGACCCTCTTCAGGATAAGCAGTGTTGAAAATGGATGGCTGGATACACATGTGCATTTGTCAGTTTTTGTATTGCACTAAAGTACATCACATTATTTGAATATGCATCATGCTTAATGAATGAATAACACGATCCAGCCAGCCAACAAAGGGTTTGAACAATATATCAATAGATAGATTTTTTTAAATTGATAAAAATATTGCGAAAAAAATGATAACAGGTCCAAGAATCCATGAGTGCCGAACTGTGAGTATTCAGAGGCCCATTCCAGTCGTGGAAACATGTTTATAATCCGCCCCCCCCCCCGCTTCAAAAAAAAATGATTAAATAAAAATAAATATAAAAATATTTTTTTTCTTTAAATTAAGCAAGATGCCATCTCAGAGTGTGGGCTGCCAGTCGCCCATCCCATTTTTTTTAAACTCCCGAGGATCATTAAAAAGGGACCAGGCTGTCCGTCTTAAAGGACTATTAAATAGCAGAGATCCAAATAGGTGTTTCTAAAACCTTTAATAGTGAACTTACAATAGTTTGAACTATAGTAAGCACATGAATATTACTTACGGTACATCAACAAATTAAAGAGTGGTGCGTTGCCAAGAAGAGGAAGAAACCACAAAAAAAAAAAAGATGACCATGAATGAAATAGTTTGAAATGACAACAATGTTTATCTCACCTACTGGATTTCTACCACTCTGCAGTTCATCAACTTCAACGCCGGACATACCTAAAGATTAAAACTCTTCAAGAATTTCAGAGCCAAACAATGCTTTTTGGAGGATCTGAATGAAGTGCGACTGAATGCGATGTACTATGAAAAGGAGGAAACAGATGTGGAAGCTGAAGATTAGAGTCCCATCAGGCCTGCTCACACAAAGCTCTCCTCTCAGGCTGGAGATTGACTGGTCCCGCATGCCGACACTCTCGACTGCTCTCATAATTCACAAACAGAGTGCAAGAAGTGCTAAAAAAAAAGGTTATTTCTAGATGATGAATTTATAGTTTCCATTCATGCTGCCTAGTGTGTGAGTTTAACATTGGCCTCTTAGACTTGAGAACGGCATTTCAATTTCCAGCTACTTAGTCACTATGGGGACTTTCAAAGCGTAACAATAAGTAAAACATTTAGCATGTTTTTGACTATGCAAAACAATCTTGTTTTACAGTCGATGCAAATAAAGCCTGGATTGGATTAGCCCAACGAATCCAGAACTAAAAGCTTAATTTATCTCCAGTTTTTTTCCCCCCATACTTTTTGTTGTCATGCTGTGACATTACAAATAACTAAATCTGACCTAATGTGTTTTAATTTTAATCTCAGTGGTCAACAAAAGCTGTTAAAAGGCCAAAGGCAGTTAACGGCATGGACAACACAGATAGGCCAAAGACGGGCTCAGTACTCATCGGCTATTGCCCAAATGACAACTGGCAGTCCCCTGGAAACTGAAGGATAACTTTTGTGTAACCTAAGGGTAAAAAGAGAAAACAAAATAACCGTCTATCTTCTCGTTTCTTTATTGCCCTTTAAGAATCACGCTTTTTATTCTATTTTGAAATTAAATAATGAACTGTGGCTGGTATTGTGAAGGTGAACTTTATTAAAGACAAGGATAGTCTGGGACCAACATAATGGACTCGTGTATGTGTGTGTGCGTGCGTGTGCGTTTGACAATAGCGTGGCATGGCCTAGTTAGGATGTGTACTGCTCCCCAGGGTGTGCCATTATGCTCAAATCAATCCTCTAGGCCTTTAACTGCGAAATGAAGGAGCAACAGAGTAAAGTCTTAATCCTCAACCTTGAACCATCTGCTGCGGCGTGAACCTTGGTGAACACTTAAATGAGCTCCACAATTCTGATCCTGGTATAAAATGACCTGCTAAATTATTTTTGAAAACCAACAATCGTATTCCCTTATTTTCGATCCAAATAGAAATCGCAGCGCATTCGGCCCAAATGAGCTTGCAAATGAGGCTATTTGGCTATGCAAAGGCAGCACGCCACTTGGACTTTTAAAGCTGTAGTCCAAGCTACCTGCAAAAGCCACAAACACCATATGTTTGCCTCAGTCTCAAGCGTTGATCTTAAGACTGCAAAAACAGCAGCGGTAAGGATCAAGTGTGTTCCGTTGTTTATGTATCCCACAAACAATACAGTAAACAGTGGTGGTTCAAGTACACAGACCACGACGCAAAGCAGCCATTATTCAAGAACACACTACAAGAGAAATATGAAGTTCAGATAGATGGAATCCAAAGGGGAAATGCAGCTGCCAATCATTTTATGCACGCAGGTAAGGGGGAACATTCCAAAATGCCGTTTCACTTTTAATCACACATGTAAAGGGGAACTTTGGAGAACATTTACTTCAAGTTTTGCGTCTGGATGCCTTCAGTGGGTTTACTTGTTGAACAAATACATCGTAGTCAAAATACGACACACACCTGCACCACGCCGAGACATTCATTCATCCAGTCTCTGAATCACTTTTTTGTATGCAGGGGTGAATCAAGATCTTAGAAACTCATATCAGTATAAAATATATAGACACTCCACATTTCCAAAGTAAAGGAAAAAAAGCATTTTTTTTTTAAACTCCAATAATGTCAAACCTAATTGTACATTATAATCTTCGTTTGCGAGCTGATTAAGAGTATTGCAGATCGCGTGTGCGTGGGTCACAATTATGATAGTGAGGGTGGGAGGTTACAATTTAAAAACAATTGTGTCCATCCTTGGTTACTACTGACTCAAAAACTGGAAGTCTAAATGACCAAAACTCTCAGCTCAAATGCAGTAAACCTGTTCATTATACTGTATCTAGCATATAGGTTGTTGGTTTGCGGAGGTAGCCTATATCATGACTCTTCAAACACTGTCGGTGACTATGGTAACCATTGTAAATATGTGGATTTCACGCAATGGCCTGTTGAGCCAATCCAATTGCTATTCAAAATCAATTAAAGCTCCCCCCCCCCCCAATGGAAATGGAGTTGGTGAGACCTAAACTGAAGTATGGAACTTATGTTTGATGACTGCTCTCTTCAACTTGCAAGGCTTTGTCGCAACTTTGTCTTCCACATGCAGTATAAAGTCTGAATGGGCACTGGAGGGTTTTGCAACCTAACCTCCAAAGTCCAATGCTATGCCCCACTGACAGACAGTCCATTGAATTATTTCCGTCCCAATGATTGAAATCCACTCGTGCAAAACGTCAAAAGACATATGCACACACGAGAGGAAAAAATGCGACGTGCAACTTACGTGAAAACGAAAAATAAAGTCGTCGATCCCACAAGGAGAGTGGCAGCTGTGGACACCGGGATGTATTTGGTGGGTTTAAATCTCTTTCCAGCGCTGGTGGGCATTCTGTAATTTCCACATTCCTTAATTGTTTATCCCGGGTGCAATAGCATGTAGAGAAAAATAGGATCCAGTGTCGCCTTTGTGGTGCTATTATGAGTATAATCAGTCCAGTCTTTTGCTAGCGCTGAAGCTGCATAGGTCCTTGCAGTGAGGAACAGCACAGCGACTGAAAACCTGGAAATCCCACCCTTCCAATCCAGCCCACTGGTGAGGTCACTGGACCGCTAGAAAAGGTGGAGCCTGCAAAGCGTCCTCGTGAACCAGGCGGCGCTGCAGCCTGAATACCAGAAGAGAAACGGAGAAGACTTCGGTTTTATGCAGCTACACCAAACTCAATTCAGAAGGTAATCTCCTTTTGCAACGAACAGATGAGTTAGTTCATCATTTCCTCATCTTATACAGGACATATTGAGAAGTAGAGGAAAACAATGCTGTCGTTCCTTGCTTCGTCTACTTTGTCCATGTTTTGTTTGATTTTAATGGAAATGCTGAGGTGTTCCTACATCAAAATCATTCTCAAAAGCTCGCTGAAGATTCCACCAGAAAGCAGAGCAATCAGAGCTCTTCTGTAGATGGAGCGCCACCAAGTGGCTGTTTTTTTGGGGATATTTTACCCCCGAAAAAACAATCCCACCATGCCACATTTTGGTTGAAAGTACAGTACCGTAATTCGCATTTAAATAAAATGTCCAACTGTATCTTATCCTTCCACATTTCACAACGTCTTACATCAATTCAATCCGTTTGATTTTCAATCTGTTTTGTTTATTTGGGGCAGCTGGGGAATACATTCATGTTTCTAAAATGTCCACTGTTGTATTATTTCCCTTTTTCCATGATAAAATCAACAAATTGATATTTTTCGAATTTTCACACGTATGGGCTTTCAAATTGTTCACCTCATTCCGGACTTCTTGGGAACTATTCATGACTGACATTCCCATCCCCCCTCCAAAAAAAATCCTGAAGTTAAGTGATATATTACCTCCTCCTTCCAAATCTGATGGCGGCTTCAAACCATGCCAACTGCAAGATTCACACTTAAGATTTCAACAATTGGAATAATTACAGAGAATGTTGGTGCAGGTTTTCAACAGTGTCAATCAAATGTTGGTTGCAGGCCACACTGTGGTTATGTTTCCCCTCAGAGGGGCGTTATATATGTAGAATCGCATCATAATATTACACATGCACATTGCACAACAATTTGATAGATAACCAGTTTTAAAATCCAAAATGAAAGAAAAGACTATAATTTTAAAAGGATTTGGGGGACCAAACACGCTGTATCTCAACGTCATTAAATGTGAAGAAATGTTGCAATATTGGTACAGATTTTAGCGAGAAACATGAACTCCTTGATTTACTTTAGCGAGCCACGTAAAAATATGTAGCGGAAGGTTGTATTTGGTCCTGAGACCAAAAGTTTGTCTCACAGGTATCAAATTCTAGGCCCGGGCAAATAATGTGCATTGACTTAATGTTTTAACAACAATGAGATATGAGGTATTGTGAACAGTTTTTGTTCCCAATCTCTACTTAAAAATGAAGTGAAAATGTTTGAACAAACAATTATTGAGTGGAAACTGATTTCAAAAGTATATGTGATAATATGAAGCGAACATACATTTTTTTTTATGGTTCCACAGCCCCAAGGGCCCTCTGAGGGACATCATAACTACGATGAGGCCTGCGACAAAATATTGACAGCAGTACAATTTCTGCAGTAACAAGAGTCAAACTTTGTTACAACGTACCTGGAGGGGCATCACGAATCTGTACGTGAAAATGGTCGTTCGTTGTAACCATTTTCATTTCAAATGGCCGCCAACTACAATGTACTGTATAATACATTATGAACATTTATAGATGTAAAAACATAAAGTATAAACATGTCAGTTACAAGTGCATGTATATAGTACTGTATGAAGAAAGATTATTTTATTAAACATGAAACAAACACCTGTAGCGTGCCTACTTCATCTCTGAAAACATTAAGTCAGCAAATGAAAAGCGACTTCTCCAGTTCAGGATGTTTTGCGCCCCGAAGCCATTCACGGTTATCTTTCAAACTGTTGGCCTCGAAATCTGCCACGATATTGTTGCCATTACGGATGATCGTCGAAATCTTGACTTTGCCAATTTGTAGTCGGCTGAGCTTCGTCTGGGAGACTCCCTTTCAAAAGTGAGAGACAATTTCTGCTTTCACAGCCAGCGATATTTACCAGACATGTTTTCAGACAATGTTCAACGTGCCTCCGGAAATACACTAATGTACGAGTCGATCAGTCGTGTTGCTATGCAACGGAGATGAAACTCGCGCTGTACAACTTGTTCATATGCAAGGTCACGGCAGCAATTGGCTTCCCACGGTTCGTTGTAACGAAGGTCTTTTCACTATTTTGTAGGAAAAATATCTGGAAGTTATAATGAAGTTTGCGTTATAAAGGTGTTCTTTGTAAGCAAAATCGGCAAATGGAAAATGAATTACCGCTACGTAAATGTGAAATGTGACGGTTACAGAGATGGAACCGTTGAGGACGTACGTTGAAAATAAGTTCGCCTGTACATTCTGCAGTATTGGGTCGTAACGCAAATTAAGAATGACCCAAATAGCCTGCCGTACTACGTAAAAGCAACATGTTCAAGATTAGTTACGCTATTTCCTGTGCCTACTCTATTATTAGGTTCTGCGGCGCGGCTGTCGATTGGTGGTAAAAACGTATTGTGTGTCTCTTCGCCAAGCTAATATTAGCTGCTAACTGTATTTTAACCATGAAACGTCTCTTTGTCGTAAGTGAACGTTGTTGGGGTGTTAGCGAGACACGAGCCCAATTGGGCTAATTTGCCAGCAATTGATAGCATCTCGTGAAGCTAACAGGATGTCTCAGAGGAGAACTCTCAAACTTATTTGTGGTCTCGCCGGAGGTTCTGCCGCCCTTTTACTGGCGGCTGCCACTGCCGACTCTCGTGGCTATTTCGGAGAGCGAAGAACCGAGGCAGGCGGTCGCTGGTCCAAACTGTCCGTGCTTCAAGCCGCGCAGCCGGCGTGGGCAGCGACGAGCATCACGCCAGTCCCCACTGGCCACGCGTGGGACATCAACTGGGACAAGTAAGATCGTGTCGTTGGATCCTTCATGAATGGAACCGAGTTATCCATTTTGTAATGATCTTTGAATGTGTAGTGATTATACGAAATGTGTCAGAAAGGTTGCAGTACTCGTGCCCGGAAATACATTTGAAACCAAAATTTAAGTGTGGACCACGCAAACAATCAGAAGATCCTGGTGCGTTTTTTCAGTGTGCGAGAAAAGGCATCTGGCTGCTTCACAATGGACTGAGCATCCCACAGTTCTTGGTTTAGGGCTACCACTCGGCCTGGGCAAATAAGTCAACCAGCGTTGTTGTGTCGACCACAAAGAAATGTATGCCTCGAAACTATAATTAATCATTTGAAACATATCTGCTATGCCATGAACAATTTTGCTTGTTTGGCTGTATGCACAACACACTTTTCCAGCAGCAGAAATATCAATTAATATATTATTGTTCCCAGAAAAACTGAATAGAGTAATGCATCGCAAAAAAATTAGTTTGTGACTGCCCTACTCCTTTACCTGACCATGATTTTGACCGCTGTGCATCAGGAATGCTTTTACTTGAGAGGTGCAATACATGTATTTCAGTACACCTCTGTAACTTAATAAGTTCCTACACATAAAATATTTGGAAAAGGGCTTCCCTTAAAATAGATCATCGCCAAGGTTTAGTGAAGTGACATTTTGCGACCACACATTGTGGGATTTCAGTCGACTGTATCCATTTTTTGTACATGAAATTTTGATGTATATCCTGTTTCTGAATAAGGTGTGCTCTGAAAGCCACTTTAAACATGTATGACTGTGTAAGTTAGAAAAAAATACGATGTACACCTATTTTCTTTTTCAAAGGTTACGTTTGAATAACATCCTTCATTCTTAACTTCTACAAAAGTAGGTCGCGGCTTGGCAGCAGCGGCAAATTGTGGGTGACAGCAGTGAAGTTATCGGTTAAAGTAAATCTTATGAGACAGCCACTTGTGATCTAAGGTGACCGCTGTTTTACAGGAGAGACCCTTCTACGCTGTCCAATGGGAAGAAGAAAGGGAGTACGACCGAAGATCCCAGATCAGAGCAGGACAATGGCAAACCCAAAGCTACACGCAACATCTTCCTCATCCGACATTCGCAGTATAACCTGAGCGGGAGCAGCGACAAAGAGCACATTCTCACTCCCTTGGGTCAGCTTCATGTTATTTGGGAACAAAATGCATTCATGCCAAGGGGGAGAAAAAGTGATGATTCCAAGGGCCCGTGACTGACTGGGTTACTAGAAAATCCATTCATTCGGCCATTTTCGATAGCGCTTGTCCGCGGTAGGAAAGCGCGTGAGCTGGAGCCTCTCCAAGCTGCCTTTGGGCGAGAGGCAGCGTATACCCTTGAGTGGTCGCCAGCTAATTGCAGGGCACATCAAGACAACTATTCAGACTCACTTTTGCATCTGTGCACAATTTCGAATGTGCGTTGAACCTAATGTGTATGTTTTGGGAGAACATGCAAAGTCCACATAGGAAGACTGCTGCCAAAATTAAAATCCTGATCCTGAAAACTGGGAGGCCACCCCACAAAATACGTCAATTTGAGTTTTTTTTTTTTTTTTTTTTACAAGGCCCCAGATCCACGGCAGTATTCCCATCACTGGCCACAACAAGAGATAAATGTGTGCAACCTAAAATACAATTAGTGTTAAAAAAGAATGGAAAAAAGCTACGACAAATATGAATTCCATCAGAAATGATTTTCTTCATAACCGCTGCTTCACAGCAGTTAAGACGTAACAATTGGGAGGGTTTTAAGGCAGTGGTTCTCAACTATTGTCATCTTGGGAACCGCGTCTTCCTCTTCTCCCGACCCATCTTCTTGAAGTTGAGAAAAATAAAGCTTTTGTGTTTCCGAATAGCCTCTGAAAATGCATGTGCAGTGTGGGAGAGTTTCAAATGCGGTTTCAAATGAGTTTGACGAATCAGCAAAGGCATATTGCTATCCGCTCTCCAAAGGATGAGCAGTACCAACTCCAGTCCTCGAGGGGCCGCAATCCTGCTGGCTTTAGATGTTTCCCTCCTCCAAGACACCTACCGGTAATTCAAATGACCGGGATCGTTATGAGGCTTCTGTGGAGCTTGCCGATGAGCTGATTGAGGGCCTTGGAGGACCGGAGTTGGTGACTCCAGGTTTTCATATAAATACATATATATATTTTAATTATACAAATGCTGAGAATTCCAGGTTCCCAACCGTAAATATTTGAATTCTGTTGTCCTCCATGAAAGCAGACAGATTTTTCTTCCATGTTGCCGACCAATCCAGTAATGGAATCAACATGAATTTATGTGTGAGCTGTCAATTTGAAATAATGTTCTGTTAATGGAAATTTCAACTTTTTTTTTTCTGATTCATTGATCGATTGACACATTCATTTTTAATTAAAATGATTAGTTTCAGCCCTACATGTCCTTTTTTTTTACTAGCTGTCTGCAATCCACACAAATGGGTCACGTGATCCTTTTCGAGGTCCTCAGCCACCAGTTGAGAATCATTCTTCTGAGGCAGCGATTCCTCTTCATATCTAAAATATGAAATGTGACAATTAACTATATCTCAACTTGTCCTTCAAAGAAGAAAAAAACCCCCCTGCTGGTACTCATTATAAAACCGTAGAAGCAATTCCAATCACTAGCAAGGGCCAATATTTCCGAATTGAATTAATAGCATAATCAGTCACACAATTAATAGCTCTAAAGTGAGCATTTTATTCCATTGTGGTCGCCGAGTTGAAGTAGTCCTCGTATCTCCTTTGCAACGTTTTTTTGAGTAACGCGGCATGCTTCACAAACGGTTACTCTTCGTTTTATGCCTCAAGTCGGCTTCTATGAAATTACAGCCGTAATGATGAGATGCGTATGGCTTTTCTTTCCCAGTGACGTTCCCGTGTGTCTCCTCAGGTCGAGAGCAGGCCGAGTTGACAGGTCATCGTCTGTCATCATTGGGATTGAAATACGATGTTCTGATCCACTCCAGCATGGCCAGAGCCACAGAGACGGCGCACATCATCAGCAAACACCTTCCAGGTAGCGGAGACGCATCATGCAGCTTTCCGCACATGCTCATCAAGACCGCCTTGAGGGTTGTGTTTTGGCAAATGGGTTGTCTTTTCTTCTCGTCCTCCCGTTTCTCTTGAGTTTAGGCGTGGAGTTGCTCAGCTGCGACTTGCTTCAAGAGGGCGCCCCCATCGAGCCGGTTCCGCCCGTCACTCACTGGAAACCTGACGCTGTGGTGAGAGTGCTCCCCCCGCTCTTGAGTCTGTGGTAGCTTTGTGCGGCCTGTGTTTCTTTGCACGTCATGTCAAGTGCTTGGAAAGGCTCCAAGCCAAAGTAGGCCAAAGCATCGGTAGTCCTACACTGTACTATGAACAGGTACAGTTCCAAAATGGCGATGGTTAATACCTCCATGTTGTTCCTGAGGCCATTTTATTGAATTGGCAGCTGGCTTTAGAATTCAGTTGACTGGCTGATTTTGTGCTAATTTTACAACAAAGCTTTACTCGTTATCATGAGATACTTATCTGTACAGGCAGCGTGTTTGTCAGACACATTGTGAAGGTCCTCATAATTTTATTAGAAGACAAAAACCAACAAATGATAGAGCAGGACCATCAGCGTTACATTGTTACTGGTGTTGCTGAAATAAAAGTTTGTGATAAATGTAATGCTGCCTTATACAGAACTGCCAGACCCTCTCGGATGTTGTTACATTCAGTGGGGTCCTCAATTTACAACAGAGTTGTGTTCCACTGATGCCTGCGTTACTCAATTTTTTTATGCACGATAGAGCGGACAGCAGTCGAGAAAACCCGCTCCTCTTAAAACAAAAGCTCTTCAAACATCCTCGATAACGGGCAGCACTTGGCGGTCATGTACACCGACTGGCCGTGCAAAGAACACTTGCCACGCAGACCTCACAGCGGCTTTCATCTTTGCCGTCCTCCAGCAGTACCACGAAGACGGCGCGCGTATCGAGGCAGCCTTCCGCCGCTACATCCACCGGGCGGACCCAAAGCAGAAGGAGGACAGCTACGAGATCATCGTGTGTCATGCCAATGTCATCCGCTATTTTGTCTGCAGGTTTGTCTCATCTGCCCAGCTCATCCAATGTGACTGTGCAATTCGCTGAGGCGTGACCGCCTTGATGTATGATTAATACAAGTACAATTAGAATCTTTTCAGGTTATTCTGCCAAATAAAGGTTTTCTATGCAGTCACACACTCGTAAATACCTGATTGCCATGTCCTAGCACTTTTTGTACTGAAGTTGCTGTCTTCCAGTGTCAGCCTACCAACTGTTAGCGTGTTAGCTTTTAAGCTAATCTCCTTTAATTAAACCCAAACACAGGGCAAGATGGATAGTGGGTCAATATGCCTTAGCACTTTCTCTACTCAGATTGCCATTTTACACAGTGCAGTCGTATGATGCCAAGATGAAATAGGTTTGTGTTTCTTGGTAAAGGTGTCATCCTCTGTTCTCAGGGCCCTGCAGTTCCCACCTGAGGGCTGGTTACGCATGGGTTTGCACAACGGCAGCATCACATGGCTCACCATACGCCCAAGTGGCCGGGTGGCCCTCCGAACTCTCGGAGACGCAGGATTCATGCCCCCGGACAAACTTACACGAACCTGATGAGCCAACGCGGTGCACTTCAGGGACTGGAGTTGGGATGACGAGCTGCTTACAGTTCAGTTAAAAGCTCAGTTTTCTCCTTAAGTGTCTTTCCTCTAATGTCCAAATGTTTGTTGTTAAACGGGTGCTGTTGTATGTGATTGAGGTGGGTGGTAGTAACGCCAGCAGAATGTTATTCATGTTTTTTTATACAAAAGCAGTTCCACGCCAAAACGTTTGCTGTGAGCATTGGAATCGAATAGGGTTATTTTATTGTCACTGTAAGCAAGGGCAAACAATAGTTAACAGTGCAACCCTCTTGATGTTTAAAAAAAAGACATGAGGAGATAAATTTATAAATATTCAATTTAAATGTTGTATTTCGAAGCTCAAACACAACCGTACAATTTGTACAGTACATGTATACCAAAGTTTGAGCAGTCTTGTTTTGTAATGTTAGTAATGTTATGTCACACGAGCTGCCAAAGTGGACCTCGGTAGACAAGGCTGACGTGTCGTAAACTTAATTGTACTGTTTCGAGGTGTTATGTTGCTGCACCTTTTTTTTTTTCTTTTTCAATAAAGATGATGGGGCGGGAAAGGACTTAGGTAAAACCTCTTTCCAATTCCTTGTTTTATGGCACACTGCGAGAGAACGCCTTTTGGCACCCCCAAAAACAACCAGCATACTGACACAAACACAAGTTGCACTGAACCTCTCACTAAGGTGATTAGTTGCTTGCTTCAAGTGCATGTTTAGGCTTTGCAAGAGACTTTGCGAGAGGCTAATAAACATGTGAAAACGTTGACAATTGCTAACATGCACCAATAATTAAAAAATAAAATACCTACCCTACTTTAATCTTCTGTCCAATGGAATTTCAATTGAACCGGAAAAATACCTCAACGAAGTACTATATAGAGGCAGTATATGTAACTATACATACTTTTTTGACCCGAAGATCTTTGTGCAATAACCGCAATATTTGTGTGTGTGGTTTCAGCAGAATGTTAGTCTATTGATTTAGATAAAGAACAGATCCCCTTTTGATCATTTTATGCAAAATTCTAGGTTATTCCGATGGGGGTCTTTTTTTTTTCTTGCAAGAGTAAACAGTCCGGGCTATTTACCAGCACCATCATAGCAGCTCACCTGCAACCCATACAAGGACAAGTGCTATAGAAAATAAATGGATGGATAAATAATGTGATACATTAAAACTACATCTCAGGAACACATTGAAACAGCAACAATCCTATTAAGTCAAGAGAAAAGTAGTGGGCTTAGCACCACTCCACTGATGCGCATCATTAGTGCGTTTGTGTGCTGCAGTCATGATGAAGACAATGATGCATGAAGACATTTGTCACTGACCAATTTGTGACATATTGAAAGGATCGTTGAAGTAAAGTCGGAGTGATGTTTTATTGACTACTTGAAAGCAAATACGTCCTTGACATACAGGAAGAGAGTTCAAAAAGCACAAGAAGCAGTTTTAAGTTTTTAGGGGCACTTTTGCAAAGCTCCACACATTCAGAAACATTCAAAGAGCAAAATATGTCCTCTTCCGACCTGAGAGCACAAGCATGATGACAATCTCCTCAGCAAAGTTGTTTGTGCTCTCTGAGAAAGGTTGAGTTCACCAAGAATTACATTCAGAACAAATCAAGTGTAAGTGGATTTTTTTTTCATATCAAAACGGTCTTTTTTTCCACCATTCAATATTTTTCCACTTTCCTCCATTATTTATATTGGATGGAAATATCCGCAATGTTTACGTATTAGCCAGCAATTCCTATTCAAATCTAAAAAATAAAATGTCACAGTTTCCACATCTCAACTTGTCCTTAATAGTTTTCTTCTGCTGTATAATTGCAATAACACTTGACTTCTGTCTGTGCGTGTTAAGTCTGCCAGAATGGAAGCTGCTTGAGACTTAATCATGAGAATAGTCCAGAAAGGCTGCAAAAAGGAAAAGTCAAGACGTCCTGGATCCACTGAGAAAAGATAAAAACAAATCCATTTATTGAACAAAATAAAAGCATGGAAGATTCATTCTGTTTTCCTGGGTTTGCTGTAATGCTACAGCCAGTAAAGTTTTCCAGATGTGAGCTAGATAATGTGCCCAAACTGACAGAACAAATCCATCACTTCAGAAAATTAAGGCAAGTACTGAACTGGGGAAAATGCAGGAAATGGCAGTTGTTTTAACATCTTTGATAATAAAAAAAACATTTTTGTGCTACTGACCAACATACTATTTTTTTTCTTTAGTGCTGACAACCCCACACTAAGAATGCTTTTTTGTGACCGACCTCAGGGAGTGTGGCTTGTATTCACAATATCCAAAAACATTGACCTGGGCTATGATACAGGTGCTGCACACTTGTCACAGATAACATCACCATCCAATTACACGGTCTGCACCGATAAAGTACAAACATCACTGAGGTTTCTTTTTTGAAAATTTTAAAGTCCTTTTTTAAAAAATATCGTGTGGGCTGCAGTTCAATAATGTAACTCTTCCACGCTATTCCAGTCTTTATGGTTGTTAGGAGAGGCTGAGGATGACGTGGCGCGGGAGTTAGACCCTTCAAATCGACGCTTTGTTCAAGCGCTTGAGGCGAATGCGTTGGATGTAGCTCACGTTGGCGGGGCTGTAGCGGCTGGGGCTGAAATCAGGTGAGGCGACCTGGCGAGCGGGACTGAAGCGACCCGAGGGAGACATGAGAACGCCGGAGGGAGAGCCGGGAGTCTGATGCTGCATCCTGTGTCGCGGTTTTACCACTGCAGGGCTCGGCCAACTGGACACATGAGTCAACAGTAAATATGAGTAGAATACATTTGTTCTTTTTAGTATTCAGGCATAGTGTAGGCAAGTGCCACCCAGTATAATTTTGAAGTCATCACCACATGTGGACAGGCTAACAGAACGCATGAGTGCCATGATTGGGTATAAAAGTAGCTTCCCTGAAAAGTCACTCACAAGCCAAGACTTTGTGAACAACTGCGAAAAAACTTCAGTAAAGCACGCACTAACCTTGTCATTTCTGAGGAAGAGTAGGACTTCATTGTGCTCATCCACTTCTGAATGCTGGGATATTTTTGGACATCGACCTCAACACCCCCTATTGCTGACAACACATCTCTGTCCAACTTGGTCGGTGAATCCCTGTGAAAACATCAAACAATATGGCTGACCTCGTATATGTGCCTGTGGCGTCTCAATCTTCAGTAAATAAGACCCAAACGAAAGAGGGAAATACAGTGATACCATGACTTACGGATGCCCCCCGCCACTACACTCTGCTTTCAGAAGCTCAAGGGGGGTCACATCAGGAATACGCGTTTTGAAAATGTGGATAACATCAAGATGGCAGTGAAAAATCCCAGAAGAATCGAGGTAAGTCGGTTTGTCATACAAGTGATTTGAGTTATAAGAGTGTTTATGGAATGATTTCAACTTGTAAGTCAAGGCACCACTGTATTGTCACTTTTACAAACAAAAGATTTGTAATCACGTCACACTTCAATGATCTTTGCAGAGAAAACGGTGATACAATATCATACATGAGCTTCCGGGGTTAATTTCGGGATTGCTGTACCTATGAGCGGTCAAACAGTCGTTTGAGAAGTGTTCCTGAAAGGACTTTTTTTTTTTTTTTAAATCCAGCACTCGAATACTCATACCTATCCATCCATCCACAAGACCTAATAAAAAATAAACTTAAAAACAAGGCTGTTTCACAAAAAACTATTAAAAACTAAGAAACTGGCTCTAAAAGCTTTGAAAACTAACTGAATTTAAAAAAAGTCTAAAGAAATAAAACTACAGTGAAATTCCTCTTCAACAAAATCATGTTTGCAGCAAGAATTTTTTTACAACAGGGGTTTTTCACTGTAGCAAATTTGATCTCAGATGTCAACACACACACACACGCACACACACACACACACTAACGTTTGTGTACACGCACACACAAACGTATATGTACTCTTTATTTTTATTCCAATAGTGCATAAGTATGAGCATACACTTATTTGACACTTCACATAGTCAGTGTAGAAAGTAAAAAAGGGAAAGAAATTGCTAAATTTACGATCAGCATTCACTTTCACTTAGATCAATTTCTTGGATAATGTCTTTTACTTTGACTTTGAGTTTCGGGTTGAGTGAACGCTGGCGCGTTTTGGCTGCCGCTGCTCAACCCGTATTGTTTTGTGTTTTTTGTTATTGTAAAGTGTCCTTGGGTGTCTTGAAAGGCGCTTCTAAATAAAATGTATTATTATTATTATTTTATTTTGTTTCCTTCGTCTTTCATTTTGATCACTTTTACCCTCTCTTTCAGCGTCAGAGCTCTTGTTTTAGCTGCTTGACATCCAAAGGTCCGTTTTGTAGCAATTTTAGCAATGCAACGTTCTTGCTGCGTCTGAAACTAACAATAACAAATACTTCCTGGACTACTGCGCATGTGTAAACCAGTGTGGTGGTTGCTGTTGCCGTTTCCGAACGAAGCACTAGAGGTCGCTGTTGGATTAGACTTCGTTGTTGTGAATCTCGTCGCGAGGCAAGAGCAGAGAAAAAGATCTCGTATAACGCAACAGGGTTTTTTTTCATTGTATGGGGGGCAGGAAAGTGGGAATGGTGTTAATGAATGAAGATTTTTTCACATTAGGGGGTATTTTTGCCCATATAGGTGTCGTTGTAGAGGAGTTTCATTGTATAATAAAAAATCCAAAATGACCGTAACCCTGCAACTCACCCATCAATAAAGAGTCCTCTTCGACTGCGAGGTGGGGTCCTCGGGAGGAACTCATGGGAATTATCCAAAGACTTATAAGAGGATGCTGATGACCCTGAGCTGCTCAGGTCTCTCCCACCATGATCCCACGATTTGGACCTAGCGCACAAGTTGCGCACCACCGAAGCCGCTCCCCTTGTCCTGGTCATCATTTCCAAAGCGTCCTCTTCTGCCTCGAAGAACTCTTCAGAGACGCAGCTGGTGCACTGTTCCTCCGTGTCCCCTCCCTTCAAGGCTTCGTTGTTCTGGGCGCCGGGGCCAATCGACAGCCGCTTCAGCCCGCAACTCAGGTCTGTGCTAACTGAGGAGCCGTAGGAGTCGAAGGTCTCTCTGTGTCGGTGCCCGCCACTGCTCCTTCTCTCCCTGTATCTGTCGGGACTGTCCGGCGGTTCTTGCAGCGACATGCGCTCAAACTCCACTGAGAGGTTGGAGACGGGTGAGAGCAAGCTGGAGGCGGACGGGGAGTTCCGAGGAGAAATGTTATCTCCGTTGGAAATGCCATCTCTTGAGGAGGAACACACCCCATTTTTGCAGACGCCGCCGGGCGACAGCAGGTCCTGCTCGGCTGCGGTCTCGATCAGGTCGCCCCCCCGATACTTTAATCCCATCGGCATGATGTGGAAGTCGTGACCTCCCACTGCGCCCTTCAGGTTGTCCATGGATGCGGCGGAGGAGGAGATGCAGGTCAGTGCTGCATTCTGCCTATTCTTCATCTCCTCAAGGCTGATGTCCTCGCCCTCATCCAAGAAGGCACCAACAGAGATGGAGTTGCAGAACTTCTTCGGCTTGCCTGCAACCAGTGATGTCGGTTTAAAGACAGAATGCGCCAAAGTTCAGCGCTTGCACTCTAGCGTTTTAATTACCTTCATTTTAACATGGTGAAGAAGTAAACAGAAGGATTGGTTCCAGGTGTTAGCAATGACATACATTTGGGTTCTATTCCAATGCAGACAGAGAACCAATTTCTCTTCAATTGGTTGGACAATTTAGTCCAGTATAATAACTGCATATATAACAACTACCGGTACTGAAAAATAGTGCTGTGCGAGATGGAAAACTATTCACGATATAGACCATTTTTATCACGATATACCACAATATTCACAATATTTTCAATTCTATTTAAAAAAAAAATTACACTGGTCTACGTCAAAAGTAAATAAATAAATAGGGTTAACATGCATGCTAGGTTAAATGAATGCTCTAAATCGTCCCTGAGTGTGACGGAGAGCGTGAAAGCTGGTTTGTTTATGTGTGCCCGGTGATTGGTTGGCAACCAGTTCAGGGTTTGACCTGCCCAAAAACAGCTGGAATAGGCTCCAGAATGCCCGCGACCCTTGTGAGGGTAAGAACGGATGGATGGATAATCTGTAAATTATACCTGGGGAAGGAGTTTTAAATCTGTTGCTGGTCTCATTCTCCCCCTCTTCACAAGTTCGTGAAAAGAAATCCCTCTGACTCAGATACTCTTCCAACTTGTGAAGTCCCTTGGTTGATGACAGATCTACAAAACTATCAAGAAAGTCCCAATATTCCACCCAGGGATGACCCATCTCGTGAGCCAAATCTCTGTAGGAAGAATATAAATCAGAGATTGTTGTTAGACATATGTGAAAGTGGGGCAAAGCGCACACGTGCACTAAGGGTAGATTTGTTTTGATTCTATTCCAGAACTACTGGAGCAAATATTCAAATTGCAGCCCAATCACAATAGTCAAATGATATTAACCCTTTCAGGGACAGCGGTTACGACAGTGGACAGTTTAGTTCAAGTAACAAGGTGCATGAAATCATATTGAGCCACACCATTTTTTTTTATTTTTTTTTTGATGAACGACAACTAAACAACTCCAATTACACACAGTGTATTTTATAAATACTGTTGCCTTGCCTGCCAACCCGCTCGGCACCGCGGTCAGGATCAGACTTAAGAATGTTGTGGAAATGCTCTGCTCGATTCCTCGGCGGCGTCTTCCAGGAACGGCGAAAATCACCCGCCTAAAGTGGGCGATTATAGTTTGTTAAAATACCAATGGTCCAAATATTATACATGATACTCCATTTGATCATTTTGGCCAAATGAAGCAAGAGGATGCAGATAAGAAGTGAATTTAGTACTTACTTTAGAGGGACTCAGTGGACCAGCAAAGGCTGTGACAGTCATCAGAGGGTCCAGCGGGCTTTTTGCATGTCGCTGGATCAGCGAGAGACTTTCTGAGGCTTCAGGCGACCACGGAGCACCAATGATGGGCTGAGAGGTGTTGTCGGCTGCCCTGAGCAAGGGGATGTAGCAGCGGTCTGTGAATAAGCAGAAAGATGGTGTCGCACAGAAGAATCCTCCAAGACTTCTTTGTTAATATTCAGATTATGGAGTGACATAAATAGAGACAAATCTGTAAAGATGTGCCGCGACATAAATGTGTGAACAAAGGATGTTATTTTTGTATGCTGTGTTGTGCAAAAATATTCGACTGGAAAATAATTTGTGTGGTCTTGCCTATAGAAAATGTAATTTAAAAAAAAAAAGAAAATTTGAGAAAAACAATTTAATTATATCTCCTCTAGCCTTTGGTTGACGTCCTTTACTCAAGGAATACTTGAGTCCTTTACTTCAGTAATGAAGTTCATTTTCCTGAATTATACCTTTAGGGGAGTGGGGGGGGGGGGGGGGGGTTACAGCCACAAAAGGTTCCTCATTCCATATTTTTCTTTCAAAGAAAAAAAATCCACAATGATGGCAGACATGCAGGCTGTGGCGTATTGACAAGCCGTGCTACGGTCTTAAATTAATTTTTGTCTTTGGAAATTGCCATTTCTACTTCAATATGTGCAAACACATTGGTCTTATTGAACCATGCTTCTAAAAACACACACACACACACACAAGGTGTTGTTGGCATGGGCATTTCATTATTAAATAAATTGGTGGCAATCTGTTGGTTCTTACCCTCCAAATAGTCACTTATTTTCTGTCTCACTTCTTGGGTTGTGTTCTTTCTGCTACAAATAATCTAAGAAAAGGGGGAAGAGAGTCAACTGATAAAACAGACAGCTGTCACAATACATCTGTTGCTGGATTAGCAAGGGGAAGAATGTGCTTATGCTCATCTAAATTTAGCAAATGTGGAGGGAGAAATTATGACGAGCTAGCCATCAGGTCAGAACTTCACAAACTCACACAAATGATACCCGAGGGTGCACCACAATGGAACTCATTTGCTTCCGTTCAATACATGGATATGCATTCTTGATAAACTTCAGTCCCCCCCCCCCTCAAAATCATACATGCAACACGCTCTAATGGCGGTACAATATTTTTGTTGATGCATCTGTGGCAGTAATTAGAGCCTAAAGTTGACTTGATTAGAATGCAACTAGATGGGTACACTTAAGCAAGTTTCGCCCATTCCTCTTTTAAGCACCTCTCAAGCTCTATCAGGTTGGAAGTTGAACATCGGTGCATCGCCATTTTCATACCTCGCCAGAGGTGTTCCCTCAGATTCCAGGCTAGGCTCTGACTGGGCCACACAAGCACATTAACAGCATTTTCCCGAAGCCATAACTTTGATATCACAATTGCGTGTTTAGGGTCAATGCCATCCACTCTGAGGACCTCTGCTTTTGAGGTTGTTAACTATTTACAATCATAAAATCCATCTTATCGTGTTAATATTTTGCTAGCCTTTTGAAAGATTGATTTAAGACATTTTAATGGCAATTATGACCTTGGCAACCAGTTCAGGGTGTCCCTCGCCTACTGCCTGAAGACAGTTGGGATGGGCTCCAGCAGCCCCCCGCAACCCACGTGAGGATAAAGCGGATTGGAAAATGGATGGATAGATGGATTCAACGCCTTTTAAGACATTTTAAGGATCCGCAGGAGCCCTGTGTTTGTCTACCTATTCTGTTGACCTCTTACAAAAACAGCAGGGGACCTAAATCAAACCATACATCACAAGGCTTGTGGTTGTCACTGTTCTTGCAGTTCTTGTCTGTGTCAGGATGCGAGCACAGCACGTTGACCACGTCTGGACATCCGAACTTGCAGGCAAAGTGGAGTGGTGTTTCAAAACCCTGACACATAAACAGCAAAATAGAGTGTGAACACAGAATAGAAAAATGCTTTGAGTTAACTTTTTTTTTTTTCTGGGGGTCTGCTAAGAAAAAAATGATAGAAAAAAAAAACCTACCGCCTTATCTGGAGTGTTGAGGTAAAGATCGACAATGTAACGGATGCGCTTCTGCAGCATGTCTTCCTGGTCATCTGGGTACATGAGGCGCATAAACTCTGGGTTCTCTAAAGTATCCAGCAGAAGTTGGGCGATGCCTGCTTGATTCTCCTTGGCCGCCACGTGCATGACGTTGTACCTGCAGCCCTCCTGAGCACACAATGGAATCGAAGAGTAAGCACTTGCGCTGCTACATGATTTGTAGCAAACCCCAAAATTCATGGAATGTTGCGAACAGAAAATGAAGTGTTTCATATGTGCGTCAGCGCAGAGCGCCGATGCGGATGTGGAACTGGGAGTCGCCGCTTGGAATTGTAGCGGATTTACATGGGACAGGAGAAGAGAGCCAACCTCTTTTTCGTTAATGGATGCTACAGCTTCTTGTTGCTTTCAAGCTTAGCTTGTAGCAGACGTGCGCACATTGCAGCATGACGTCTTTGATCCACTGGTGAAATGGACACTTTGATTCGCTCCTCTTTCATCTATAACTGCTTCAGACAACAAAGCGTATGCAGGAAAGTGGTTAAGATTGCACCATTGTCTGTGTCTAATGTGCTGTCTTGTATTATTTTGTCATTTTATGTTAACTTTTCTTTTGATGGCGGCGCGGGCACCCGCAGCGGCTCCTCTTATGTGTTGTGAGAGGGAAGAAATTTTGTCTGTGCTGCACATACAGCACATTTGACAATAAAGTTGTACTTGATACTTGATCTTCACCTGCACAATAGTGGGGTTATCCCCGGAGCCAATGAGATAGCGTGGGTTGCTCCAGACAATGTCAAAGAAGGCCCCCTCATCTCCCTTTTCCACAGCTTTTCTCAGTTTGGCTGTCAGGTCCTGGGTGCGTGGGCTCTTAAAACTGTTGGCCCGTTCCCTGTTAGTGGTATCCACCTCCATGATGTCTAGTGTGTTGAGGAAGACAACATAGTAAAGGGGTTAGCACTCCTCTCGAAAACAGCAATTTTGCTGCTAGATGAATCTGCTTATTATGAGTGGTTTGAAAGGCGCTTATAAATAAAATGTATTATTATTATTCTATAGACTAATGAGTTGCCTTTAGGAAAAACTATTTCTATTGTTAACATGAACAGATTTCCAATCTCAGCAGCATGAGAAAGGTTATATGGAATTCATATACCTGTATATTCAGCAAACAAGACGATGATAATGGTATTTGGAAACTTCCGATATACACTTTGGTTTGATTTGCACTGACTGCAAAGCATTCAGCTCAAGACTACTTTGCATACTGTACCTTTACTGGCGATTTGGCCTGGTTTAACAGGAGACACGCACGCCATCGATTTGTTGGGAGAGGGGAAATAGTCGCACATCCCTTTGGCGAACTTCTCGGCATCCTCACGGTTGGAAAAGGGTTTAAAACGCGCTCCCTTCATGCCCTTTACAGCTTGAAGGGCATCTTTCTGATCTGTATACACATGTGCTCTTTCTATGGAAAAAACAAACATCATAAGGATTTGTTTGTTGTCGTATGTAATACATATGAAGTTATTGTCTTGTTGCAGCGTCCTCAAACTGAAACTGCCTACCCTGAGAGAAAACAAACAAACCAAAAAAAAAAACATGTAATGTTAGTACAAGACCAATATTGACCCAGACATTTTATGGTAAAGCTTTAGCAGCACAAATACTAATGTTTCAAGAGAGACCACATCAATGCTTGGAAGCACATGCCGGTAACTTACAACCATGTTTGGGTTGCACAGAGATAGGACAACAATGTAGGTAAACATGAATAACCAGACAAGCATTGAGACTAGCTTTAAATGGGACTGGAAGTACAGATTAAAGATACATGTGTTAGTACTGCAACAAGGAAGTGTCCTGATGGGAAGATACAGACGACGCAGATGAAAAATGTATGGCAAAGAAAATATAGTTAAAGTTAGATACTAATATGGCACACGTTGGGATGGTCTCCTAAAAAAACAAATAAATCAATGCTTCTTACCATTTCGAGACAAAATGTCCTCCCACGACGGACAAACCCCATAGTAAAGGTCTGGGGACACTTGTGCTACTTTGGAAGGAGTTTTCGTTTTGGCTTGAGAGTTAGAGATCTCCTCTTCCTCTGGCGGGTTGAGCCCCACACCATAGCCAAAGTCCAGTTCCTCATTTGGGCTGCAGCTCGTTGCAACAGTTGATTTGGCACACAGTAAAGGTTTGTCATGATTAGCTGCTGAGGCTACGCCGTCTGAATCCCTTGCAGGGGAACCGCTGTCCCTTTCAGTGATATCACCCTCCGATCCAACAAGCATTCGCGCCAATTTCTTTTCAAAGATAGATCGGGTAGAGGCCGTGATAGCGACACACTTCAGGTCAGCCCGGGCAAACTCCTCACGCAGTTCATCAGCAGTTAGGCCTTTCAGCCTGGTTAAAACTGCCTCCATTCTTCAGCTCCCTGGAAAACACCAGAATGACTTAACTAATGACAAGCACCTATTCATAAAAGCAATGATCTTGTCCTGATTTATGAATCAAAGTTGAAACTGTCACAGATAATGTGTACTTTCCACAAAATGATCACAGACTAGTATTCCAGAAAAATCAGACGAGAGGTGGAACTCCAGTTCGCAAAAACACATGCATCGCTCTGAAATGAGTAATGATTCCTAAAGGGTTGATGATTACATTGATGATTACAACTGTCTACAGCAGCATACAAGCAACAAATATGCACCTCCCATCCACTTTAGCTACATGGACATCAGGGAATTTATACTTGTGATTTGCAATGCATCCTGTCATCAATTGCACAGAAGGCATAATCAGAGATATTTGAAAGCTATTTGGTAACTTTGACAACAGTGTCTGAGAATGCTGGTGTCATTTAATCTCCAAACATATGCGTTAGTACCACAGCAATTGCCAGCAAATGGCGAATTCTATTTATGTCATGAGAATATTGATCTTTTTATTGTAGGGGCAAACATATTAATCCCTTCTTTTTTCAACAGTCAAATAGTTCAGCTGTGCACTGCCAAATTTGTCACACATCTGTTTTCTTTCCTTAATTAATATCACTCATTGTGAGAGATGTTAAGACACTTGTAACCCTGTTGATTTATTCAATCTATCACCAATCAAAAAAACAACCACATCTACGTCGAGCTATCCTGCGCTAGCACATTTGCAATCATATCAATGATGCTGGACAGCCGGGGAGTGAGCATGGCTAGCACGGTAGAATGGGCTCTGATGAAAGCCCAAAAAGGAGAAACGTATGCAATTTGGGCAAAGCCTATCAAGACGTGCAATCAACAATATTATATATAAATATACATTTGTTTAAACATACGGATCGAATAGTCTATTCATCGCATGCTGTCACACCCAACTGTCATATGAGGTGGGCTCTCAGGCTGCAACGCACAAATTCGATACGTCTTCGGCGTGATGATGCCGATAAAATAAACAAAAGTGCATCTGATGACATCTTGTAACAAATGAGTGCTCATACTCACAGAGCAACATGTTTTGTATTTTACGGTGAGCTTTGGGAGGTCCTCGTTAGTGTTATAGAGATAAAGTGGTGGACAGACAAAGCTGAGGACCGACTGATAGTCTCGTCTCATTGTTTACAACGTATTGTGCGCATGCTCAGTTTCAAGGGTGCGAATGTTACATTCACTATCTGTGGGATTTTTCCGTTTTCAGCGAGGACAATATACGCCATGTACATTCAGACGACAGTGCGGATAAATTCCCTCATTGACCACTGAAATCATCTGTGGTATGCCATTTTTCATTTCAGTACTCTCCTCCTCATGATCTTTAAATTTATTTCTGCAACACGATGAATACACTCAACTTGATTTGTACGTAGCGTGGAAGTTTATTCCACCTCTCCTAGATTTTACTAGTACTACAGGCAATTTGATTTTAAAAACTGTTACCCGCTACAAACAACAGGATTTAAAAAGCAGTTAACGTCAACGTTCCTAAGTTGAAAAGCAAGACAGGGATGGTCCTGATATTTGTCAAAACATACCAACAGACATATTGTAAACATCTGCCTCCTGACACTGAAAGCCACAAAAGACTTAAAACCTAAGTTTAAGTTTTGAATGTACTGTGAGGCAGTTGTGCTGACGTTAGCCTCGGTACGACCTAACATTCTCCTTATCGTCCACGTCTATCAACGTATGTTATCGTGCCTCTTAAGTTCTACAAAAAAGAAACATATATGGAAAGGTTGTGTGACAGTGCCATAAAAAAGCCCACCTCCTTCTCCTGCTGATACTGCTGCGCTACCAGATGGTTTCAAAATACAACCACCGAGGACCCAGTGTCGCCCGACATAGTGCCTGAACAAAAATAATCACGTAGCAAATTTGGGTAACGGCAAAGGGAAAGTGTGTGATTTTATAACACGTTAAACAAACATAATTTCATAAATTTTAATCATAGAAAAAACATAAGGAAACCTTCAAAATAATCACAACGCGTTAGTATTTTTGTTGTGTATTTTAAGCCATTCCCTTTTAAATACCCAAGTGTACAGTAGTGCAGGAACATCTAAAATTACCTACCAATCAGTTACAGGAATAAAAACCTCCCACATTGTTTGACAGCACCACCCGACTGCAGAATTCTAACAGTGTGTTAGTAGTGGGAATAATAGAATAAGATGCCTGGAAATAGTTTTTCATAACTTGTATTTTCTTTACACTATTAAACATTTATGATTCATTTGAAATCATATAAAATGATATATCAACGTCTGGAAACAATTAACTTAAACCAGTAGTCATACAACAAGATCAGTATATGATACTGTAGTCACTTGACCTTTCATCACCATGTACACAAATAAAAGAACATGGAGAAACACCAGCTGTTGGTGGTGGCCATCTTGCAACATGCTACTTTGCTTTCTTTCAGTTACATTTTCATCAATGGGCATGCTGACAGTTAAAGGTGGCCTGCATATTTGAACATGTTTTCATAAATATATTACATCTTGCACTTACCCTCAGCAATTCAGTTAACCAGATTCCATGACAGCATAATAAAGACTACTTACGGCCCCCCCCCCCCCCCCCCACCACACACACAAACGATGACAACCCATCCTAGACAAAGACACCTCCATACCTAAATGAGACTCATGTTGATGAGGTCTAACTGTTACAATAAAAATGAAGACTTACTGCATTTTAACAATAGCCAAAAACAAAAAAAAGTTTAGTGCGCACAAAGGTGCTTAACTGTTAAGGAGTAACCCTAACCCTGTTAGTTAAATCCTAAATGAAAGACATCAGCTGAGTACAGGCACAAAGAAATGGAAGAACGGGTCTTAGCCATTGTGGCTTAGTCACATCTCATTACGTTATTGTCAGTCACTCATCAAAGCCGCCGATTCCAAATTGGAAGGAGAAGTATACCGAAAACCTCAACTGCTCAAATGCTCCAACCTTTTCAACAAATTAGAATCTCAGGGTTTGTATTGATGTGGTTATTGTGTAATTATTAAACTCTTAATAAATAAGTATCACAAGGGCATAACAATACAAACAATCGTCAAATGATAAAGAGCAAAAAGAAGAAAGCTATGGTATAAGTATTAGTCTGCTATAGCACTCCTGTGGTGATTGGAGAAGAATGTCAAATGTTGCCAGCCATTGTTTAAAAAGAAAAATAGAATAACTGCCAAAACAACACCTTTGTGGATAAAACCCCACCGTCGTCACAGCCTAACAAAAGTTTGCTTTTATGACTGCTGCTCTTCCTCTTCAAGACTTTCTATCACTGTGTTGTTCAGCGGCTTCAATGCATTAGAAATGTTGTTTTGAAGTCCCAATTGAGCCAGTCCTTCCTCTGTGTTTGGCCATGAGCTCATTGACTCATGCACTGTAACTGTGTGCTCTTCCATCTGCTTCTGAAGACTGTCCATCTCCTCCCTGAGAAAAAATATCACATCATATGCAGACTAGCATTGGAAAAAGTGGCTTACATTACATATGCAGATTTTTAAAAATCGTGTACTAGAGCAGTGGTTCTCAAACCGGGGACAACAAAAACATTTGCAATAAATTTGTTATTTTGCATCATTTCAAAAAGTAAATTACCTGCACATGTGCCAAAAAACAATTATTCATCCCCAACTTTGGGCATATTAAGATCTCATACGATTCTGATTTTGTACAGAACTCTTGACATTTCTGCATGCATACAGCATTTCAAAGCTCTTTCACAGTCTTCTTTCATAGTAAGGCACAGTGACAAAAACAGTAAAGCTGATCCAGTACTTCAGGTCAAAAGTTTTCAGCATTGGGATAAGTCACTGTTTTTGCAACATATGTTCACTGCAATCGACTCTGAGACTGCCTTTCACAGAAAAAGGAAAAAATAAATCCGCTTATGTGGTGTGTTTCATAGAGGAAATTAAACTCATTAGTCACTTCAAGGGGAAGTCAAAACATGTCTTCACAATAATGTGCTCTATGCGGCTCCACTAGTCTAAACAAAGCATTCTGGTTAATATTGTGTTTGTGGAATATGAATTAAGCAGTCAAATATACCTGTTTTTATCCATTTTAGGGAGAGGTCATTTTGCTACGAGTTGTTGACTGAAAATGACATCAGTTACTTAGGTAATGACCAATCACAGCTCACCTGTTGAGTTTGCTCATTTGACGTTAACAAGCCGAGCCGTGATTGGCCGTTATCTGAGCAACTGTGACGTAATTTTCAGTCGACAACAGGTGGCAAAATGACTGCTCTCTGAGACGGATAAAAATGGATGGAATCGGCGGCTTGAATCATATTGCATAAATGCAATGTCAGTCGGAATATCGTGTCCAAACTAGTGAAATGGGATAGCCATGACGAAAAAATAGTAAAATGAATTTCACTCTGTCACTTCCTTTCTATTAAACAGGTCATGAGTATTTTGATTGAAATGTTTAAAATCAACCTTTGACATTTAGAGTTTAACAGGCATTAGGATGAGGAGGTCACTGGATAAACAAGTCAACTCAATTCAACTCAAATGTATTTAGAGAGCACTGACAACTCCCCGGTATGGGGTCCTGGGCTCCAAAGAATTTGAGAACCACAGTATTAGAGTACAAGAGAGCGTCTTACTTGAGCTGCCGCAAACAGTTGTGCAAATTGTTGAGCGGCTCTTTGTTGACTGAAGTTGATGGCTTTAGTAACTCATCAAGAAGTGAGGCAGGCACCGGGCAGTCAGGGATCTTTACCGGCGTCACTGGGTTGGATGGGGTCCCTTCACTCCTTTGCTGCTTCAGCAAGAACATAATTGCAGGGCTATTTAGCTTCCTCAAAAAAATTAATGGGTGCACAATTCTGGGTGAAATCCGGGTGCCAATGTGAAATGATAAAAAAACTGTTTTTTTTCCATTGATGGTTTCCATTATTGTGCAATACACACTCAAGTACATTGATTACCTGTGTTGAGAATGTGCCATTATTACATCGATCCGCAGAGAACCAAACAGTCAACACGGTGTGTCGATAATATGCAAAACCTATGCTAAAAATATGCCAAACTAATATTCATGTTTTCACGGATTGACTCTTCCATTCCAGTAAGGACACTGAACACAATGAACCCCAATGACACCAAATGAAGCAAAAGGCTGCATCACCTTCCTTAGGCGGTTCTGTTTGAGGTCCTGCTTGAGTTGCTGGTTTTGTAGCAGAATGGTCTTCATGCTGTTCTTCAGCTCACCCACTTTAGCTTGTAGCATGAACTTGTCCTTCCTTGTAACACTCAGCTCCTCTTGGACTGTCTCCAACTCGACCTTTATGTTCTGTGATAGACAGGCTTAAAATGAATCCACCCATTGCAAAAAGAGGCGGTGCTCATTATGGTATCAATTACTGCTTTGCACACACATTTCCCTGCTATTGTTTTTTGGCGTTACTGAATTGACATGTATCATTTAAATAAATACTGTACTTGCCTGCAAAGCTGTCTGCAGGCTGTCCAGCTCCCTGTGCTGGCACTCCCCCATCATCTCCAATTGCTGCTTCTGAGTCTCAATCTCCCTCTGCCTTTGTTGCACCTCCCACTTAAGGTCCTCAACCTGGAAGTTGTCAGCATTAGAATTTGGATGAGACAATGTGTTGGTCAGAACACATTTCCACCAATACTCAACTTTAGGATTTTATTTGTAGCTGGGGAAAATCCAAAATTTGCTTTTCAATCAAACCACACACAGACACACACACACACGCAAAAAAAGTCAAACCAGTCACATTAAAATCCAGCATCAAGTCCAATAATAATAGTCTCTCAATGGCATGTAAGTGATTTGGGAAAAAAAATTAATCTCCTTTACCTCCTGGTTAGTGAGGGGCTTCTTCGACAGCTCTTCATCCAGTTGTTTCTGGAGGATCTGGAGCTGGGAATGAGCTTCAGCCAGCTCCTCTTGGAATCTGGAGATCTCCTGAGAATGCTTCTCATCCTGAGATCTGTGGATATAGTCAATGATAAATAGTGCTGTAAAAAATTTCAATCAACTTTCTGGAAACTTTCCATTGCAAATATATATTTTCCTTTTGGAAATTTAGCGACGTAACTTTTGACTTTATTCGAACAAGTTTGACATTTCTGTGATAGCTAATGCTCATTCTGGGTCATTAAAAATACATTTCAAACTATAATAAATACCTCAAAAAAGATCAAATGAAAATCTATACAATTTATATATATATATATATACACACACACACACACACAAACACAGACATATGCATGTATATATCTCCATGGAAAGTTTACAAATGAAAATAATGAAAATGCTCAACACTATAATAAATATGAGATCCAGTGGACCTCTGCATATTGGATTTTTTGCCCCAATATTTATTTATTGCTGGATTGCAGGGGTCCAATGTATATACTTGCTATTTCCTTGGTAACATGATCACTATTTACTGTATGTAATTTACAAAGACATCTGTAACAAACTTACTGTAGCTTGTGGGCTTCATGTTGCAGAGCTTTGACCAAGTCTTCTTTGGCCTGCAGATCTTTCTTGATCTCTGACAGTTCCAACATAGCAGCCCTGTAGTGCCTTCTATTGTGGGCTGCTTCAGCCTTTGCTGTTGCCACCTAGAAAGCCAAATTAAATCATTAATAATCAAAAAGTCTTGGAAAAGACAAAGGGAACTGCTATCTGACTAACAACAAAAGGCCCAAGTTGCCAATCCTCTCCAAAAAAAATAAAAAAATTAAAATTAAAATAAAAACCTGACACCCCAGAGTGCACTGAGAACTTGTACCTGTTCTTTAAGATCTTTGACTTGGGTTTTCTCTTTTTCCAAGGCAAGCTGAAGAGTTTGCACCACCTGCTTCATTTGTTGGTCCTCCTCCTCTTTGCGTTTCAAAACGGCTTGAACCTGGATAAGCAGACCAATGAAGAACAATTTAACTACTGGATTAGGGAGATGATCCTTCACTCTTGTTTAATCTCAATAAACCATCTCGATGAAAATATTATCCACAATGCACATAAAACATTCCAATCTAATAGCACTAAGTTGCAATCCATGCTTTACCTGCAAATTGAGCTGTACTAGATCAGCCTCTCGCTTCGCTAAAGCAGATTCCAAGATATTGGCATGTTCCCGCAGTGTACTGTGGGATTGTGTCAGTCCAGCCAATTTTCCTTTTTCATGTTCCAGCTCAAGTGCTAGCTTCTTGTTAACATCCTCTAGTTTTCGGATCCGCTTCTTGAAGCATCGTGACTCTTGAAGCTTTTGGAAGAAATGACATAAGGCCATTAAAGAAACTGAAGATGGAATAACTCAGGAAAATATTAGGCGAATTTTCTAAAATGAACCCAGTCCACATATACTGTATATTTGATAACCCACCTCGTCTTCTAACTCCAGGACCTTCTCCTGGTATTCCTCTAACTCTGTGGAAGTGAGGGTAATGACTTCCTCAAGCTCCTTCTCTAACATTGCTTTGCTTTTGGTCACGACTTCCAGTGCAGTCTGAAGAGATTCAATCTTCTCCTGGGTAAAACAAACAAAACAAAAAAAATACGGGGGTTATTATGGGATTTGGAACATGTGTATTCCGCAATAACAATTCCTGAATTTTTTAGTCATTTAACTTAAACTGATGATAAAGAAATAAATTTAAGGTGTTAGATTTTTTGGTCACCTATTTATTTTGGTGACACCTTTGATTCCATTCACTACTTAACACATGACAGCTTTGGCAGCAGTCTTGTAATGTAACTTACGATTGTAGAATTTTCACAAAGCTGTACTTTACTTTATTTATATTTGTGGCAACTTTCACTCCACTACGATTCCTAAATAAAACGTTCACTTTTACGCCGATACATTTTTTTTTGTTATAACAAAACAAAATTCCCCCAAATTATGCCTGGACTGCGAAACAAAGCTGAAGGATAGTCCTGCCTGCCTGAGACCATCAGATTCCTGCTGTATTAATCCCCCACCGAGTCTATATTCACTCGAAGTAACATATGGGACCCCAGCAATGCATTCTTATTAATATTATGACGATGAATCCTATGATGGCAAATAGCTCAGACGAGACTCCTTCATTGAAATTGTGTCTCATTAATGTTAGATCACTTGATGATAACTGTCTGACATCCCTCTCACGTTTTAATAAAGTACAAAACACTTGAATGCTCGACCCGCTTCTTGCTAAACCCATTCAAGAATCAATTGTTTCCAATTTTAGGACCTTCCATCTTAAACATCATTAACGTATCACTCTCCTCTGGGACTGTACTTGCAACTTTTAAGACAACTGTTATGCATCCCCTATTTTAGCAAACGTACCTTGAGGCAGAGAGTCAAATCTCCTGCTTCTTGCAAAATTCTTGAAAAAGTTGTAGCGCAACAGTTTAAGGATTACACGGTGACTAACAATCAATTTGAACTTCAGTCAGGATTTAGGGCCAAAAACTACTGAGAGGGCCCTTGCTAAAGTGACGAAAGATCTTCTGGCTATGGACTCAGTCAACTCATATATCCTATTATTACTCGATATTAGTGCTGCATTTGACACCGTTGATCATAATATACACCTACAATGCCTCAAAACGTGTGTTGGTAATTCGGGCTCAGCACTTTCTGGGTTTAGTTCTTACCACTTAGACAGATCGTGCCGTGTAATTCATGACAATGTGGCTTCTGAGTTTTGCAATGTTACATGTGGAGGAGAGCATGACATGGGAGTGGATTTTCATTCCTGTTACATTCCATTGATACAAAAAACAAAAACAAAGAAACAACAACAACAAATCTGTCCCCTCCGAGTCCCGGATGATAATGTAATTGTTTGCCGGCTATGTGGTGACTATTTGTGTTGAAGCGGGGGTGGGGGGAAGACACTGTAGCAGTGGCGGTTCTGGGGGGGGGGGGGGGGGGGGGCAACGGGGGCCAGTGCCCCTGTAGCCCCCCCCTCTGAGCGCAGATTACGCAGTTGTGCCGAGTCGCCGACGCGAAAGGTGGAACCAAAGTGCGTGATTTAACATTCTAGTCTGATCCTTTAGTGCGCTGCGCCATTTAAAAATGAGCGGGAAAATGAGAAGCAGTCCGCAGAGAAGGAAATTACCACGACACAGTGCTATTTGCGTGTGTGTGTGCGTGTGTGCGCGCGCGTGTGTGTGTGTGTGCGTGTGTGCGCGCGCGTGTTTGTGTGTGCAACTTTTTTAGTCTCCCTTTTTATTTTAATTTTTATTTAACAGGATCAATATATAAGACATTGCCTTTTAAAATTTGGATAATTATATGCATGTAAAACATCTAGCTTCAGTGTATTTGCAATTTTTGTCCCCGGCAGGCTGGTACCATATCATCCCCTGGCTTGAATATTCTCAACAGACGTATTGTTACGCTTGCAGACATTTTAGCCCTCCTAATACTGTTTTTTTCTCATCACTGTAATGTTATGACTACAATTTCAAAGTCTGAAGAAATAAAAAGTCAAATAAGATTTTGAATCTGTCTTTTTAGCCCTGGGTTGAATGTGCCCCCCCATCAAAACCCCTGGCCCCAGCCCGGCCCCCTCAGTGAAATTGATCCAGAACCGCCCCTGCACTGTAGATGTTAAAATTTCTCACGTGTGGTACGTGTCGTTATTCATCTGAGCGAGGAGGTGTTTTTGCTTTTGGACATGCTGGAAGTATTGTGTGTGTGTATACCAGATTATCCTACCAGTAGTGCCGGGTGCTTTTCAGAAGGATCATTTGCAATTAATTGTAAATGCTTTATGGACATATAGTACCATACTACACAGCAGTACAATAGTACAGTGTTTTGATCTGGCAGGTTTATACCTGCAGGATGTGATTGCTTCCTCCATCTGACACATGAGCTTTGAGCTTGACCAGCTCAGCCTCAGTCGTTTCCTTGTCAGTCAGGGCCTCTTGCAGCCTCCTACTCAGAATGCTCACAGCATTCTCGTATGCCTTGTGTTTGGCCTTCATCTCCTTCTGAGCACTGGTTAAATCTGTCCCCAGCCGCTTCATACGCACTTTTTGCTCCGAGATGGCTCTGTTTCAAGCAAATAAAAGTAAGTATTAAATCCAGAGGAAAGCTGTGATTACCATAACTGAAGGTATGCAACATTACAAACGTGCTCATTTTCAAGGTCTTTGTGATGTCACATATCAGGCTGATATGACTTTCTCTAGGCACAGATACAATGTGAATAATAGAATCGTATATCATTATATGGGTACACTTCTTTTGCAGGCCAACAATAGATGTTTGTTTTTTTAAAGAAATAAATATGCATACTAATCATGGCCCGAATCACTTAGGCAGGAACTATTCAAGTGCCGCTTTTTTGCTTTATGAAGAACATGACTTACTTTTTGGCTTCTGTTTCCATTTTCTCCACCTGTTTCCGAAGACTTTCATTCTCTTCTGTCACAGCCACAAGCTGACTCTGATCAAACTGCACGGACTGTTAAGGAAAATAGCAAGGTTTAAAATCACGTCATCACTGACATCACCAAATTTAACAGTAGAAACTGCAGCACTTCTAATTACCTGGATCTGTGTTTCGAGGTGGTCTCTTTCCCTCTGGATGTCTTGTAGATGGCTTTCCATGTTATTAATCTGTTCTTGGACTCGGACTACTTCCTTCTGCAACCGGGCCTGCTCCAAATCGCCCTTTTGTTTCTCTCCCTGAATATCCAGAAGCTCTTGTTTTAGGTCCTGCACCTCTGTCAGAAGACGCTTTTTAGTCGACTTGAGTTCACTTATCAACTGGTCTTTGGAGTTAGCATCCCGACGGTAGGCTTCCACCATCACCTGTGAAGATGTAACTTAAACTCATTCAATCCCAAAGACATGTCTTTTCAGACTCGACACATTCAATCTTTTTTTTTTTAAGAGTTAGGGAAACAAGATCTGAAAATGGCTGGTACTGATTTTATATTCTTCATGAGTTTATCTGTCATACTTCCACTTGATAGATACATCAGTCAAGTTATGATTATTATATATAACATTTGAGCAATATTATTTTGTGAATGAAAATACTCTTTCAAACAAAATACTGCTTTCTTCAACGATATCTATGAACTTTACTGACACACTCCAAACTTACAGTGAAATAAAGTGCCTTGTTCAATTTAGCCTACTATTTACAATTTTTCCAAAGGGAGACTTTCAAACAATGAGAAATTGTTGAGACTTTCTCTGCTTGTAATGATAAAAGCTGTCAAGAGGTTTTCCGTGAATTTCTACCAAATGTTTTCTCCCACAGTTGACCAAATTTCTTACAATATAATTATGTAGCGATTTCATAATGGCAATTTATATTTGTTACCTTTTGTTGTTGAAACTGCTCTTTCAATTTTTGAACTTGTTTTTTCAAGGAACCATTTTCTTGCTGTAGCTTTTCAATCTATAACAAAGCAAAGCCGATAATAATAAATCACTTCAAATATAAAAATGTATTAAATACTCAAAACAACTCAACACAGCATCATTATAGCCAAAAATTAATGACAGCCTCAAAACATTACATTTAATATTCCACAGATTTTAAAAAAATCATTTTTTTTCTCTTGATGACTACAAAGTTTAAAATGTTTTGTCACAGTATATTGTAGGGATACTGAATTCATTTCTGTCTATATCTTTATGCAACTTAAATCATACTCTAAAGCTCAGCTGTCATTTTTTCGCACCTGACTGGTTTTGACCTGAACTTCCTGTTTCAGATGATCCAACACATCTGAGGCCACCAAAACATCCTCTCCAAGCCGTTCAGCATTTTCATCAAGTTGGCTCTTGTCGGCTCGGGCCGTCTGCAATGCTACCTCCAGAACAATCTTCTCGTTCTGGAGGTACTGGATGTTGTCATCTTTGCTATTGCTCTCTGCCTGCAGCTCAACTAGACGGGCTTCCAGCTCTACGTATCGAGCCTCGAGCTGGTTGATTGACTGCTCTTTGGTATGCAGGTTCTCCTGAGTGATGGTCAGATGGCGCATCAGTTCCAAATGTTCTTTCTGGAGAGACTGCAGCTGTATATCCTTCTGGGAAAGGTTCAACTTCACCTAACGAACACAAATAAACACAGATATGGCAACATAGATACAAAATGGTTAGTCGTGTGCATAACAGCTACAGATTGGGGGGGGGGCAAGCCTGGATTAGCAAATCACATTTACAATTTAACTACTAGCACAAGTTACAAAAAAATGCTCTACAAAGATTGAAATGACAGAATGACGTTAGAAAGCAGATCACCTGTTCTAGCTCCATTTCCAAGTTACTGGCTGTATTGGCCAATTTTATTAAGCGCTCCCGTTCTTCCTCAAATTCTTCTAGTTTGTGTTGCAGGTCATCCTCCACCATAGTTTTGGCATCTTGGATCTGCTTGTAAGCAGCTTCTTGAGTCATCATGTCTGCCTGCAACGCAGAGGAGAGTGTCCATATTGTAGTAATGTATTTAAAAAGAGAGTTGTCAAAACAGCAACCTGCATTGTCTAATAAAGTGTGTCTATGTACACACACACGCACGCACGCACATACACAGAGAGCGAGAGGTATCTGTATCTATTTATAATTAGCTGTAGATATATTGATTTTTTTAATAAAGTTTTTTTTTTTTAATTTACATTACAAAACCCCAGAAGTCGAACAAAGATGTGTTGACACTGAATACCCATTTGTACAAAAGGTTTTCTTATCCCCTGACTGGTCTCAATATGCTCTGTTCTGTCTCAACATACATACATGCAAAAACCAAAAGGAATGTTTAAAACTTACCTCAATGCTCTGCAGCTGAACAGCAATACGTTCTTTTTCTTTGATCGAGCGATGTTGACTCTCAGACAGTTGATGGGACAGTGTCACATTCTCTAGTTTCAGATGTTGGAGAACGCCTGTCTGGGTCATTTTTCCAGCCTAGGACAGAATAAATATTTTACATCAACCATACCAATTTGACATAGATCTTGAAGTGTTAAGAGAAAAAAAAAATGAAATAAATAAATACCTGCATGTTAGCCATTTCACTTTGCAGTCTCACTCGGGCCTCTTGAGCCAGGCCTAGCTGTTGTTGGTACCACTGCCTGACCTGCTGGAGTGAGTCAATCTCTGCCTGGGAGGTTTTCAGTCGACTCTGTAGAGTGCTGCGCTCCAGCTGGACCTGCTGTAGCTGGTTTTGAAGACCACCCATTTGCAGTCGCATTTCCTGGACTGCAAAATGAATGAATGTTCTTAGATACACAAAATACACCTGTGTACAATTTATTTGGCATCAAAAAAGGGGAGTGATATAAAACTCTAATCAGGCTGACTGAAGTCTCACCTGTATTGTCCTTTGACGTGAGAGTCTTTTGCATTTCATCCACCTTCCCCATCAACCTGTTGTATTGGTCTTCAGCCACATTTAGGTCATTGCATAATGATGCCAGACTGGCATTTTTGCTCTCTAAATTGCCCTGGAGCTCCACCATTGCTTTCTCTAGTTGGCTACAATTCTGGCGCAAAGTGCTGACTTCACTTGTGAGGACGCTTTGCTTTTCCTGGCTAAACTGAACCTCTGCCTTCTGAGCCTGCATCTGAGCATTTACGGTGGCAAGCTGGGCCTGCAGCTCCGTCTTCTCCTTTAAAGCCTAGAGGGCAGGACATGATTATAAGACTTTACACTGAATGATATACTATCTCCAAATTATTGTCAGTATGCAGCAAACAGAGCTAACATGATTTCCTTGAAACGTGATGACTTTAGTGCACAAGTTTTAAAACAGCATATACTGTGGACAAAAGAATATGGATAAATGACCCAAAGGAAGTGAAATGTATGTATTAGGTGGACCCTCTTTTTGCGTTTTTGAGAGGTTCCTTTCTTTTAGGTGCGACATTACATAAACTGAAGTCTGTGGGTATTCTTGCCAATTCATCAAAAATTATTTGTAAAGCTGGTGTTGGACCAAAGACAGGTCTGTGCAAGTTCTTCCACAGTGACCTCATCCCACCATGACTTTTCGAGCTCACTTTGGGGCAAAGTCATGCTGGTACAGAAAAGTACCTTTGCCACTCTACAGTACTGTCAAGAATTTGAGAAACCATCTATTTCTCCAAAATGTATTGAGAAGATGACAATTTAAGATTCAGCAAGAAAAAATAGGTCTAGTTCATCTTCTGAGTGAACTGTGTCTGTATACCTGTCTTCAAAATTTAAGCAAAAAGTTCAAAATCATGAACGAAATTCAAAGCATTTAATTTTTCTGTTCATTCATGATTTACCTAAACTTTTGGTAGGGCTAGAACTAGTAATTCAATGTATTAATTAGCATGCATTTCTACAACTGTACTGCGTATGGACCATAATTTCTGGACTACAAATTTGTCCCCCCCCATGGTTTGAAGAATGTGGCTTCCAATGTGACGCAGTTAATTAAGGATTTTTACTAACGAAGTTCATGCTGCCTATAGATCTACTGACAGTCTTGTCACAGTAGACCAATGAAATTGAGGTCACGCTCATACTGAAGCTTCTTATCAGTCACGGTTTACATGGACCCTTGTATTCCGACTACAGTGAAACAAACCTGGTTGGCCTGAGATGACAAAGATTCCAGTTGGCCTTCTAGTCTCATTTTTTCTTTGAGCACCTGCAGCACTTCATCATGGCCCATGACAGAACTCTCCAAAGAGACACTGAACAATGAAAACAACATCTGTGTTAATTGATAGTTATTTGACAAACCAAAAGTAAAACCACATTTTGGGATGCTATTTCTTTAAAAAAAAGGAAAAAAAAATCATCATTGTTCAACATCCAAAAATACCTGCTTGAGAAGCTGTCTCTGCGGCTGCGTGGTTCTCCGGTGCCTTCGTGCTCCAATTGCTGTAGGTGCTGCTCATCACTGGCTGCTTGCAAGACTTCATGCAGGGAGGGAAATTGACCCATGGCTTCTGGAGCAATCTCCCGTCCTTCAACCGTGTAGGCCCCCTGCTGCCTGTCCATGGCAGCAGAGAACATGGTGTAGGTTCCCCTGGTGGAAGCACTGCTGTAGGATGAGCTGTCACTGTCATTGCCATCGTTTCCAGGCCTCGCTCCTGATTCACCACCATCAACCTCAGGGACATTTTCCCCAACCTGGAGCGAAACACCAGATCGCCCTTCTTCCACACAGGTGACTGATTGTGACATCACGCTGACCTTGGACACAGCGGATACTGAGCTGATGGTGGACTGGGTGGAGCCCATAGCGTTGTCCGCAGTCTTTATTCCACCTACTATCTCACCTCCACCATCATTCTCTGGAGCTTTGTAGTCAGCTAAAGAGTGGATCTTGCTTGCGCGGGGGGATCTGGATTTCTTCTCTTTGGCGGTGGTGGGAATGCCTAAGCTACCGAGTTTAGGACCACGGGGTACACTGGTCCTCAGGAAGGAATACTCCTTGGTCATGGCAACTGTATCAGCCCTGGGAAGAGCCTCAGGATGCAGCATTAACTCTGGATCCAGGGTACTGAATGGCCTGTTTCTTGTTGTACTGCGGTGAGACTAAAACAAAAAAATACACAGCTGCATGAAAGACGACTGTAAACAGGTTACTGATGGTTGTGACAATGAGATGTCTACAAGGTCATGTGGATACATTATTTAATGAAGTTAATTGTGACATACAGTGACTTTTCACTCACCCTCTCCTTATGTCTTTGCACTCTGTACTGTTTCAGCTGCTCTTCTAGGCGCCTGCGAGCCTCCAGACGAATCTTCTCCTCATTTTCCATTTCCAACGAAGGCTTCTGGTTGGCTAAAAAGGAAGGGCATTCATCCAAAAAGAAACATTAACAGCAGTCTGAAATAATATACTCATGAATCACTGCGATGGCAACAAGTGAATAAAGAGGCCAATTGTACTGTGAATCCCTTAATGTAACCGTTTATATACAGTATATATAAAACAAAAAAATATATATATCTCCCCATCCCCTGGAAAGTATGGCATCACTCCGTTTAATCAACCCTTTCATTGAACAAAAATAATTTGCTTGACTCCATCTACCCAGAGAAAAAACACAATTTAAGTAAAGAAGGTTAGTTTAGTGAACAACTTTACAGTGTAAAGAGGGTTCGGGTTACAAACAGACTTGACACTAGGGGTGGGGGGCATTCACGCATAAATTTATGCTTACACAAATCTGTCTCCTGCATAGGCATACTGAGTCTGAGTGACTGCAATGCATCACCCGTGTGACCCGTGACCTCCGCAACAGCCTGCTCAGGTTCAAGCATCATGGGTGGATAAGCAGTCACACCTGGGGAAGCCACTTGATTTTGGTAGTTGACTGCGGAGCTGGTGCTCTGAGGAAGGGCTGTTGGAGACAGGGACCCATTAGCATGGGAGCTCCCCGCAGCAGGAATGCCCTCGGACATTTCGTCTCCATTTGGCATCACATCCGAGCTGATGGGACCTGGAATGAACATGTACCGAGGAATGTGACAATGAGTCATAGTTGTATTGTGGACCAGAATGCAAAGTGTATGTGATTCTGTTGGCAAACGGCATGAGCAACTATGACAACACTCAGCAGCAAAAGCTAATTCACCCACTGGTTAGAAAGTCTTAGAATGTCTTAAAGGGGAAGTCAACTCAAAAATTATATTTTCAATAAAATGTTCTATGTAGCACCACTAGTCTAAGTCACAGTATTCAGATTAATATTGCATTTGTGGAGTATGAATTAAGCAGCAAAATACACCTATTTCCATCTATCTCAGAGGGCACTCAGTAACTGGTCATTGCCTGAGCCCTGAGCAACGGTGTTGTCATTTTCAGTCAATGACAAGTGGCAAAATGGCTGGTCCCTGAAATAGGTTAAAAAAAAAAAACCCTGTTGGATTTGACTGCTTAAATGTATGTCCCACAAACGCAATATTAATTAAAATGACGTGTCTAAACTAGTAGCAACATATTGTTAGCCGGGTTTACATAAAAGCACATATTCTGATTAGAATGTGTCAAGGTGTTATTTCAATAAAAGTTTTTAAACTATCACAACTACTGTGCTAAAAAGACAACATTTAATTGCTTCATGATAAATCAGACAATTATGTTTACATCGATCTCCATGTCTCACACGACTGATCTAATTAACTGAGCAGAGCTTGTAAATGACCGATTGGAAAAGATCAGGTCTCAGGTACACAGATGACAAAAAATTTAATTCTGTATGATTTCAATCATGGTCGACTTTTTAGCACGTCGACCTCATAGTGCAGTGGTGCAGGGTTCGATTCCGGCTCTGGCCTTCCTGTGTGGAGTTTTGCATGTTCTCCCCACGCCTGCGTGGGCATTCTCTGGTTATTTTGGTTTCCTACCACATTCCAAAAACACACGTGGCAGGTTAATGGAACACTCAAAATTGTCCCTACGAGTGAGTGTGACCACGGATGGCTGTTTGTCTATGTATGCCCTGCGATTGGCTGGCAACCAGTTCAGGGTATACCCCGCCTACTGCCCGAAGACAGCTGGGATAGGCTCCAGAACGCCCTACGACCCTTGTTAGGATAAGCGGATCAGAAAATGGTTTGGATGGATTTCAATCATATCGACAAAGTAAGTCTCCATGTAAACACGGCTGTTGTACATTTTTGTGTGTGTGTGTGTGTGTGTGTGTGTGGAAAGGGGCGGGGGGGGGGCTGTCTACAGAAGGCCATCATATTCAAATGTATGTGTGATGCAAATGGCTGAACGTGTGGGCTCAATTCTT
Organism: Hippocampus guttulatus; assembly: GCF_054856545.1. NCBI lineage: Eukaryota > Metazoa > Chordata > Actinopteri > Syngnathiformes > Syngnathidae > Hippocampus > Hippocampus guttulatus. Next base: position 4,971,870 of record NC_141265.1, read on the forward strand.
CCTTTGTGACTCACTGTGCAATGTTTTCCGTCTCTGTGCAATGCAATTGACTGCTTACCAGTCCATGCTAAAGTCTGTCTTTGACTGGATGAATAATATGGACTTTGGACAGACTCGAATGTAAAAGGAAATTTGACTGGCTGGTAGTCCCAAACAACCATGAGTTGGCTATTCCAGTTTTAAGGTATGCATGTTTTTTGTTCACCTGTCAGCATTGAGCTCAAAAAAAGAACAGACATTTTAGTTTAGTAGTGAGCACAGGGCGTAATGTAATATGAAGACCAAAGACAAAGCAACCAGGTCATTCCACCAAGAAAAGCATCAGCACTCACCATTGTGGATCTCCTTGGTTGCATTTGGATTGCCATCAAGACCTTGCTCCTTTAAATGTTTCTCATTTTCAGCCTCTTGGAATTTCAAAGTGCAGTGATCTTGACCAGGATGGATCTCCATTTGAGCGGTGTACTAATTTTTAATGTCCATTGCTTATTTATAGATGATCCTTCTGGGTCCTCATAGGGAAGCAACACAATAACTGAAAGCAGGTGCTTTCCAAGATTCACGAAGTAACACAGAACTGAAAAGATAAATCACTGAGTGAGACAAATATATGGATAACACTTTGGCAAAAGCTCCATGTTACAGATAAAGCAATGCCTCTTAACGAGTGGGAATAATGCTAAGAAAAAAATGCTTGAGAGTGAAGAGCTAACAAGACGATTTTTATCAGTTGACCAGACTGCGTTGTGTTAAATTTATTGGTTGACGTCAGTGGCAACAACTTTTTACTCTTACGTAGAATGAAAACAGCGACACATTAAATTAAACAGTGTATAACTGATTAAGTCCGAGTATGCTTCATTATTTATTCTTGGTTAATTGTGACCAACCAGCGAACAAGCAATTCAGCTTCAGGAATTTGTGAAATAGTTGCCTCAATAACTAAGCATCACCACACCCAACTGCAAATTTGAGTTGGTGTAAATGTAAATCAAACGATGGGCGGATTAGGCATGTCGACGACAAATAATATATTTTGAAGACATTGGAAGTTGTCCGTTCTAGTGGTATCGAACCTTTCCGAACTGCACGAATTAGTAAATTTATTGGTTTGTTTCACACAGTAAAGCTTAAGTTATCAACAGAAAACAATAACAAACTCACATGGAGGCGAACTGCATAGAATACACGGAAATTGCAATTGACAAAGAGGCAGTTTGTAATTGGCAGCCATGAATAATAAACATTACGTTAGCTAGTGGTGATGGCCAAAAAGGTAGCTACAGTATGTTTGCGGTGGGGAACCTGTCAGGCTAACATCAAAGTTGCTAACTCGGTCGCTCGGAAAAGTCAGCGCCCGTGTTTAGATTACATCTTTAAATCATCACATAATTGTGACAATAAATACGTTTCGTCTAGCATGATTTAAATGTCTATGGGCTGACTAGAAAATGACACATTCAATAAGTGCATTAAAATCATAAGGAAAGCTCACCAAACCAGAATCGCCTTTTACTACGTGGCTGTTTGCTTTCCGTCCCTTAACACGTCCGACTGGAAACAGTCAACTCCAACACAGGCATCGGTCCCATCAGTGGCGTTTACTTTACTAAATTAATAAATTTCAATATCTAATATTTTAATAACCATGATGAGTCAATCTGTAAACGTGGCTTTGACGATATTGTTTTGCTGGCTCATGTTTAGGATGTCATTCAAAAGCCAAAATTAAATTCAAAGTAACACTATATGCATGTATATATCAGGTGCATAGCAAACTCATCTTTAATAATGTTGCTCATAAATACGTAAATCAATCACCATGTAAACAGTGAGTAGGCTTGTAATCCAGTGCACTGAACACAATTAAAGAAGGGGCATCTGGGTCGAAAATGAAACGCAATATAATTGGCTATAACGTATACAGTAGAAATAAACAAATACAAACGATCCACAATTTAAAAACCAATCCAGCAAGTGGTGACTGTTGGTGCACATATGCCAATTATGTTTAAACTGGAAACAGCTACAGTGCGCGTTGTTTGGTGGATACAACTAAATTACATAGAACGTTCAGGCGCACCATAGAGCGTTTTTGATGGTATTTTCTGACGTTTGAAAGATTTGGAAAAGGCCGGCATGTGCGGTAGCACCATCTAGTGGGATTTCCAAAAAACAACAAAAAACGACAACAACAACGACGCGTAGAAAGCTATGGAATACAGAGTAGACAGTATAGTTTCGGAGATGTAATTATTTTGCCACGATATATACGGTTTTTGCATACTGTGTGGCTGACCACACCCCTGTGGAACACGGGGTTGCTTTTATTTCATAAGCGCACAAGAGGCAAATTTTATAGGCTTACTTACAGTGCATACCAAAATAAATGTAACCATTTTTTGTGAACGTTTTTTTTAATTGTAAGTGCGTACATTTGTCATATATTCACATGTAACTACTGTATGTTATTCATTGTAAAATAAAACAAAATAACATCCTACATCTCGAGAGCCCAGAAGTCAATTAGTTTCAGGTGCTGAAAACTGCAATGCATGATGGTCTCATAAAGAATGCTGCAAGAACACTACCTCTAGAATAACACACACTGTGTTGAGAGGAATACAATTAAACGTGTTTGAGCGTACTGTATTTCAAATTGTATCGTTAGAATGGATGTGGTCAGGGCATAATTTAGTAGTAGCGGGGTCTGGTGCTGTGTTGGCGTCATGAACGATGGAAGCGCGCTCCCGACACTTCAGGTGAATGAGAGGGAAGAGAAGCGGGACACGGTTCACTGTAGTCGCATTAAGTAGGGACAATTGGCGAAAAATGACTAGCATTTCGTTGCTTGGGGCGCATGTTTTCATGACTGTTTATCTGCTCTTCCTGATGGGATGCGTTGCACAGAAAGTAAGTATGGTTGCTGCATAACGTATTGTCAAGTTTGATCTCGTTGCCCAAGTTGAGTATCGTGCTCAGTGGCACCGAGAAGGCATTAACCTCGGTCGTAAATCGTTATATTTATATGCGCCTTGGCAGAATAACTAGTTTCAATCCACACAAAACAAATAGTATTAAAGGAAGCCCAGCGACATTAAAACTCTGCATACATACACTACACAAATCAGATCACTTGTCTCATTTAATTTGCAGTGCAGTTGGGTTTATCCGTTCTTTTAAAACATTGTATATCCAAAAGTATGGACTGTATGTACTTGCTTAGCCGCAAACGCTCGCCCATAAAGTAATATTCGTGTCGTCTGGAGTGCTTTTGTAACACTATTTTGAGGATCAGTGTGCGGGTGGTCATGAAGTTCACGTTGAATTGAGAAATTGCAGAGAAAAACACGTTTCTCATGAATTTGTTGGTTTATGTGGTGCATTTGAATGAACTTAAATGTTTGGTCTTCAAACTTGCGAGCCCAGCATTTTATGAGTACGCTTTAATTCCTTTCAAATTAGTGTCCAGCTTGGTTCGGAAGGAATTCGAATTCCATTGCACCATGCTGACTAAATCTTGCAAACTTTATAAATGCGTGTTTCTTATCAGCTCAGTAGCATGTGATTCTTGTTTTATTTTGCTGTTCTATATTTGAGCAGGAGAATCCAAAATTCAGATTGCTGAAACGAAACCTGCAATATGAACAGTTTAATATTTCGGACACCTTCGATTGAGATTAAAAAAAAAACCCCAACAAAATTTAGTGTTTGAAAAAGATTTCTCGCCGATCAACAAGTGTGTAAACAGCCAGGGTTTGTCTCCGTGTCACATTTGTCGCTCAATCACTTGTCATTTAAGATGACAGTGTTTGTTGGTTTGTAATGGAATGTTTAACTCTATTAGGTAAAAAGAAAGTGCAACTTGATAGTTGCTTGTGTCCTAAATATATCCCCCCGCCCCCTCTCAATTGCTCATTTTATTAATGTTCCTCCTTAATTGAGTTTAATATCAAATCTCGATTAGCTTAAGTATGCTCATAACCAGACTGTTTAAAGTTATGTATGGTTAATTTCCTTTTTTCTGTTTGGATGACAATTCATATTTTGTGCTGATTCCGAGTTTGCGGAAATGTGTGAATGACTACTCAAATTCAAAACTGTTCATTTTATTGTTTTAGACAAAGAACTGAATTATATTTTGGTGAGGATCTGGCTAAATTCGCTCAACTTGGAATTGTATTCACTCTTGTTTACTCTGTGAGAACACATTTTCAACCTACTCTTGATTTGTGTACTAAATACCTGAGTACATGAGTTTTAATGATGAGATGTAAACATATGGGGGCAGTGTAATTGGAAAAATGTTGTACAGTTTGCATCAAAATTGGGTCCGAATTAATTCTAGAGTATTTTGTTTTATGTGTTCGAGATTTTAATGTTTCCATGTTTCCTGGTGTCAACATGCCAAAAGATAAGCCTTGGCAGGGATCCTCAGTGGACTTCCATCTGTCAAGAGTCGTCCTTTCCGCTGCTGGACAATGGCGGCTCAGCAGCAGTTTTAGTTCCTGTATGCATAGGGTGCTCAGTATCTTTGCAATTATCTGCCTGAGGGGACATGCTAAATGATGGCTTTGTCCTCTGCTCCCCTTTTGTATTAAGTTGATTTTTGGAACAGCATAAACAAGCTCTGGGTTTATTCTATCCCCATCAGAAAGAAACAGTAGCCATTGTCATTTCATTTTATTTCAGGTATATGGACAGAGAGTGAATTCTGTTTTGCTGCTTGCAATGACTTTCAAAATGCTTGATTAGCTATTGAGAAAGTTATTCATCTCTGATTAAACTGAAATGTCGGACCCCTATGAACTTTGTTCTTGAATTAACTGACAGCAGTCTCTCACAGTTGAACATGAATGGCACGCTAAGATATCATCTCTCTTGAAGAAAAAAAAAAGATGGTTTGTAACATTATTTTCTCAGTGCATGATGAAGTGGTACTGCAAAAGCTATAGGACACTGAGTTGATAGCTTGTGTCATGAAGACAATAGTCGGAATTTAGTGCCAGAGTGTGTGTGTGTCTCTCTCTCTCTCTCTCTTTTTTTTTTTAAACCAGCCAGGTCATTGTGAGTGCATCATATAAATCTGTTTTGTGAATACAAGTTCAATGTTATATAGTGTTCCTATTGTCAGCAAATTTATTGACAAGGCCAAAGCCAAGCTTGAGTTGATGCTACTAACAAGTGTATCCAGAGTCTGATGGATTCCTCTTTGCCACAGAGCTTCATTGTTCCAAAACTATCAGACACATCAATGAGCCAAAGCGTTGTACTGGGTGACATGTTTCTTCATTACCATGAACACACATTCCCCAGCTTGCTCTCACCAAACTTCACATGCAAATATTCATTGGAGCATGAACTATCTTTTAATCAACGACTGAAATGTACCCCCAACGTTTGATATGATTCAAGCCCCACTTGAGAATTACGAGCTAGATGTGTTTGATTCCTCCCTCATAGATTAGCACCGAATGCAACCCTGGACATCTATAAGAGAGCAAGAAACTGACCAATATGTGGGAGGCTTGGGGGATATTTGTAAACATGCTCAACTATAAATAAAAGTTTGCAAGCTCCCCACCTGTCCTGTTGATGTTGGCAGTGTGTGTAGACCGATGCGGATTTGAATGATTTTGCCATGATATAATTCTAAGAATTAATTTAATTATCTAAATCCTGCATCTGCACCAAAGTGGTTCCTTCTTGGGCCTTTACTTCATTCCTTCATAAAGTTTTGTGGAAACCAGTTAAGTGTTTTATGGTTTTAGATTCATATTTTTAAGAAACAAAGGCAGGTGAAAACATATGTATCAATCTATCGATGTATCTACCCATCTATGTCGCTACGATGCAACAATAGTTATTGATGTAAGGTCTAATGATTAGATGTAAACCAATATATCGCTTTTTTGAAACGATACAATTTAATAGCGGAATAGGTGATTTGGATATGATATTTAGATGCGGCAACCAAGGTTTTAATGTAAACCAACCAATACTAATTAAAGGTAACTCCAAATAAAAACAATAGAATGCTGTTTCATTGGATGTTATTTTAAAACTCATCTTTCCTGATTCCAAAATGTCAAAAGACAACACTAATATTGGAAAAAGCCCCCCTCCCCCTAAATATTCTATTACAAACAATGTGAAACCGAACAAGACGAGATCGAGCGTGAGAGTGAGAGCGAGCGAGAGAGATCATTTCCACGGAAGCGGTATCTTCTTCTTCAAGCTTGGGGGTTCTAATCTGCACCCAGTATTGTATGTATCGTAATTCGCTGACTATCTTGGCGATTGGCGCTTCGCTCCATTGTTTGCATATGAGTGGTAATTCAGTTGTCATCTGGATGGTTGCCCTGTATGTCAATCAAGTAACGGGATTGACGATAGGCTGACATAGTAAATTCTGTGTATTTAGCACCGTTGTTTGAACGGCAGCGCCACCGCCGAGGCGATTTCGACGCTTGTCATGTGAAAGCCCGGGAGCCGCATTGAACCAGCCAAAGAGCCGCATGCGGCTCGTGAGCCGCGGGTTGGCCACCCCTGATCTAGATATAAATAGCTACAGTATAGATATCCAGCTAAATAGATATAGATATGTATGTATAATAATTGAGGATTTATTCTTAAGAGTTGAATAGAGATCTACAAAATGATTTGTGAGACCCATAGATCATTGTTTTGGGGTGTTATTGGTTTTATGGCTTTTTGAACTGATACCAGCTGGTCACCCCAGACTGGTCACCAGGCCTGCCTTTAGCCAAGAAATGCACATTTGCATCGTTTCACACAGTGTGCCCTTTAGAAATGTTTTTTTCTTTCAAAAAAAATGTTGCTATTATTGTTATTTTTTGGTGTAAATTTGAGTAAAATGTGGATGCCCTAAGCTACAGTAGAAATGCTGTCTATTTATATTTTAACATGTGCTCTTTCATATGGAGGACATAATAGGTAGAATAATGACATGTATGATGCTAATGCGGCCCGGTAGTCGAGTGGTTAGCACGTTGACTTCACAGTGCACAGGTACCAGGTTCAATTCCAGCCCCGGCCTTCCTGTGTGGCGTTTGCATGTTCTCCCCGGGCCTGCGTGGGTTTTCTCCGGGTCCTCCGGTTTCCTCCCACATTCCAAAAACTCAAAATTGTCCCTAGGTTTGAGTGTGGGCGTGAATGGTTGTTCGTTTCTGTGTGCCCTGCGATTGGCTGGCAACTGGTTCAGGGTGTCCCCCGCCTACTGCCCGAAGACAGCTGGGATAGGCTCCAGCACCCCCCGCGACCCTAGTGAGGATCAAGCGGTTCGGAAAATGAATGAATGAATGAATGAATGATGCTGTTGAGGCAATGTCCTAATGGCAGTGTACGAAAACAATATGGCTCTATTAATAGGTTTGTGTCCCAAACATGGATGGGAGAGCCTGCATCTGCCAACTCACTCACTCACTCACTCACTCACTCACTCACTCACTCACAGTATGTGTGGAAGGACCACAGCAGTAATCATTTCCAACCTTTTACCCAAAGGATAGGAGTAAGATCCAGTTATGGACAAAATGGACCTGTACATATGATGATGATCAAATTTGACTGCACTGAAAGACGCCTGTCATAATGCCCACAGTGATGAAAATGTGCTGAGTCAGCACCCAAGTGGACAATGAGGGCGACCCTGGAAATGCCATGGCTTAATTTGGTTATTTGTATACTCTGAGCTCGACGCGCATCCACTGACAGGAGCCCACCAGGAGAGGCATTGACATCACAGATGAATGTGTGTGCGTGTGTGTCTGTGTGTGTGTGTTTAAAAAAAGCAAGTTCGCGCTTACCCCAGAATTGATTGTAAGACTCTGGTCTCTTTTCTGTCAGCTCTGATATCAGCAGAGACGCACACAGAATGGCACTTTTGTACCCTCACTTCTCCAATTCACTGGAGCCATCAAATTTTTTTCTGAGAGTCGGATTTAGGATGAGGTAATAAGTTCAATATTTAAATGTACAAATATTCATCTTGTAAGTCTGGATTGCAGAAAAAAGGTTTTTGTCAAGCACAGTTAAAAACAGCATTTGACTAGTTTCAGTTAATTAAAAAATAATGAAAAAAAACTAACGTTTGATATTGGATAAGGGTCCAAATAACTGGTGTGCTGTGTTGTCCTGACCTAGACAATCACTGAAGAAGATATGTGTGATTGATGTACTGAATGGACTGCTGCTGCTGAAGCGCTAGCCTGTGAAGCAGTGCCACTTTTCTCCTCCACTAAACAGGCCTGGTGAGGATTCCTGCCCCCTTTGAGAGGCCCGCCAGCGTGTTTATGAGCTAGATGAGTGTGTGTGGTTTAGCAGAAGCCAGCTCATGTTGCAACGTTTTCACAGTGGTGTTGTCAGCTTGGGTGGTTAAAAAAAAAAAAAAATCCCTTTTGCAGCCAAACACTTAGACTGGTCAGATTGCAGACGTGTCGCTTAATCCTATTAAGGCAGAGGTCCTATACTGTATAGCTATAGTTTTCTTTGTCTTTAGAATTATACCAACACTTTTCGAATACCAGCTCCCAACAAACTTTTTTTTTTAAAGCATGTTTTAATTCGGACCAATAAATAAATCGTTTTATGAGCCTCATCATTTGTTTCTACTGCTTTCCACAGGTAATGATGTAAAATGAAAATGTAAAAACAATACCACTTGTCAAGTCCTGCACAACAGCGCCTCGTCTGAAGTTTCACTTTACAATCCAAGTCATTTCAGATAATTGTTTTCAGTCGATCCGCTTCTCGCCAGAGGAGCCCATCATTAACACTCCTGGGGCGCGATGACCTGTTGTATTCTTATGTAAACTTTCAGCTTGCCTTCGACTGATTTGCATCACTTCATTAAAATATTATCGCTCACCAAAATGGCACTGCGGCCCATTGTTGTGCCATGAGAAAAGGCTTCTTTGAATAATTAGCGGCCCGCCAGTGCAGCGGCCTGTGATGTAACAGAACTAAGATGTTTGGCATTATAAGAATGTCCCATTTTTAATGGACACTGTGGCACTCTGGGGCCCCTTCGTGTGTAGTCTACCATGCACCATCCCCATGCAGGGGACCTCCCAGCTGCCCTATCACGGTGGGGGAGACAATACATTCGCTTCACTTTAACACTTATTTGCATTTTTAAAGCTACACTTATTGAGCAACATATGCCAAGAATGAGAACGAAAAGATAATTCTAATAAATAACCCGAGATTTGTAGTTCTGCTTTAGAATAGAACCACTATACTCCTCCTCCTAAAACACTGTGAAAGGGTTCACCTCATTGCGCAACCTTGCTATACAGACTGCAAGCCCCAAATCGGCTTATAGTTCAATGCAACTGGCTTTTTGGGCATGGCTGCAAACATCATTACCAATGCAATAACAATGGAAATTCTGAATCAAAGTCAGTGTAACTTCGATTTAAAAATACATATGAATTGTTGCCCCCCCCCTAAACTATGGGCCCTTAAAGTTTCAGTTAATCTGGAGCCTTCAGGCTTTAAATATTGATTATAATTTCCCACTTGTCACTGTCCACTTCATAGTGAGTTGAAATTTTGTGACAAAACGAGTCTTAAAGCTCAGTGTTTCAGTGACAAATATATTTACCCCCCTTCACTCCATCCTCGCTTTCTGGGTTCTACATAGTCTCAGTTACTAAGTTACTCGGCTACAAGTTGGAGTGCTAGTGAGTGGGCAATGCAAGTGCAGCATGTCATGCTCTAATGCAATTGCCTCCAAAAGTTATTCACTGAGAAAACCTTCAATTAGTGGAGGAAGTTGATATTATTGCCACATTTTTCCCCATATGAACCTTCAGCATTGTTATAAAACATTTTATGCAAATATGTCATTTTTATTTGTTTGTTTTATTTATTCATGATCACCGTGACGTGCCCTATCACTTTTGTAGCATTTGGCTGAACATGAGAGGAGAGTCCGCTATGCACCTCACAATTTATCTTGTTACTTTTGTCAGCTGCATGTCGTATTAATGAAAGTCAGTGAGCCAGTTCCATTTGCATCTCACTGTCCATGACATTGCCTCAACTAGGTTAGGAATATGGCATGCTTTGGGTCATGAACTGCTTATTTCCTTCTTGACACTTTTCTTTTCCCATCATTCTCAAATTGGTTGGTTATCATAATCGTTGGTTTCATTTTTTCCAATGAACATGATGCTTTTCTGTGTGAATCTAGTCCAGATGTACAGGGTTTGATTCCAGCTCCAGCCTTTCTGTGTGGAGTTTGCATGTTCTCCCCGTGCCTTCGTGGGTTTTTTTTTGGGTACTTCGATTTCCTCCCACATTCCAAAAACATGCATGGCAGGTTAATGGAACACTCCAAATTGTCCCTTGGTGTGATTGTGAGTGCAAATGGTTGTTTGACCATGTCACCCCTACGATTGGATGGCAACCGGTTCAGGGTGTACCCCGCCTACTGCCCGAATAAGGTTGGGATAGGCTCCAGCAGACCTTTAATGAGGGTAACAGGATGGATGGATGGATGGATGCGTTGCAAGGGCAGCATTTTTAGCAGCATAGCCCAGACTTCCCTTTGTCCAGCCACTTTGTACAAGTCTTCGGTGACCCCACGACGTTCCTAGGCAAGCCAGGGGACATAGTCTCACCAGGAAAGCGTCCATGAGGCATCCTAACCATCTGGCTTCGTTCAATGTGGAGAAGCAGCTGCTCCCAGACTCGGCTGCTGTATATGAGATATTTTCTTTCGGTCACAACCCACGGCTCTTGTCGATAGTTGAGACTAGGAACTTAGATCGACCGGTAAATCGAGAGATTCACCTTTCAGCTGAGTTCCTTTTTCACCACGACAGACCAATACAGAGTCCGCATCACAGCAGTTGCTGCACTGATCCGCCTTTCGATCTCCTGATCCATCCTGCCCTCACTCATAAACAAGACCCCAAGATATTTGAACTCCTTCACTCTGGGCATGATCTCCTCTCTGACCCAGAGACACACTACAGGCTTTTCTGACTGAGGACCACAGTCTAAGCTTTTGAAGGTGCTGATGTTCATCCCAACAGCATCACACCTGGGTGCATACTGCTCCAGTGAGAGTTGGAGATTGCAACATCATCTGCTAAAGGCAGAGACACAATTCTGGGGCAACCAAATCAGGCCCCTTCAACGCCTCGGCTGCACCTAGAAATGAAAAGGTTATCAACAGAATCGTTGACAAAGGGCAGCCTTGGCAGAGTCCAACCGTCATTGGAAACGAATCCAACTCAATGTTGGCAAAAACTCTGACATGGACAGTCGATCATCATACAGCCCATATCAGGGTTTTTCAAACACCTTACTCCCAAAACACCCCCACAGAATTCTCCAAGGGACATGGTCAACCTTTTTCTCCAACTTCACAAAGACATCCCGAAGAGTCCGCAGATTCTGCTTTCTCCAAGAAAAATATCTGTCGAATTGAGGTGCTCTTCACAGTATTCTCCCCATCAGTGCACAAGTCCCGAGTCAAGATCAGCAGCACCCCATCTCCAGTATATACTGTGGCAATGATACACTGCTTCCCCATTCAGAGACATCAAATGGTGAAGTTCCTTGAAGCTGTCCAGAGGTTGTTTCCCAATGTCTCAACAAACTCTTCAAATGGCTGAAATTGTATTTTATTTTATTTCTTTGTCTCAGTGAACGCCAAAGCTGCATTCTGCTTGGCTAGCCAGTAGCTAACAGCTGGCTCTGTAATCGCATGAGGCCAAAATCTACTACTTCTTCAATCCACCAACGAGTTCAGAGATTACCGCCACAACATGCAAATGATGCAATGACCATGTTTCGGGCCACAGCTCTGATCCACAGTGTCAACAATAGAGGCGTGAAACACGGTCCACTCTGATTCACTCTCCCCCTCTTCACCCAGGACCGATGTTCCCTCTAATTTTTCTTGTGTCTGAGCATTCGCACACAATCCCAGAGTACAGTATTCCTTGTACTAGGGTTAGCAACTTCCACTGTAATCCAATGTTTTAAATTATCAGAAGCGGTCTGTGAGCCCTGCTTTGTCTGATCATCGAGGACCTGTTTTTTTGCATCTCAGCTCTCATTAAACTATGTAAGTACAGTAATCGCTCGTTTATCGTGGGGGATACATTCCAAAAAGAACCCGTGATTAATGAAACCCGTGAAGTAGTCATATACATTTTTTTTTTTTACAAATATGAGGTATACAATACGTATTGAATGAACAAAACAAAAAAACGAAATGTTTTCTGACAAACAACTGACAGTGTTTCGAAATACTGTACAGAATGTATCGTCGACATTGTGGGTTTTGTCATGGAGAAAATTTGGCAAGCTGTACAACGACAAGGAGTGGAGACTGTTGACATGAGTCTAAAGTCCCTTCGCCAATCAGGATGCAGAACACAATGTACTGTTAAAAAAAATGCATGGAAAAAAAATCTGTGCAAGATGAACCGTGATATAGGAGTTACTGTATGCCTACTGTTGTAGCTCTTCTGTGTATATACAGCAAGTTCACTCGAGGTATCGTTTTGTCAGGCATTTGGAATTGATTTAGGTTTGCAGCATCAATTAGCAACAAGCCGTCTCCCGCAAAGTACTGTACTGCCGAAGCCAAAGCGTGGCACACGAAAGGGAAAACTCCCACAAAGAAACAACACAAACTGAATGATGTCACATTCATTTACGGATAATAAATAGGGCCTGGTGGAAGGCAATCACGGAGTCAATCCTGCTTAACAGTGTCAAAGACACAGTGTCTGTTTACATTTTTTTCAGCGTTATGCCGTGTCGTTTTTTTTTTCCCCCTAAAATTTGGCTTGTCAAAATTAAATGGCAAATTTGAAGAGTGGCTATGCTACCAGTTTTTGAGATAAAATGCTTTTATTATTTCTGCCTCTATTTCTGGAGTCACTTTAAATATACCCCAAAGTAAGATTTGTCTTGGATGATTAGTTTTACCGATATTGAGGCTCAAAAATGGAAGTAACAAAGATGAAATTCTTCAAACTGAGAGGGTGCTTTGCCTCATTTTGACCCAGTGATTTCATATTTTATTTATTTATTTAATCCAGATATTGGTGGGATTTTTGTGGCTGTTTTTGGTAGTGCATGCCCAAACCTACTAGTAAACATCATAGCAGCATAGCAATTAAAAAAATACTCCGAAGACTTCTACTTCTATAGAGTTCAATCTTTATACTTCCTGGCCAATTGAAAAATGACGATGAGAAGCTTCTCATGGCATCAGCTGGGGTGAAATAATTTTTAATCGGAATACAAATAAATAAAAACCTAGGAAGTTTTTATGATTTGGGTTTAATCTGTATGCAAATACTGTCGTCCGCTTTGCAGTCACTTCAATCAACTCAATTTGCAATTTTAGTGTGTGTTCATATTCGTAGCTTTTTGACATAGTCTTGAATGAATTGTGAAAGAATGACTTAATTTCCCAAACTCCATTCATAACTTGAGATTTATGTGTGCTCCTATTGCCCTCTTTCTCACACCCCAATGCAAATCAGGTTCTCAAATTGGTCTAATATGCCTTAAACCCATTATAAATTGCATGTTGTTTTTTTTACCTTCTGGTATTGGGTTTGGCTTTGGCAATCTGGGTCATTCCCACGGACCGAAAGTGAGGCGAACACAAGAACTCATAACACAAGGTCTCCTACAAAGGTCTGATGTTTCTTTTTTTTCCCCTTGGCCCAGCCACACATCTGCCTCTGCTTAGGCCCCAGGTCCCCCTCCAGCCCCAACCACCTGTGAAGAATTACAGCCAGCATGCTCAAAAAAAGACCCTCCCTAGGGTCACCCAAGCAACCCACATGAGCAAAACACTTAATATAAAAGCAAAACAACAGAGTTGAATAGTTCAATTCCAAGCTGCTTTATATTTGGAAACTATTAGACTTCAATCAAGGGTATTATTCGATTATTTTATATATATATAAAAAATAAATAAAATCCTCGTCTCACCCCTCGGGTGGTGTCCGTCCCTCATTCAGCTCGGGTCCTCTACCAGAGGCCATATATATATAGAGGGTGGCCCAGTTGTTAGCGTGTCGACCTGGTCGATCCCGGCTCTGGCCTCCCTGTGTGGAGTTTGCATGTTCTCCCCGGGCCTGCGTGGGTTTTCTCCGGGTACTCCGGTTTCCTCCCACATTCCAAAAACATGCATGGCAGGCTGATTGAACACTCAAAATTGTCCCTAGGTGTGAGTGTGAGCGCGGATCGTTGTTCGTCTTTGTGTGCCCTGCGATTGGGTGGCAACTGGTTCAGGGTGTCCCTCGCCTACTTCCCAAAGACGGCTGGCTCCAGCACCCCACGCGACCCTTGTGAGGATTAAGCAGATCGGAAAATGAATATATGAAATGAATATATACTGTGTGTATATATATATATATATATATATATATATTCATTTTCTCTTGCTACATTAACCAAGTGCATATGATAATAAAGGTAACATCTCAAATCACTTGTTTCAGTCCTGGAGATTTGATTATTAACCGGTTATATATATATATATATATATATATAACTGTGGCTAATATTGGAAAGACATGGTGAAAGACCTTTGTTTGTATACATTAATAATCAAATCTCCAGGACTGAAACAAGTGATTTGAGATGTTACCTTTTTATCATATGCACTTGGTTAATGTAGCGAGAGAAAATGGCTTGCAATACAGTTAGAGATTAGCAAAAGACCTACCATTAAAAAAATGAATATTGGCATGTTTCAACCTAAAGGTTGAGTTTTAGTTTGCACAATATTCGCCACATTACTTCAAATGTTGTTATTGCTTAATGTACCTTTAGGCACCTCAGAACTAGCCAACATTAGGGAAGAGTTTTGATTCTCATCATTTATTTTGCAGGTATACTTTGAGTGCGGTGCCAAGGTGGATGTGGTGGATGCACAAGGACTGATTCTCTCTCCCGGCTTCCCATACAACTACTCTTCTGGGACCCACTGTGTTTGGCAGTTCTTTGTACCTGTGGATTATCAACTTATCCTTGAGATATTTGACTTTGATGTGTTTGAAAGCCATGAGTCTTCCGCACAGTACTCGGTGATTTCCAGTTATGATGAGGATAATGGAGAAGACGAGTTGACTTACTCCCCCAACAGTTTTTCAGCAGATGAGCCTTCATCAGAAAATATTGATGAGATCGATCAGAGGGATGCCCCAAAGATTCAGCGGTCCTCTCAAGACAGTGAGGTGGAGCCGGAGGTGGTACACCAACAGTCAGCAAAAGTCTCAAACTCAGCCAAAAGATCTATAGCTCGTTCCTCTGGCCGTACATCTCCACCGACCGCTTCTCTTCTCCTTCCTGGAGCCATGTTAAATTCAGATAAAGCTCTCAACACGGCCGCCTCTTCCCATCTTGGCATCGACATCAACTCTAGTTCCATTCCAAGCGTGACTATGGCAACCGCAGTTGCTTTGCCACAATCCGCTGAAACTGACACTACACCTGTGAGCCCTGAAACGCAGCAGTTGGGGCTTGACGCCTGTCCCCATGATGTTCTCTATATCTCGGATCTCATTACCTTTTCCTCAAGGTTCTGTGGATCAAACCGACCTCTGAGCAGCCAGTTGGTGTTTGGCTCTAGTCAGGAAATGGTGGAGGTAATCATGGAGCTCATCACGACCACGCATTGGGGCCGGGGCTTTGCCCTTCTCTTCCACTACAACAATCTGACCAAGTCAGGTGGCGAACGAAGAAGCTTTGTTTCTACATCTGCCAATGTAGACTCTGTACTGGCTGCTGTGAGTGGAGCTGCCTTCTTCGCTTTGATACTCACCAGTGTTCTCTGCGTCATATTCAGGTAATGTCTGGAAACATACCTTCTGTATGGAAGCACATTTAGAACACGTGATTCCTACATAAACCCCTTGCCTTTTTTTTTTTTGTCTTGTGAAGCCCGCTTTATCAGTAATATGATAAGTAATAAGGTCACATTTGAAACGTCCACTTCAAACCGAGACATATTACACGCCTCCCCTCTTACATGCACTTCCCATTGACAGAGAAGTGCAAATATGCCCAAACACTGCCTCCCAGTAACGAATTTTAAGACTCTGTGTATCTTTGGAATGGCACATGGAGTTATGGGATGTTAATGTCTTTCTGCTTGCCACATGTGCCAATACAGCTACCAGAGATGTGTTCCTCGAGCCGGTCCTTGGCCTCGAGGACCGGCTCGAGGACCGAGGGGCGGTCCTTGGTCCTCGGCCTTGGCCTCGGAGTCAAGTCCTTGGTCCTTGGCCTTGGCCTCGGGAGTCAAGTCCTTGGCCTTGGCCTTGGCCTCGGACGACCATGTTTAGTAAGGCGTTTTTAGCCGAAAAAAACAACCATGTATAGTAAGGCTTTTTTAGCCGAAAAAATACGACCATGTTTAGTAAGCCGTTTTTAGCCGGAAAAAAAACGACCATGGATAGTAAGGCGTTTGAACCCCAAAAAACGACCATATATAGTAGGGCATTTTTCAACGAAAAAAAACCATGTATATTAAGGCGTTTTTTGCCGGAAAAAAACGATCATGGTAGTAAGGCGTTTTAACCCAAAAAAACGACCATGTACAGTAAGGCATTTTTGGCCGAAAAAAAAACGACCATGTATAGTAAGGCGTTTTTAGCCGAAAAAAAATGACCACGTATCGTAAGGCGCTTTTAGCCGAAAAAAATGACCATGTATAGTAAGCTGTTTTTAGCCGAAAAAAACCACCATGCACAGCGGGGAGAGCTGGAAGAAGTAGCTAGGGAGAGGGAAGTCTGGGCTTCCCTGCTAAAGCTGTTGCCCCCGCGACCCGGCCCCGGATAAGCGGTAGATGATGGATGGATGGATGGATGGCACAGCAAGGCGTTTTAACCCGAAAAAAAACGACCATGTATAGTAAGGCGTTTTTAGCCGAAAAAAAACGACCATGTTTAGTAAGGCGTTTTTAGCCGAAAAAAACTACCATGTATATAGTCAGCCGTTTTTAGCCAAAACACATGACCATTTGTAGTAAGACGTTTTTAGCCGAAAAAAAATGACCATGTTTAGTAAGGCGTTTTTAGCCGGAAAAAGAACGACCATGTATAGTAAGGCGTTTTTCAATGAAAAAAAAACATGTATAGTCAGGCATTTTTAGACGAAAAAAAACCGACCATGTATAGTAAGGCGTTTTTAGCCGAAAAAAATGACCATGTATAGTAAGGCTTTTTTAGCCGAAAAAAACGACCATGTATAGTAAGCCGTTTTTAGCCCAAAAAAACGACCATGTATAGTAGGGCATTTTTAGCCCCCAAAAAACGACCATGTATAGTCAGGAATTTTTAGCGTCAAAAATGACCATGTGTAGTAAGGCGTTTTTAGCCGAAAAAAACCCGACCACGTATAGTCAGGCGTTTTTAGCCGAAAAAAATGACCATGTACAATAAGGCGTTTTTGGCCGAATTAAAAAAACCGACCATGTATAGTAAGGCGTTTTTAGCCGGAAAAAAACGACCATGTATAGTAAGGCGTTTTTAGCCAAAAAAACGACCATGTGTAGTAAGGTGTTTTTAGCCGAAAAAAACGACCATGTACAGTAAGGCGTTTTTGGCCGAAAACCCCCCGACCATGTATAGTAAGGCGTTTTTAGCCGAAAAAAACGACCATGTATAGTAAGGCATTTTTAGCCGAAAAAAAACGACCATGTATAAATAGTAAGGCATTTTTAGCCGAAAAAAAACGACCATGTATAGTAAGGCGTTTTTAGCCGAAAAAAACGACCATGTATAGTAAGGCGTTTTTAGCCGAAAAAAAAGACCATGTATAGTAAGGCGTTTTTAGCCGGAAAAAACGACCATGTACAGTAAGGCGTTTTTGGCCGAAAACCCCCCGACCATGTATAGTAAGGCGTTTTTAGCCGAAAAAAACGACCATGTATAGTAAGGCATTTTTAGCCGAAAAAAAACGACCATGTATAAATAGTAAGGCGTTTTTAGCCCAAAAAAGCGACCATGTATAGTAAGGCGTTTTTAGCCGAAAAAAACGACCATGTATATGTAGTCAGGCATTTTTAGCCCCCAAAAAACGACCATGTAAAGCACGGCGTTTTTAGCCGAAAAAAAAATAACCATGTATTGTAAGGCATTTTTAGCCCCAAAAAAAACGACCATGTATAGTAAGGCGTTTTTAGCCGAAAAAAACGACCATGTATAGCACGGCGTTTTTAGCCGAACAAAAATGACCATGTATAGTAAGGCGTTTTTAGCCCAAAAAAACGACCATATATAGTAAGGCGTTTTTAGCCCAAAAAAAACGACCATGTATACTACGGCGTTTTTAGCCCAAAAAAACGACCATGTACAGTAAGGCATTTTTAGCCCCCAAAAAACGACCATGCATAGTGAGGAATTTTTAGCGTCAAAAACGACCATGTATAGTAAGGCATTTTTGGCCGAAAAAAAACGACCATGTATAGTAAGGCATTTT
Source organism: Hippocampus guttulatus (assembly GCF_054856545.1). Lineage (NCBI taxonomy): Eukaryota > Metazoa > Chordata > Actinopteri > Syngnathiformes > Syngnathidae > Hippocampus > Hippocampus guttulatus. Next base: position 4,990,365 of record NC_141265.1, read on the forward strand.
TAGCCCCAAAAAAACGACCATGTTTAGTAAGGCGTTTTTAGCCGGAAAAAGAACGACCATGTATAGTAAGGCGTTTTTCAATGAAAAAAAAACATGTATAGTCAGGCATTTTTAGACGAAAAAAAACCGACCATGTATAGTAAGGCGTTTTTAGCCGAAAAAAATGACCATGTATAGTAAGGCTTTTTTAGCCGAAAAAAACGACCATGTATAGTAAGCCGTTTTTAGCCCAAAAAAACGACCATGTATAGTAAGGCATTTTTAGCCCCCAAAAAACGACCATGTATAGTCAGGAATTTTTAGCGTCAAAAATGACCATGTGTAGTAAGGCGTTTTTAGCCGAAAAAAACCCGACCACGTATAGTCAGGCGTTTTTAGCCGAAAAAAAATGACCATGTACAATAAGGCGTTTTTGGCCGAATTAAAAAAACCGACCATGTATAGTAAGGCGTTTTTAGCCGGAAAAAACGACCATGTATAGTAAGGCGTTTTTAGCCAAAAAAACGACCATGTGTAGTAAGGCGTTTTTAGCCGAAGAAAACGACCATGTATAGTCAGGCGTTTTTGGCCGGAAAAAAAAAACGACCATGGATAGTAAGGCGTTTTTCAAGGAAAAAAAAAAAAGTAGAGTAAGGTGTTTTTAGCCCAAAAAAACGACCATGTATAGTAAGGCATTTTTAGCCCCCAAAAAACGACCATGTATAGTCAGGAATTTTTAGCGTCAAAAATGACCATGTGTAGTAAGGCGTTTTTAGCCGAAAAAAATGACCATGTACAATAAGGCGTTTTTGGCCGAATTAAAAAAACCGACCATGTATAGTAAGGCGTTTTTAGCCGGAAAAAACGACCATGTATAGTAAGGCGTTTTTAGCCAAAAAAACGACCATGTGTAGTAAGGCGTTTTTAGCCGAAAAAAACGACCATGTATAGTCAGGCGTTTTTGGCCGAAAAAAAAACAACCATGGATAGTAAGGCGTTTTTCAAGGAAAAAAAAAAACAAGTAGAGTAAGGTGTTTTTAGCCGAAAAAAAACGACCATGTATAGTAAGGCATCTTGAGCCGAAAAAAATGACCATGTATAGTAAGGCGTTTTTAGGCGAAAAAAACGACCATGTTTAGTAAGGTGTTTTTTGCCGAAAAAAAAACGACCATGGATAGTAAGGCGTTTTAACCCAAAAAAAACGACCATGTATATATAGTACGGCGTTTTTAGACGAAAAAAATTACCATGTGTAGTAAGGTGTTTTGAGCCGAAAAAAACGACCATGAATAGTAAGGTGTTTTTAGACGAAAAAAACGACCATGTGTAGTAAGGTGTTTTGAGCCGAAAAAAACGACCATGAATAGTAAAGCGTTTTAACAAAAAAAAAAAACGACCATATATAGTAAGGTGTTTTTAGCCGAAAAAAACGACCATGTATAGTAAGGCGTTTGTAGCCGAAAAACCCCCCGACCATGTATAGTAAGGCGTTTTTAATTGAAAAAAAACGACCATGTATAGTAAGGCGTTTTGAGCCGAAAAAAAAGGACCACGTATAGTAAGGTGTTTTTAGCCGAAAAAAATGACCATGTATAGTAAGGCATTTTTAGCCCAAAAAAAACGACCATGTATATAGTAAGGCATTTTTGGCCGAAAAAAAAAACGACCATGTATCTTAAGGCATTTTTATCCTAAAAAAACGGTGCAAATGGTTTTCTTGATTGGTTGTCAGCCGGGTGAGGGTGCCCCCTCCCCTCTGCCGATGGCCCGAAGACAGCCGGGGGAGGCTCCAGCACACACCCCCGACCCCAACCCTTGTGAGTACAAGGGGATGAGAAAATGGATGGGAGGGTGGACGGACAGCACCCATGCCAGCAAGAAGAGAACACGCAAGAGCGACAGGCTGGAGCTGGATTTGAACCCTGGACCTCTGCGTTTGCACTCTAACGCACTAACCAGTGGGCCACGGAGCCAGCCCAGTGTCACACTCAAATGTATAAATGAAAGCATAAACCACTTTTTTAAAAAAAATAAAAAATAAAATAAAAGATCAACACAACACATTAAAAGTCATGATACTCTTAATTCTCTCTGTGTTGTCATTTCTTGCTCTTGTGCAGCTTTCTTGGCTTCGATCTTCTCCACCTGTTCCTGTCGGAGAAAGGGGATATGTCATCTGACCATCTCAATCACAACAGGACATTTCCTGAAATGGCATTTTTAGCCCCCAAAAAACGACCATGTATCATAAGGAATGTTTAGCGTCAAAAACGACCATTTATAGTCAGGCATTTTTGGCCTAAAAAAAAACGACCATGTATAGTAAGGCATTTTTAGCCCCAAAAAACGACCATGTATAGTAAGGCATTTTTGGCCGAAAACCCCCCCGACCATGTATGTAAAGGCGTTTTTAGCCCAAAAAAACGACCATGTATCATAAGGCGTTTTTAGCCCAAAAAAAGACCAAGCCGAATACATGGTCGTTTTTTTCGGCTAAAAACGCCTTACTATACCTGGTCGTTTTTTTTGGCTAAAAACGCCTTACTATATATACATGGTCGTTTTTTTTCGGCTAAAAACGCCGTGCTATACATGGTCGTTTTTTTGGGCTAAAAGCGCCTTACTATACATGTTCGTTTTTTTTCTGCCAAAAATGTCTTACTATACATGGTCGTTTTTTTTGGGGCTAAAAACGCCTTACTATACATGGTCGTTTTTTTTGGCTAAAAACGCCTTACTATACATGGCCGTTTTTTCCGGCTAAAAACGCCTAACTATACATGATCGTTTTTTTTTCGGCTAAAAACACCTTACTATACGTGGTCCTTTTTTTTCGGCTCAAAACGCCTTACTATACATGGTCGGGGTTTTTTTCGGCTACAAACGCCTTACTATACATGGTCGTTTTTTCGGCCAAAAACACCTTACTATACATGGTCGTTTTTTTTTTTTTTTGTTAAAACGCCTTACATTCATGGTCGTTTTTTTCGTCTAAAAACGCCTTACTATCCGTGGTCGTTTTTTTCGTCTAAAAACGCCTTACTATACATGGTTGTTTTTTTCGGGTTAAAAAGCCTTACTATACATGGTTGTTTTTTTCGGCTAAAAACGGCTTACTATACATGGTAATTTTTTTTTTTGGCTCAAGATGCCTTATACATGGTCGTTTTTTTCGGCTAAAAAAGCCTTACTATACATGGTTTTATTTTTTCGTTGAAAAACGCCTTACTTATACATGGTCGTTTTTTGGGGTTCAAACGCCTTACTCTCCATGGTCGTTTTTTTTCCGGCTAAAAACGCTTTACTAAACATGGTCGTATTTTTTCCGCTAAAAAAACCTTACTGTACATGGTCATTTTTTTCGGGTTAAAACGCCTTATTATACATGGTCGTTTTTTTTTCCGGCTAAAAACGCCTTACTAAACATGGTCGTTTTTTTTGGGCTGAAAACGCCTTACTACAAATGGTCATGTTTTTTGGCTAAAAACGGCTGACTATATACATGGTCGTTTTTTTTTCGGGTTAAAACGCCTTGCTATACATGGTCATTTTTTTCGGCTAAAAGCGCCTTACGATACGTGGTCCTTTTTTTTTCGACTAAAAACGCCTTACGATACGTGGTCCTTTTTTTTTTCGGCTAAAAATGCCTTACTGTACATGGTCGTTTTTTGGGGGCTAAAAATGCCTTACTATACATGGTCGTTTTATTTTGGGGCTAAAAATGCCTTACTATACATGGTCGTTTTTTTGGGGGCTAAAAATGCCTTACGATACATGGTCGTTTTTTTTCGGCCAAAAACGCCTTACTATACATGGTCGGTTTTTTCGGCTAAAAACGCCGTAGTATACATGGTCGTTTTTTTTGGGCTAAAAACGCCTTACTATACATGGTCGTTTTTTTGGGCTAAAAACGCCTTACTATACATGGCCGTTTTTTTGGGCTAAAAACGCTTTACTATACATGGTCGTTTTTTTTCGGCCAAAAATGCTATACATGGTCGTTTTTTTGGGCTAAAAACGCCGTAGTATACATGGTCGTTTTTTTTGGGCTAAAAACGCCTTACTATACATGGTCGTTTTTTTTCGGCTAAAAACGCCGTGCTATACATGGTTGTTTTTTTTGGCTAAAAGCGCCTTACTATACATGGTCGGTTTTTTTTCTGCCAAAAATCCCTTACTATACATGGTCGTTTTTTTGGGCTAAAAACGCTTTACTAAACATGGTCGTATTTTTTCCGCTAAAAAAACCTTACTGTACATGGTCATTTTTTTCGGGTTAAAACGCCTTATTATACATGGTCGTTTTTTTTTCGGCTAAAAACGCCTTACTAAACATGGTCGTTTTTTTTGGGCTGAAAACGCCTTACTACAAATGGTCATGTTTTTTGGCTAAAAACGGCTGACTATATACATGGTCGTTTTTTTTTTCGGGTTAAAACGCCTTGCTATACATGGTCATTTTTTTCGGCTAAAAGCGCCTTACGATACGTGGTCCTTTTTTTTTCGACTAAAAACGCCTTACGATACGTGGTCCTTTTTTTTTCGGCTAAAAATGCCTTCCTGTACATGGTCGTTTTTTGGGGGCTAAAAATGCCTTACTATACATGGTCGTTTTATTTTGGGGCTAAAAATGCCTTACTATACATGGTCGTTTTTTTGGGGGCTAAAAATGCCTTACGATACATGGTCGTTTTTTTCCGGCCAAAAACGCCTTACTATACATGGTCGGTTTTTTCGGCTAAAAACGCCGTAGTATACATGGTCGTTTTTTTTGGGCTAAAAACGCCTTACTATACATGGTCGTTTTTTTGGGCTAAAAACGCCTTACTATACATGGCCGTTTTTTTGGGCTAAAAACGCTTTACTATACATGGTCGTTTTTTTTCGGCCAAAAATGCTATACATGGTCGTTTTTTTGGGCTAAAAACGCCGTAGTATACATGGTCGTTTTTTTTGGGCTAAAAACGCCTTACTATACATGGTCGTTTTTTTGGGGCTAAAAACGCCTTACTATACATGGTCGTTTTTTTTCGGCTAAAAACGCCGTGCTATACATGGTTGTTTTTTTTGGCTAAAAGCGCCTTACTATACATGGTCGGTTTTTTTTCTGCCAAAAATCCCTTACTATACATGGTCGTTTTTTTGGGCTAAAAACGCCTTACTATACATGGTCGTTTTTTTTCCGGCCAAAAACGCCTTACTATACATGGTCGTTTTTTTCGGCTAAAAACGCCTTACTATACATGGTCGTTTTTTTCGGCTAAAAACGTCTTACTATACATGGTCATTTTTTTTCGGCTAAAAACGCCTTCCTATACATGGTCGTTTTTTTCGGCTAAAAATGCCTTAATATACATGGTCGTTTTTTGGGGGCTAAAAATGCCTTACTATACATGGTCGTTTTTTTCGGCTAAAACGCCTTACTATACATGGTGGGGTTTTTTTGGCCAAAAATGCCTTCCTATACATGGTCGTTTTTTTCTCGGCTAAAAACGTCTTCCTATACATGGTCGTTTTTTTCGGCTAAAAACGCCTTACTATACATGGTCGTTTTTTTCGGCCAAAAACGCCTTACTATACATGGTCGTTTCTTTCGGCTAAAAACGCCTTACTATACCTGGATGTGCTCCTCGGGACCACATCAATAGCTCACGAGCTTGTTTGACAAATAGCTCACCAGGGATGGACAATTGTGATTTCCTGGGAACATTGTAGAGGTAATAATTTGAAAATGTAAACATTTGCAGAGATTGATAGAAATAAGGTGTTTCATATTGATATTTATCTATTTTCTACCCAATTAAGTCATCCTTGATCTTGTGTGAGAACTCATTAACATGACCAATTACATAGACTAGAAGAATGTCATTGATTTTGAATAACAACATGATGACAGATAACCTGAGGAAATGTATCAAACTGGTAACCCGTCGCAATAATCGGCAGGTTGGTGACCCCCACCAAAGATCATTCAGAAGCTTCAGAACGGCATTCCTAAACAGCCAATAGGTCTCAGATTTTTTGGAGACGTTTCAACAATGGTTAAACGAGCAGAAAAGTTTCTCCACTGTCTCTCATTTTGCCTGCCATACATTGGTGATTGGTAACACCTGTGTTTCAGATGTACTTTTTATCCATCGATTCTCCGTAACACGTTTCCTCACAACAGTTGCGGGGGTGCTGGAGCTTATCCTAGTTGACTTTGGGTGAGAGGCGGCGTACACCCTGAACTGGTCGACAGCCAATCGCAGATGTGCTATTTGAAGACACAAAATTAGCCATTGCAAATTGTGTCAAGTTCTATAAATTACATTGCTTCTGCGGTATTAAGAAATTACGCTCCTTCCGCAACAAGCAAAACTAATCAGCTTCCACATTTGTTTACATGCAGAATCAGGTTTGAACCCGTTTTGAGTACATCAAGGGTATAGTGTTAAATCTGTCACGTAACTCCTCAGGCTCCAATTTTTTTTTTTTATGACGAGGAAATTGAAAGCACATGTCCAATAAAATGCAACCGCGATTAACAGTAACAGCCAGAGTTATTTGAAAGCCAGGAAATGCATGATCATGAAACTTTAAGCCCATGAGCAGCCTCAATGGCAGCTTTTTCCTCTTGAAGTGCTCCTTATTATTTTGAACGACTTCCCACAAATCAGTAAAACATGATGAGAGAGGCCAGGTCTTGAATGCTGGAAAGCAGTGCTGAGATTACATCTCAGGGTCCCCTATGGTTAAAACAAAAAAAAAAAAAAAAAAAACAAAGCAGCCAAAGGTGGGAGAGAGTCACAGCATGCATTCCCGTCAGTTGGCTGGTGTTTGGTAATGGGCTCAGTCAGCTGTAAGAGCAATTTTTAATAAGTGGGTTCTTGTTCAAATATTTCAGCATGCTTCATTGGCTCATTTGGAGTTAAGAAAGGGATGGAAATATAACTGAAAATGGGTGAATAGATGAACAGTCCTGTTTACAGCGTTATCGAAAATAGCACATCAAGCTAGTGGTTGCCATAGTTGTCACCTACTGGAAATGTAATATGTTAGACATACTGTATTTGCTGTTAACACTATAACAACAACAAAAAGTGGTGTAGGGAATCTCATTTTCCCATATTCTTCACGGAAACACCCAAATACACATGAGAAATGTATTTGTTTATTTATTTTACAGACCCAAACTGTGTCTGAAAAGAGAGAGCTTCTGCGCATCCACCAGCCCTGAGGTACAAATACACTAGTACACTGTTTTCTGTTGCTTCCTTGCTTTAACAGGGTCTGTTCAACTTAACTACAACAATACTGAATATGTCAGAAAAAGAAAACTGGGTTGTCAGACAAGACTTTTACTCGGTAAAACACACAGTGAATATTCAAAACCAAAACAGGCACTCTAGAAGGGTCATTATACTGTATGTTGTGTTGAGCAACTCGCCACATAAAAGAAAGCATTGCTGGTGTCTGGTTTGGGGTTTAAACTTGACTTGTCGTGTTGTGCTGCAGGTGCCAGAGGCAGTTCAGAACATGAGGGTGGAGGTAAGTGAGCTCCAACCGATGGCTGAGAGTCAGACCAACCAGGAGGTTATCAGGGATCAGGAAAACAACAAGTACAGTCCACCACACACAGGTGAGAAGACCCAACAGCTTCAGACTTCAGACTCGCACATTCCAAAACCATGGACGTTAACTCATTCACTCCCAAAGACGTTTTTAAACGTCTTTTCAGACTTGGTCTAGAATTGGCTGGTGCTGAATGAGTTAAGCATGCATGTTAACTGAAGACTAAATTGTCAATGGGTGTCAGTCTGACAGTCTGAATGGTGGTGGTTGTTTTGTTTTTGTTTTTTAATATGTGTCCTGGGTGCACTCTGCCTCTCGCTCAAATGTCAGCTGGGAATTGGCTCTACAGCGACCCTAATGGGGGCAAGCGCTATAGAGAATGGATGGATGAATGGATGGATGGAGGACACTGAAGAAATTCCCGGTCAATTTTGAGCTATTCTGAGCCATAAAACGCGCGTGCAAATGCGCTGCAAACAGCTGAATGCTGCAACCACAAATATGCTGCTGCTGGAAAAAACAAAAGACAAACTCAGACATGCAAACTAAAAAAACACACAGAAGAACTGCAAAATAAAAATGCTGCAAGTAAGAAAAAATGTCTGTTGCAAGTTCATGACACGAAACGGAAGTCTGCCAGGCCACTAGGGGGCACAACGGGACCTGTCTTGTGAGGCAAGATCCTGCCCGTTTTCTTGTCTCACGTGAACTTTTCTATCACCACTGTCTATCTGTAATTGTACTTACTGTATGTCTTGTGTTAATAAGATATCGTGCAAGCTTTTTTACAAACAAAAACGTTCAAAGCATGTAAGTATGCTACTTAGTTAAGACAGTCAAAGACAACATGCAGTCAAACGTAGTTTTTATTTTCTCCAGAAGATGGCCAATTACAGCAGCTACTAATCAGGCAATCCCGCTCAGGTCTTTCCAGAGGTTCTGGTCTCACATTGTGGTTCTTGAATTCTCAGTCTGTGCGTTCATCTTTCCATTTGGTAGAGTTCCTCAGCTTTCATTTCCCAATTAAATTTAAAGGCTTTCCTCATACTGTATCCTGTATGGGGATGAAATAAAATTAGGGTTTTTGAAATACTTTTGTATCCAGACAATTATTCAAACATTTCCAGCACCTTCAAAAACACATTTGGTAAATTGAAACAAAATCATATGTCACCGGTGTTGTGAGTGTGTGTGTGTGTGTGTGTGTGGGTGGGGGTACTTTGAAGGTAATAAGTAAAACAAGGGAATTTTGGTTACATTTTTTGCTGCATTTTTGAGGGACAATATTTCAATTTTTATGTACAGTATATATGTTCAATATTTTTTTTCATTTATATAAACAGAGTGTCTTTGTGTCCTCCTTGCTTCTGCTGGTCCCCTATTAATATCATTGGCTCCCGTGAACCGTACCAAGTATTACCTTCACTGGTCCAAGGGGGGAACTGTTGGTCTATGCGAGGGGTGCCTCATAGTTATTCAAAGCTAATTAGGGGTGTAACCCTGGTTACATATGCACATTATTTGTCCTTATTAACAATGTCATTTTTGTCATAAGTCTCGTTAGGAAGTGTGCGGTACGATGTGGCCCTTCAGTAGTGGTGATGAAAATTTGTGCCCCCCCCCCCCCCATCGTTTTATTTGCTCAAACCTGCCCTACACCGTTGAGCAACTGAAGTTGCACATCAGGCGAGAATGGCAATAAAATTCCACCGATAAAGCTCCAACCATTAGTGAGCTCCATTCTCAAATGTTTATTGAGTGTTAAAAGGAAATGCGATGTAACAGAGTGTTCAACTTGCCCTTGTCTCATCTCTTTGGTAACGTGTTGCAGGCATCAAATTGAATGAATGAGTGAATTATTGCAACCAAAAAAAAAAAAAAAGCATAAATTTGAACATTAAATATCTTGTTTTTGTTGTGTATTTGATTGAAAGTAGGTTGAAAAGGTTTTGAAAAGGATGAAAAAAAAATCTAAAGTGTGTCTTCCTGTACCTAGAGAATGCTTTCTTAGTACATGCTGGATTACATTTTACCATTTTTTATGAACTCTTTCCTCAGTGAGTGCTGTTGGTGACAAGTCCCAGAATACGGAATTGGACCTTTCCTCCAATGGTTTGGCGGAGCTTGATTTCGGTCCAGATGAGGTGTTCATCATATCGTCAGCCCCGAGCCCAAAAAGGCCATCCTTCTTGCAAGACAGCTATGTATGCCAGAGCATCTAAAATCTAAACAAATTAATCGATTGGTTATTGGTTCCAGCCTAGGCTTTCAATTACTTATCTCAGATGAAATGAATCTCCATGCATTTAATACTGCTGATTCTGTTAAGGGTTGCGGGTAAGGGGGATCCAACTCACCTTGGTCCAGAGGCAGCATGTACACTGGACTAATTCCCAGTCAATTAAAGGGTATATACAGACAAAATCCCATTGAAACAGATATCCACTTCTATGGACCATTAAAAAAAAAAGTATGTGTAGAAAAACATGCAGTTCCACACAGAAAGCTCTGAGCGGAGATTCAAACCGGGAACCTTTGACTCTGAGCCAGATATGCTAACCGTATGGTACACCATTGTACATCCACCACAACAACATAAAAATGCATATAAATGCAGTCCACATCACTTGCCAACTGAGCATTGCGATTCCCTTTGGATTAAAGGCATATCGTTCAATGTAACGTTGAGAGCAAACCACAGTGGCAAAACGGTCTTCATGGCTCTGTATTGACCCATTGCTTGTATTCAGTACTCAATGGTACTTGCTCACATGCGCCTCAACCCGTTAAAAACAAACAAACCCAAACAACTCACTGTCACTAAATGGTCAGGCAAAGAAAGTGTTTAGCGCAAGCATTTTCTTCCCTGCTTGCTTTTGTTTTCTCCTGGAATAGGCATTGGCATAAACTGTTCTGGCAGCTTTTTTGAAGGACTGGCAAGCTTTTCTGTAGCCTGGGCTAATGGAGTATTATCGGCAGAGCCAGATTCCTTGTGCCAATTGTGCGTGCATGTGTGTGTGTGTGTGTGTGTGTGTGTGTATCGCATGCATGCTTTGGTACACAGTGTGTGGTCTGCCTGTGTGTGTCCTCCATGCAGACGCCCCTGTATATAATATAATACAATACATGTTGCTTTGGTTGACGGTGGCAACATGGTATTTCTTGACTGGGGATCTGTCCTGTTCATCAACCCAAGCTCTAAACCATGTTTTTTTTTTTCTTGAAAAAGGATGTTGCATTTTAGCAACATACAGCAATCCACCCATTACTCTGAATTCAACAGAGATCTTCCATCTCTTCCCCCTTTGCCTCCCATTCTCCGGTATGTCTCACAGCATTCTGGTGTGAGGCTCATTCTTCACCTTGCGTATCAAACCTAAAAGTCCTCATTGTGTTCGGGGTGCTTTGGGGACCAGAGGAACATTTTATTTAAACCCCCCAGCTAATTCTTGTCTAGACAAAGCTAGCTGTTAGTGACTCTGTGGGAAGGATTATTCGAGACTTGTTCTCCCACTGATGGGTGCAACCCCTAAAACCTTAGCCCTCCCCGGAATAATAGCAGCTGACCGATCAGGAAGGATAATGGATCATACACGTCCAGCCTGTCAATCATAATTAGCCTTTCGAAATCAAGGTGAAATGAATAGACAGTTCGGCAACAATTAATAGCTTTCAAAGTCATTTCAATGGTAAACTGGATTGTAAGATTATGGAGTCCGTGTTTGTTTGTTTGTTTTTGTTTATTTTCGCTGTAATGGCATAGAGTCTATACCTACTTTTTAATCGTACCACTGCATTCTAAAATAAATTAGTTCAGTCACAAAAAAACTTTACTCCAAGGTAAATTATACTGTATGTGTATTTCCCGAAACATAAAGCTTTGTACTTTGAAGGGGCATCGGCTTCACATCACAACGTATTTCCACCAATCGGCTCCATGACTGCGACCTTCAGTCTGATCTGTTTAGAAATTTGGAATTTTGATAATAACATGCACTCTTTCGTGTCAAGCACATCGACACATTAACGAATACCAGTCAATGGCGGTCTTTTTCAAGGTTAAAAACACAGACAAACAATCCTTTTGATGTGTGAATGCTGAAAGCAAACATTGAACTACTTCCACATTTTTCACCCTTATTCCAAACATTCGACATTATTCAGTCTGAATAAATAACGAATGAGTCTGTAAGCCAAACATACTCAGTTGGACGGCTTTCTGACTGAGCATACCAAGCAGACCAGCGCACCTCCCTCTCACCGATCCATTCATATAATTATAATTTAATTAATTGAAAGCAGCCAGTGGGGAGAAGTGAAGGTGTAAGGAGGAAGTGGGTCAGTTCACCGATGTCTACATTGGCAATTGCTAAATAAGATCAATGCAGTCACTGCTTTCTGATTTTCATGTCCAGCCTCGGTACCAGAGATGCGTGCTCGCTTCGATAACAAGGCCCTTGCACAGTGCAGGCCATTGACCATTGTGTCTGCAGTTGAGTGCTTGACCATAATGCCACCTCCAATACTTGCGCTATTTGCGTTCAGTGGGTATCTCAATCGTAATTAATTAGTCACCCCTCTGTTGTTTTGCCTTTTCTTATGCTGCTTACAAGTTCCAAAAAAAAAGACCCTAACAAACTGTGTAGATCTATTCACTGTTGACATTTTTCCATTGGTGAAACCAGGTACTCAGTTTTGATGTGCCGGCTCTGCCAGGGTTCCAAGCCTGCTAAGTCAACACCATATGGCATTGTAGGGCAGACCACTGCATGTTGATTGCTCATTTTCACGTCGTAATAACGTTTAAATGACAGCTCTTAACACACAAGCTAACATCAGCTTCTCCTGCTCATACCTGTCAACTCATACGGTTTAGCCATAGTTCATACGGATTTTGTGGTGAATCTTACGCATAGGGCCGTATCGCACAAATCATACGGATTCTGAAAATGTCCGTTTTTTTTTTTTCACCAACTCCAAATGATTTGGAGTTGGTGAAAAAAGTAACGCAGGAATACAACTCTGAACACAGTAATGCCACTAAGTAGAATGATGATTAGACATTAACCAGACATTGTATTATGGAGATCTACAATAAATATCATTGAAAATTTCGTGGGGGTTTTTTTCTGCCGTTATTTTGACATATAAAATGCTTTGGTATGTTATAAGGATTTTTTGCTCTTTATAAGGATTTTTTTGGTAGTACAGGTTGGCTCTCCGAAAAGTTGACAGGTATGCCTGCTCTACATTCTGAGCGTATGCAAGTGAATACTTCAATTGCTTGTTGACATGCTCTTGTTTCAACTGATAGGTTTGACTTCTCTCTTTTTACCCTGAATAATATATATTTTTTAAACTTTGCTGAAATATACACTTCTACATACCGTGGATAAAACTGCAGTGTCGAATGATACACATAGTCCTTTAGTGTGCCACTGTGGGTGCAGCTAATGTCAACGCATTTGCAAGTGGGACGCATTTGCAAGGCATTTTATTATACTTTTCGAGTGAACAGGAGATCTGACTTATTTTTTTCTATTTTTGGAACGTTTTTATATTATTCTTATATTTTCAGTTTATCACAAATCCAGAATCACTTGCTCCTTGCACAACATTCTCATCTGCATTGTGCATTCATGGCTCACTTGACGTTTTGTTGTTTCAGCAAAGGGAGCGGTTCCTGAGGCACAGTGACACCGGTCCCGGTCCTGTTGGCGACTGGCTCCCGCCTGACTCTACCACCTCAACTTCTGGTCCCACCATTGATGGAAGTGGCAGCTGCGCCAGACCCAGAGCATGGAGCGTACGCACCTTCCGGGAATTCCTCCCTCCACTGCCGCAGCTCCATAAGAAATGGTGCAGCTGGAACTCAACCAGTCCCTTCACCAAGCTAATAGACAGCGTCAGTACCAGAGCCATTGCTGTGTTTTCACATACAGGATCACATTTGACATTCAAGATTGATACAGACTTTGTCAATACACAAAATGGGCCTGAGTTCATAGGCAGTGGCGGGAATCTCAGTTAAATCATTCAAGTGGTCCGCACTATTTATCAGATGTGATTTGGATAAACTGTTCATGGTTGCTGTTTGCTGTGGTGCTGCCACAACGTTTTGGGGTGGCCAGGGTGACCCAACGCGTGGCCATACACACTTGCACTTCTCATTTTTGGGTCACGAGCGGACAAACCAATACTTGGCTTAATTTGACCAAACAGTTGGGTCGTTTTGTACAAAACACCCCCCAAATATTTGGTTGGTTTGTACAAAACGATGCGAAAAGTTGTGATTCGGCTTTTTTTTTAACCCATATTGGCTTATTATTAACCCAATTGTTGTTTTTTTCCCTAAGTCTTCCTTACTGAAGACAGATTCTTTTACAGTTTGCATTGTATACATTTAAAAAAAATGCATTTGTTACTAATAACTTGGCAGAGTATCAAGGGTTCGAAGAGCAATGCATCCATGTGAAAGTGGCAGAAAAGTCACAGCTATCAAAATCTTTCCCGCGATGTAGGGATGGCCATAGAGTGACAAGTGGTGCCCTGATGACCACCGCCCCTCCCCCAGCCTCCACATAGCTCCGCCCCTGGCTGTTTGGTATGGTTAACCCATTTAATCCCACCGGTCACATTTGTGAAGGACAACAATTTAATTTACAGGGCTCTAAAATTTTTTATTATTGATTACTTAAAAGACAATGACACCTGATTTTGACTTTTAAATGTCTGGGAAAAATTTGGGATTAAATGGGTTAAACCTGATGTAGTTTAGGGTCCCACTTTCATGGTGTGTAGGCCAGGTGGTTATCAAATACAGTATGTGGCATTCTATCAGTATGACAGTATAATCAATGCGTTCAATGAGGGCAGCACTTGAATTTGGTCCTTTTAGTTGAGCTTTTCACAAGAACCTTTTAGAAAAGGCGTGTTTTGGGTTCATTTCCGGCGATTCCTGTTGATGGCAGGTGTTGCCCCGCCTATGAATTACTTAGCCAGGGAGGTTTTTATCCAAAAGGGTGATTAATTATTTTGGTACGTTTCACACGCCTTTGCCAATGCTAATGTTGACCTTCTGAACTGTTTATGTCAGGGGTGGGCAATTATTTTCCCGGGGGGGCCAAATGAGAAGCAGAAAATATTGTGGAGGGCCGGGCGAAAAGTTAGAAATAGAAATAGAAAATAAAGAAGATAGCACAATGTCTTTGTATGCCAGTAATAATGTAACAAACAAACATTCTCCTCCACCATCACACTCAGCACCGGTTCTCCTCAAGGATGTGTTCTGAGCCCCCTGTTGTTCACGCTCTACACATTTGACTGCTCTCCGACTCTTATTAGCGTTTTTAACATGATAACAATCAAACCATTCTAGGAAATGTTCATTTACTCGAGCCACAAGCAATTCATTCTGAGCATGGAAATTGCCAGAATCGGACTGAGTAAGAATCGCTTCCTTGTTTTTCAAAGTGTCGTAGATTTGAGTCTTTCCGACTCCAGGCGTCTCCTGAATGTTTCGTACTTTGTTACCCGCTTCGTTTAATCAGATACATATCACTTTCCCTTCCATGGTCATTACTCTCTCCCTCTTTCTTCGTCTTCCCCTCCCTCCCTGTGCTCTGCAACTTGAAGTAACTGCGCCACCTGGTGTTGAAATACCTGTCATTACAAGTCCAAACGAAATGAATGCAATCAAACCTTAACTTTGCACCAGTCTTCGGCGGGCCGGATTAAAAAGACCAACGGTCCGGATCCGGCCCGCAGGCCGTAGTTTGCCCACCCCTGGTTTATGTAAATCAAAATGTACTTGCTGAAAATAGTCTATTGTTGAAGACGAATTATCCTTTGTTATTGCAGGCACCTCCCGGTTTGGGATCTGATAACAGGAAGGTTTTCTCAGCTGTTCACCTGGCGGCCAAGACCGAACCGAGCACCATCTCCGACTCTTCCATCAGTAATGCTTCCTATCCACTTGCTCAGGCCGCCCAGAGGCAGCGGCGTCTGAACTCGGCAAGCAACCTGTGGCGCTCCCGCTTTGCGGGGCCTTGTTTTGGTCTGCTCTCTGGGACGGCAGTGCCTACCAAGACCACCGGTCTCAATCACACGCAGAGCTCCCAAGCAGAACCCAACTCTGTTTCTTCTTCCGCCATCCAGGCTGACATTGAGAGTCACCAGGCAACAAAAAGATGTGATTTCCCAGGTGAGGCCGATCACTTGAATGTACCTGTGTTTGCTATCTCTGAGGAAGAGGACCGGCAGCCTCTGGTCTCAGCTGAGCACCTAGGCCAAACCACTGGGACCGCCATCCAGAATGGACTGGTTCGGGGAATATTTGACAGCAAAAGACCTGCCGGTATGACTTCCAGCCTCAGCCCTCAGAATCAGAGGGTCAGACTGGAGTGGCGGCCATTCGGGAGCCAGGTGTCAGGCGGGGGTTGTCCAGACCCTTCCAATACACCCGCCGCCATCAATGACTGCCAGTTGCCACACAGCCAGCCTCCTGTGTCTGTGTTGAGCAGTGTAACCAACCACATGTGACCAGTAAGATGCTTGCTGATTAGACTGGTGGGCCAGTAAGCATTCCTGAACCATCGTTAGTGCTTGTTGTTTTTTTTTATGTAACCTACTTTAATGGGAGAAATCAACTTTTGAAAAATGATTGCTACTTTCTGGAATGTATTATTCTTCTGGTTGCTGCTCAATATATGCTGAGGTCCTAATTGCTGTGGTTGAAAAAAAAAACTTTTAGGAGCACTTTTTTCAAAGTCAGATTTGTGTATTAGTTTGATGCATTTTGGTGAATTATTATCCTGCAACCATGACATTTCAATTACTCATTCAAGTGTGTATTATGTGAAAAAATTGTCATATCCTCTAGCCATCACCCCCCCCCACCCCCATCCCATACTCGGTTCCCCAAAGTATAGGTCATACATTTATTGCTTGCAAACATACAGTGTATTGTATACTTTAACTGGATTATAAAAGGGAAATGAAAACACTGTAAAATATATACTAACATATATCAGTAGATGAATTGAGAGAAAAACAAAAAGCAATCACAATAGTATTTATAAAATGAGTTCATATGAATTAATGTAAAGTTTAAATAAAGTTTGTCGTTCTTATGTAGTGTACCTAATGTGTGGCGATAGTGTGTATTGAAGACTTGTGAGATCGCAGTCCATCGTCTGCTCATGTTTTGGATGTGCCGATTGCCACATTCTGCAGGTGGCCTTCAACTAAACAAGATTTTTAATAATGGGGAATGAACAAATGAAGATAATGATTAAACATGAATTACATTACACTGGTATTTGACACAAATTTTGAAAACATGCAAAATATGAATGACAAAAAGCAAGTCAGGCTGTTTGAAAGTGCTCTATAAATACAGTTGACTTGACTTGACTTGTCAATGGGTTTTTTTAATGCTCTGTTAAGACCACAAATCAGAACCATCGCAAAAACGATAGTATATTTGCCCCCCAAAACACAGTACAACACAAGGGAATGATTCTAAAAGTGAATGAAACTTGTATTCCACCAGCATCTAATTGGGGGCTTCATGACACGTGATGGACCAAGAGTCCGAATATCGATTTGACTGCAAACTGAGTGATCATCTGAGTCATTCCTGGGAGCTGCTATGAGTTACAGTGAGCATTGCTTCTTCCATCCAGCGTGGTCAAAAACTTTCGACAAAGTGAGTAAACATGTTCACGACTTTACAATATAGCTCCCGTCTTGTGGCAAACGCAAAGTAGTACTCCAAAGCCTCTTTAATACCATTTCCTGATTGGAGCGGCTTGGTACTGTTGTTGGCTTAGAGTGCCCAGATCTCCGGTGGGGAATAATTAAAACTCAGCCCTTCTGTCAGGAGATCGACTGGACTGGTGCAGAGGGTCTGAGCTGAGCTGCTGTGGAATGCTTGAATGGACCATACACAATGACTAGGGGGGTAAAATAAACAAAACAACAATCTTTACACCTTGACTAAATTCTGTGACAAAGGAAGGAAAATGCGCATTCAAAACAAGTTCACACACCAGATCAGGGCTGTTAATATTGTCCAAAAAAATAAAATAAAAAAATACAGACAAGCCGGACTGCAAAACACCACAGGCTATCCATGCTTCAAGTCACAACAATTTTCTGGTACGTCTGGATGAAGATGAATCAAGCACCTTCTAATAACTGCCCAATTCACAGGTGCTTTAAAAATACATACCGTGAACTTGGAAACATACATGTTTAAGGGACCGTGACAACAGTGAATGAAATAAAGGTTGTTGCATGAATGGAGGAATTTTGTGCAAATTTTCTAAAAAAGAAAAAAAGTCATTTTAAACACAGCAAATCTTATTTTCCTATACTGTACATCAAGTGAACTAATACAAACAAAGATGTGATTAAGAGTCTAGACACACTGGATGCCAGCAAGACTGTTTTAACAGTTTCTTCTCACTTTTCTTCATATTCACCTAAAGTTCACACACCAACAAGTGTGTGTATTGGGAGGGGTGTCAATTTGACCTCTTGGCCTCTTGAGTCACTTATCTCTGACAAGAGCAACAACAGAGCGGTAACAAGTAAACTGTTTTCAGAAACATTGTATTATGAGCATTTTTGACATAATGTGGAGGCACATCCCATTGCCTCCCAGGTGATGAGCATACAGTTTTCTAATGTGTCATAAACATACACGGCTCTACATACTGAACTTCTACAGCAGCGTCATAAACCTGAGAAACAAGATAACATTTGGAACTATCCCAATCCTTTCCACTCACTAACCGTGTTCTCATTATAAAACAAGAGCCTCGAATGAAAATAATTTGCATAATGAGCAAAGTGGAGAATAAACTGCATCAGGTAAACGGAACAGATGTCCATTTCGAAAAACCATGGTTTCGACTGATTGTTCTGGTTAATTTGTTCAGCGAAAAACAGCACTGTAAAAGTAATCAACTTCAGTTTAACATCAGCCTCAGCTTGATGCGCAACGACTGGCTGCTTGCGCCTTAGCCTTTATTACATGGCAACCTTTTGCATGGGAATCAAGTCCTGTCCGTATGCAGCTACGCACTCATGCCTAGTAATCCCTGCCCGTGGCACTTGGTGTCTTGCCAAAATGCAACTCAAGAGCATCACTCTGACGACTTCAATAATATGTAATATACATGGAGGCTATACTCTCAGAAAATGCATAACATCTGTATTTCATGTCATTGTTTCAATGAGTGCACACAGGGGGGAGCTCTTCATTCTAAGACAGGAACTTTGTATGACACAAAATTTGATCACAAACTATACACACATCAGCAGGTCTACATAAGGATGAGAGGATACAACGCACATTTGGCTGCTAATCTAAGCAAAGCGGTTGTCTGGTTTACCAGGAGACCCTAAAAAAATGCAGCAGCCAGACAAAATATAAAATCAAACTCTCAACCCCCCCCTTACCTAAACTGAAATGTGCATAAAGGTACTTCACATAGCCACGTCCAATCTGAATGGAATTTCTTTTTTTGATTAATATTTTTGTGTGCATAACAGGGGGCCAGCTTCAGCAGGCAGAATGCTACCAGATGAGATGTGTCTCCGTTGTGCTGTGAGTTGAACAGCAGCTTTGTTCACTCAGCTCTTGAAGCGGGTCTGCTCACATATGTGGTTGAACTTCCTGAGATCAAGATAAATCATGAAGATAACACATATTTTAGCCACAATTTCAACAGTGCCCACAGGAAGTATTTTGTCCAGCCTTGAGACCCAAAATTATACAAGCACACCCTCTAGTGGTAAATGAGATAAAAATAAATCAAGTAGCAGAATAGACCTTTTGTTTTGCCACACTCCAGAGAGAAAAGCATTCTGGCCAAGTGCAGAAATAAGCACTTATGTGTATATATATATATACTACCGTTCAAAAGTTTGGGGTCACCCAAACAATTTTGTGTTTTCCATGAAAAGTCACACTTATTCACCACCAAACGTGAAATGAATAGATAATAGAGTCAAGACATTGACAAGGTTAGAAATATTGATTTGTATTTGAAATAAGATTTTTTTTACATCAAACTTTGCTTTCGTCAAAGAATCCTCCATTTGCAGCAATTACGGCATTGCAGACCCGTGGCATTCTAGCTGTTAATTTGTTGAGGTAATCTGGAAAAATTGCACCCCACGCTTCCAGAAGCAGCTCCCACAAGTTGGATTGGTTGGATGGGCATTTCTTGCGTACCATACGGTCAAGCTGCTCCCACAACAGCTCAATGGGGTTCAGATCTGGTGACTGCGCTGGCCACTCCATTACCGATAGAATACCAGCTGCCTGCTTCTGCTCTAAATAGTTCTCGCACAATTTGGAGGTGTGTTTGGGGTCATTGTCCTGTTGTAGGATGAAATTGGCTCCATTCAAGCGCTGTCCACTGGGTATGGCATGGCGTTGCAAAATGGAGCCTTCCTTATTCAGAATCCCTTTTACCCTGTACAAATCTCCCACCTTACCAGCACCAAAGCAACCCCAGACCATCACATTACCTCCTCCATGCTTAACAGATGGCGTCAGGCATTCTTCCAGCATCTTTTCATTTGTTCTGCGTCTCACAAACGTTCTTCTTTGTGATCCAAACACCTCAAACTTGGATTCATCCGTCCACAACACTTTTTTCCAGTCTTCCTCTGTCCAATGTCTGTGTTCTTTTGCCCATCTTAATCGTTTTCATTTGTTGGCCAGTCTCAGATATGGCTTTTTATTTGCCACTCTGCCCTGAAGCCCAGAATCCCGCAGCCGCCTCTTCACTGTAGATGTTGACACTGGTGTTTTGCGGGTACTATTTAATGAAGATGCCAGTTGGGGACCTGTGAGGCGTCTGTTTCGCAAACTAGAGACTCTAATGTACTTATCTTCTTGCTCAGTTGTGCTATGCGGCCTCCCACTTCTTTTTCGACTCTGGTTAGAGCCTGTTTGTGCTGTCCTCTGAAGGGAGTAGTACACACAGTTGTAGGAAATCTTCAAATTTCTTAGCAATTTCTCGCCTGGAATAGCCTTCATTTCTAAGAACAACATCTGTCGAGTTTCAGATGAAAGTTCTCTTTTTCTGGCCATTTTGAGCGTTTAATTGACCCCACAAATGTGATGCTCCAGAAACTCAATCTGCTCACAGGAAGGTCAGTTTTGTAGCTTCTGTAACGCGCTAAACTGTTTTCAGATGTGGGAACATGATTGCACAAGGGTTTTCTAATCATCAATTAGCCTTCTGAGCCAATGAGCAAACGCATTGTACCATTAGAACACTGGAGTGATAGTTGCAGGAAATGGGCCTCTATACACCTATGTAGATATTGCACCAAAAACCAGACATTTGCAGCTAGAATAGTCATTTACCACATTAGCAATGTATAGAGTGTATTTCTTTAAAGTTAAGACTAGTTTAAAATGATCTTCATTGAAAAGTACAGTGCTTTTCCTTCAAAAATAAGGAAATTTCAATGTGACCCCAAACTTTTGAACGGTAGTTGTATATACAGTATATATATATATATATCTCCAATCCATGTTAGACTTAACATTTTAGTTACCGTGTGCGACCTGTGTGTATATATATATTGATAGATAGATAGATAGATAGATAGATGGATAGATAGATAGATATTGATGTTCATATATACACACCCGCGCATGTTTTTTTTTAAATGTGTCACAACAGACTTGATGAAGTGAAATGTGTTGGTGGCAAAAAAGTTGGTCCAATTTCAGGTTACGATACCACCAGTGGAACAGAATACTGTTGTCAAAACCAAGTACCGCATGCATTTGAATTACCGTATTTTCCGCATTATAAGGTGCAACTAAAAGCATTCGGTTTTCTCAAAAGCCGACAGTGCGCCGAATAATTCGATGCGTCAAGTGTCATGAAAGCTTGTCGTCACCAGTAACCAAGGGGTCTGAGCAAAAGGTCATTCAAAAGCTGCAATGCATGTAGGGTCTCTTTTAATCAGTCTAAAAAGGACTTTTGAACGGTGGCTTTAGGGAACGCACATGGCTCAAGGTAATGCAAAAGGATCAACAAAAAGGTCTGATGTCAGCGAGGCAAAAAAGGAAACAGCTCAAGTTGTATGTAAATGACTTACATCGCATGATGGGCTTTCACCTGCGTACGACAGTTACGTCCCCAGTAGCAGTCGGGCCGAGACAATACAGCAGCTGAGAGAAGGAAGATGCATTTCAAGAGTAGTCTACGATAACAGAAGAACTCCACATAGCCAGCCACCTAGTCCAAAGACAGTAGCAGCATTCAATTCAAAGAAATATTAATTTAAAAAAAAAAAAAAAAAGTAAATTTATCTTCTGAGTGACCAACTTGCAGTTCTCAAAGATATCTATGGGTGTGCTGTAGCTTTTGTCATGTCTGTTAATATGCAATGATATGTATTCATTCACTCATTCATTCATCTTCCGAACCGCTTGATCCTCACTAGGGTCGCGGGGGTTGCTGGAGCCTATCCCAGCTGTCTCTGGGCAGTAGGCGGGGGACACCCTGAATCGGTTGCCAGGCAAATCGCAGGGCACACAGAGACGAACAACCATCCACGCTCACACTCACACCTAGGGACAATTTAGAGTGTTCAATCAGCCTGCCACGCATGTTTTTGGAATGTGGGAGGAAACCGGAGCACCCGGAGAAAACCCACGCAGGCCCGGGGAGAACATGCAAACTCCACACAGGGAGGCCGGAGGCAACGATATGTAAAAGCCCAAAACAATCCAAGTTAATGCAATTCAAAGAAACAATAAATCATCAACATCAAGCCGATCTACTGTATATATCTGGTGTCGAGCTCTCATGATGGATGATTTGATATCTATCTCAATAGACGAGGTGTGATACAATTTAAGATAAGATAAAATATCCTTTATTAGTCCCACACTGGGGAAATTTACAGCCTGCAGCAGCAAAAGGACGCAACGATTTTAAAAACTACAGTATTCTATTGTATTGTAAAATGTAACGATTTGTCAAATCACCCCGAAATATGTCACGCTGTTATACAGAGGGTCCTCGGTTTACAATTGCACACCGTCACTGTTCGACACTAACGCGGTCTTAAAAACAACAGATTTGTCTGAAAGACACTTAAAAGCTGCAATATAAAGCATTTAAATGAAAACGGGGAGTGTGGCAGCTAACTGCGCAAACTATCTATTAGGCCCCGTTAACAACCTCAGAACTTTGCAAATTAGGGCCTCCTGCATTGTATTCCAGTGACACATTAGGAGCCGTTGAATTCGCCACTCTCAACAGCAGCTGAAGAACTTGTTGAATGGAATGCTAAAAAAGTCCTCATTCAGACGGTAACTCTAATATTGCTCAATGTGTCTGTCAATTATATTAATGGCATTTTGAGAGGTTCAGATAAACCCATTCACACTAGAGCTAAGATCGGTCCTAAAAAATCGAGCCCGACCCGACCCGGCCCGAGCCCTACCAATTAACTTGATTTGCAGGCCCGAGTCCGAAGCAAACCCGACATTTCATATTTTATTTGTGAGTACTCGGGAGGAGGGGTGATTTCTGATAACAAAGCCCGTCTTTTGTAACGAAATCTAAGTTAAACAAGACTGTATAAACATTTAGTTTCTGAAGAGGTTACATTAACCGACAATTTTCCATCATTGACGGATTTTTTTTTAAGAGTGGACGGGGAAAATTTAAGGCCCTCCGTCATTTTGACGGGTTGAAAATTGGACCGTAAACCACCGCAGCAGTACGTCCTTAAGAATCTAGCGCGGCACTTTAAGAGAGAGAAGCAGAGAGACAAAGACGAACAATGACGGGTGGATACTCGACAGAGACTGGAAGGAGTTTTTTGAATTGTCATTGCCTGAGTTTAAAAGTACAGTACGTGTTGTGATGAGGCGACTTCTGTTTTTTTGCGAACCACGGTCTCACGTGGCCAAAACTATTCACGGCCTCGAAACAAACCAAAAAAAAAAGTCAGCGAGAGAGAAGCCCAACCCGACCCGAAGCAATGTCTGACATTTTAAGAGAATTTCGGGTCGGGCTTGGGCGGCCCGATCTTACCTCTAATTCACACTTTATGATGAATATTTTTTACGGTGTTCTCTTACATGGAATGAGAATAACCAATACAATCCTATTTTAACTAATTCTCTTTTTATAACTTTGGAATAGGTATCACAGGGTGACAAGAAACTCATTTGTCACACACAGCCTTGATTAGGTGGCCGATATCCATTTCTGAATATCAAAGAATTCAAACATAAATCCACATATCCAGTATAGAGATGCATGTGCACAGCTGCGCTGAATAAACACATTCGATTGGCCGAGTCGTGAGTCACAATAAACGTGTCGTACCCATTTGCGTACGTTACTACTGTAAATCCCGACAACGTAGTGCTGGTTGAACAATGTTGCAAGGTTTGAATGGCTGATCTGAGGACTTAAGAAAACGTTTCCTCTCAATGTAAACTGCTCTCTCAACAGTTGTGGGGGGGTGGGGGGGGGGGGGAGATAAATAAATTAACAAATACAAATAACAAAAACTTGAGCACATCTGACCTGGTAGTTCAGACTTAGGAATGTTCTGTCTGTACTTGTACGCCAACTCCTTGAAGACCATCAGGCCGCAGCACACGCAAAGGATTGTATTTGCAGAAATACTTTGATCTAAGGAGATCGGTGGGATGCGGGTGACATTTCTTCATAGACAACATCCTAAATAGGCCGTGGTTTCAGGGCTCACCTGAAAGGCAAAATTTCCCCTGTTGCAAGTCATGCACAGCCTCCTTGAGCAGATCCCTCCATGTCTTGCCTCTGGACGACAAATAATTCTGGCGCAAGGATAAAAAGCACACATTGACAGATATCAAACATGAACCTATTTTGGTAAAAGGGATACAAACCAAAAAAAATCCCCAATGCTCAATGTTCTGCATTTATCCAGTTCAATGTTCAGCTGGTGAGTGCACAACAGGAAGCACTGACTAAACCCACAGCAGCAGGGAAAAAAACAGGATTTGGAAAAGGGGCGGCACGAGTCAAAGTCACCTTTAGGATCTCAGATTCATAGCTATTGTTATTCAGCACACCGTCTAGGCATTTGTCCGTCAGATTGAGCTCTGCAAGAAAATGGAAAGTGCAATACTTCTGGTCAGTCCATAAAGGTGATAAAATAAAGAATAATCAAATGTGTTTCGGTCAACACTGCAGTCAATGTTCTAAGCAGGTCACGCGTGCTGCGACATAAACGTGGCTTTCAGACAGCAGCTACTAAGCAGATTGATATCTTGTCAAAAACAGATCCATACCACTGACTCGAGCCAGGCAGCCTTGACAGCCAATCTTCTGGCAACCCCAATAAATGTGACAGAAAGGACGCTGGCACTGCGAACCTGCCAACAAACAATGCATCACACCTGCAGGCTGTGCAGAACAATAAATTCACCCCCCAAAAATCTGGCACGCTAACATGACTAAAATTGCATTATACAAAGATATATTAAAAAATAAAATAAAAATAAAAAAAGTGTATTCCCTCGGCTGCTCCAATGGAGTCACGTGATTTAATCCTGCCCGCTGATTCACAGAATGAAGACTTACCACTCCCTCTTCCTTTGCTGTCTATGCATGCTGATTCACGGAAGATGGATTTCATCACTTTCTCCTAATTTGCCGAAAATCAGTGGATCCATTTGTTTTTGCACAGGTCCGTTTTGGAGACAGTAGTAATCCACAATAATGTAAAACCGTACATCGTGACAGAAACTCTGACGATAATACTTATCGCTCATCGCTGTGCACACACAAAGTATACATGCCATATGGTAACTATTACGAGATTCTTCTTTGCCAGTTATTCATGATAACCACCAATGGTCATGTCATGAAGTTATTGGCACAGCTAAAAGCAAAGCCCAAAAGTTGAAAAAGAAATGTGAGCGCAGGCCACTAGGGCAAAGAAGAGGGAGAAGAATTTGATTTTCCGAACAGAAGAACGTGTTAATGCTCAAGGCAGACTTCACCCAGTAACCTTGGTCTGCCGGTCAACAACGATGTGAACATGACTGGGGCCTTATGTGCTTGAGTGGAAATGGGTTCTGCACTAGCAACACTGAAATAACGTTATTTGCACTTTTAATATCCAAGCCAACTTTCTGTGTATTGCCCCAAGTGCATGCTTGTACACTCAATTGTCTTATACAGTAAACTAAGCACTTACATTGCTGCTGGCTATTCAACTCAGCCCGTCTGTCTGGCATTGGCTGCAGGCAGCAGCTACACATCAGATGACAGCCTAGAGGGTGACAGCGGTACTCCAGAGGAACTGCAAACAACGGTAGGGATGTTCCCGTTTTTTATTGTGTTTTTTTGTTGTTGTTGTTTTTTAAGAAGGGAGTTCGAGGAAAGGATCTAATCTGATACCTGGTGGGTTGTCAGACGACGTTGAGGGCTCTTCCCCGAAAGACTTTGCAGAACCTTCTGCAGCTGGTGTGATAGGAGGTGGAAGAGGAGGAGACACAGGAAGTGGGGCTGGCAGACCCGGAAGCCAGTAGTTTGAGCCTGTGGCAAACAGCCTCTGACCGACCTCTTTTCTGTAGCCTGGACACTGTCTGCAGATTATTAGAGGCTGACTGAAAAACAAACAAAAATACAAATTGGTGCTCTTCATAATCAAAAAGAAAGACAAGCACACTGTATTAATGACTACATTTATCAAGGACATTGCCATTTCTATTGTGGTGTTGTAGTTGAGGTAATATTGCAATAGGACAATTTAAAAATCAAATATAAAGCTGTTGCAGCAGCCAAAACTTTTACCTAATGTCAGAAGAGTCGCTGTCATTGTCAGAGAATTCAAAAGGGTAATCTGAACTGCCCTCCTCGTCGGATAAACAACGCTCAACTTTTGGCTGCAAAATGTCTTGAGTAATCTTGTTGCGGCTGTCCATGCTCTTCACATCCTCCTCACTGCGACACTTTTCTGTACAACAGATGACCACACTTAGTTTGTTTGTACTTTGCAATTATACAGGGTTCCCACTCTTCTTCTTGCTGCTTCTTATTTATGGACCTTTTAAGGACTTTTGAGGGCCAGGTTAGCCATTTTTAAGGACTTTTTCTCCATACAGCAGGGGATTCACGGTGGATTTAATGCCCGCTCAGCAATATGCGGGCTGAACAGAAAGCCACATACCACTGAGCTGGTGTTTAAATCATTGCTGCCAAAGGCACATCTTTATTATTAGGGGCAATCAGCTAACCCTTTATTTGACATACTGAATGTCAAATATCAAATGTCAAATATATGAATGTCAAAAAAATTTTGAATTCATCCTCAAAGAAAGTACACCAAGAAAAAAATTAATTTAGAAAATATAAAACTTCAATTTATTTTCAAATAAAAATATAATTTTCAGGATTTTTATTGATTTTAGAAGCTTTCCCTGAAAATTAAGGACAATTAAGAACATCATTTTACAACCTTTTTATGAATTTTTATGAACTTTAAGGACCCGTGGGAACCCTGTTATAAAAATTAAAGATGTTACGCACACTCATGTGGGTGCCTTTTTAAAAAAAGATGATAGCTCTTACATTTTGATTATGTTAAAGGAAATAGGGACAATGTTGTACACAGAAAGAAAACAATTACTCGGGTATATCATGAATTTGATTCCGTCAACATTTGTATGGAGCATAACCTTTTCCATTTGCATTTTATTCCACAGCCCCGTCCCCTGCCTTTATTGACCTCTCCCTTTATATCTATATCTTGAATGACTGTCCTATTTGTATTGATTATAATTTTTCTGTTCACTGTTATTTTTTTCACTTTACTGTATTTCTTGAAAAGTTGTCCAACCACAGATTATGAACGAGGCTTTTTCTGGCCACTGGATATTTGTCTTTCATTTTATTTTTTGCATTGGATTGGATTGGATACATTTTATTGTCAAATGTACTGTATGTGTAACATACAGCACAGATGAAATTTCTTCCCTCTCAACATAAAACAAATTTAAATTCATTTTTGTGTGTGTTCTATACAAATTATGCACTTTATGAACAAACGGAAAATGATTATAGACAATTTTCAGGAAACTGCTACATTTGGATATGAGGGAACCAAAAAATAAATACATTATGGATTATATATCTTTAAAATTAATTGGCCGATTACTATGTAATCTGTACTTTTTTTCTTCTGCCAAATATCAGAATCATCCTAAAAAAAAAAATCCCTATCAGTCGGGCCCTAAGACGAAAGACAGCAATATTAATTGTACTATATGCTAACCTGGGTGTTGGATGAGGTAGGCTTCTACCAGGTTGTTGAGGATGTGGTTCTTACGGATCCTTTCCACAGGGCAGCGGCACGTAGGACAAAAAGAAGATCGTTCCATCCAGCCAGAGTAGCAGGCAGCACAGAACGTGTGCATGCAAGGTTGCAAGCTAACGGAAAGAGAAACCATAAATGGGTACTCGGCACATGAACCTCACCTTCGTTGGGGTTTTACCTGACACAGTCATAAAGTAGGTCCTGGCAAATGATGCATGTCAGAGACTCCTCCATCTTATCCGTCTTGGTCTCTTCTGCTGGTGCTTGAGCCATAACACTTCCAGTTGATGATGCTGTCTCTATGACGGATGAGGGTTCTATCTCTGGAAATACAATAAAGTCATTGATAACTTATATGCGGGTCATGTTGCCTTCTCAACAAAAACACAAAGCAAAAGAACAAACAAACAAAAAAAGGTATAAATGGAGCTACTTTGTCATGGTCACAGAATCAAGACATCAATTCCATGTGACACAACCAACTGAAATCAAACAATTAAACAGTGTTACAATAATGCTCCTATTTGGACATGCGGTTATTTTTGCCTTTTGCCAGGCATGTACAGACAGAGACAATTTCCTTTACGGGATTAATAAACATATTCTTTGTGGATAGAAATATGCATGAGGTATAGTATATGTTTCATTAAGAAGAAAAAACTGACAGGACAGTTTTATATTATTGTATGCATGTGAGGACAAAAGCCAGCAACTAACACACCAGTTTTTCTCTTCTTGCATTCTGGCTCCAAATCGTCCTGTGCTTTCTCTGGTGTTTGGGCCACATTGCTTGACTGGCTGCCTGTTGAGGTAGAAAAAGATACAGTTGAGCTACTTTTGGCTCAATTCATCAACCCAGAGTGCTGTCAGGTCATTTGAAAAATGAGATCATGTCACGAAAATAAGAGAAATTTCTAAAAAAGGAAAAAACAATCTTCAGGTAAACATAAACTCTGTTGTTCCATTAATTTGGTATCTTTTCAAATTATGTTCAGGTTGGATTTAGACCTCAGGAAACATTGTTTTGCCCCCAGCTGAGCCCACTTAGGATACTGTTAGTCGCTTGAAGAGAAAAATTACATGAAATCTGATCTGAATCAGGAGTTTTCAAGTGGATTTACACAGAATATCAAATTGGGATTTAATGAGGACTTTAAAAAAGTTAATCTGAGCTGCCCTCATCATAAACACATTACCTTAAAGTTTACATATACATTTGAAGTGAGATACTATGTTCAATAAACACTTAAAATAGCAATATCTAGACTGGTAACACTCAATCTCAGGGTATGGACAGACAAACATCCACAACTATACCCAGTTGTAGCGTTCAATTAAGATAACATGCTTGTTTTGGAACATTGGAGGACGCTAGAGGAGCATTTTAGTAAAATAACCCACCAGACTTAAGACATGCACTGGCTGATGGAAGTCCAGGTGTAAAAGGTTGCTCAAAACAGAGGTGGGAAGCAGAGGTGGACGGCTGAGGTTCTTCCCGATTTATATCCCGAGGAGCTTTTGTGAGCATGACAGGCTCCACAGACAGCGTCATCTCGGAGGATGCAAGGACAGCGGGATCGTGGACTGACAAATCTGAGGTTCAGTTGCAAATTGGACGGTTACTTTAAGGCATTCTCAGCAGACATGTCACATCAGCACTTTAACTACTTACTCTGATCATCTTGCAAAACACCGTGCTCTGTTTGGATTGCGTGGTATACATAAGCAATATCTGCAAGAATATAGTGTCAGGTTTTGCTTGTTATAAATCCAAAGAGTAAGAAAATATGGAATACAGGGGGGGATACTTACTTTCCTCAGGTTCATTTTTCCTGTATACAAAGTAGATGACGTCACCATTTTGAAGCATATGAGTTTGTTTTTTGACCAGTTTGGCCATGTTGATCACTGTACCATTGGTGCTAAAAGATAAGATAAGATACCCTTTATTTGTCCCACAGTGGGGAAATTTGCAGTCGACAGCAGCAAAATTGGGGGGGATGGGGGGGGGGGGGGGGTTAGAGAAGGAAAAAAAACAAAGGAAAACCAATATGTATGTCAGTGAACAAAGTAAATGTATTACTTTTTTGATTAATAAAAAAATAGCTCAAAAAATGGCTTCTTAGTTTTTCTCTAAAATTCTTTACGGGCAATATAATAAAGCTCAGTTTTGATTGACATTGTCGTCAAGGTATTATTGTCATTATTCAGTATTGTCAATGTGTCATTTTTTACTACACTGAGAGCTGCTGTCAAGCATTTTCGTAACTTAATTATCTACACTCATACAATCTGATGTGTTCTAAACATGAGAATTTGTTGTTGTTATGCAATAGGAGAAGAAGAAATAAAATACAGGAAACATTCATTGCCAAATTGACAAACAACCATTACCACTTCATAAAAATTCAGAGCCCCCAATTAACTTGAAATGCATGTTTTTGGAACATGGGAGGAAACCGCAGTATGAGGAGAAAATCCACGCAGGCGAGGGGAGAACATGCAAAGTCCACACAAAACAATGACCTCTGAACTGTGTGGTGAATGCTAACCGGTCATCCACTGTGTCACCATTTAATAAAAAATATATATACTGTAGATATTTTTTAAATCAATGACATTAGATGTGGTCAGAACCACTTTCAACGGAGTCTGAATAGCACCTTCATGGGAGCTTTACTGAGTGCTAATTTACAGCAATGTAATAACAAATTATAATTATTTACAAATTATAGTAATAACAAATATCATCACGACAAATACTGCAAATTAAAACCACAATATACATGACACATATTGTTGGAAAACTATAAACTATAAACAAATCATATAACATGTTGTTTGGAGGTATGTGCTCTCCTGAGTGCATTATTTTTTTATTTGTTTTTTAGACTTGGAGTACCTAAAGCTGTAACTGGGAAACACGCATCATTGGATTATTTATCCGTTATTGCCAGTAAATATTATCCAATATCAACTGGAAAATAAAACATTGCCCAATTTCTATTCTTGTAAAGTAGAAATGGTTGATGAGAAATCATACCTCATGTCTTCAAGCCACACCTGCCCTGAGTTTTCATCTTGTACAATCTTGCAGTGCTCCCCCGAGACCAGTTTATTGGCAGGAAAGGCCAAATCACATCCTGCCACAATTACAACATGACACAAAAACACATTTAATGAAATGAAGATTAACTGTAAATGTCCTCAGAAGTAAGATAACTCTCAAAACAATCAGTATCAAAAGCTGAACAGATTGTTCTGACTGAATCCCTACAAATGAGCACAGCAATAAAATCAACTTTTTCCAAAACTGTGCAGGCATTTAATTATCAACTATGTCCAGCACAGACATCGCTTCTCCAATTAAGGCTAGACATTTTGCATAGCAAAAAGCGCAGAGCCCCACGAGCTCTTTAACAACAAATAATGAAATACAGACCCATTCAAAAAAATGCCTAATTAAAATTCAGCACACATGTTCAAAATGGAGGCCTTTTGTTATAGTCACAAGAGGCTGTCTAAGTTTGCAGGACTGAAGGCTTTGTTTCGTGCAGGGGGGAAGTTTTTAAGGCCTCAGACACTGACAGTGATGGCTGCTTTACAGACAGTTGTCGTGAGACAACAATGGGCACATTCAAAGCAAAACATCAGAAATACTGGTGTTATATTTAAAGCAAACCTGTTATTCCTTAACATAAAGTGGCTATGCTCACCCTTTTTCCGACCAATGGTGCATTCCCTGTTGAAAAGCAGCACTTCAGTTCCACTGGAATCCACTTTGACCAGCTTTCCCCATGGTGTCCCCCTTCTGTGACTGTCCATCTCCCAATATTCGGAACTAAAATGGGGTTACGTGGGTCGTTGTTGGTATTCATGCACAGTGCAGACAAAATCAGAAATCATAATAATCAGACAGCAATATACAGTCTTAACGATTTAATACGATTTTCATTCAATATAGAATCTGCTCCATGCAATTCAAAACTGAAACACTTGTAAACGCCAAATGATCATATCGAAACCCAGCAAGCTTCCATGACGTCACTTGCTCATCCAAAAAAAGTTGCACCTTGTTGCGTGACAAACTGGAGAAAACAAAATATGATCCCAAACCGAAACAAACAGTTTGTATATGTGTCGCA
The DNA here is from genome assembly GCF_054856545.1 of Hippocampus guttulatus. NCBI lineage: Eukaryota > Metazoa > Chordata > Actinopteri > Syngnathiformes > Syngnathidae > Hippocampus > Hippocampus guttulatus. Next base: position 5,022,416 of record NC_141265.1, read on the forward strand.
TTTACAAATGCGGCGGTGAGCACACATCTCTCACACCGACAACTCCGATCAGGCGAGGAAACTACGGCGTTTGCTAACAATAGCAGCTATTCATGACGTCTCATCGGGAATCAAACGAAACGTAACACTTGAGTGATACATATTCCGAAAGTGTAACTGTACCGTCAAAAGATGAGTTTGTTGTCCCAACAATTCTGTCGACTAGTTCAACTGGTCGTCATGTTACAACAAGGAACAAGCACCACTTCCTGCCAAGCAGTGTTGACATTTTGTTACCGTGAGCAGCCTCAGAGGAGCGATGCTTGGGATTTGTAGTCCGACCGGCAAGTCCACGACGTCACAAACCATCGTCGCAAACAGTAGCATCATGTGCTTTCGGTTATAGGTCAGCCATAGTTCTCCAGGGCTTTTCTCTTTTTGCATTTGATTTAAACTTAAAAACTAATATTCACAGGGTAATGACAACGACATACTTGCCATTCATTCTACAATATTTCGTTGTTGTTGTGACGAGCTTGTTGTGGTGTAGAACAACAAAGAGAGCTGTATCAAATGATTTGGTTTATCTCATTTGATTGCACTAGAAAAAAATATAGTAGGCCTTCAATCTCTGGTGTTACATATAACAATTACAATCAAGCCTATAGTGATAAACAAAACAGCAAAAAACGAGCTAATATCTCTGTGACAGAAATAAAACATGCACTAGTCAACTGCAAATTTTAATCAGGGATGGCATTTTGTGTCCTAAACGATTTTTGTTATGACACGAATAAAACACACACACACGCACACACAAAACATCTTTACTTTTTCCCCAAGCACATCGGGTTTTGAGGTATTTTCATTTGTTGTTGTTTTGAACCTATAAAAGCTTTGCAAAACGGATTTCACCAGGCGTTGTATTTTATATTTATGCCGTTCCTGAAAAAAAAATCCACCTAATGCCGAACCTTCATTCATAAATATTACTAAATCTATTATTATATTACATATTATCATGATGATGATTATTATCCATCCATCCATTCATCTTCTGATCCGCTTATCCTCACCAGGCTCACAGGGCACGCTGGAGCCTATCCCAGCTGTCTTCGGGCAGTAGGTGGGTTACACCTTGAACTGGTTGCCAGCCAGTGATGATGATGATGATGATGATGAAAACCTGATCTGCTAGCAGACAAACGAGGGCAGATTTGGAATCAGTGCAAACACTCTTCTAGAAATGTTTTCTTGCATCCCTGATTTAAAAATGGAAAAATGTTGACCAGTGTTATCATCATATTTGAATTGATATTATTATTTTAAATACAGACTTCGATCCATTCATTTTCTGGTCTGCTTATCCTCATGAGGGAGTGACTGGTTAGCACGTCTGCCTCACAGTGCAGAGGTGCAGGGTTCGATTTGGGTTCTGGCCTTCCTGTGTGGAGTTTGCATGTTCTCCTCGTGTGAGCGTGGATTTTCTGCAGGTACTCCGGTTTCCTCCCACATTCCAAAAACTTGCATGGCAGGTTGATGGAACACTCTAAATTGTCCCTAGGAGTGAGTGTGAGTGTGTATGGTTGTTTGTTTATGTGTGTCCTGCGATTGGCTGGCAATCAGTTCGGGGTGTAACCCGCCTCCTGTCCGAAGACGGCTTGGATAGGCTCCAGCACACCTGCAACCTTCGTGAAGACAAACGGATTAGAAAATGGATGGCTGGATGGATACAATCTGAAAACCAAAATCCGGTCAGATTACCTTTGAACAACTGGTCCAAAAAGTTTGGTTCTGGATCAGGCTGATCCAATCCAAATTGCTTTGAGCTGACCAGATAAATATACCTACTCTGCACTTTCAATCTGTTAGGATGAATGCTGACAAATTTTGGCTACATTTACTACAATATACAAATACTTTGGAACTATTTGAAGTTTTACTACTGTTCTGCTTTTCACAAGACAATCAAACATTGTGATCTTGAGCTACCTCATCATCAATAATTTATCGAATTATTGACGTGTTTTTCACAGCTAGAGGAAAACTGTTAGATGTAAAAGCTGTTTTGATCTCAGTGCATCTACCATGACGATTGATTATAGAACAAACAAGTTGGCAAGAAATTACGCAACCAGTTTTATGGGATCTGACATTTCATAATACAGTTGGAGGTAGGCTTACCTTTCTCGTTAAACAAAGACCAGCGTGGAACTCGAAGTAAACAGTCCCTTAATGCAGGACGAATCAGAGCCTGTCTAATTTCCGTGCATTATTTATGGAGTGTGTGGTGAGGGGTCAGTAAGAGGGACTTCTCATCATCTGTCTGGTGGGCAAACACGTGCGCGCATAATAAACTCTCTCACACATTTACACACTCTCATGAGGATGTGCCATTCATTCAGAATGTATTCTTAAGGGAAATTAATCTAGTTTCACTTGGCATTCAGTGCTAAACAGTAAAACCATTATACATCCTTTGATAAGAATGCAATTTTTTGTATCTCACAACCAATCTGTCCATCAGCATTTTTTAATTGGATCAAAGATTGGCGGTGGCAGCTGTATAGAACATCGAACAGGTAATTATATTCAATAATGAGAAAATAAACCTTAATGCCGCCCAGTGGGAATGGAGGCACGCGAGGAACATCACTCGACTGTGCTCTCCGAAATGATCTTTCTCTAGTTGAGGCTAATTGCTGGAGGATGTCCTCTTAAGTGAGTGTGAAAAGCTGTGTCTAATTACTGCAACATTAATCAGGCATTAGCTTGTTATCACAAGGTTAACTTATCAGGAGGGGCCCAGAAGCAGCTGGAGGTGCCAGTTACTCACGCTGCACTGGTCCAAACGGTCCACAAGGGGTCGTGCTTGTTCTTCCTATTAATCTTGACGCTTTTGTGTGCGAAGCGGTTTTGAGACTTCTCCGATTGAAATTTGGAATGCCAAGAATCGATGCTTACATTTCCTGCTCTGTGGGAAGCCCAGAGAAAAACGTAGAGCTTCAAGGATTCACATTTGTTAAGATATTACAAGGAAGATTTACCTCTTAAAGCATGACAGATTATGTATAAATACTTTTTCGTTGGAATGAACCGTGAATGGATAGTTGGCAAATTATGTTTTAAAAAAGCTAAAACCCACCAAACATCCAGCCATCCATTTTCTGAACCGCTTGATCCTCACTAGGGTCGCGGGGGGTGCTGGAGCCTATCCCAGCCGTCTTCGGGCAGTAGGCGGGGGACACCCTGAATCGGTTGCCAGCCAATCGCAGGGCCCCATCAAACATACAAAAAAAAAAAATTGTTAGTGTCATGTTTGCAATTGATGTTTTCAACAGTCAGTACACCACGTCCAACTATTTGCTTTTTTTCCTCATCTTCTCAAGTCATCCCATGAAACTGCCATTCATCGATTTATCCAGCTTCTGCAACAGGATTTGTCAAATATTGTGATCCAGACACCCCTTACAGAAGGATGGGAAATTATAGAGAGATAGTAAAGTTGGGGGCGGCCCAGTGGTCCAGTGGTTAGTGCGTCAACCACACAGTGCACAGTGCAGGGGTCCCAGGTTCAATTCCAGCCCGGCCACCCTGTGTGGAGTTTGCATGTTCTCCCCGGGCCTGCGTGGGTGTACTCCGGTTACCTCCCACATTCCAAAAATGAGCATGACAGGGTGATTGAACACTCTAAATTGTCCTTAGGTGTGAGTGTGAGCGCGGATAGTTGTTCGTCTCTGTGTGCCCTGCGATTGGCTGGCAACCGGTTTAGGGTGTCCCCCTCCTACTGCCCGAAGAAAGCTGGGATAGGCTCCAGGACCCCCAGCGACCCTTGTGAGGATAAGCTGATTGGAAAGTGAATGAATGAATAGTAAAGTTGGAATCTAAGGTCAAGAGTTTGAATCATTGCTCTGGATTTCCTGTATTATTATTTGTGTTCATTTGCATTAATTTTTCATTATTATTATTTCATCATATTACTACCTCACTTGTTTTTTCCCCACACTGCAAAAACATGCATGTTGGATTAGTGCTAGACTCTAAAAAACGTCCATAGGTGTGAATGTTTTATTTTTTATTTTTTTGGCTGAGCCCTTCAATTGACTGGTGTCCAGTTCACAGTGCACCCCACCTCTCGCCCAAAGACAGCTTGGATTGGCTTCTGTTCAACTGCTAAGATAAGATAAGATAAGATAACCTTTATTTGTCCCACACTGGGGAAATTTACAGCCTCCAGCAGCAAGAATGTAGGCAGAAAGAAGAAGAAAAAACAAACAAACACCGTTCAATTAAGTGCAATATAAATACAAAATGGATAAATCGCAGTGCTATTTACAGTTGTTTTCCACATCATTTAATTGATCATTTAATTGCTACCCCGAGGACGAGCAATATGCCGTACACAGTATTCATCGACGTCACTGGTTCACGTGTAAGTGTCATTTTGTGGGTCAAGTGGGCAGGCAGCATGTGTCAGTCATTCCACTTATCTTCTAGACTTCTGTTTAGAACGCGTAAAATTTACTGAGAATTTCTGGGGGGTGGACAACTTCTACTATGCTTTTTAAGAAAATATCACTCCAATGTTATTTTTTCAGTGGACTAGACCGGGAGTAAATCTTCAGAAGGGATACAAATCTCTTCACTCAAATTAAGAGGCTCTCATCAGTGTAAAATGTGGGTCAGTAACTTGTTCTCATCAATATTCACATCAAATTAAAGTCGATTTTAATTGTTTGGAGTAAAATCAATCCATTAGTTTGAGTAAAATTACCTCTCAATACTTCATTCTCTTCCAAGTATAAATTTTACCCTGTTTAGACTGGCACCAAATAAAGTATTTTTGGAGTAAACATACATGCATTCCACAAAATGTACAGTGTCGGTTGATGTATATGCAGGTGTACCCTTTTCTTTGCTTCCAGATTGACCGTGTGCACTGACTTGTTTCCCAACAGATCCAGTAGAGTCAGAATTCCATGGCAGGGCAGAGAAGAGGTTCCACTAGCATTCCTTCCAAAGGCACTCATTTGTCAGAGAGGTATGGAGATCAGAGGCTGACAAATCTCTCATGTCTCCCAGACTGTCAAGCTCTTTGCCTGCATATCAAAGACAAAAGCACATGCAGTGCAAGAGAGCAGAGCAGCCATTCAGTTTATCCAAGGGCTGTTTAAACCCCCCTGAGCTTGCCCTTTGAAAATGCCTATTAGCCTGGGTGAGAGAGATTACAAGCAAATAAAATTACATTCATTGTGATATTTGATTTCATAATACCCCCAGAATTATAATTACACAGCACTCACACTTTTCATTGAAAAACACATTTGATGGCAACAAAGAATCAGAGATGGGGAATGAGCAGGTTATGCAGCTCCTGATTGAATGCACATTATCTGGCCTGTTTCACCAGAAGTAACAATAATGGCAGAATAATAGAGGCATGAATAGGAATGTAATCAGGTGAGGATGTAGGATTTAATGATAGGATGATATTGAGTACAGAGGCTTTATTTTCGTCTGTAAGACATTTCATATAACGGAGGGGATTGGGTGGCGGTGGGATTGCTTTTTCATGGTGTTAGATTAAATTTACTGCTTTAATAAGGATGGATATGTTTAAAGGCTCACTTGGTACCAGTGGTTAAATCTCTTCCGACCTGTATGAGCAAAGGCTTACGCAACAAGTCTTATAAAAAGACACCGCGTGACTGTGAGACAAACTTTTCACAATCCAATTTTGATGTATGTAAAACCAAGCAGCAATGGACACGTTACTGGCGCAGTTTGTTAAGACGTGTTATATGACATTAAATGTTACAATAACACTGTAATACACTTTTTTTTTCCATTTACAAAGACTTAGATCAGGGGTGTCATACTCATTTTTGTCGCGCGCCGTCGTTTCCCTTGGAGGGCCGTGATGACTGAAACAATATAAAGAAGTCAAGAATAATGTTTTATTCAACTATTGTTGAAGTAACTGTAATGAGGGGTTTGGTAAGAAGAAAATGCTTACATCACATGTGAAAATTTGAAATTTTGGTACACATTTTAGCAAGTATCATGAAAGTTGTCATCTTTGATTTTCTTTTGCAGGCCACTTAAAACAATGTGGTGGGCCACAATCTGGCCCCCGGGCCTTGCGTTTGACACCCATGAATTCGATTGAACACATGCATGCATATTCCTCGGTTTTGAAAGATCATAATATGCAGTGCTTATGCGCAAACAATAACAAAGTCAACAATGTTTTTTGCTTTGGGACATTTTTTTTCAAGAGTGAACATTTTCAGATTCCAAGATGCTATTGTGGTGTAAATGAACCACCACCGTTTCTATGTACTTTCAGTTGAAAATAGCGTTAGATAAACAGCCTTTAGGTACGATCTTCTGTGTCTGTGAGCGTGAAACAAAAAACACAATAGTTGTATCGCATGGGGAAATAGCACATATGCCTTACGGCCTAAACCGACAAGCAGAAGGGAAGCGATAAGACATTCTCCAGCGGCTCAGGAACGAGCCCTGAGAAGGGCCAGCTTGATAGCAGTACTTGTTTTTCTGATGTGTTAAATAGCTGGCCTTCAACACCCTCAATCAATCGCCGAGTGAGCCACTGTGTAGCTCAGGGTTGCGCGAGATAGCCAGATGGCTTCGGTCTATGCAACTCTGCCTTGTCTCATGTGTCAGAACAACGGCATGATCACGAATGTGGACACACTAACTGCACATTCCTGCCAGGATGTTTCCCTGATTTGATTAGTTGGACTAAAGGTTTCCGCAATGAAACGCTGATTAAAGTTCTGTGCTAAACAGAAGCAAATTAACAGTGCTGCGCCAAGACATCGTTAGTCTCAGGCTATTATCGAGACGGTTTTTGTTTTTTGCCTCTACTACACGCTGGTCTGATATGAAGAGAATTACTGTAGACCTAACCGTGCACAATGTTGCATACTAACCAGTGTGAGATAATTCTTCATTTGAAGCGGGCAATTCACCAGTGTATGCAAGAAAACGTCAAGACAAGATTTTTGGACAAATTCTAAATCTCCTGAGGCTGGTGTTGACTAATCTGCAAACAATCCGCTCCGCAAGCTCCTATTGCAAGGAGAAGAACAAGCCCTGAAAGCTGTGATATTAACGAACACAACAAGATAAGACGGGGATTGTTATCTCAGAGCATGGAACTTAGCTGCGATAGCAGATAAACCTTTCAAAGCATGTTTGCTGTCAGACACGTTTCCAAAGGAGCTTGGGAGGTAGTCTAAGCCTTGAATGGAATGCTGAGAAGCCAGTCAGGATATGATCCTCCTGACCTTTACCATCCCCACCATAGCCACCTTTGGTATTTTGGTGCATAATGTTTACAAACACAAAGATCCTTCCAAAACCAGATTCCGAGGAACCTCTGGTGCCCAAATTAGTTATACAAATACATTACAGTATTTATCTATACAAATAAATGATACCATATCCATGCGAAGGTTAACCTTTGTGGAGGTACCAAACCCAACCAGTTAATATGCACATTTACCGAACTGTTCATGAGTGAAAAAAAATATATATATATACAGTATATATATATTTTACAAATTCAAGATACTGTGAAAAAATAATAATAAAAACACACAATTATTGAAAACAAAAAAGTAAATCAAATTTCATGGGATAAGTATTCTTTTTTTTTTTTTTTTGGTATGACGTACTATCGTGACAGTCACACATTGACTACGAAGCGAACTAAATTTCCCACAGCACTGATTAGACAAGCAATGTAATCATCTGCAGCCAGTGATGGCCAAGTGGGTGTGTCATAAGTAATTAACATGCTGAGTCGCGTATGTCTTACCCTCCATGGCAGAGGCTGCGTCGAACCCCTGAGACCGACTCACCGAAAACCTGGGGTTCGATCGAACCCAGGTTAAGAACCACTGCACTGAACTATATCTCAACTGGGAACCAAGGCAGTGAGTACCAAGTCAAAAGCTTTGGCAGCAGATCACTGTCTCAACACTCTCACTGATCAGACCACCTAAAAAGGCCAGCAGTGTGCATGTACCCGTGTTGCCGGCTTTTTTTAGACCTCATTGTCAACATCAAGGCAGCTGACAGAAACCAGACCAGTCAGCAGTTAAGGAGCTGACTCGGAAATGGTGTGAATTTCAAACTGTGGTGAGTGGTGACAAAGTACTGTGATTGTCAAATGTCTTTGCACGGGCAAAGAATACGAATCTCGAGGGCCGAGGGAAGCACTTTAAAACGGTACGTGTGAACTATGATCGTTAACGGGTTGCAAAAGTGCGTCGCATGCCTTCCTGCCTAGCTGTTGCTCATCATGGCATGCGTGTGTATGTGCGTGCACTTGCGCGGTAACGGGTCGATCGCGGGAGGTTGGTCAATCGAAAAGTCGATCTTTGGTCCAAAAAGTTTGGGCACCCCTGCTGTAAAGGCTATATAAATAAAGATGTATTGTATCTATCTATGTTTTATCCTAATGTGATTTTTGCATCTTATGATCAATCTCCATTTCATAACAGCCATCATATGGGAAATAATGCATTGGCGGTCTTTGCGATGCACAACATTGCAGTACAGGAGGCTTTCATCTGCTGGGAGAGTGTGAGCGGCAGTGAAAAGGAGCTTGGACTGAACCATTCATTTGCTGCCCATCTTATTAGCTTGGCATTGTGTTATTATCTGCCATTGTGCACCACAAAAAGCTCCTTAGGCCTGTTCCGCTTTGTGCCAAGAGCTTTTTGAAGGTATGTGGGACCATGAAAATCCAAACCGAAAGCATTGAGCTTTCTGACAGATAAATTAAGAGGATTACTTGGACAATAAGATAATGTCTCACTGACAGCACAGATCTTGCTAATTCAGTTTGTAGTGGACAACTATAAAAAAAATAAAATAAACAAAAACAAAAACATGATCAACAATCTGGTCTTCACCAAACATGAGCTACACCGGCACAAACGGCATTTTCAAGTGATACCATATTCTGTCGGTACAGAGGTTACTAGAAACGCACAAACTGTTTACGATTCAGCGTCCTTGCATTTATTTGTATTTTTTGTGAATGTTGAGGGTTGATTGGATCAAGAAAGAGTTTATCAGAGGACAGCACGGACTAGAAGATTTGGAGACAAAGCCAGAAAGGCCATCTTGAGATGATTTTCACATGTGCCACGAAGGGACAGTGCATATATGGGTCCTGGATATGTGTCCTCCGGATAGGAGGACACATATCCAAGAGAAGACCAAAGAGGAGATTTAATTAGGAAAGTTATAAATGTTAAAAATACATGAAAAAAAAATCACAATGCTTCTCAAATTTGAAAAGTGTTACTTTGATTTTATTTATTTATTATGCTCTGAACTTCTTTATCAAGCACACAAAATGGTTACAGTGCACTTTAGGTTCAGCCTGAACCTAAAGTGCACTCCAACCTTTATAGGTAAACTTAATTTGACCTTCTATAACTTTTCAATGCATATACACAACTGCTCATTGTTTCAGTACATGCGCAAAATTCACAACCGGTGTTTGATAGATGAAAATCTATTTATAAATGAGGTCCATGTCTCTGCCTTTCAGTTACTCCTCCGGTATTTCTATTGCAATCTACCAATAACGCTATGACATTTATTGTGAGCTAGGTGGCCACTGCCTTTTGAGAACTGTTTGAAGATACGCAATGGCCAGGCACTGGTGATCAATTGGTCGGTGTCGTTTTGGTCTCAAGATGTGAAAATAAGAAAAGCATAAGGAGAACTGTTGAAATACTTATTCTAATTGTAGCATGACAAGTGCTGGCCCATTCATGGCTCCAACACCTGTTGCAAATTTAGCTTTTTAGTTCCTAAAGAGCAGTAATGTGTGCAAAAAGAAAGAAAGGAAAAAAAAACAACAAACAAAAATCTGAACAGTTGGCCATGTACATTCAAAGGTTTAGAGACAGTTTAACTGCGTTCACCTGCAAAAATTCTACATTTTTGTCGAGTGTCAGATTGCTTTTATGGGAGTGACCAAAGCAGATTTTTCCATCCAGCTTTTGAAATAAATCTCATAGTGCTGGTATATACCTGACAACATAGAGCATAGGTGCATACCTGTCAACTTTTCGGAGCGCCAACCTGTATAAACTACCAAAAAAATCAGTATAAAGAGCAAAAAATCCTTATAACATACCAAAGCATTTTATGTCAAAATAACGGCACGGAAAAAACCCCACGAAATTTTCAATGATATTTATTGTAGATCTCCATAATACAATGTCTGGTTAATGTCTAATCATCATTCTACTTAGTGGCATTACTGTGTTCAGAGTTGTATTCCAGAAATGAAAGCATTCGAGTAGACGAGCACCGTTCTCGGCAAAAGCAAACGGAACTACCTGTCGGGGGGTGGGGGGGGGGGGGAAACAAAAAACGGAAATTTTCAGAATCCGTATGATTTGTGCGATACGGCCATATACGTAAGATTCGCCACAAAATCTGAACTATGGCTAAACCGTATGAGTTGACAGGTATGATAGGTGTCAAACTCAGGTCCTGGAGGGCCGCTGTCCTGCATGTTTTCCAAGTCTCCCTGTTGCAACACAGCTGATTCAAATGATCAGATCATCAGCAAGCTCTGCGGAAGCCTGACATTTAACCAGTTCATTTGAATCAGGTGTGTTGCAACAGGGAGACTTGGAAAACATGCAGGACAGCGGCCCTCCAGGACCTGAGTTTGACACCTATGACATAGAGCAAATATGGCGCTGTTATGGTTCATATGTAAACAAAAATGGACTGAAAGAATTATATCCAATGAGAAAGAGGGAGAGGAAGACAGTATGTAGATTCTTCAAGTCCAGCAAAAGAAAGACAAAAAAGAGCAATGGAAAGAACTGACAGCTGCCGACACTGCAATAACCCATCTGGGTTTGGACGTCCAGGCAATGTGTGAATTGATTCCTATCTGATGACGGACTGCATGCTGAAATAAATTGACCTTGCCAGATGATGAATGAAATTGATGGAGCTTTTCATCTCCAGAGAGGCCATTCCACACTGTAAAATGGATAGGGCACAGAATAGTGATTGAGGCAGCTCAAATGGGAGGTGTGTCTTTTTCGTCCACCAGCTCACTTGGTAAATAATGGTTGAGAGCGGAAAATCAGTAAGCAGTAACAAGTATGGGGGTTAAGTGCCGGTTGCTGACAAGATGATTAGGACCACAAGCGCATAGCAGTAAAGTGAAGCTGTTTGTGGACAGATGCTACCCATCTAAGCGATACATGGCTCGATTTCTGGGAGCCTAAATTGAAAGCAATAGTAATTTAAGTGTCCCCAATACACCGGCCCAATCCTGGCATTGTGGTTGCAACAAGCCTAAAAAAAAAAAAACTCAGCTGAAGTGTGTGGAAGACAGAGGTGCCATCGATTTTCAATAACATCCTCTAATGACCTGGCCCCAGTTTGATCCCACGCTGTCATTATGTGCTGATACCATGGGATAGGATCGCTGGGTCTCATGGCACACAGCAGTGAGATGAGTAGTCAGGGCATTATCGGGATGAATTGGCCATCTCTGGACAGAAGGAAAGTGTAGCCAAGGTCTTGTCAATAAAAAGACAGGGCGCCTCAGGGCTCCCTTCGCAGCCACTCCGCTGCATCTTGGGGCCTCATTAGAAAGGCAGATGAGTGGTTGTGCATTAGGAGAGAACCTCTCCTCCACCAAGAGCCTGCCTCGAAGGCATTGTTCCTTTTAATGAGCCCAGACTGTTGGTCAATATGCTGCCGGGCTGCCAGTCAATACTGGTTACCCGAAACACAAACACTCCTTTCATACAAAAATCAATGACCTATTTTTCCCCAGCAGATTGTCACGGCACAATCTCATTGATCCCGCTGAAGAGCCCCGCATCAAACGTATGACAAATTTATGGTCAAATCATCAGATTTGTGTAAAAGCGCATTGTCGCAGCTCACAATAAGCAATAAAAGGACAGGCAGAAAACATGTGACATTAGGGCCAAACTTTATTCCATACATTTTAAACCATGAATGTTCTTTTTTAATTTTTTTTTTTACTTATCACGCCTAAAATTCTACTTCATTTGTATACAAGAATCTAAGAAAAACAACTGCACAGAACCACAAGTTTGACAGGGAATGTCCTTTTGCTGCCCACTTTAAAGTGTCCCTCTTTTCTGTCTGGGTCTGGTCCAGTTTATGACATGGAAGTCTTTTAGTATTACCATGATGATTTCATCGAGAAATATCAACATGAGTTTACCCAAGCCTCCCAGTGTCACCAGTCTGCTTCCCCTAGGAAATCTAGCTAGGGTGCCATGTATAGATAGCAGATGATCCTTCTAGGCTCCCTTCCAGCACCTACCATCACTTTGCATCCCTTGGCAAGGCTTGTCTGTTGCCTTGATATTCAATCAGGATGAGTTCCACAAATTGGACTTAATTGTGTGTGTGTGGATGTTTTTTGTTGTTGTTGTTGTTGTTTTTTTTTTACAAATGGTTAAAAAAGCCTAGTAAATGTACACCCAAAGGGATATCGACAGGTTATTTACATCAGCTTTCTATACAGAGACTGAACAAAGACCTCATTATATATATTTGTCTGCATATGTCAGAGGCAAAACAAATCGGTAATATAACACTGTACATTGCCATTTTGAGGATATCCTGGTACCGTGAGGTGAAATTACCCAAAGGTAATCCAAATCCAGTCTTTACAGTCAGAATGGGTATGCCACAGAATCAATCGGGATAAATATTGTAAAAAGTGTGGCAACTGCACACATTACATCAAATTCGTAGAAATGATTTCTATACAGGGAACAAGGATAGCAAATATACAAACCATTTCAGAGCCTCTTTTTTCACTTAAAGATGAAAAAAAGTCATTTGATTAATATATTAATAATTATCAAATATTTAAGGTGGATATAAACAGACACATATTTGTGTTCTCTTGACATTGTCTAAACCTTCAGTCCACCCAAAAATATTCATGACATGTGCTCAATCAGATTCTGTACAATCATACTTTTTCCCTTGGAGAAGTCTGCTCTTCTCTAGGGAAGAGGAGTGCATTTTGTTCAAGGGACAATTTTCAATTGGGGGAGTAGAGCTTGAGAGTGCAGTTTTTCAAGAAGCTACCGCGCCTCTACCTCTTTGGGGTTGCGAGATGGGGAATAGTCCCGAGGGTCCTGGGTGGTTGTGAGGGGTGTAGTCCTCCTCGGGGAAGCCGGCCTGCCACTGCCGGCTGGCACAAGTGGCGGAGGCGCACTCAGAGCAGCAGTAGGGGGTGTTCTGTTCAGAAGGCCGTTGTGCCCGGTGGAAGGGCTGAGTCTGGGGTAGGGCATTCCACCAAGGTGGGGCATAAATGGAGGCATGTGTGGTAGGTGGCCTTCCATGGGGGATTGGTGCAGCTGATGGAGCCGTGCTCGGTCCAGCTCTTCCCGCAGGTGGAGGCGCTCTCGCTCCTCCGCCTGCTGCCTCATCCTCTCGTGCTCCCTGCGCACTTCCATAAGGTGCTCGTGGTGAGAGTAGTCATGCGCCTCCCGCTCACGGTAGGCTCGCTCTTGTTCGTACACACTGTTGAAGCGATGTCCTTGATCGGCCCTGAGCTGGAAGTCCATGCGCCTCTGCAGATCCAGGCTGCGGTAGGCCTCTCTCAGAGGGTCCCAAGGGAATGCCGGGTGGGGGAGACGCTCTCTTCCTGCCAGCGGGCTGACTCCCATGAAGGGAGCCATGCGAGCCCGGTCCAGAACATTGAGGCTGCCCATTTGGGGCATGGCACTCATGGAAAGGGGGAGTGAGTGTGCCATGGGGACACCATGCAAACCCGCTGCTGGAATGTCACTGCCCCGCGGGGAGAGAAGATGAGGATGCTGAGACAAAGGAGGGTGGTGGTGGTGTGGATTTCCAGGCTGGGGCATGGGGGCCGACTGCACTTGTGCAGGCGGCTGGTTAGCTGGCTCGGAACTCACCACCATAACTTCCTGCTCCTCCTTCCTCTCCTCCTTGATCTTCATGTCATCATTTTTTACCTTTGGGAATTGTTCCCCGGTTGAAGGCTCTTTCCTCTCAGTGTCTTTGAGTGCAGGCGGGGGCCCACCTGCCATCTTCATGCTCTGCTCATTGATGACTGCTTTGGAGTATGGAGAGGGAGAACGCTGAGGTGGTTTAATAGAATCCTCTGAAGATCTCCTCTCCAGCATCTCCTTGCCAGGCGAGCGACTCTCCTTTATCTTAACGTCGACTAGGGTGGACGACTCTCTGTGGCGCTCCATTAGGTCTTTCTCTGCCTCCCGCACCCGATCCATGCTGCCGCTGTGATGCCGTACCATATCATTGCTCTGGCTGGTGGAACGGATCAAGTTGCTGATCTGATAGCTGACTGGTGCAGAGGCTGGAGATGACCGGTTGGAGTGGCGGTTACGTTCCACCGAATCTCTGTGAGGATAAGAACATCAGGTTAGCTTGCGTTGAGGTTGTCATGCTTCCTGCCTCCAACGCAAGAGAGTCTGTCGGTAATATGAATCAATTACGTCACTGCTTCTGGAGTTTGGTAATACTACTGATGTTACAAACTGTTAGTGGTGCAGTAAATATTTTCAGCAAATCTATGATCAATATTACACACTAACTAACTGACTAACTAAATTAATAAATAAAACCACACTTCTTGGAGAAACGCTAAGTAACTGCTCAGATATGCTTCAGTAGAGTGCTCTGGTCTTCATGTGAAGAGTTTACACCTTTTCCCCGTGCTTGCGTGGGGTTTCTCCAGGCACTAGCTTCCTCCTACATTCCCACAACATGCATGATCGATTAATTAAGGAATTGTGAATATAAATATGAAGGGTTGTTTATATATGTGTACCCGGCTTCTCGGCAGACGTCAGCTCTGATAGGGACTAATGCAACCGTAACCCTAATGTGGATAAACGTCATAGAGAATGAATGGGTGGATAAATATCCTATCCCGAAACACTTCCTAGTGCCAGTCCGAAAAGGAGTAGGAAGAAGCTACTTATTTAACTCCTACCCCTTCACCATCACTGATAGATTACCAATCAAGGAGTGTAAACCGAGATACTATGCATACATGCGCCTCTGCAAGTCCAGGCTGCGGTGGGCCTTTCTAAGAGGGTCCCAAGGAGCAACCGTTATTATATGCAGAATTTCCCCACACAGCGGATGTACCCGTAAAAGGGCTACACACCAGTATTCCTATGCCAGGTTTTTATGATAGAAAAAAGTGCAACCAGGTTAAATCATTTAAAAACTCACAAGCATTAATGTGACCTAGGACCTGTTTAACTCAACTGAAAAAAAAAAACTTTTTGAAATGGCAAATCAGCACCTCAGAAAATGTGGTTACTGCACCCAAGCGTGTACACCCTTTTCCTGGGGATGTGGCTGTGTTAAGAATGAACCAATCACATTGAAATGCATGTTAAATGGGAGTCAGCACACACCCGACACCATTTAAAGTGCCTCTGATGAACCACAACATAGTTGAACTGTTCTAGAAGGCGGTTCCTGATATTTTCATAATCACACCTTTCAGTGCAAGCCATGGTCCCCATTTGCAACCAAATTGTCTCAGTTGATTAATTCTTTGTTACCCCCCCCCCCCCCCCACATTTTTTTTTCTCAATTGAGTTATACAGGTTGTAGGTTAAATTAATGCTGGGAAAGGTTTTTAAATTATCTGTCTTGGTCTCTCTCTTTAAAAAAAAAAAATCACCGTCTAGGATTTGAAGAGGGGTGTGTAACTGTATATAGAACCCCCCCCCCCCCCCCCACCCGCACGTTCTACACACCCAATTATTGGTCCCTGTAAACACAAAAATGCATGTAATGCACATATTGTACAGTACATCTATCCTCCCATATCCAGTCCCTCTGTGTTTTTACACATTCTTATAAACTGGTTTGTATTTGCACCTTGCTTGTTGCTTATTGATTACACTGTAAATAATGTACAAATGTCTGTCTGTTATTTTTTTAAAGAACACATAAAAGCTCACCGGTCTCTGTCTTTCTCCTCTTTTCCAATCGATGAGTCTCTTTTATCTCTTTCTTTTTCCCTCTCCCGTTCGCGCTCCCTCTCTCGTTCTCGCTCATGGCTGTTGGCGGAGCTGCTCCTCTCAGCGTCTGCAGTTTTAGGCCACTGTGGTGGCGTGGGGAAAGATGGCGGTGTGCGTCGCAGCCTGTTCCAGGTGTCATGTTGTGGGCTGCTAAACGGGGGCAGTCCTCCGGGTCCCTCTTTGGGGCCAAACATACTGTTGGACCCTGGAAAGAAGATGGAGACAGACATTGGACCTATTGGGAGTTCATTTTGCATACTTCGAAGGAGCAACAAAATGGGAAGAACTCAGCGTGAAAAGTTTCCTTTCTCTTTTTCTCTGGAGGCTCACTCACTGAGGCTGTTTGAAAGAATTTCAGGTTAATGGCAATCCTCCAAAATGAAAATAAAAATCATTTTCCCTTGGATTAAAGCTCTTGCTTTCTCTGTCCCGACGATTCGTTTGCCCCGCTGGAGCTGAAGGCTGTGGAAATTCAGGGGGAGACTTTAGCATTCCAAAGGATGTTTATTCCAATCACATCCATTTTCTCCACAGGGTGACTGATTTGGCAGTAAGAAAAAGGCAATGGTGAAGGGAAAGAGAGACAACCCTCCATGATGGTGCAGAAGGGGCTTGTCAAATAATTAATATTTTAATTGCCACCAACAGGGGGCCTGAGAGGGTCCGTTGGCAGTGGCATCACAAGATTAAACCCCGGCTGTTGGGGACACAGTTGGAAGATGAAATGGCAGCAAGGAGGAGGTCTGCTGTGGTGTGTCGCACAGCTTTGTTGAGCCTCTCCTGGCCGGGGCTGCTTTGACACGGAAACTAGAGCTAAGTGTCGTGAATTTTCTCCTCCCCTACTGACTCTCCCTGTGGTCTAATGCTTTTCCTACTCTTTATTCTTACTGGCCACAGGGGCCAGATTTAAGGGGGGAGCGTTGGAGGAGCAGCGGGGGCCAGCGCTTACCAAGCGAGGGGTTGCCTAATCCTCCGAAGGCACTGCTTGAAAGGTTGCCGAGGCCGCCAAAGGAACTGGAGCGACTGAAAGGATCTGCAAAATGCCAAACAGGGATTAGCAAAAAGGGGCGAGGGTGGGGGGTACTGGCGAACGGTGATCACCACCACACCGACCCGTTCCACTCTGCTTTTCTCTTACAAGCGAGCTGTTTTGTTGAGCGCTGCCACCCTAGCTCTATGCCTCCGGATGCTGCAGTGGCCAGCACTCCTAACTGGAGTGGGTTGTCCCTCTTGGATTAGGACAACACCACCACTTTGTGCAAAAGTGTTGTTGGGAATGAGCAGAAATTGCCTGTAGAAAGGCTGAGGGAACAGGTGTTTAAGGGGGTGTTCACTTTCCTGGACCAAGGAAGAAATCTTTTTTATACAGGCTCACTTTGTGTTCATACATCTATACCATCAGCTCAAACGTTCCCCCCCCCAAAAAAAACATTTTGGAGTTGGGGTATTTTTAACGTTTCAACGGGGATAGTTGATACCATCTCTCAACAGACAGCATACACATGGGGAAAAGAGGGCTCTTTTGTCACATGGTCTTCTTTTTCAAAATAGCATATAATCACAAGAACCACATTTTAAGAACATTCAAGGGGCTATTCCATAGACTCAGCTCTCAATTTGTAACACAGAAAGTTCATTACTGAGGATGTGATTATTGCAATGAATATACAGAGGAAATAATTAAAATGCAAAAACAAATCCAACAAGGATTTATCGTCGTCGTCATCATTGTCATCATCATCATCATCATCCCTTGTTCATTTTATACATCTGAACTCAACTTTGTGAGGCAAATCAAAACATTATTAAATACTGCCATGTCGTTGAGGACTTTATCGCACAGGGTGATAAAGACTTGCGAGGGTTAGGGGATGTAGCAAATCTTGTCTTTAGTTAGGGCTCATTCAAGTTTTCAAATGTCTTTGCAAACCTGAACGAACCGTGACAAAAAAACAAAAAACAATCGGGGCATTTGCAAACAATCGCAAACCTTCGCTGCTTAGCGAGAGACAGGCTTCAATTACACAACAGTCAGGGTTCCAACATCCTAAGGCAAGTTAAATCCAAAACTTTTTATTTCCATTTCAAATGAAATTTAAGACCTACATCACAATGTTCCCAATATCCCAAGTTATCCAAACCTGCTACACTACATGCCGGAAATAAGGTTCCCATCCATTGCAGATATGGCAGGGAAAATCAGCCTTTTTTTCTTTTTTTTTTTTTAGGCGACCTGATCATGTTTTTTTTGTTGTTTTTTTTTAAACTGAGAGGAGGAAACTCAAGAGTCCAGAGAAACAGAGCAGAGAAATTAACGCAACAGGCAGTTAAAATGTAATAATTCACAGTGATACCAACATGTGGAAATTTGGTCTGAAACATTGGTGATAGCGAGGGTCTTTGAAGCGTTTATATATATATTTTTTTATATATAAACATTCGTGAAGATGATTACAAAACAACTTTATTTATAGGTACTGATACGTATCTGAGCTTTTGAGATTGCTCATCTGAAGTGACAATTAGTCAGAAAGTAGCAAAACTTGCGACCGTATGTTGTTGCTGACCATTCTTTTCTTTTTCCTGAAGCAGGATTTAAATGTTTTATTCTTTTAAGTAGCAACAACAGATATACAGTATATGTTTAATGCAAAAAGATAAAAAAAGTTGTCGGTTGTCGGTAGAAGAAGGCAGGAAGTTGACGGTATCCAGAGGTAAAAATAGTTTTCGTGCATCCCTATTTCACAATATGCTATGCTCACGGTTACGATGATCTAACTGGACCACGGGAATCAGGATAAGTGTGCTACGACAAGGATTTGCATTACATCCTGGTGTTCTCCTCCTTGGTTAATGCAATAAATGAGTTCAGGTGAGATTCACCAAGTTGAGAGCGATGGAATAAAAGAGAAGATCATAACAATGTCATTCATTTTCCGAACCGCTTTTATCCTCACTAGGGTCGCAGGGGGTGCTGGAGCCTATCCCAGCCGTCTTCGGGCAGTAGGCGGGGGACACCCTGAATCGGTTGACAGCCAATCGCAGGGCACACAGAAACGAACAACCATTCGCGCTCACACCCACACCTAGGGACAATTTGGAGTGTTCAATCAGCCTGCCATGCATGTTTTTGGAAAGTGGGAGGAAACCGGAGGACCCGGAGAAAACCCACGCAAGCACGGGGAGAACATGCAAACTCCACACAGGGAGGCCGGAGCTGGAATCGAACCCGGTACCTCTGCACTGTGAAGTCGACGTGCTAACCACTCGACTACCGGGCCGCCCCATCATAACAATATTAACATGGAATTACTTACACTTACCTGCCAAATGGCTTGGAGGCAGGAAACCACTGGGGTGGGCAGCAGGACCATATGGAGAGGGAGCGGGGTGGCCTGAGCCTATCGAAGCAGAGGGGACATTAAGATTATTCACTTCCAATCACACAGTTGCAAGCTCTGTAATTAGCTCAGGTTGGGGTACTGGTCCACAATTTGTGGATTTTTCACCTCACGGTCCATAAAATACAGTATGTGTCTTATTATTATTCCTCCATTTATTTTGGTGCTGAGGGACCCCACTGACCTGAAGAAGAGAAGAGGGGTCGTGCCAGGTCATGAGGATATGGAAACCCCGGGAAGACACCTGGGACTGGGGGTCGGCTGAACAGATCCAGCTTCCCATTCATGTCTAGTTTGTGGGGGTCCAGCTGCATTTGCTATGTTTGAGCAAGGCACAAACAGGGGGTAGAAAAATTAGGTTGCCAGGCAACAGTGCCTAACAATGAGCCGGTTGAGGTGGGTAAGCAAACAAATAATTCAGCATCTCCAATTCTAAAGTATTATAACTAATGTATGTAGATTTCACCAGACCTACAGGGTCTGAATGGTGCCACATAATTTCCGTGGCATCCCTAATTTGCTACTTCTATTCAACATTGTAATGGTTAATGACAATGTCTCTTCAGAGCATAAAAGCACCTGTTTTTGATTTGAATATTCAAGAACATGATTGCAGACCTCTACTGGATGTGGTATGCTTCTGTTCGGGATGTGGACATCTAGTTTTTGTGACAGTAAAAACTGTTTCCATCTCACGCACCTTCATTTTCTGCTGGTGGTGGTAGATCTGCCACGCGATCTGGACATGCACTGCACACCACTTGCCAGGTTTCTACAAATTTAGAGAGAAACTGATGTTAGCCAGCTGGCTTTTATAGCTAAAGCTAAAACTGGATGCCGGTATTGAAAATTTCTGGCCAAACTACAAACTGGTAAGTCATCCTGGTTTCAAACCAGGCATCGAGTACCAAAATGTAACCCTATCTTTAACACAGAGAGACCTCAATGCTAACCTTAAATGCAGCAGCTTGTATTTTCTTTGTCAGTGACTATTGTGGATTGTTTGACTTTGTGGCCTGGCCAGGGAAATGAAACGTTGTAAAGGAGAGAAACAAAGCTGCAACTTACTCGAATATTTGTCCTGAATGGGTCCGTAATCTGAAGGGAGAGAAACAGACAATACTTGTCATCTATCATCCAAAGCTTTATGAAGTGGGAAAACACAGCGCTGTTTTGAAAAGCTAATGGCATTCATGTTAGTTTCTCATCGATAAATGTCCAGTGCCACTCTCGCACAAAATGCAAAGACATTTCTCAAGCAGACAGACGTGTGTCACATCTACTTCAACATTTCTGTCTTTCCATCATCCATTTTCTATATGGCTTAACCTGAACGTTATCATCTGTCACTCAATAGCTGCGGGTGAGCTGGAGCCTTTCCCAGCTGACTTTGGCGAGTGGCGAAGTATTCCCTGGACTGGTTGCCAGCCAATAACATTGCACGTACAGACAAACTGCCATCCACACACAAATTGACACTTAATGAATATCTAGAGCTGTAAATCAACCAAAGTCGACAGTATTTGGAATGTGGGAAGAAGCCAGGGAACCAGGTGAAAACCCGCGCAACCATGGGGAGAATAGCGTGACGCTAATAGCTCACTCATATTTTGTCTTTAAGGTTGTCATGTTTGCAACAGGGCGGCCCGGTAGTCCAGTGGTTAGCACATCGGCTTCACAGTGCAGAGGTACCGGGTTCAATTCCAGCTCCGGCCTCCCTGTGTGGAGTTTGCATGTTCTCCCCGGGCCTGCGTGGGTTTTCTCCGGGTGCTCCGGTTTCCTCCCACATTCCAAAAACATGCATGGCAGGTTTTTGTTTTGATTGGACGCTCTAAATTGTCCCTAGGTGTGAGTGTGGGCGTGAATGGTTGTTCGTCTCTGTGTGCCCTGCGATTGGCTGGCAACTGATTCAGGGTGTCCCCGCCTACTGCCCGAAGACGGCTGGGATAGGCTCCAGCACCCCCCGCGACCCTAGTGAGGATCAAGCGGTTCGGAAAATGGATGGATGGATGGATGTTTCCAACAAATACATGACTGGAGGATAGGTGGATGGCTTGATGCTTACTCGTGGATCTTTCTGAAGGAGTGTGTGAGGTACTGCTCCAGGACGTGCTGCGACATCGATGGGATTGGATGCCTGCGAAGAATGAAAGCGATCACACATTAGCTGACAAAGCTAACTGAAAAAGCGCACCGGTGAAGGGTAAGGAATAACAGTCGAAGTTACAGCATCGTGTTGACTGTATGTACTGTAGGTACTATGCATTGTCTTTAAAACGTACAATTCACATGGTAGACTTGCACAAATGCAGGTGGAAGACGATTCCCCTCATCATTTTGACGGTGCTCAGTGTGACTTTGAACTTTGTAATCCTTAGCTACTGATGTGTCAAAGCTGATGACGGTTCCTACAACTGTTGCTGACCCACAGCAGGCTAACCCATCTCAGATCTCTCAGATCTTCTTTTTATGTCATCAGAGTGCCTGGATCAGCCATATTAATCCATCCTTAAATCACGGCTGGGAAATTCCTGCAGGTTGACGTAAGTCATCGGCTTTCACCAACAGACACACATCCAAACACACATAAGTCCCTCACCCCCAAGCTCCTCTCCCAGAATGCCTCTCGGAGGATTTCCACGTCTAATAGTGTTCCGTGAACCATCTGGAGGGGCCTTTGACAAAAGGGCCTCTTCATGGCAGAACCCACTGGGAATAAGGCCAGCGGATTTAGGCCAGCTTTGATTGGTGCCTACACCAGGTCAGAGCCTTTGGGCATCTGCCAGACACAACCACACCCTCCTCCCACATCTTCTTATCCCTCCCATCCTCATTGCCATCACCCCTTGCAACCTTTGGAGGCTTGTCTCGCCCAGACAGACAGATGTTATCTAATGCTCTCAGCTGTTGCCTGTCATGGCTTCGTTCAGTACTCAGCTCTGGCTGCCGCATGCTCAGACAATGCTGTTTTGCAATGAATACAACCAATAAATGACATGTGTGTTGAATGTAGAACATAGCATTAGGGACAACCTCTCTTAAATTACAATATGGGGTAAACGTTTTGCCAAATTGTTGGGAGAGAATGAAAACCTATAGATCTTCACCTTTTTTCATCAGATTTCTTTTGAAGGCACATGGTGTGTTATGCTCGCATATTTAAAAATACATGAAACTAAAAGGAGTGTGTGTGTGTGTGTGTGTGTGTGTGAAAATTATTGTTTTTTGTTTGTTTGTTTTTTTTTTCAGCTCATGCATGAGATTTGGGCAAAGGGGCTGACCTTGGGTTGGAAGGCTCCTTGCAGTGAGCTGAAGGGTCCTGAGTGTGGGAGCAGTGGGGGCATACCTGGCATGGTAGGAGGGTAGGAGGGGAAGAACTGAGGAGAAAGGGGACGGAGAAAACCAAATGATCCAGGGGCAACACTCAAATAGGTCAACTATTGACCTTTTCAAATGCAAATGAGGGGTTTAAGTTACAATGACTTACATTAGAATGATGTCTGATGAACGGATTGTCCAGTTTGGGGGTATATTTGTCAAACTGGAAGAGAAAAAGCAGAAAACAGAACATTGGATTAGAATTGATCAACTTCACAAACTCAGTCTATCAAATAACATGTTCATCATAACATCTTATAATTCGGGGAAGAAAACAAGACATATGATCACCATCTGCAAAAGAGCAATAAACACAATTTAATCCAGACTTTTAAGCCCTCAAGTGAAGCAGCTGGCTTTCAACAGTCATGGGTTTATTTCGATTGCATTGTCAGATAAGGCAGGACACTTATTAACAAGAGAAGAGCACAAATTATCCAACTGTGCATCTCGGTATGAGGGTGGCAGTGGTTGGGCGGGATTAGGCGGGGTCATCATGGGAATTATATCATTATTCAACAAACCAGTTGGTCCTATTCAGTGGGGAATTGACGTGAAACTAACAGTTTTTAGTGTAGTTTATCAAAAGAGGCCCCAGAGCTATAGTTGTCAAAAACCCAGACTTGACTTAAAACCCTGACCATGATTTAAGCAATCGTGCATAAAAGGACAAAAAAAAAGGCCATAAGGAGTCTTTTGTGTGACCAGCCCGTCCATAGGTTTTTTTAATGGGAGTGGAGCAGACGACGTTAGCAATGCTTAGGCGCTGATTCAAGACAGATCAGCATGTAACTGATACACAGAAAAAAAAATCATCTATAAATGCTTAATTGATGCGGTGAAAGCTTTGGAGCAGGAGAGCTCTAGTCTAGCTGAATAACCACATTAGTAAATTGCCATTTAACAACGGTGTCCTTCGAATGAAAATGTTTTGATCATGCTCTCGACACACAAGGAACTCATCATGAAGCTGAAGAGGGAAGAAGAAAGTGAAAACGTTGTCCCACACATGAATAGTGCCATTGTGCGTCTGTTCTCAAGCTAATACAGGCTTGAAATTTTTAAAACACATTAATTACATGTGACAATAACTTATTCCCCTCCACAAATACACAAACCATTTGCAGGTGCTTTTTGCGAGTGTTTTTATAAACTCTCCTGGCGGGCACTGACATATTTTAGTTGACATAAAAGTGAGTGGGTAGTAGGGACATATATTGCTGTGTGTGCTGCGACGCGGGTGGTTAAGCTGTTGGCTAAGGTCCTTGTGAGGACGCAAGCTTTGGACTTGGAGGCCCTCTGGTGCAGCAGGGACATTCACATCTGCACAAAACAGCGGCAGTGCTCGTTCAAGGATTCTAATGGGCCCAAATCAAAGACAGCCGGCCTACTGAGAGGCAACCCCGAGCCAGCTTTCGCGCTCATTAAATGCCTCCTCTGCATTGCTGAAGGCCCGGCCAGCTTAATTCTAACACTGGAAGAGGAAAGCCTTGTCTCTTTACAGCCTTGTAAAAGAAAAAAAAAATCATCCTAGGGAATATATGATGCCTGTCAGTTTGATTCTAAACAGCTTATCGTTCATCGATATTCCTTGCTCACATATGGGGAGGGGGGGGGGTCGACAGAGTGGGTCAATGCTGCCACCTGCTTGAGGGCACTGAACAATAAACAAATATCGATGCTGTGTAATTTCATTAATTACTGCCATTAGCCAAGGAATGTAACAACTAAAATTAGACAAGAGCCAAGGGGAGGAGTGGAGAGAGGACAGGAGAGAGATATTGTGATCAACCACCTGACAACACAGCAACAACAACTACATCATTAATCCCGCGGCTCCCAGCATGCATCCAAAGAGAAGAATCACTGTTGGGAAAATGGTGGGGTGAGGAAAACACATTAAGGAGAAACACAGTTTGAAGAAAAAAAAAAAAGTGAAGCAGTCGATGCATAGTGGCCTGTGAGCACTTAAAGTGGGCTGCGAATGACCACCAAGCTCTTAATCAGCGGTCAAGAGATGATAAATGACATTCCATCATTATACTTGAGCCAGAAGAGGAAATTGTGATTTTTGCCCGAATTGCTGCATGTAAGAAATGAATAGTCATAAACCTTTCTTCTCAGTACTAGTCTGGGAAATACAGATTGATCCTCCCTCATAAACTGCCATGCAAAACTTAATGGCAGTCTGTTAGCGGCAGCAGCACGACCGCAGGATCAAAATAGTATCGAAAATGTCTTTCATCTGCAATGACGGCATTCTACAAACCGCGCCGCCTGGGTTGTGTCTCTCAGTCGCCAATGTGCTCTGAACACTCATGCACTGTCTGATGCCAATGACAATTTCCTCATCATTTCAAAGCAGAATCTTTTAAACACGATACAAAAGCCTACCTTAAGGTGATTCCCCTGCACAATATATACCAGAGGACTGACATTTCATGTAAAACTTGGTCAGGGGGGGTCATAGTCGGCAGACCCAACACAATCTCTTTGAAACGTGATGCCGTGTAAATAACATTATGAAAATGGACAGAGGCAAGGTTGAGTGTGTGAATCAAATCGGGGGAAGCCGAAGCCAGTGGATTTTAACGACTATTCATGGATCCTGGAGTTGTGCACCGAGCAGGTATCATAGACCTAAACTGATAAAGAGTGATTATTTTCCTGAAGGGAGGGATTCCTACGGCAACGGGGCACGTTGGGTCAATTACGGGGTGAATAAACAGCGGGAGTTGATTGAGAAAGGGACTGGGATGGTGGCAAGGGAAGTGACTAGAATTTCAAAGTTGATTTAATTTATTATGATTATTATTTTTTTTACTTATCCTCACATTTCTGGCTTGGTTACGCACCATGGGAGGTGCGGTGGGCGGGGTGAGGATGGCGGCCGGGGGCAGACTGGCGGGGAAGGGCGTGAAGGTGTGCTGGTGGGTGTGTTGGTGCTGGTGCATGTGCTGATGTTGGTGAAACTCGGCCCTCAGGAGCGACACGGGGGCCAGCGGCGAGGCAGATGGCCCCCGGCCCCGCTCTGAACTCTGAACCAGGAATCGGTTGTTCAGCTCCTGCCGCAGTAGATCATGCTCTGCAAGAAAGGAGAGCGAGGAAAACCCAAAAAATAATAAATGAAAAAAAAAAAAGAGAGAATGCAAAGAAAAAAGGGGGCAAGGAGAGGGGGATAGATGGAAACACAAGAAGAACAAAAAAAAAAAAAAAGGCACGGGCGCCCAGTCAGTCTTCACAACAAGGGTAGAAGAGAAAGAAAATAGTCACCTGGCATTCTCTGTTTCTCCAGCTCATGCTGTGAGGATTTTCTACGTGGGGACTCATTGGTGGTGGTAACAGAGTTGCCTGTGACAATGTGCCAATCAGAATCCCCGAATGAGGCTGGCAATACATGATAGGTTGGTTGAATGATATCAACAGGCTGGTATCTAAAGACAGGAGAGAACCAAGAGTCATCCCAGCAGAAAACACACACACGCGCACTTGCCGGTGAACAGAAAGCACGGTGAGGCAGATGTTGGGGACAAGCATCGTCGCTGGAGACGACGGTCTGTGTCCTTGTTCTGCAGCACAAAATGGCTGGTTGTGGTAATACTTTAATTGGCATCTCAGGAAATAATTACAGCCAGCCGTTACTGGCAAAAATGAAATATTGCCTCTGCATTGATGCAGTGCAGCGTTGTCAAAACAATCGCCTATTCAAGCACTACTTTTCTCCAGCTTTGATGATTGTCCAGTTCCGGTGACAATTCGGCACCCTACGTAAAATGCACTTTTGCTAAAACGCCGAGTGTACATTTGTAGTTTATGATCCACGATAGAAGAAGAACGAACACTTTGATGGCATTTGATGCTGTTTGTCCACCAAATTACATTGGCTCATTTATGTATTTTTTAACGTATTTTTTACGTATTTTTCCATCTGCATCAAGTGGTAGGCTACTTTCCTACTTCTCACTTGCTTATGAGCACGACAGCTACATAAAGTATATTCAAAGTAGTAAATTCAAGAATGAGATGAGCCATGAAATCAACGCATCCCTTCATCGCCACTGTGTGATACATGACAGTGTAATCTGCTTTGTTTTCTCTTCCCGATTGTAATCGTCACAGCAACTGTAACAGCTCTCACGCTTCTGGAAAGACTTCAGATGATGTCGGAGTTGGTCTGTGGGACAGTGTGTCCATTCATCCATAAGGGCATTTGGAGATGCTGAATGAGAGGGACGCAATCCCAATGTTTGTTTGAGCTCATCTCAAAGGTGTCGGATGAGTTTGAGGTACGGCTTCTCAGGTTCTTCCACTACATCCACTCATGAATTTGTGAACATGCCTTTGTGCACAGGAGCACGGTTACACTGGAGCAGAAAAGAGCCAGAAATGCTTACCACCACGCTGAGATCATATACTGCGAACAAAACGTCCAAATCAATTGAAGAATTTCGAGCCCAAGGCAACTCGGGGGACAGGGCCAACGCCAGATGGTTTTACTCTATTTCACATTACTTTGGTTCATAAGGAACTAAGCCTGTGTTTTAATTTTATTTATTTTAAATGTATTATTGCTTTGGAAGGGCGGCCCGGTAGTCCAGTGGTTAGCGCGTCGGCTTCACAGTGCAGAGGTACCGGGTTCGATTCCAGCTCCGGCCTCCCTGTGTGGAGTTTGCATGTTCTCCCCGGGCCTGCGTGGGTTTTCTCCGGGTGCTCCGGTTTCCTCCCACATTCCAAAAACATGCATGGCAGGCTGATTGGACGCTCTAAATTGTCCCTAGGTGTGAGTGTGGGCGTGGATGGTTGTTCGTCTCTGTGTGCCCTGCGATTGGCTGGCAACTGATTCAGGGTGTCCCCCGCCTACTGCCCGGAGATGGCTGGGATGGGCTCCAGCACCCCCCGCGACCCTAGTGAGGATCAAGCGGTTCGGAAAATGGATGGATGGATGGATGGATATTGCTTTGGATTATGTTTTTTTTTGTACTTAATTTGCAGCTCACCTCTAACTAATCGAAATCATGGATATACACAGGATGCAGGTAGTCGTCAATTTACACAACTCATGACATTAACATTGTTCGACTTGACTCCAGTGCTGATAGCACCTGTGTTTATGCTTAGAGGAGAAGGAATTATTCTAACATCTGGAGTTATATTAACCAAAAAGAAAACATTCACAGGTAATCCACAAAATGGGAAAAAAAATGCATCATTGGATGGACTAAATCAACAACTACCTGTGCTGAAAGCAGCCATGCTAAAACAAACTAACAAAAACAATCCAATGTAAATATGCAGAATTTTCAGTTACGCTTTTGTCGTTATGTTAAACGTACTTTTACAGTTGTCTGCCATGCAACCGTTGATGGAGAATTGCAATCATAATCGAGAAATGCATTGGCAGATTTTTATTTTAATTTTTATAAATGTTTACATGGACTCAAAGCCCAGACAGGTAAAAGGCAATAAAGCAATTTGGACTGGAATTAATTATTGCAACTAGTAACATAACCACCAATAATACGAGTACGGCTGTCAGTATTTGATGTATATTGGTTACGTTTAAATCAAATTAAAGTCCCGAAAGTGTTTTTGCCTGTTGTGATTTGTTTGCAATATTACCTGGGTAGGGGGTACCCGCAGGGTGACCAGGCACCACTAAACTGTTGGTAGGTAAGGTTGGTGGTGGAGGCAGTGTTGCTGGGGTTGCAAACATGGCCGAATGGCGATGTGCCGGGCTCCGTAGGGAGGAATATTGCGAGGTAGAGAGGTTGGCTATGGACAAAGGCAAGGTGGGGGCCGAGGAAGGCAGCCCACTGAGTGGGTGGTGTTGAGATGGAGTGAGGTGATGTTTGGGCAGAACAGGACTGCTGTGGTGGCTGAAGATAAAGGCGACAGAACAAAAGATTAACATTTAAATGACCGATTAGATGTCTTGAACATTACATTAGAATCCCTCGCATGATGCACTTCAAAGGAAATCAATAACATTTCCAAGCAAATCATAAAAACGAGTTGACAAGAACGGTAATGCAATAAGGCCTCTTTCTGAGGCGGTGGAAGACCGCGCAGACATTTTAAAGGAGGAAATGGTTCAATGAAAAACAGTAAATCTTGCATGGTCGGCGGAAAATCAATTTTGCTGTGAAAAAAGTCAATGCTGTGAAGTGCATGAGATTTTACAGTATCTCGTCACTACACTACGACCCACGAGTTTGGAAAGCGCTCTGTTTTATTGCATTGCTCATATCGATTACAAGGACAAGGAGAGAAATTGTGACTGCAATGCACAGAAAGCATCCCGGAGTAAGTCCAGATACCTTTTTAGTGACCGAGTGTTGTTTTATATTGAGGGTAAAAACAAAAACAAAAAACATGAACATAACTGTTGGCGTTGTTGAGTGATAAGTAACAACACAAGAGTCTCTTGTCTTTGACACAGCTCTGTAACCTATGTGCACCTTGTTAACACCTACCTGATGTCGTGAAGGCTGTACTGCAGCGGGTGGTGTACTTGATGTCTTATGATTGGCCGGGTGTGGGGCTGTGGCACCCCCACAGGGATGCAGGAATCCTGCTGTGAGTGTGGGTGAGGAGGGTAGAAATGGGGCGGTGCCCTCAGCAGGGATGGGGAAGGGACAGGGGGTGGACCTTGTGGCTCCCGCTTGACGCTGAGAGGAGACGGGCTCAGGAGGCGAGATTGAGGAGGTTCTGGGGGTGCCGCGGCTGCAGCAGGGGCCGGCGAGCCCGTTGGCGCTGAGGCCGGAGTAGGGCTGGGCAGCGGGGGTGCAAATAGCACCTCAATGTTGTTCTGTTCCCGGTTACGCTGAAGACCGGACACTTTGGTTGAGCAACAACTTTTCGACTCAAGACTCTCATTCGCTGACACACCTGAGGAAAGACACACAGCCACTGTGAGAATAAAGCTGATCAATCAAAGGTATATAAAGGTAATATAATGCTTATGGGCAAAAGTATCGCGGTAAATGATGGCCTGAAGAGGTTTGTGTTGTGCAGTGAAGGCGAACTCAGATTGTTGCTGGACAAAAAGGGCCTATCCTAATTTGTCCCAAAAAGTTAGAGGCATCATCCATTTATCCATTTTGATACTCCAAATCCTTATTAGGATTATGGGTGTGCTGGAGTCCATCCTGACTCTGGGCAAGAGGCGGAGTACACGATGGACTATCCCAACCATTCACCCTCATATTGACACGTAAGGACACTTTAGAGTCTTCAACTCATGTAATGAGTTGTAAATTTCCCCAGTGTGGGACAAATAAAGGATATCTTAAAAATCTTAATGCTGAAACGTAAAAATACATTTGCAAAAACCTAATCATTTAGTGCCAAAACATAGCAATACGTTTCGGGTGTTTGGTTTTTTTTTTCTTTTTTAAAATATTTTAAATATTAATAAAGGGCAGCGTGCACCTCCTGAGTTAGTATGGAGGCTGTGGGAATGAGTTTGGTATGAAATATCACCACTAGATGGCAGGAGTGGTTTGATCAGATCTTGGTCGCACAACATGTGAGTGTGTGGGGTGCGGTGCAGCAATCCTGATGTGCAGAAGCAGTGTGGTGTTGAGAACACGTAAGACCAAATACCGGCAGCTCACGCTAAAACAGAATCCCTCGCCCCGAGGGTTAAAAACTTTTTTTTGGTAGGTTCCATGCTTATATAGCTAGAGAACTACATTTCCTGTAGGCCTTCAAAAATAATGGTCAAAAATGGCTGCACCGGCTCTCCCAAAAAACGAGATAATTTGAATGAGATAATTACCCCAAGACGCACATTTTGGTGATGTGGACCCTATGAAAACCCACACAAGCACAGGGGGAAACTAATAGGACATGCGTTTCAGTACTCTTGCTCATTTAATCCACAGTCAACAGTGCCGGTCATTTCAGATTCCAAACTGTATCCTAGTTTGACTCAGTCACATTTCATGCTGAAAGAAGTCCACAGGTGCACAAAAGAGGATTGTTTGATACTTGGTGAATGCAGAGAACTGCAGCAAAGATGAGCAAAACATCGCTAATTTTGCTGATGGCCCAATGTCTCCTTACCCACATTCCTCATGACTTCCCTCCTCTTTGGTTCTGTCAAGTGTTTAATCAGGTCATTTTCATGCTTGACTATAATCAGATGATCCAATTTCTCCTTGCGACCCAGTCAGTATGAATAAATCATAGCTAATTAAAGTTAAATGTCGGTCCCCATTCAGGGCTTTGCTGAGCACACAATCTGGCATAAAATAATTATGTTTCAATTGTGATGCGAAGAGACATTGTGGCCCGTAATCTTGGCCTCACTGTCGATGTCCCTTCCTGTGCACCCTAAATGATCTTCCAGAAGATTTTGGAAATGGCATTAAGGCACTCCGAGAACTGCTCCAATGCATCATCTCTTCTCAGCATTGGCCCTTTTAACAATCAGTGAGCTTTTGCAATCAGCGAATTGTCTTTCTTAAATTGCTACAATTTAGCGCTGTAATTATCCGCAGTTCAAGCATAGGAAAGATCACAAAATGCCATGTCTGTACACCTTTCACTTCAGTATCATTGCTAAGCTCTTATGAGTCATAATGAAATGCATTTGGCAGTCTTATCGACACAAATAAATAATTAAATACAAAAGTATGAAGCAAGTTTGACCCTGAACCCAAATAGGAATTTGTTTTAATCACATGAACTTGACATTCAGAGAAAAAAACACAGTAAGGCATACGTAGGATGAGTAAGATGAAGAGTTCAATTAAAAATATTGAACACGCACCGTCAGTGAGTACAAACCAAGTCAGAGCTTGACATGTAGCCTACTATATGAATATCATTTTCTTATTAATAGCCTGGTTAATCTTTCAAGGATCTTAAAACCTCTAAAGAGAATTACAAAGGCAGTGCAGTGCCTTATATTATTATTTACTTTGTTCTACTCCTTACTGTGGACAGTAATGGAGAACTAGGATTGATATAAACATAAATTCCTCTATCCAGGCTTACATTGATCCACACCTTTAATTGGGCATAGGGTTTGAAATAAAATAAATAAATAATCTTATGGACAAAGAGACATTATATGGCACATAACTGGCATAAAAAGCAAATATCATATGTTGCCATGGCAATGTGTTCCTCCAGACGCAATTGCGAGGCAAGCAATGGAAAAACAAGTCTCACCAGAAAATTGTTGTGAAGCCACGGTGAGAGCTGGAATATCCTAATGGTGATGATAATGGGGTCTAACAGAGGCAAGGAGGTATCAACACCGAACAACATAATCCTCATTAAAATCACTCTGCAAGTGAAGACACTCAGAGACAGGCAGGCACATAATTGAGTACATACAAAAAAATGGGGTTGCAGTTGGAACATGATGCCCGTACAGAATGCCTTTCTATATCTACACATGCAAACACCTTTAAATGTTGTGTAAATGTGAAGAGACCCAAGACATGGGGTTCATTGCAATGTTTTGTTTTCAGGGGGTTTTCAGGGAGATGGATAAAATGATGTGTTGTCCTGAGAGAAGTGAGGAGTATCGTATTTTCCACACTAAAAGGCGCACTGGATTATGAGGCGCACCTTCAATGAATGGCCTATTTTGTCATTTCTTTCATACATTGGACGTACCGCATTGTAAGACGCAATCTACAATGCATCCACTAGATGGCGCTACGCTCAAGGATATGCCAACAGAACACTACACTACACTACACCCTGATTTATATAGCGGCGATCAGATGTCAGTAAAACTTATTTAATAAAGCAGTGACACAGTTCACTTAACCAACAGCAAGTTATAACATTGACTCGTTCAGGTTGAACTCTATTTCCGTGTTCAACTGCAAAACTGATCGCCTTAAGTTTGAACTCTGCGTTTTAAGCATGTCTCTATCAAGGAGCCATTTTGGGGTTGACATACTGTATTATCGTAATGACCACACACAAGAATTTTAAGGCGGGCTGTGAGCTTTTAAGAAAATGGAAAGCTTTTAGGTGCGCCTTTTAGTGCGGAAAATACGGTAATGGCTTTTTTGCGTAGCTACATTGAATATGGTACATAAAGTGAAATAGTAAGCTACATGAGGACTGTAAATAGCAGCCAGCATTGACAATATGGTGAACAGGAGTACATCTCTGAAACCTTCCAATCTCAGGAGAATTTTGGAACACAGTAATTGTTACATATTCTGATTAACTCCTCACTGCTAAACCAACCGTCAAGTCGTCCTCATAGCATTTCATATGAGTGACAAACTTAGCATTGTTCTGGACATAAAATGCACTTTCCCTGTGATCACATACTGAGTAAAAAAACAAGCACATTGCAGTTGTACAATTCAAACGGGGAATGAATATGTGTTTGAAGCCTTTTTCTGTAAACCTGAGCAGCTGGTCGGAGTGCGTACGACAGGTCTCTCTCCGCCACAGTCACCTGAACCCCTTCTGTGAGTCGGGTTCGCGCACTGAGGGGAGAAGCAACGGTCCCTTGGGGGAGGTCGCAAGCCTGCTCACCAGATGACATCTTATCCCATTATTGATCTTTTTCATAGTTTTTGTCATGGTTGTGCGCTTGGGAATTGGGTCTTTGCATGTGCACGTGCCCTTTTTATTTTATTTTTTTGTAAGGGTATAGCATATGGAGATGTACGGGTGGGAAGATTAGGGGGACAAACTAAAGAAGCACACGGGCAACAGACCATTGAGCTTCCCTAGAAATGACTAGAAATGTGTCCAGCGGGAGACGTGAACCCAGTGTTACTTCGCAGCTGTTCTAGCCTTCCACACCCTTCACTTGTGACCCCCCTCTTACCCCTGTGGTACACATGGAGAGCTTGCACAAATCCAGTCCAACATCGTCATTGCTAAGCATATTTTCAATATGGATAAACTGAGAACGTCCTAGCCCTGAGTTAGATTCCGACAGGCTCGTAGCCATCATCAAGAATAGATTCATCTAAAGGTGTCCTGACATGTTCCGTGTTTTGTTTTAATACCAAAACGGTTGTCTTTGAAATGCATTGTTTCTAAAGCAATTTCTAATTACCAATTAATTATCTCACGAATGAAGTCCTAATCTTTGGAGAATACTTAGATATCTCCGAACTAAATTTTTTACAAAGCTGTGCATGCAATAAGTGTGTTTCATAAATTACTTGCCCACTGTTGACACGATGCCATTTCATACAAAAGACAGGTAAACAACCTACAGGTAGATGCAAATGCCCCCCCCCCTCCACCCCGGCCCCCGCTTAGATACAGCCGTATGAAAATGATTCCTTTTGAAAGGGTGTGTGAGAACACGGAGTGTTAGGAGAGGCTTAAGGCCATCGGGTGTTCTCATTTAGTAGGCAAACATGTGGTTGACTTCATTCATGGCAGCAGTGATGAAACGAGGCCACGAGTGGACAGATATTTAAATACAGTGGGATATCGGCTAAAAGTCGTTGCTGAATAGCATGCGAGAACTCACGCTGCCTTGATCCCTACCCTGCCGGCTCTGGTTGGCAGAATATTTTGCCGCTGCTTAATGGATGAGAGCTCAATGATTTGGTTCCCGCTTCTCTCTTGGCAAGCAAACGGCACAGAGCTCAGCTACTATAAGAAGGCAGCAAACTTCCTAATCAACACTTCTGCAAAAACACAATCGTAAGACACGGGTGATTTCAACCAAATTATTTTGCATAACACAAACAGAGTGGCTGATCAACATTGATTGGCCATACCGCTAATATTAATATCATTAGCTATATGTGTAACGGCCTGCCTTCCTTCACACTACTTAATCTTCCTAAAGCATCACCAAGCTGATAACAAGTTGTGCCAAGCAAATGTTTTTTGTCAGTTTTTTTTTTTTTGGTGCAAATTACGTTCATAGGACAGTGGACAAGGAGAAATGAGGCCAAGGCAGCTAAAGAGAAAGGACAGCAGGCACATTTTAATTATTCCCCGATCTTCCCACAGCAACTGACAAAAGGAGTGTATGGCAGCAGAATGGGGATGAGTGTTAAGCTGTAACACATTTACAGTCAAAGCCCAGGCATAAATTGAGAATCCAATGTTCATTTTAAAGAGCTGGCAGCTCAAGCTGGGCTGAATCCACTTTTCAGGCTCATATCAGATCCCAATTCTAACTGTGGCCATATGGTGCACAACACAGATATCATCCACCTCTCATGGTGCATATGTGGGAGGGGGGCGGGGGGGGGGGGGGAGAAAGGCAGGCAACACATTTCGCTCAAGGGAGGGAGACAGACAAGAAGAAGAGTGTAGATGTTAACTGTCCAAATCTTTTTATGTCACACACAGTCCGGTGGGTTTAAAAGCAAAGATAAACCTTCATTAACCCTTGCTATGAAGTGTCACAGACAGGCAATAATAAACCTTCACACTCCCTACACTTGCCCGCTCATCCCTTAGCCGCCCCCCCCCCCGCCCCACACACACACAAAAGGACAGTTTCTCGCAAAGCTCATGTGTTCCCAGGGGCATCACCTTCAGTCTGAGCTTCCTCTGAACATCGTCAGGTCGTCTAAGGTCAGTGGCACTAAGATCTCCGAAATAATAGAGGGGACATCCTGGAACTTTTAACAGAAAAGCCAAGTCTAATGATTCTTCAACACGGCCCACCCTGCCAGCTTGGAATCCGACCCTATTGACTGTCACTGACCCCTGTGGCCCCTCTTACCTAGAGGCCACTGTGGGCAGACTGCCAGTGGCCAGAGAGTGCTTGAGGCCTGTGGAACCGGGGAGACAAATTTAGTTTGAAAGGAAGGGGAGTTTTCAGGAGTTATTTGTTCAATGCTGCAAACACTGGCTTATCCATCCATCCATTGTCTGATCCGCTTATTGTCACAGTGGTCGCGGGGCTTGCTGGAGCCATTCCCAGCTGTCTTCCGGCAGTGGCTGGGGTACACCCTGAACAGGTTGCCAGCCAATCGCAGGGCACACACAGATGAACAACCAACACTGGCTTATTATTTCATTAATTAGCAGGACACGTCTGCCCAATAGACTTGAACGCCACAGCGACAGCTGTCTCAATTGATTACGGCAATGGACAATTATGAAGGTGACCGGAGACAGCGCGTGCCGCTTCGAATAAAGGACTTAACTATTGCCTCCTGTATCACGGGACACCGGTGGGAGGACAGTGGCAGCCTCCCTGTGTCTCCCATTCATTGAAAGACTTTTTTTTTCTGAATCTCTCCACAGGCTGTTTCTGAGCTTCGTGTGGGCTGTAGTTCTTCAACAGCATGTCAGCTTTATTTAAGCTTTCATAACGCCTTAGCTGGATCACTTTGGTCCTCCACAGGAAAGCATCCACTATTAGCCCACCAGCTGGCTCACAATCCATGAAGAATGCAAGAGAAAAAAAAAGGTGGGCAAGACAGGATTAAGAGGAAAGAATGACACGTAAGGGGTAGAGAAAAGGGAGCGTTTGTCGACATGTCCAAGCAATGATGGAGGGTATGAGTGCTCAGCTATATAAACACAAGTGTTGCTTTTTAGCCTCCCTTCATGTATGAACAGGTATAAAGCCCGCATGCCACTAAATGGATATAATATTCTCTTTCAGTGCCGCGCTGATTACTTATCAATGAAAAGGAAATGGCTGTGTGAAAATCCGTCAACAAATCCTAAGTGGCATGACAGTGGGCTGAAAGAGCCCGCATGTTTTTCTTTTCCTCCTCCTACGTCTCCATTTTCACTCCATAGTCTGAAACCAAAGCAACAATTGGAAGCTGACAGCTCCTAACGATTCGCTATACCTCCTTGTTTTGACATAAGCAGCCACTGCAATTTAGTGCCAAGAGGGAGAGTGAGGTTGGACAAACACCTTTACTTAGACGGAAGTGTTAAGTATCA
The DNA here is from genome assembly GCF_054856545.1 of Hippocampus guttulatus. NCBI lineage: Eukaryota > Metazoa > Chordata > Actinopteri > Syngnathiformes > Syngnathidae > Hippocampus > Hippocampus guttulatus. Next base: position 5,059,152 of record NC_141265.1, read on the forward strand.
CAAACTATGCTTAGGCTTACTCACATTTAGTAAATACAGAGCAGCCATGTTAAGTGTCCAACGATAGAATTTGAAAGCCACAAATGCTGAGGTTACTAAAATAATCATGAGTGTTTTTTAAAGTTGATAATATATCTCAAAAACACCCACCAACTACAAAGAAGGAACATCAATCCGAAGCCACGGTTCTTCCTCGTTCATTGTTTAATGCCGCACATTCTAGCAATCCGTTGATCATACTTAGAAGCCATTTAATACAAGTGTATGGTTGCAATGCACCATTCTAAATGCCAGAGGAATGTCAATGCATAAGGCTGAACAAATACCATGCAATCACAGCATCAATCTTAAAAAACATACTGGATGATTAAGTTGCGCGACGATGAACTTTTTTTTTTAAATGCCAAGAAACATTTTGCATTCAACTAGGTTTTAGATCACTGACTGAGCATGTATTTCAAATCACAATTAACGCGTTTCTATGTTTTACTTCTTTGAACATAACCCTGTGTCAATTAAATGTGTCACACTTAGATTTTGGATGTATACGGTTCCCCCAATGGAACACAGTGACCAGTTAAAACACATTGGCATTAATGCAGTGGCAGGCCATCGGCACCTTTAAAACCTTTGCTCGCCTAAACATTATCAAAAACACTGACCTTCATTTAAAACTGTATTTTCAACATTTCATTTAATATTGTGTCTCTTGACAGTGCAGCTTTTTTTTTTAAATAATTGGAACCAACTAGATATACTTTTCAAATTCAACATTTTTAATTGTTGAGAAACAAAATAAAAAAATATTGGGTGGTAAATATTTGAAGGTTAGGTTGGATGGCAGCTAATTTTAACTGATCAAAATTAACTAAAGCGGCAAGGGATGGTAACTAGCGACGACACTGCGCTGAACCAGTGACGTCGCAAGCTTGTAGCTTGCGCATTAGTGCAGAAGGCAGCTCGGAGCCGCGATGACTAATGTGAATTCCACAACACGTTGACAATCGACACTTCATATGTATGTTGCGAGAATATGTGCGGGAATATGCATTGGGCGCAAAGACAGGCTCACGACGAGTGGGAACGTCTTACCCGGTAATGAGGAACCGACCGGAGCTGCTGCACTACCCGCCTACCACAGTCCCACACAGTGGGAACGGAGCACGTGATCTAAAGCAGCCACACCGATTTTTACTTTTTTTTTTTTTTTAATTACAGTATTCGGAAGAATCGGAACGTTTTACGGGCGTATGGGTTAGCATTCAGTAATTTCTTTAACATTTGGGATCTCTTCGTTTTCCCACATAAACCGCTCTTTTGCAGTTTAGCGTTTCAACGTGTTTGATTGAGGCGCAAAATACGAATTTTGACTCACAAACTGCTGTGCAAAACCGCCTGACATCATACAGTACGTCAACGTCGCGTTTAACGCAGATTCATCATTCAGGATCAGCAAAACAGAGAATGACAGTGAGACTACATAGGATAAAGACCTACAGAGAGACAAATTGATCGAGCAAAGGGGAGGGAGGGCGGGGCAGATGGTCCTGTCAGGTAAATGGACAGAGACAAGACCCAAATTCTAAATTTCTAATCTGCAGACTAAATCAAATCAGTCTGAATGATTTCAAGGGCACCACATTTCACTGTGCTGTCCCAGGTATGATGGTCAGTGAAGAATTGATTTATGTGGAGGCATATCGATATGCAGAAGTGTGTAAATATGTGTGTGTGTGTGTGTGTGTGTGTGTGTGTGTGTGTGTGTGTGTGTGTGCGTGCGTGTGAGAGTATGGTTAAAGGGCGCAGGGTGCAAAATGAAACGGAAGAACACATTTCTCTGCGAGATGCAACTTTACAATGGGTGGGGGAAAAAAAACAGACACACAAGATGTTTCTGACAAATGTCAAACTATCCAAAGTGGTGCCAAAACAAATACGCCTGACATATTTCAAACAACAGAAGACAAAACAACAACTGAAAGCATTAGAGGGATCCAAATTAAACCCTAGAGTGTGTGACTCACTTCATGAATCTGTGCCGAAGCGGAGATGCCACACCACATCAAACCTTGTAAACTCTTGTCAAATCTTCCATTCTCTCTTTTGCTGCCAGCTCTTAGATTGTTGTGAAGGTACGTGTTGGGAGTGTCACACTTGAGAGTTTGTTTTAAGCACCATAAAATACCGAGACCCATGTGGCCCATTCTCTCTGAAAAACAACACGCCACTTCTGAGACTCGAGTGGCATCTGCTGCCAGGATTAGGTCAGCAATAGGCCAACCTGCCAGCAAATGATGCGACACAGCTGGTCAGGAACCTTTGACTCTTTGGCACTTGGTGAGGGGTCATCACCCATATCATGTGGGGTGTGATAGTTTAAGTGCGTTTTGGAAAATCATATGGGGTTTATGGTACCCTTGTTAATAAAAGCTCGTAAAAATTAAACATGCTATGGCATCGGCACCCCTTTGCAGCTACAATTGCTTTCATTTTTCTGGGAAGATGATGTATAAAATCTGAGGTGCCTACTCAACTACTCGAGAACATTTGCAAGGTTAGCGGTCACGATGTTGGGTGAGAGGCCCCGGCTTTCGATATCCAATGTACTCATCCAGTGCATTTTGAGATTGTTCACCAAACAGTTCCCTCAAAGAGTCATCTTTACTAAATAATATACTTGCATGAGGAACTGACGCAACCACACACAAAAAGTAAGAGAGAGAGCGAGAGAGAGAGAGAGAGAGAGACCCATTCTAGATATAACACCCTGCTTCTGACTTCCATGATGCCTCTTTGCTTGCCAAAGCAAACAACCTTATAATCACACTCTTGCAGCACAAATCCAACACCCATGAAGGTTTGACCCAATGCTCTGTTGAATGGGGCATTACAGTTAGTCAGAGGCCATAAGGGCCCCCTCCACCAAGGCCCAGAGCAGGGAATTTAACGGTAGCCAAAAACAACAGTCAAGCAGATGACTGTTTGATTACTGTAGGAGACCACACGGTACATGCTTTTTACATTTTTTTTTTAAAGCCTTCCCTGAAATGGCCAAAATGGAGGCCCCTGTGTCTGAGCAAATTACCACCTAACATACTTAAACACAAAGATGATGAATTATGCATTTGCCAAGTGAAATCCTGGACTAAACATAAGCTCTTTCTCTGCGGAGCATGTGGTCTGACAACTTTCTCCGTCAGTTGACTTCAGGCCTTTTAGCGGGCTCGCTGAAAGTAAACCTTCCCTCAGACGCCTCCCCGCCCCGAGCAGAAAGTTGTAGTCCAAGCCTGCGGTATTGCTTCCAGACTGAGTGGCTCTGATAAGCCACTGAGAGAAACATGAATGTTAATATGTTACAACTGGAAAGGTATGGAGCTAGGGAATACTAAACAAACAGTCGACAACAACCATCCACCTGGAGAGACTTGAAAAGTATGTGCTGGACAGGTTGGTGGTACGTCTGTTTCATTTTGGATCTGATTGCACTCCGTTCCTCCCCACCCGTATCCTCTTTGTCAATTGCTTCTCATGTATGGGTGTATCATGAAATCTCAAGAAATGTATACTCTGTTCGAGGTAATGCTTTTTTCATCTTAAACTTTGGGAATAGCTTCCCAACACGTTCACATCATCATAAGAATGTCTTGGCTGACGCCTGGCCCCTTGCCAACGATTGAAAATGATCCAAGCGCTGTGTCTGGTGACAATCGCCTACCATCTGTCTATATAAATGGGTGTTACAGCTTCATCTCCAAACAACATTGGCTTACATCTTAACGGAGATGATCTTAAAATGTGCGCACAACTCACGACAACAATGCGTGGAGCAAGAAAAAAAAAGCCTGGAGTTGGAGAAGCAAGAAAAAACACTCAGCGATCACAGTCGGCACTTTACATTTCAGGCCCAACAGCAGTGATAAGACACTGGCCATGTATTCTTTCAAGTAAACAATGAAAACGCTTTCCCCGCTGCAGTTGGCTGAGCCACAACTAAAGGAGGATTAAGATGAGACAGGTGATGTGGAGAGAGATATCCTTTCTCAATTCTCCGATTTATCCACCACAAGAAGCAGTGTTCAGTTCATTTTAGCAGATGGGCACTTCCTTGTTTACAGGAAGTCTTTTCTTTCCTCAGTCACAATGGTGTGGCACTAACACCAACGTCTGTGGATGAATGGATTTAAGCAGCATGGAAATGTTACTGCAAATACAAAGATGGGCATGATGTAAAAACAATGGCGCAGAAGATGCCCTCTATTATGTTTTAGAACCCAGACGAATTCACATGATGAATTCTTAGTTTTGCCACTGATAGTGTGTCCCAACACAGTATTTAAATCAAAGTTCAAACATGTAGCAAAAAAAACAAAACAAAAAACATGTTCACATTGAAAAAAATATATTTCAAATAATAACTTTCAAATTTGGCATTTTTGCAAATCTTCATGCATGAACTGCCAACGTTCTGTGCATTTATGTTATGAAAATATTTGAAGTCGCTACATCTGCATTTTTTTTTTTGTATTTATAACGAATTCAGAGGAAGTTGTTTATGTTTAATGTTGGACTTAAATTGTGTACTGCAGATTTACTGGTCTGCCTTTTGTCAGAACAAAATGAATAGTCTTTCTTTAAATTGATCTGTCGTTGGTATAATAGACATTTTTATGAATCAAAAGTATTTGTGATATTGGTCTGAAAAAAAAGTGGTACCTCTTTTTCCCTAACAAATGTCTTATTTTGATTACACACAAAGATAATCTGGAGGACAAGAGAAAGTGGAAATAGAGGCTGAAATTTGAAACAAGTCAAACATAGTCTGTAAACGATTACACAATTTCAAAACTCTTATTGATTAATTTGATTTGTAGCAATGCGGCTCAATGAGCTCCCTCACACAGGTCACAAGCTTTACAAGTTAACCTAAAAGACGTTCATGGCCTAATTGTGATTGTGTAAATGCGCCTTCCCCAAAGCTAAATGTGAATCCATTTTCAATCGAGAAACGCAGCGCCGCCTAAAGAAGCCGAATCATTTCTCGTTTTGTCACCCCCCTCTCTCAGTCACAATGGCTGATCGCAGTCCACCGGCTTGCTGCGATGGATGACGGGGACTGATAGGACTAAGTGACAGGTGTCAAGTATCCTGACATGTAACACCTAACAGACACTGAAATAGACTGACCTGACTGAAGTCATGGCTCAATCCATTATTAGAACACTGAGCGGGGTTTAAGTTAATAATTCATGCACATTAGGTCCGTGCACAAGGTAGACCCTTGAGAATGGGCCAACACATTGCACACAGGGAAAGCTTGACAACAAGAACTTCCGAAGCCAATATAAAAGTGCTTTGTTTGAAAAAAATTCCGGTTTGTTTTTGAAAAGAGCGTCCTCTTATGTGGAGATGAGACACAGATTACTGGTTTTGGGTCCTTTGACCTTCTGCCACTGAATTTATCGCAATTTGAGACAAATACATACGGGCGTCTTTCTTTAAATAATCATTCTTTTTTGGTCATTAAGAATTCAATGTGAATATATTTTTTAATGTTTTATCTGTGCCATGAATCCATCTATTAATTTTGATATCCTTGAAAGGGATGGGTGCACAATGTTCATAATGCTATCAATAAGGCCAGCATTAATATCAGTTCCATATTAGCCTTCCTAAATGATTATGTTTTGGAGCAACAATTAATACAGCAGAACGTGTATTATGCATGACGTAATTTTTCAAATTGTTTTTTGTGGTCCGGTAAAGAGAGTTAGCCTCGCTACCTCTTTCAGGGAGGCAGGATTTCAAAATGAACACAAGTTAGCGCATCTCTTCTGAGAAGACGGTTGTGCAAGTGTGCAAACCCTCTTGTAACCAGGGATGTGCTTGAATTGAGAATTGTTCTTTTGGCGACGAGCAGTGTTGTGTTTGTGCCACACAAACAAAATAATTTTGGTATTATGGCCAAAATGTTCAACCCTGTTTTAATCGGACCATGACACATTTTCCCAAATGCAATGAGGGAGATTTAAAGTGCGTTTTGGCAAAATGCAGCCATTCAAGTGTTGAGTCCACTTGAGGAGGTCGGTTAGACATTATTGTTAATGTGTCAAATAAAACCTTTTCAAGGAGGATCTGCAGTAAAACCGGCAGCCCTTTACTGCGATACAATTTTTCTGAAGGACAGTTCTAGACCTTTAAGCTGTTGTGGCTTGACCTAAAGTCCAGTGGCTTTCCAAAGCCACTCTGGTATGTGGTGCACTTCTCCATTTTGTAACCGGGCTACGCATGTGTTGTTTTGATTTGAATGCATCCATCCATCCATCCATCCATTTTCCGAACCGCTTGATCCTCACTAGGGTCGCGGGGGGTGCTGGAGCCTATCCCAGCTGTCTTCGGGCAGTAGGCGGGGGACACCCTGAATCGGTTGCTAGCCAATCGCAGAGCACACAGAGACAAACAACCATCCACGCTCACAATCACACCTAGGGACAATTTTAGAGAGTTCAATCCGCCTGCCACGCATGATTTTGGAATGTGGGAGGAAACCGGAGTACCCGGAGAAAACCCACGCAGGCCCAGGGAGAACATGCAAACTCCACACAGTGAGGCCGGAGCTGGAATTGAACCCGGTACCTCTGCACTGTGAAGTCGATGTGCTAACCACTGGACTACCGGGCCGCCCGATTTGAATGCAATACAATATATCTTTATTTGTATAGCGCTTTCACAGACAAATGAGAAAGCACTCGCTGGTGATAGCATGAGCGAGGCAATCAAAAAAAAGATCAAAAGAGATTATTATCAAATTAATCTTTTCACAATGTGATATCCCACTTAATGATTTTGAACAGAAAAAGACAAGTTTACTTGAATCGGTATGCAAAAATGAGCTCATGAATTTGAAAAGAAACAGAGATAATAAGAACTACTTGAATCAGATTTTATCCACATATTTTATGGAAGAAGGCTTCTTCAATTAGGAGCTGCAATCCTCTACCCCGTTTCCTCCAACTCTGGTAAAGTTAATGAGCAATAAATATCATGTTTTTTTTAAGTGTTTTAATTCTTTATTGTGTGTATGTGTATTTCCAGTTGTTCCGACATTGTATCATATTTCTTTTTTTTCCTTTTTTTTTAACCACAAACTGGTAAAAAAAACAACCCAAAACTTTCTTTTGGGGCTGCAATGGACTAATTGCATTTCTATTTATTTCAATTGAAAATATGACCTAGATTTATGATCATTTCAAGGTACAAATGAGCTCACGGAACCAATTAAATCCATAACGACAGGTTCCACTGTGTAGAGGAAGGGTCTCAAACTTTGTTTTCCATCTCTACCGATTGCAACGCACCTAATTCTAATGATCATCTCATCAGTAAGCTCTGCAGGAGCCTGACAACGATCCTGATCATTGAGACCCCTGCTATAGAGTGCCTTCTTTGGAGCGGAAATTAGTGATGGCCTCTTCCTGATAATTTCTTGCCAGTTCTCAGTCAGCAGCAGAGTGGGTCTGTGTTAAACCACTTTGCTGGTTTTGCTTTTTGCCAACATGTCTGCCCTGAAGTAATCTTCCCCATCATTCACTTTCCATCGACCTCCGCTCTATTCTAACTGTATGCTGGCAAAATAAAAACTGACTAGTTGGTCAAAAGATCAGCCTCCATTCAGTCTTTAATAGATGAGAGGCTGCAAAAGGTGAACCATGACCGCCGAGGTTAGTGATACATTACACGGGGAGAGCTGCCCCAACGAATACAAACCTGCTCTCTCATCTACTTCAATATGCCTGAGTTGCCCTCAATCCCTTTGCACCTGACCTTGCTGCTCCCTTTCGACTATCCACTACCCCTTCTCTGCCATTCACAATCCAGACGGTGAAAATTGCATTTCATTTTACACACACACACACACACACACACACACACACGCACACGCACACGCACGCACTGCCATGTTGGAAGCTTTCTGGATGTTTTTGGTTTGTTTGGTCAGTTTAGCAAAAGGGCATCTGTCGTCACTGACAAAACGTGAGATCTAAAATGAGTCCTCGTACACAGCAGTTACCCAGTTTTCAACTGTCACGTGGCCTCTGGAAGATGTCAGGAGAGAGTCAGATTGTGCATGATGGCATTTGTGTGCATTTCCCTCGCCTCTCTCGCCTTTGTTCCATTCTTCTAATCCAGTATGTGTGGGCCGGTAAGTTTAATGGAAACAATTTATTAAGTCCGGCTTAAAATGCCATCTGCAGTTAAGCCTCCCAAAGCCGCTAAGCTCCTGGTTTCACTCCGGAGCTTGCTGTGTTCACGCTTACTGTAATGCTCTGTTTAAAATGAGCACGACGGGTCAAAATTAATCAGGATTACAAGGGCACAAATCCACTTCAGAGATAAGTTTTCTACCAATCTTTCTTCCCCGCTATCCCAAGATGCCCTCGCCTTTACTGTTGTTGTGACCGTGCGGTATAACCTATGTAACATGTACAATCACACTTACGTGCTAGCAATAACATCATTGCTGATGTTATCCTTTAATGTGAATCAGTTTGCTGCTCATGAATAAATGCTTTAACTCTGCTCCTCTTTTAATTTCAAGCGCCAAAGCACATACAAATTCAACACAGACACAAAAAATGTCTTGCACATTTTTGGCCACTGTAAGGTAGGTGATAACTTCCCATGAGTTCCAGAAGCGCAGCCTTGTGAAATGTTTGGCCTTAAAGTGAAGTGCATATGTGTCTGCTGCAGGGGAGCCCTCATCTTGCTCTCAAGCACATTTAGCTTCTCATTCACCTTGAAGCTGTTGAAAACAGTCAACTCTAACAGGCGATGCAATAAGTATAGCCCTATATGTTCTTTTACTTAAATATACCATCTTCCTGAAATGGAAATAGCAGAAATGATAAAGAGTACCGGTAAATACTGTTGGACAGACAGAAGGCGACGATGTCTGGGTTTTCCCCCAAAACCAGGATCTGTGAACATCATTACAGTGTTTTACAGCCACTGATGACAATGTTGGTCTTGCGCTCTTCTATTCAACTTGAACTGTCTCATTACCCAAGCAGACTGTTTACTTGTGAACATTTCGTGTTTGCACATACCGCTGGGAACCCAAATAAAGTTCACAAAGGAGTACAACTGTGAGAAGCAAGCAAAGCAGGGTAAATCATTACCTTGGAAACTGTTAGATAAACATCATAGCATTAAAAATGCATGTACTCTATGCCGTGTTTGTGTGTATCTGCCCGAGAGTCTACCAACCAGGAGAAAACATGAGTTTCAGTGGACCCACAGGACTGTGTTTAAAGCCAGTAAGGGGACACATACACGGCATTTTGAACAAGAGGAAAATAGCATGCGGGTTGCTCTGTGTAACATGCACATGAAAAACAATTCCAAGGCCAAAAACAAATATGGCCATTTACAGCTAGGAACAATAACATTAGAAGCAGATACTGTCTCGATAGGTTATGAAAATGTGTTCCCTAGTCATCAAATGTACTGATCAAAAAGCCAGTTACTTTCCAACCTCATCCTTTCGGACCACTGTTTCTAATTATTTGCTCCACATCCAAACATGATGATGTGAAAGACAATCGCAAGCGACTGATTGGATAGCATAGACATAATGTTAGTGTTCTAATCCAACCTTTAGTGCACATTCACGAGAACCAAGGATTTCTTCTTTTTCAGGCTGACAATGGCAGAGTGTGTGTGAAAGACAATGGTTTTGTGTTTGCATGTGTGCGTGCAATTCTCAGCAGAAAATATACACTCAAGTGCAACCATGTTACATGTGGCCACGCGGCAGAAGTCTGTTCCTATCTCGCCTTCCTCGACCTCCCCTCATCTCCAACTTGACAATTTAACAACCCCTCATTCAAAACCTGATGCTTGTGAATGATTTTTGTATGTCTCACGCTGCAACAGCACAACACATATTGGCAAATACACGCCGACCAAGCGTCTGACAAAGAGCTCTCTCTTTTCCTTTGGCATCCATTATGGCTCAGGCCTGCTGTCGGAGAGCTTGTATTGCCTGAGGGGAAGCTCCCATTTGAGGGAGCATGTGGCAGAGAGGCTCTAAATCCCCTCTAATGAACCAATATGTAAGAGGGCTAAGCCTCTGGCAGTGTCAGCAAGGAAACACCACTTTTCACCCTGGCAAAAGACGCACACATTTGCATGTGCTCAGCTCTGTTTATGTCTGCTCGGATTGAAATCTGAATGTTAGCTGCGTGATTCCGTAGGGGAGTAGGATTTACATGATTTAGAATGTGACGTAAACCCTGTAGGGAGAACAGACAATGAAGTGCCCTCTTACCTTTGGGTGTGGTAGGAGAAAGGAGCTTCTGTGATCCTACGTCAGACACCTGCAAGACAAAGAGGCAGTGCTTTAGCAGATTAGTTTATTCAGCTGAATCAGTGGCAAACTTCAGTCAACCCTCTCTTAGATAATTATGTTATTCATCAAAACCCTAATCTTGAGGTTTATTCAGTCACAAATATGGTTGAAGTGCTCTGAATTTACCAAAGAACACTCCCTGTGTACCTGATGATCCCTGACTTGCTTTTAGTGAAGTAACATTAGGTGGCACTGTTGAGCCACCTGAAAAATAAGTAACACCATCGACAGAAAGGCGGCTGTTCTGCATCATCTTCGTGTAAATGCAGGAAGATGCTCAAAAATCTTTCTTTCTGCAAACGCGCTCGTCGTCTATGCAGGAGAACACCATTCAATTCAAGGATCATGCAATCCAATAGCAAACGCAAAATCCCAGACTTCATCTGATCAGGCAACCTGTTAACATAACTTTAGCGAGTCAAATGCACGTGGTGTCAAAAATACTGAAATCATCTGACTCTGACTGAATAGTGAAAGCAATTTTGCTTTCATGACGACAATGGACAGCATCGTTTCATAAAAGGTCCCGTGCCTCGAAAGCCGATCCGCCGCGCCATTTCAACCCAATAGTAGTCAAACAATTAATTCGGCTTAAGTGTTCAGCATATTTGTTGGCTTTGTTTTAAATCCACGTTTCCACACTTTTAACTCCTCTCATGAGGGCTGCAGAAATGTAAAAGGCTGCATATGTAAAAGGGAGCATATGGTCCACTCATCGGTTGCAAGTGTCCTCAACTGCTGTGCTTGTATTTTGCAGAGTACAAAGGGAACATATGTAATAAATGAACAGTGAATCAGAGTACGAGAGGGACAGACACAGAGAGGGGAAGCAAATAATTTTGTAAACACAGATGGCTGTCCTTGGCATCCCTGTTAGCTTTTCACAAGTGTTTTGAGGGCGTCCTCTTCTCTCCAACAATTCCCGATTTCTCCTACACGGCCACTTGTGTTGCACTTCTCCACAATGTTTGTCTCTGTATGTGTTTTGTCTCAGCGCTAACCACAAAAGTACCCAAAATAAAGCTGTGTGAAAGCAACACTTTGTTTTGCTCCATCTGATGGGAAACGTTGACAGAGGGCGACCGCACAGTTTCTTGTTAAAATTCCTGCCATAATTAGTCAAAAAGCCAAATTTAATGCAAATGTGAAAAGGGAAAACGAAACAAAAGCATGTTTTTTTTTTCAGTGTCATGCTAACATGGCAACAATGACAATTTAAATGTTCATGGTTTGAGGAGAATCTCCAAAAATTGAGAGTAAATCCCGTTTCTCGCTGCAGTCCAAGACCACTGAGCAGAAAACAATGTTACACGTTGCCCACTTTCATTCTTCCGCAACCAGGGTGCCAGGTTACAACATAAGCTCTTTGTTAGCTTTGGACGACATTAAACACTCCAGTGCTGAGCATCAGCACTAAAGTGGCACAACTTCAGCTCTGAATCACGGCCCCAGAGGGTCCTGGCAGGAAAGACATGGGCTCCGATTGGAATGAAGCTTGTCAAACGGACAAATAAGCTGGCTAAGAGACAGGCTAAGTGTGGCGTGTGGTTAGGAAAAAACAGACAGGGAAAGGAATGCCATAATTGACAAGAGCAGTTGAAACAAGTGTTTTGACTGCAGCGGCTATCTTGGGAACACAGCAGACATGACAAATAACTGTGAGAAGTTAACCTTACTGTGCGTTGAACTTGCAGTTACTTGTTTTGAATTCAAAATGGATTCTAAACATCATCATCAGCCACCACTTTGGCTTTACGACTTTGCTTTGAACCTGCCAGGACGGCATGAGTCAGTTGTATGTTTCACAATTACAAGGTCAGCTCTATAAGTGTTTTTAAAAAGGCATGTCAAAACACAGTCTCATTTTGCCTGCTGCTCTTTTTGGAAAACGTTCTTGTATGTCAAGTTGACTTTTTCAACAACCCGATAATTAGAGCGGCTTGCGGTTGTGGTGAACGGGGTTAATGTAGAACAAATTCTTCTCACTGTCTTTGTTGCCATGAAAAACACAGGGGCTTGGGGAAAATGGAAGATTGAGATGCTGGATTCACACACAAAAAAAAAAAAAACAAGAAAAAGAGAGAGAGAGACAAAAATAGCCCAGGTTTTTTTCTGAGGAAACTTTGTAATTTAACCATTTCAAAACACTAATGGGGAATATTTAAGCCACATTGCCTGGGAGCCAAAAGTCTTTGGAGTTGGCTGCGGGAAGCCTGACCTTTTTGTGGGCCGTCTGCTATTTAAGCCTGGGGCTTCAGGGGTCTGGCCTCCTCTCCAGAGGGCCGTCAGCAGGCTTCAGCTTTCCTTCCCCATTCTATTCATTAGCCGTGCTTTATGATTCAGCTTCCTCTGAGCCACACAAGAGCTCCCTGAGGAAAGAGACTGCTGGAGAGGGGGGAAAAAGGGATGAAGCCCAGGGAAGGGAGCAAAAAAGCAAGAAGGAGGTCATAGGGCCCAGCCGGGGCCCAGCTCTCAGCAGCTGTGCTGTTTCCTCAGCAGGCGTGAAAGGAAAAAGGGGGGGGGGGCAGCAGCAAGAGAACTGGGCCAGAAAACCCACCATCAGAGTGCTAACGCGTCAAAGTGCCACATGCTAAACTACAATTCCAAGATTTAGGGATTGCCATATTCGACTGCTGCTTGGTTCTAAAAATCCCCCAACTTCCCAGAGTACACCTGACTTATTGATGGCATAAATGTCGTGATAATAGCAGAGATGCAGAGGTTAAATTTTACTAGCTGAGAGCGTATCTGCTGACAAGCAGCAAGTGGGGGAAAAAAAGACTCGCTAACTTGTACTGAATCACGTTGGAGGGTAATCAATTTAGACAATCTGACACATGCCTAATTGCTTTTGGAAGTATTAAACCGTTCCTATGTAGAATTATTGCACAGAGAGCCGAGTGAGCGAGGCGATGCAGACATTGAGGGAGAGCGGTATAACCACTTGAATGACCTTCACGGCATGAATTTATGAAAAGCATCGATCAGTTAAGCTTGTGATTTCTGCAAGACACGAAGGTCAGCAATTGCCCAGATTCAATTAACCCCATTTCCGTAAAGACTGCTGATACTTATTTCTCTATACCCACCCCCCACCCATCTAGCTTGATATTGGATGATAGTGCGGATTTCCATCTAACTTGCATGCATTGCATATATCGGAGCTGAGAAAGTCATTGCCAAAAAAGAAGAAATCCGGAAGCCAGGACTAAATAAATCCATGTCTCTTTTGCCCTCCCTCTTTCAGGACAACATTTTAACAAACAGACTGGCAGGGTTATAGCCACAGCTGGCATGCAAAAACCAAGAAACGTGTTTGAAGGTTTTGCCGTTTGCGAATGCCAACAGAAGGGGTTTCTAAGTCCGGTCCTCGGGAGCCCCTATCCAGCTTGTTTTCGGTCTCCCTGCTCCAACACAGCTGATTTAGATGATCAGCTCATCAGCAAGCTCTGAGCAAGCCTGTTAAGGATCCCTCATTTGAATCATACGTGTTGGAGTGAGGCGAAACATCTAAAATGGTCTGGATAGGAGCTCCCGTGGACTGGACTCAGAGATCCCAGGCCGACAGTGACTATATTTACATTTACTCATTTGACAGATGCTTTTGTACTTGACGTCGAGTAGTGTGGCAAGTGGCTAATTTTAACAGTTTGATCAAATAAGGTATGTATACTGATTAAACACTCACTGTCAAAAAACAACAACAAAAGGGTATACACTGGAGTCACCCAGTGTCAATCGCAGTCAACCAGTAGTCCACAGACTGGTCCAAAGCCGAATGGGTTGTTCAACTTTAGACCTTCCACTTAATTTAAAGGAAAAGACACAGGCGAATCAACTACACATTGCACTCGTGCACTTGCAAAGGCAAACACACACACACACATACACATACGCACGCATAAAATCTTGCAACTCAATCAATCACATGATTTCAAAATATGCTTTTTTAGAATGCCTGTTAAAAACTGTACAGTGTCAAGGATGGGAAACAAAAGCCTGTTGTTTTTGAGACCCGCTTCACAATAATTGAATTCCTAGTAACCGTTTATTTGCTTGCTCGAATTCTGCCGATTAACTCTTCTTTCCGTCGCAAATCAGTAATGACGTCTGTGTGGCATAACAATACAGTGATCCCTCGCTATTTCGCGGTTCGTTTATCGTGGCTTCAGTGCATCGCGTTTTTTTTCAAACATATTTATAAAAAAAAAAAAAATCCATATACATGGAGTACAGTACTGTATATGTTGCTCTATGTGACTCGCTTTTGTTTTGCAGCTTCTCGCGGACCGTTTGCGGACTTAAAGAAAATATATATCCATCCATTTTCCGAACCGCTTGATCCTCACTAGGGTCGCGGGGGGTGCTGGAGCCTATCCCAGCCGTCTTCGGGCAGTAGGCGGGGGACACCCTGAATCGGTTGCCAGCCAATCGCAGGGCACACAGAGACGAACAACCATCCACGCCCACACTCACACCTAGGGACAATTTAGAGCGTCCAATCAACCTGCCACGCATGTTTTTGGAATGTGGGAGGAAACCGGAGCACCCGGAGAAAACCCACGCAGGCCCGGGGAGAACATGCAAACTCCACACAGGGGGGCCGAAGCTGGAATCGAACCCGGTACCTCTGCACCGTGAAGCCGACGTGCTAACCACTGGACTACCGGGCCGCCCTCATATATATATGTATATATATAATATTTTACCTGTATATGTTTATTGGTCGCTACTTCGCGGATTTTCGTTTATCGCGGGTGGTTTTGGTCCCCATTAACTGCGATAAACGAGGGATTACTTACTGTACATTGCATATCGCAGTGCCTGGACTCACAGTACAGGGAGAACGTGCACACTCCACACCGGAAGGCCGGAGCCAGAATCAAACCATGCATCCGTAAGGCGGACATGCTCACGAGTCAACCATGTGCGGCACTCATTTCAAGGTGTTTGTTTGACATGTTTTTTGAGAGCAAAAACTGCCATTTGTTTCATACAATTTTGGGTTATATAATTTTATCATGTACAATGGCCTCCTTGGGAATTTAAGATTTTGTCCATACATGTATTGCACTGCACCGTTGTCGTGCAGTATGGATAATGGCATCAAAATGGGAACCTTCTCATAAATTCTCATTTATGAAAAGCCCCTGCACATATATACACTTAACGTAAACTTACCGTAATTAAATGTGTTACTCTGAATTGAGTGTGTTTTCATGTATATACAAGTATATTCAGCATATCTGTTCATCACAGTTCTAACCACTGATATCCTAAAAGCACACACTGTATCAGTAAAACTAGCAGATTTTCTGTGTTCTTGTAGGTAGTAGCTCAGTGCTTCAAGAAACACTTTTCACAGCACGCAACTCCAGTCACCCTTTAACCCCAGACATCCACTAATGCTTCTTTGGCAGAAACATCCCATCAGCCATGCAAAGTAAGCGTCCGCCTCCGCGGCAGCAACAGAAGAAACCAAATTACTGATCTCCCTTGCATTTGTCCTCTTCACTGTTCCAGAAATCTGAATGACCTCCAAAGTGGTTGTTTATTAGATACTGCAGAAGTTTTTTGCATTCTCGGGGAAGAGCAGCAAGAAAATCCAATTTCAACCCAACATTGGCGATTCTGTCACGGTTCCTTGTGTGTAAGAGCAGGTGTGGGTCAGCATGACGGCAACCCCCCCCAGTAGGTATGTTCAGATGCCCAACACGAAGAGCAAAAAAGATGAGAAATCTCCCACGCAACTTTCAACCAGTGGTTCGTCGGCTCAAGAGTAGCATCAATAAGATGATCATGAATTCCAAAGTGATCGTGGACAATAGACCGGTTTTCCACTGCACACACAAACCTTTTGACGCTTAGCTAAAGGTGGCATTTTTATAGCCACAAATTAAATAGTGTGTATAGAACAGCAGAGGGCCAGAGTGGACAAATAACCTTTGCTTTTGCCCTAGCAACAGACAGAATGAATGGTGTGAAAGAAGCTGGAAGTGAGGGGGCAGGGCTTGAGTTTTTTTTTTTAATACTAAACAGCGTCTTGCTTACCTCCCTCTCTTCCTGAGATGCGTGGCAGTTGCTAGCACTTATCAAGGATATCTGTCAGTTTTGTATACAAATTAGTGATCTATCGGGGGAACACAGAGGCCTGTTTCATCTCGCTGCGCCGGGGACAGCGAGGGTCACAAATCAGCATTGCAGAAGGCCCACAGCCAGCACTAACCAGATAAGAAATGAAGGAAATAAGACAAGGTCTATTTCACCGAAGAGGATCCCGACAAGGGGAAACTACCTGCAAGCGCGTCTGCATGCAGTCAAGTGTGCTACATAAAAAGAGGAGGGCACAGCATCTAAATTGAATGAGTGCTTCCTGTCACAGGCAAGGGGATTTATGACAACATTATTTCCAGACTTTGAAATTAATTTAAAAATGTTAAGGAAATATTTTGGGCAGGCGGCCCGGTGATCCAGTGGTTAGCGCATCGACCTCACAGTGTGGAGTTTGCATGTTCTCCCTGGGCCTGCGTGGGTTTTCTCCGGGTACTGCCACATTCCAAAAACATGCATGGCAGGCTGATTGAACATTCTAAATTGTCCCTAGGTGTGAGTGTGAGCGCGGATGGTTGTTCGTCTCTGTGTGCCCTGCGATTGGCTGGCAACCAATTCGGGGTGTCCCCTGCCTACTGCCCGAAGACAGCTGGGATAGGCTCCAGCACCCACCGCGAAACTTGTGAGGATAGGCGGATCGGAAAATGAAGGAATGACTGAATATTTTGGGCAGACAAATATGATTTTTATTTTATGGTGTCATGAAAAAAGTGAAATCAGAAGACACAAATATAATCATGAAAATCAGATCACTGCTCCATGGGGTACTGATACTGTCAGTCTTAATCCTACATTGACATCATTTATCCATCTCTTTTACAAGTTTTATGCAGGCCATTCTTGTTCATGTTTACCATACCTGTACATGGCAAACAAAAACAGGACAAGCAGGACAACAATTTGCAACATCTTATTCGCATAATGAAGAGTCCTTTATATTTATCTACTGTAGGCCAGCATACTCCCACTGTCCTGTAAAGTGAACCTGATCATCTTAATACCAGCAGAGTCAAAACAGCTACAAAAGCGATCTCATTTAGTGACATAATGCAATGAGGCACAGACAAAATTGTGGCAAAAAAGATGACAGACAAATAATCTTCAGCACCCCAACCTATTAAAATCAATTAATCCAACACCAGATCTAGCGCAGCAGCTTGAAAGCATTTGTTGATCTTCAATTCAGGTATACAATTGCTTAAATTTGTATTCAAAGGCAGACTATGAATATTGGGACAATAGCTGTAGATCTGTATTTAATTTACCCCACATTTTTTTCTTCTTTTTAAAAATAAAACAAAACATTTATGATGACGAAATCTCTGTGCAAACGAAGGTGTTAAATAATCTGAGTCCGCCATGGAAATGAGCACAGTCTTTTAAGCGTAAAAGCCAAGTAGTGAATGAAAGTCCTTTCCGCAAAAGGAAAAATTGACATGACCGCAACTGAAGGTCACCAGACACCACACCTTACATATTTTTATAGGGCTTGCACTGTTTCGCATACCAAAGTTTGCTGTGGAATGTGCGTGTCCTTCCTTTTTAGAATCACACGTAATAATAAACCACAAATAATCACCCAGTGAAATCAAGAAGCCACCTGACATGATTGTATGGCTCTGATTTAAAAAAAAATAAAAATAGGGAGGGGGGGGGGCAGGGATAGCTTGCCAGTCCAGCTTCGCAGCAGCTGAGATAGCAGATAGTCCTGACTGGCTGGTAAACAGCAACATGACCAAAACCATTGCGCTCGGATTGCATAGGTCACACTGTCTCAATACCCACATCATATCTACTTTTTAAATTTTGACTCCCCGCTGTCGGTGTGGATGACAGACAGTACACAAGTCTTTTTGGATGGTTATTGTCTGAGAAGCAGGAGAACAAGACGGGGCAAATTATTTCAAAACCGTCTTTTTTCGGTGCACTCACAGTGGAGCAGAGCTGTTGCTCCAGAGAGCATTGTGGAGGAGATAATATTGCTAGTTGGAGCCATAGCCACAGTCGAGCTGCCTTTTAACAGTGAGATACACATCATACTGACTCGCCCACTGTGACATAATCACCCTGCGGAGAGCCGCAGGCAAGCTTGGTAGGCAAGCCACCTCTCACTGCAGCTTGTTAAGAGAAAGGTGTCCTTAAGCAGTGCTCAATAGAAACTCTCAACTCTTTTTCTCCCACTCCATGTGAACAATGTGTAGGTGAGTCAGAGACCACCTTGGGCGATGTAAGTTACATTTTCCTTTTCCTCCACTCTTTTCTTAAGATCACTCTGTGCTTTTGACTTGGATGAATTTGCCATGAGGGCAAAGAAAACAAACTCAGCGGGATGTTAAATAATGTAGAGATAAAAATGCGGTGACCCTTTCCCTTACCCCAATCCGCACACAGCCAAATTGCCTACAGTACAAGACTGCAGAAAAAGAAAAGCCAAAGCTGGAATTGCAAGGGAATTGTGTCATGTCCTGTAAATAGTATTTTCTCGGCTGGGCATGGACAACTTTAATGAAAGGATAATAATTAGGAGGAAGCAGATCCTCCCTGTACCATGCCAGCAATTTGAGCAATATGATTCACCTCCTCTATAATGCAAATACTGTAAAATAATTATACAAGCACAACATTGAGTCAATGTCCTAGACACTCCTTATCGCAACACTGTGGGCGCACACACACACGCCCACACATTTGATCTTTCAACTTGGCTCACGAGCGAGGTTACAGTTTACCAGTGCAGTGTGAAGCTCTTGATGCTTGTTTAGAGCCATCATCCCTCTTTAACCACAAGAGCAGCTGGAATGAATCTGCGGGGATTCAGGATTTCTCCTGCTCATATGTCAGTTGCAAGCATGAACGTCCGCCAAACAGGAGGATCAATACAGCCACTTGTCCTGTAGAGGAAAGAAGGGAGGGCAGGGAGTGCAAGCGGGGGAGTGGAAAACTGGAAATGGGGCAGGATAAGACTGGCATCCACGGCCAAATGTCCTCTTCATTTAACACCGCTCGCCCCCAAAGGCGCATTATGCACCCAGCTAGCACAAATAAACTATGTACTATATAAAGGAGTCTAAGAGCTCCAAAGCCTCAGGTCATGTTTGAAAGGGATGTGGCACGTTAAGTGGAATTTACTTTTGATGCAGACATCAGGCCTCCGGTTTCTGGTGAGTGTAACCCAAGCTGCTCCCTGCGGGGTGGGACAGGACTTCCATTGCAGAGCCAGTCACCTCTACAAATACCTTCAGTGCTCAGTTGCCCTTCGAAGGGTTTCTTTTCAGCTTGAGCGCCTCTTTTACATTGAATGAAATTCCTTTTAACGTTTAGAAACTGAGGATGAAATTGGCAGGACTGAGTCAACGTTTTGCTTCTAGGATTTGATTGTTGCTGTGAACAAATGTTGTTTCGCTGACTGTCGTGTGTTGGATTTTTTAATTATTTATTATTGAATTGAATTTATTATTGCGAATTTCCGTATTGTGAGACAATAAATTGCTCTAATTGCCCCACGGGGATAAATAAAGTTTTCTGAATCTGAATAAAGGTTTTCTTGTCTTACCAAAATCCAAATCAAGGTACACCAAAAGAAGCAGAACAGCTTCATCAAGCAACACATTTGTTATTGTTCTACAGTATAATAACTTTTTCCCAACCTTGAGGTTGGAACAGTTCAGTTTTTATTCAGTCACCAACAACCACATGTACAGTATGTGTCAATAATGACATGACAATACAGCCATGTAATACATTTGAACTCATTCAATCACGGCCGTTTGTGTGTGTGTGTGTGTGTGGTTGTGTGCATATGCCTGCGAGCGCATATGCGCATGTTAACTGTTCTGTGAAGCACTTTTATACAGCTGAAGCTGTTGTGAAAGCGCTATATAAATAAATATGTATTGTATTGTATAGTATTATATGTTCGTTAAGGATGACGATGGGCCCTTGTCATCTTTTCTTGATTTGAAAAAGCTGTGTTTTAGAGTTAGCTGTGGTATTTATCCATGTTCTCAACACCACACTGCTTGCGCACGTCACCTTGCGGATTACCGTAAGATCGCCGTACGACCAAGATCTGATCAAAGCCACTCTTGTCATCTGGTGGTGATTTTTCACACTGAACTCATTCCCAAAGCCTTTATCTTGACTGAGGAGGTGCGCAAAGCCCTTTATTAATATTAAACAAAATGTGTTTACATGTTTTGTCACAAAATGATTGTGGGTTTCCAAATATATGTTGACATGTTGGCATTAAATGAGTCTAGTTAGCGTCCCGGAAAGGAACCATATTCCTAAATTCGATATTTAAATTAAACATGTTTGGGTCTTTTACAACATGACATAGGTCCTACTCCCCTCTTAAAAGACTTCAAGGGAGAGTTTTTAATGTGTTTGTTTTTAAGGAAACCACTGTGCCTGAGCAAGAAGAACCTATTAGAGAAAGAAGGCGTGACCGACGAGGTGTCAATCATTTGTGGTGCACCTTGGGCACACTTGGTCACTGGCGTACCCCTAAGACTTCGCACTGACCTATTAGCTTGGGCTTAAGGAACTTTTCTAAATATTTTGAAATTTTAATGAATAAATAAAATTAAAACCTTGCCTTGTTTGCTTGCAATTGGGCAAGACTCGCAAGACCTCAGCAGCTGAGAGGATTCAGATGCTAATGCAGAATTAGCAAAATTTCTCCTCACCAGGTTGGCTTATCACCACTTTTTGATTTCTAATTGATGATACATAACAAAAAATAAAAGTCGCTCTTCGAGAATTGAGTGTTTCAATCACACTATTACAAAGAGTCATGCTACAAACATATGGGCTTGTTTACAGTGCTATGCTAGCTTAGTATTGCTAGTGCCGCAATTTGTTTAAAGCTGGATAACGTTCTATGTGACGACTGATCACGATTACACACTTTCATACCTCCATTGACAAAGATGCAGCTGTGTCAGTGAAATGTTGATTTTCTTAAGGCAATTGTCTTCGGAGCTAACTTCCTTTCGGTGAACTCAGCAAAAGCTTGCTTATTACTAACCCAACAATCTTGGTGACCTTGTGAGAGAGCTTGTGGCTTTGTAATTGCTGCTGAAAAACACCTGGACGACAGCAATATCTTTAATGGTTGTCAGTTATAGTCATCATTATTTACTTTATACGAATCCGAAATATTTCAAATGTGCAAAGACATGCTTGACTCTGTAGCACTCTGGTAATGGCACGAAGAGACAATGAAACTTGTGGATAAAGTTTACCATATATGATCAAAAAAGTCACCTAATTTTACTGAATAACACTGTAAAATGTTTTACCTTTATTGTATGAAAACAGCGCAAACCCACTGGTCATGTCTTTACATTCATTCATCACCTGGAGAGGAATTTGCAAACACTTAGGAGAAAAGGGCCAGGTAAGGACACATTTAGAAGGAGAAAAGGGCCAGGTAAGGACACATTTAGAAGGATTTATGGCAGAGGCAACAAGGAAACGCTGGGTGTGCCAAAGGTACGCACAGCATCATTTGCTTATTATACTTACATTAAAATATAATGAAGCAAGTGAATGCAACTTTGTCTTACATACAACTCATTAAATTATGCAAGTGAAAAAAAAAAACACAAGCAAAGAATGTTCCCTGGAGCAATAATACACTTTTCGTGGGCTTGTTCACGTTGGTAAGAATGAATATGTTAGCACTTGTTAAAAGCTTTGTTATTCTTTGGAGTATCTGCATAGGAGCACACTCAATGGGCAAAAAGGATGTCAAGCCACATAGAGTACAGACACTCTTGGTTTGTGGGTTCGAGTGAAGTTACCGGAGTGTGTATGCATAATGCATTGCATGACTTTTAATAGAACGGGTGAAAAGCACAGTTAAACTTGTAATTGCCACTGTTGACCTAAACAAATCAGTCACCCGTTAATAACAGCAACAAAAATGACAATCGCAGCCCACATAATCAGTGTTTGCATCGTTTCACCTGCTCTAGATGTTGTGCGTTTAAGCCAGTCAGGTAAATCATTTTAATAAATGTGAAAAATCACGTTTGTTTTTCTGTAGTGATTCTATGGCAGGCGCCAACTTAATTCAAATATCTGCAGATTGAGAAATAGTCAGCATAGCTCAGGTAGTCCCTGTCTATATTTGAATAAGAGTTGTGCAAACATTTGAAGTCAAGACAGCAGCTTGTGTGCTCAAATAGTCTTTTTCTCATATTTAAGAGAATCCTTGGATTAGAGTTGGTTTAGGCTCCAGGGCCTCTGTAGAGAATGTGACTCACTCAGAACAGAAAGAAGCAGCATGTTTGCATTTTATGTCTGCCGGTGTTAAAGAAGCATATGGAAGGATGAAGGAAATCTAAGTCAACATACTGTAGTTCCACATGGATAGGGTGACCAGTCCAGCCAAGAGGACCATGGAGACTTATTTTCCACTGGATAATGAACTTCTCCTTCTACACTTTGTATTGAGAAGACATTTCCTGTGCAAACCAATTGCAAGGCAGGGTAGAAAAACAAACAAACAAACAAACAAACAAAAAACACAATACAAAAAAATGAAGGTGACTAACTCAAATGAAGCCATATTCAAAGTGTTTGGTTTTTCAATAACACACACAAAGAGTGACTATCCCTGCAAAAATGATTTTCCCAGTTCCATTTTGGGTTTCATCTATAACTGTTTTATACACATGCCTGGGTGCATACCAGTCCGGACTACCCTGCTGACATTGTGAATCTGTGCCGGTTCCCACTCCAAGCCACCCACTTGCATGTAACTGGAAACATAGTATGCTTTGCTCCAGCACTAAAATGTCTCTCTGAGTATTCGGATCTCTGCCCCTGCTGTCAGCTGTGATGACAGGAACCTGGTAGGATGCCAGTGTCAGGGGGCAAAGACTTAGTACAATAAAGGTGGTCTATAGGGGTCGAAACGTTCTTTTTTGAAACCGTCAAAACCATTCGGTTTGACAGTTTTGATTCGGT
Organism: Hippocampus guttulatus; assembly: GCF_054856545.1. Lineage (NCBI taxonomy): Eukaryota > Metazoa > Chordata > Actinopteri > Syngnathiformes > Syngnathidae > Hippocampus > Hippocampus guttulatus. The sequence goes on from NC_141265.1 coordinate 5,082,649, forward strand.
TCATCTGCATTCCGTTCTGTCCGTTCACACAACTCTCTTTTTTTCCCCCACTCCTGAGTACTAAGACAAGATGGTGACACACATGGTTTTACAAGACGCGACGTGCTTCAGATCCTTTCAGTGATGCGGCAGCCAATCATGTTGTAGTGGGGCGTGTCCTGCCTCAGAGGCATCTCCAGTTGAATTCATAATGATGCTACTGTCACTATCGTGACACCGCTAACGTTTCTTTATACGGTTTAACAAACACAACATCTCTGGTACATAAAACGGACAACTTGGATCTACAACTCGCTGGAAATTGTTACGTTCTTGACTGAGGTGTTTTCTTCATCACAGAAATTTGGCTTAACTCAAGGATATGCGATGCTAGCATGCTGCTGGCCGGCCCTCACCATTTAAAAACTTGGGGGCACATAAAACCAACTGTTATAATGCCTCGGCCATTTACCTCATTTGGATGGATAAGCGGATCAGATAATGGAAGGATGGATGGAAAAAGCTATTAAGTCTGCAGTTAAAGCACATCTTGTTGCCAAGATAGTTTGAATTCAATATTCGCAAACCGTATGCGAATGAAAAACACTCGCAAGCAGTCAGATACCACCTAAAATGACGAGAGTAATGATTAGATCATTTTTTTTCCCGATCTGTGGAACCAATGCACCTCATGGTAAACCACCAATCAAAAATAAGATTAAAAAGCATGCATACTGAAACAATGACCTTGTCTCAGGTTAGTCCCAAATGCACTTAGTATGAAATCCGGGCTTGTATAATTGAACACAAAGCTGATCTATTTACTTACTCTGTAGGACGAATGGCAACAGGTGGATACACAGATAAATGGTATCTTTTGCCATCCAATTGAAGGGCATTTATTTTTTTATGCCTGCCCCTACTGTCAAACAGATACAAAAACAAAACAATAATTCTGCAAAAATGCTGTGCATGTGAGCGATGCTCATGAAGTAAAATACAATTGAACAAAAAAAATCCTAAATTCAGGGGTAGACAAAAAGTAAAGACACTTTTTTTAAATACCGTATTGGCCCGAATATAAGCCGGTGTTTTTTGCATTGAAATAAGACTGAAAAGGTGGGGGTCGTCTTATATTCGGGGTCTAGACATTATACCCATTCACGACACTAGATGGCACCAAATATCATTGAAGTGAATGCTGAACTTGACTCCCCAGGCCAAAGTGAACCCCTGTCACGAAGAATAAAAATAAACATAGCGGTAGCACGAAGAAGAAAAATAAAAAATAGCGGTAAGAAAGAAAAGAGAAGAAAATAATTTGAGAGATAACTGAAAATGGAGAAACGTAGTGACAATCTGGAGAAAAGTGGGTCGAAGATCGGCCAGGTTAACCGTCAGCTGAGGAAAAGTTATGATGTAATTTACATTTCAAAAACCAGAAGCCATTCATTTACGAATGCTATTGCACTTTAGTTTACATATTTAAATGTTCAGATATTAAGATTTGAATGAGGCAAAATAACATGCTTTTTCTCTCAAATATAGTGTTATAATCATTAGTTTCAGATGTACTGTATTTATTTTCTGTATAAAAATTAATTTGGTGTTCAAAAAGTATTTTTTCAAACTTGAGTCTTAAAAAAGAGGGGGTCGTCTTATAATCAGGGCCGTCTTATATTCGGGCCAATACGGTATGTCAAAATTTTGATTAAAGTTTGTGTAATAATGCTGTGAACATATACTTTCAATTTTAATGCATACCAAACTGAACTGAAACCCGTGAGCACAAAACTGAGATATGTATGGAACTGTGGATTTTGTGAAGCGTTTCACCACAAATTAAATTTTTCAGATACACAATTACACAAGTTGAAACAGACACCACTCTCGACTACTGTAAGATCCATAGAAATATACAAACACACGTATTGTCTATGCACAATTGAGCATCAACCAGAACACATGCCATCAACTTGATTGTCCTTAAATCTGCAGCTTGTCTTGACAGCAAGACCCAATAAATGAAAACAATTCCATAATACTTTCATGTAATGTACCAAAATTATGATTTGGTTTATAATAATAAATAATGCCTTACCTACATACAGTACCTACCTACCTACTTACTACCTGACCACTAGCAGGTATTCTTGTTTGGAACAGTAGTGATGACTCTGCTTTGTGAAGTTGCAAACCGGTTGACGTTTTCCTGTCGTACGGCTTGGACAAAAAGGAGACATTTTCGCAGGAATGAACGGAAGCCAAGGAAAGAAACAGAAGGTACAGTCCATGAAAATGCCCTTTTAAGCACAAAAGATAAGGGTTGTTTCGGGTCACCGCTGCTCGGGGCTTGAAAGGCTAAAAGTGATACAACTTTTGAATGATGTTTTTCAGTAATGTTGGTGAAAGGGCGATGTTTCTGACCTACGTCATAGTCAACAGCCCAATTAAATGCCCTGTGCCTCAGGAAGCGCCCAGCCCCCACCCATAGAAGAAGGCCTTTGCCACCTCTCCTTACTTTACCTCTTATCATCCTGCAGAGGACAGACAGCCCTGTGGAGCCTTGGCCTATTTCTCGAATATATTAAAGCACTTGGCTACCCACCAGTCCATTTGACTTCACTTGGCAATACTGCAGATAGACATTTTTCATATTACTACCATCACATCATCTTGATTTCGCTGTACAGTCAATGAATTGCAGTTGATGATGGCGGCCAAGCTCCCGAATGTGACTTTGGGGCATGTCTCGTCAAAGACAGCACATCCTCAGTTAGCAGAAATGTAACAGGTTCCCTGGGCTCTCTTCCGTGATGGGGCAAAACATGGCCTGCAGACACCTTTGGGCATGTCACTGTCACGAACACCCGGTGGACGACAGAGAGAAGCAAAGAAGGCTTAATCCTCCAAGACCCAAGTAGTGACATACCGGAAAACATGGCATACACACACATGCCTGTGAACACGCCACACCCGGATAGTTCTCGCCAAAAACCAGAGGGACAGAAAATGGGGCGAAATAAATGTGAAGTGTGAACTGCCACGTATTCGCCATCATCAAAAAGAAACAAAAACAGGATGCTTTATTTACCTCTCACATTTCATTTGGCAATTTCATTTGCTGCCGAGACCAAGAAAAAAAAGCTATGTCAATTACACGCAGAAAAGGCAGTGGCTACATTCAACGTGGTCACTTCCCCCCAAATTACTGTAAACGGTGCATGAATATACCGACATTCCGTTTATGTTGTTTGCGGTTGTGCTTGCCCACCCTGTGTATTTGTGAGGTGTATAGTTTTCACTTGCTTTGTGGCACAATCTGTATGCATGCATGTTATCCTTGAAATGGCATGATTTTATCCTGCTATTCCGCAATGTAATTGAGGCTTTTTTGGCCACTGGAGAGAAGTCGAATAAGGCCTGAGCGAGATGCTCTATCAATCTACTTCATAGTGGTGCACCACTTGCAGAGTCTCTTTTGACTCGCTGCTGTTGCCACAGTGCTAAATTGCACAGCTGTTCGACAATCTGTGGCGGTGTTAATTACCCAAATGTGAGCAGCAGCTCTTGAGTTCCTCGCTAACGAAGGGGACTGCTTTCCAGCGAGAGTGCCTTATGTTTGCTATGTCGGCCCATTTCCACCTAACGCTCCCCAGGCAGCACACAGACCATCACACACATCCGCATCCTGGAAAAGATGCATCTAATTAAAGCCCCTGACTCAAATCTGCTTACTAAGGGGAAAAATAACACGAGAGCTGGATTAAAAGACGATGAAGGAGGTTGGGTAGGATGGAAGGCTTTAATGTGCCGCAAGTGAAAGAGCTTAAGCGGAAATATGAGACCTCTCAATAGCAGGATCCCAGGCAAGGCTGGAAAGAAACGCTGAACGTGAGACGATCAGTCAGTGTTTGTCAGCGTGATCCTTTAGGACGTCCAAAACCGCCAGGCAGTGACAGACAAGGCAGGTTGGTTTCTGGAAAAATGGCTTCTTAGTTCTCTGGCTTGTACGACATCAGCTTTCCACGACTGCTGAATGTGATTCTATCCAAAACCGATTCAACCTAAATTGAAAACAAACCGTGATGTGTCACTTCGCTTAATGATTTGCAGCAGCTCCAGAGAAGAGTGCCTTTTATCCCTCTAACAGTACAACATAACAGCAACGAACCCTCTCCAGTGAGACACTGTAAACTGTTAATGCACTCCATTACACAGTACATCACCCCACTTCTTGCATGCAATGCTGAAAACAAAGATGTTAAGAACTCCCCTCATGAATCATACTTGATGGCTAAAAGCCTCGCTGCTGCGCACCACCCACCTACGCTTATACATGAACAACACAGCCTGAAGTAGCTCTGGGAGATTATATAATGAATGCATGAAGCTAGGTGTCACTGGAGCTTGTATGGTGCACAAAACGATGGGGCAATTAGGCCCACACGACACCTCGGGATGGCGTGATGAAGGACTCCTGGGCTTGTCTCCTCCGCCTCTGCTTCTCTATCATTAAGGTCTGAGCAGCCACATCTGGCTAATGGCACGTCTGGGGTTCCTACTCAAACACTGTGCCATGCCGTGAGCATTTAATTACGCCTCATAAAGGTAACAAAAGACATAGGCTGCTCCTGGGGAAGCGCTGTTTGGAAATCGGAAGGGGAGACGGCAACAAGACAAAGGCAAGGAGCTGGACAGCCGCCAGGTTTGCGGGTTGACCTCGGCAAGCAGCTTCAAAAGAGGCAAAATTCGCTCGAGTGTCTCCACATATCCTTGAGATTGGTCCCAATGAGCAAGGGGCAGCTCTGTACCTGAGAATCAAAGGACCTCTCGTTGTCTTCTATTATAGTGTGAAGGGCACTCTGGACTGCTGTTAATGGCCAGTGGCAGAGGAACAGTCAGGATAAAAGGCATTGCTGTTTTAAAGCAAGTCCCAAATTTATCAGCTGTTTGAAGTGAAGAGGGATTTCTTTGTTGGTGTGTGTGTGTGTGTGTGGGGGGGGGGGTGAAAACAACAATAACAACTCACAGGAAAATGATTGTAAAGTTGCCTGGCGGTGCAACTTGCTCCACTTCCTCTGTGCCTCAAAGCAGCCAATGCAGAGAGCTCATCACACTCAGCCAAGAGCATGAAACACACATTACCCGCCGACTGAGTGAGCGGCCGACCTATGACATCAGCTGCACCTGGAGGTATTCAAAAGACCTTGGATGGTTGACATTTTCAGCTGAGAGAAAAAAAAAAACAACAACAGCCCCTGGTTTCGAAGGGACCAGATGGACATGTTTAGAAAATAAAACTGCATGGCCAGAGATGACAGACAAAAGACAAAAGTGTCACAGTATGTCCAATTGTCTGGCGGTTTGGGGGTTGGCAAACGCCTCAAAAATATTGCTGGTCACTTCCATTTGGACTGCCACATCAATCCCCTGCTGTCCGGTGTAGTTAATGACACAGTCAGGCTCGTAAGAACCGTCATGCAATATAAGAAATGTGTGTGTGTGTGGGGGGGGAGAATTTTGTTTTGCCCACACCTCCATTTCCCTTTCCAGCTGCTTTCCTTGAGCATCTCTTTGCGTTATTTATAACCTTAAATGTTAAAAACACAGACGTCTCTGCACTGTGCGTTAAAAGAAAGCCTGCCAAATGCTTCCTCCTCTGCTTTTGGGTGTAGGGGGAGTGTTTTATGGCAAGTCCCTTGTCAAGACTGAGATGTAGATCCAAGTGCCACAGGGACGAGCATAAATTCTCCATCTCCCGCTGTGGACCACAAAGTGGTGGAGCTCAGGGAATGTCCTTGAAGTATCACATCACTTGCTTGGTGTCATCTGTTATATAGTAATGACATGTCCTCTGAAGAATCCACGTCTCTCGTGGCTCATAACAGTCTTTCTGAATGACAAAACGACTGGCTTCCCTGTCAGATCATTGTGTTAAAAAAAAAAAAGTATCAATTACAATGTACAACGTAATAGAATAAATGATTTATTCTAGTTTTAAGGAACAAACTTCTTGAGCCGTCAAATTTTGAAGTTTAATGTAAAGTGCGTTGTGAAAAGTTCACGTCAAAATCAAATGTGTAAAATGTGAAGGAACCAAGCAAGTATGAGAAAAAATGTGAATGATGTTCCAGTAGCCTAGTGCTGGCCCCGAAAGCCCTGCAGAATGTTAGGAGTGTTGTTTTTGAGTCCACAAGCACAACCCCCCTTCCATAATTCTTGAAGCCTCTTTCACAGGCCAGCTTAAGTCTCAGCGTATAAGCCAATTTGGATAAGCTCCACATTTTAAACAGGTCCAGTTGGGACTTACAATATATTTGGGATGTCACAACCTAAGCATAGTTTTTACACAAAATGTATCATGATTTTGAATGAAATGAATTTTATTTTAATGTAATCTTTGTGGCTGCCAAATGCTCTGTGTTTTGAATCTCTCTTGCTCATTCTTGGCTTGCAAAATCACACACAAACTAAATCATATTTTGTTTCCTCTATCTGGGAACCAGACTTCAGGTGGCACAAGGTATTAGTCGCATGATGCTGGGGATGTCATGTCTTCCCCAGCTGCGATCTGCCCCAACTCTTCCCTTACAAATAGCTGGAGGATTTTTCAGCCGCTTATCACATTTGCCAAGCAGGCCTGTTTCTTATCAGCTTTCCGCTACAGATAAACGGGTTTTGAAGACTGGAATAAGAGAGGTTTTTGCCAACTAATTCCAGAGTCCCATCTGTGAAAAATTACAGATAGGTGAGAAAAATATAAATAAGTAGTGCTAGTGCTAGGAGTGTCAGGTTGGAGAGTAATTGGTATAACAACGTAATTTGCGCTCTATGCCGAGGACATGTAGACCTAACATGTAATAAGAAGTGAAAATGGACTGCCGAACGTTACGTATTCGATGACTTTCTTCGTGACCTCGTCAGTGACACTCCCTTCTTGCTCAATAAAATTAAGTTTCAAATTACTGTACAGATTTGCTTTTTAACTTTTTTTTAAAAATCATGTAACAAATACATTTTTTGAAGTGATAGCATTGATTTCAGAGAAAAAAAACTGTGATATGGATCGTGTTCAATGAAAAGCATTCAACAAAATATATCCATTCCGTTTTCCCCCCATGTGTAACATTTTGTTTTTGTTTTTTGGTTTTTTTTCGGGGTAAAAACTAGCAATTTTGTCTGTACAGCAAAACCATATCCTTTTAAGAGTATAGTAAGTCTACATAAAGATTTCACACATTCCAAAAATGTTTAACAATATATTTTATAGCACAAATTATCTCTCAAAATTATATACACTGTTATAGTAAGTCAAATAAAAGATGTTTCAAAAAATAATGGACATTTTAGACACTGCCGTCTATGCTCATGGAGCCAAATACAGTATATAGCCGATATGCTATGCTAAACAGAGAAGAAAACAGAGCAGAGGGCAGTGACAAACTTAAAAACAACAGTTAACAGTCCCAATGGAAATATCACATGAATGTCCTTCGACAACAAAATAGGACGTGTAAACCCGCAATTAGGATGTGCGATAAAGCCCACACATGATGTGAATGTTATTTTCAAACTTGAAAACAAGTAACACATTGTGTTTAGTGACAGATTGCCTACTAAGTGGCCAATATACTAAGTATTAATATAATATAATACAATATAATATAATACAAGAGTGGCATGATACTACCTGAATTTGAAGGCAAATATTTTGGGCGTAATAAAGAAGTAAACCTAATTAAGAAAGGTTGTGTGAGTCACAAATTGGCCAACATTTCTGTGATCCGCATTTTAGGTGTATGAATGTATCACTATAATCTGCACTATTTGACTAACCCTGATGAGCGCTTAAAATCGTACTATATAAGTAATCACTCTATAAACTTCAATATATATATATGAGACGCAATAATTGCGATTGATGTTAGCAGAGAGGAGGAAAACATGCTTTCACAAAAGCTTTTTTCCTTTTTATGCAAATGTTAATATGCGATTAATATTTACATCCCCTTGTACGACCAAGAGGGCTTAGGTGGGTGAATTAAAATCAACCATAAAAACAAAAGATATGATCAAGTAAGTGGGTTCTAAAATTCCTTATCCGCATTTTTTTTCCGCCTTGAGAAGCGGCGTCACCAAAATTCTGCGCCCGCCACCAACGGAGACGGCGTAGAAAGGACAACAATGACCACAATGTACAAATCACGAATATTAATTAGGGTGCAAAAGGGGCATCAACAATATATTTGAGATATTAAGGCTCAAAACTGACGAGTAGAATGATATGAAACCTTACCGAGTCCAGCGCGCCGAGAGTGGTAGTGAAGGATATCCAAACCACCCAGACGTCAGAGAATACGAACGCGCAGTCATGAAGAGATTGAAGCAAACAGCGAGTGAGTAATCCAATATAGGCAAAAACAGGATTGTTCGAATGTGCGACGATGCAGAAAACTATCAACCGAATAAAGTGGTGACTTTCGTCTTTCGTCCGTTTCTCAAACACGAAAAGATGTTCAAGAAATCGTTGAAATGATAAAAATAATAATAATTTTTAAAAAATACAATTCCTTTTTTTTTTACTTCACCGGAGTTCAACTAGCAATAGAGGCTGGTCTGAGCAATAAACCGTGTTTTTGGTCCAGCCTCAAGCTCTCCTGTGCAGGACGATCCAGTTGGGATAGGCACACACGCCGATGACAGATGGTCCGCAAATAGACTCCCCAAGTCGGTCTCAATCAGGCAATATGACGCAGCGTACATCCAAGAGCAAAATAAATGTCGTCATGTTCATAGTGGGTGTCACTGGACCGGTATCCACAAGGTCCAGGCGCCATGGATCACACATGAAGTCTCGGAAAAAAAAATGCACAACGCGCTCTCCCACCGACTTTTGCTCAACGACGGTGAGAGACTGATGACTAGACCCGACTCCGCGTCAGAACTGTGTGCGCGTGACCGTGCGCGCTCGAGGACAGGGAAGGAGGGAGTCAGGCAGGGGGAGCGAGCGAGCGCGGGGAGAGAGAGAGAGAGAGAGAGAGAGAGAGAGAGAGAGAGAGAGAGAGAAAGCAGTCGTTGCAATGATGACTGGACAAGACCAGAGCAATCAATTCCTGATCGCTTGATCTGATCACAAACGTGGATTCTTTTTCTTCTCTACACGCATAGTTAGGTCTTTTGTCAATTTTGTTGACAGTGAACTATCGCACACCTTTCTTCTGTTGTGGGGTGGGGGATTTCAAGTGGTGGGAGTTCCTTTTTTCTTTTTATAAGGCCTCTTTCTTGCCACCCAGACATATGAAGAAAACAGACGATAGTTGTCACACTAAACAGGCAGTACTTGCCAGAAATTCCTGAAGTTCTTTCAATGTTGTTTTGGCTCTTGGCAGCCACCCTGACCAGTTTTCTTCAATTTTTTTATTCATCAATTTTGGAGGGACGTCTAGTCCCTTGTAATATCACGGTTGTGACATATTTTGTTGACATGATGTTGACGGATTTCAGTGTGTTTATATTCATGTCCCGGAAAATTCTTTTGTACCCTTATCCTGACATTATTTGGGATTAACCAGAGGCACCGTAATGTGGGAAGGTGTGTGATGAGTCCCATCAAGCAGCGTTTGAATGTGGTTGCTTAATTCTGAACAAAATGACATGACCAGTTATAAGCAACCATATTATCTAAGGTATTTTACTGCTTTCCTTGAATATATATTTTATTGTCTTTTTTTTAAATTGAGTTGAACAGGTTTATGTCACATTAATGGGGGTATACTTTTTAAAATATTTTGGTTGTACTTTTTTAGATCTGGGGTGTGTATACACTTTTCATATCTGCTACATATTGTTGATGGGACAATGGTAATAGTGCTCCAGGATCATTTTAAAATAATCCCTGGAACTGTCTGTGATTCCACCACATTTGCACATATTCTTTGAAAGGTCGTTTGTGGGAGAGAGATTGAGCATTGTCCGTGAATTTGTAAAGTTGTTTTGAGTAACAGGGTTGACTTTAAATGTGACGTTAATTTTATCCCACATGAAACATGAAGCAAAAAGTAGACATTTGTGGTGAAAGTAGTCATCCAGCCACGCAGAGAGATGATTTATTTTGTGTAGCAATGATATATTTAGTTGAAATGAGATTGAAAAGCCATGCCTCATTTCTCCGAAATATGTCTACCTCCTCTTATGTCTGTATGTTTCTGTAGATATGAGATAAAATAACTAACTAAATAAATAAAATAAGACCCCAACAAGATGGACCATATTTACTTCCATAAACACTGCCACGTGATGTGGTCTTTTGTGTGTCTCACTCAACATCGTGCTTTGTATGCACGCGTGTCACTTTGTGTTCACATTAGAAGTCACGTTTGTTTTTGTAACGTGAACAAGGACATAAAAAGATCAGCTTAAGAAAAAAAAAAATACGGGCATTATCCTTGACAGTGAAAACACCCTAAGCTGAGGATGGAAAAATGCTGATGTTTTTCAGAAGATATGTGAGGGCAAAGATTTTAGATTTACTAAATCTAAAATCTGATTGAATGATTGCGATTTCAACAGTGTGCGTGTGCTTGACGCCAACACTTACAATTCTGAAGGAGATGGACAACTAATATTTGCGAGGCAACACATCGCAACGGATTGCCCCCCACACCCCCCGCCCACACACACACACACACACACACACACACACACACACACACACACACACACACACACACACACACACACACACACATAAACGACTGGGCTGTGCAGCCAAGACACATGTACATAAAATTATGACAAGTCTATTGAAAATAATGATGACTATTTCATGTATATTGTAAATGTAGGCCTGCACCTCCAGTACTGTGCGTAGCTCCCACGGTAGAGAACCATCCAGTATAAAACCCTTTGGAGGAGGGCTGGTTGCATTTTGTGCTTAGGCTTTCTGCTTCATGTCCATTCAGTATTGACACTAATGCAACCGTCCTCAGTCAGGAGAACACTTAATCTCACGTAAGACTGTGCTTACTGAGTTGATCTTGAGGCCTGATCCAAATAAGAACCTTGTGGAAATAGCATCTGCCATAGTATACCTCCTTCCTCACCACTGTCCGAAAATAGAAGGGTGAACACAAGCAAAGGGAGACAGAATTATCTCAACCAGAATAAATGATGAGAGGAAATATTAAATCATTTCAATATTCTTTACAGTGTGTCATTTTGCTGCTTAAAACTCATCAAACTGTCCATGAGATGTAATACTGAACAAAGAGCATTACCCCAATTAAAGTGAATATCATTACAAACTGAATGTAGTGAAAAGTACAAAGCCAAGCAAAGTCACCCCGTTATTAAGTCACTCATGAGTGTGATCCACTACACGTATAAGTAACCTTAGCAGAAATGTAGTACCCTATTTTCCGGACTATAAGTCGCAGTTTTTTTCAGTTTGGCCGGGGGTGCGATTTATACTCTGGAGTGACTTATGTGTGAAATTATTAACACATGATTATGTCATTTCACGTGTTATTTTCACATTAATCCACAAGAGGGCGCTCTCGGCGTGTGTTGATAAATTGACGATGAGTCTGACGTAAGCGACGTAGAAGAGCAAGCGGTGCATCGTCGACCTGCCGAGTTGGGGGAGTTGTTTAAAAGTGACACAGAGGATGCAGATTTCATTGGATTTAATGATTTGGAATGAAACTGATAGTTTGGTAAACTTGTTAGCATGTTCAATTATGCTAGAGTTATCTGAATAACTCTAGCATAAAGTTATCTCTGGCTCTGGTGGTGTTAATATGATACGTCGTTACTGACATGACCAGGCATGTGCGTCATGTAACGTTAGTATACCATACACTTATTCAACCTGTTGTTCTCTATTTTATTTTTATTTTAAATTGCCTTTCAAGATAACATGTATGTTTTTGGAGTTGGATTTCATCAAATAAATGTTCCCCCCAAAATGCGACTTATACTCCAGTGCGACTTATATGTTTTTTCCTTCTTAATTATGCATTTTTTTGGCTGGTGCGACTTATAATCGGGAGCGACGTATAATCCAAAAAATACGGTATAACCGCATTTACTTGCCGAGGCAATGATATTTCTAGAATATTTGAGTTTTCTTTTACTGCATATTAAAAAAAAAAACACCGTGGCTTTAAAGAGACAGCTTCAAAATCATTTGAATGCTACACTTGCATGTAGTGAGATAAAAGGCAGACTATCACTGCCATTGATGTGCTACAATGGATGAAACAAAAAGTAACACTTTACAACTGTTGGAGGAGTTCTAATCTGACCAGTGTTGTGTACAATATCTAATTTATAAAACCAGGCGATATCCATATTTTATCATTCAATCCAACAGGGGCATTTAAGCGCTAGAAACTGTTCATTTTGGATCCCAGCTAACTCCTCTTGGGAAACTGAATATTCTAAGTAAGGAGGGTGGAGTGGCACCACAACATAGATGCCACTAGTGGAACTGAACACAGTCATGTTTTATTCTATTTTATTTCTGCAGATTTACGTTGTAAATTCTATCTGGAGAGGGCTTTCCAGAAACCATTATTTATTCATCACAGGGGCTCAAGAGGCGGAGTCCAAATGCTCTGGGAACGAGCACCGTTTTCAATGACTACCATCGTTCAGTATGGACAATGCTGGTATTTCAAGGTCATCCATTCAACATGCTGCCACACTTCAGAAGACAAGTAGCGTTAGTGCGAACAAAGACCGAGGATTTCAGACACTGCGACAGACTCGGGAGATGTAAGCTAAAGTGTAGATGATTTCTCAATACATAGCAGTGGCTGAATACAAGTAACAGCGTGAATGAATAGTTTTTCTTTTATTCTGTAGGCATATTTTGAAACACAATGCATATAAAAGGTATCCAGGCAGGTCGTTCAGAACCTTTGCGGAAATAGTGCTCATCAAAGATCCTCTCAACAAATGCTTCTGAAGGTTCCTGTTCGACATGAAAAGTTGTCCTGATTGATCGAGGCTATGTAGAACAAAAAGCACCCTCCACCAGGCACATTAAAAATGAATTTTCTCAGCGATTCAAAGGGCTGCGCTGCTGGGGCAGAGGGAGATGAGAGCTGCTAACGTGCTGGTTTGCTTCAGGAGCACCTCGGGCATCGCGTCCCAGATGATCCATCCATCAGTCTTCAAGCTTGCAGAGGTGAGTGACTGTTTGAAGGCTCTCCTGGCTACTTTATCCGGAGGCTCAACAATCCAATATTGGTTGTTGCCGAAGATAATTACTCTCCATTGATGCTAGGCTACCCTGGGCTAGCTGCAGACATTTGCATCGCCCTACGCCACTCATCGATCAGGGAGGAAAAGCAGTTGGGAGCTGATAACAGGGTAAACATTGACCAGCATTTGTAGGCAGGATGTTATGCTCTCTCTGGCCTTTATTCTCAGACACCCCCACCTGCTCCTGGCTTCCCCTCACCCATCCCTTACATTCAGTGAACAAGCTAAAGAATGGCTTCCACAGATAGAATCAGCAAGGACATTGCTGTCTTTATTCTTCCACCAAAAGCATGGATGTGTCACCTTGACATTCTTTATCTCCCTTGCAGCAAAGGTGAGAGAAAATGTGCGGAGCAGATCCTTCATTTGATACACCATTGTTTATAAACCTACGGATTTCATTTCCCGTCCTACTGCACTGTTTGGAAGATTGACTGAAGCAAAAGCTACACTTTGCTGTTCTAGTTCCGTAAACATACAAAACGGATGCTTAGCCTTGTGTGGTATATTGTCTTATTTGTTTCCATCAGGGTATATTATTTACACAGACATGATTTAAATTGGAGCTTGAGCCACATCCATCCATTTTGTAACCTCCCCTAACCTCCAAGGGTCGCGGAGGTGCTTGAACCTGTCCCAGCTGAGGTTGAGATATATAAAGAAAGACATTATTCATCCATCCATTTTCTTTTATCTGGGGTTGGGTCGTGGGGCAGTAGCTTTGGCAGGTATACCCAGACTTCCTTCTCCCCAGCCACTTCTTCAAACTCCTCTGGGGGGGATCCCAAATCGTTCCCAGGCCAGCTGGGAGACATAGTTGTTGGGACATGCCAAGAACACTTCACCAAGCAGGCATCCAGGAGGCATTCTAACTAGACACCCAAGCCACCTCATCGGGCTGCACTCAATGTGGAGGAGCAGCGGCCCGACTCTGAGTCTCAGATGGAAAATGGAAATGAAAGTAAGTAAGTTCCAGAGGCATGCAGGACAAACAAAGCATGGCAAATAATAAGTGAACACTCAAAGCAATAATCTGAGCCATCTCACACCTCACTCTCTGCTTGAGATGTGAATCATAAAATGAAAAACAAGTGATATTTTCCCCCCTGTAATAACATTTCCATTCCTTTAACAAGATAAAAGTGAATTGTGCTCTGACTCAGAGAGTGTGAAAGACATTTGGAGATGAATTTTTCATGCACATTGATAATTCAGTACAGACGGGCACCGGTTTATTAACATTCTATGACTTGCTCTCTGAGAATAATAACTCTGTAATCTGAGGCTCTTTGGAAGAAATCGCTGTAACTGTCAGGGTGTTTAAGTTCATAACTACTGTAGAGAAACAGCCCATTAGCATACAGCGAAATTCTGATAAAAATAAAGATAAACTGGGCACATGGTAAAACGGTTCATGTCTGAGCCTGCCGTAAATCACCACAAAATGAGCAACACTAGCCAAGAGATACATGGACATAACAACAGCGGAAAACATATTAGGAGTGTTAATCAAAATAACAACAATTCAGATTTGATCTCTCTATGCTTCTTGTAGGACATAGAATCTTATAATCAAGAGAAAACAAATGCTCTTCAGTCGCAAATGCTGAACCACGCTATTAGTATTTCCTGCCACGAGAAAAGCCAGTGTTGCCAGCAGAGTGAGTTGAGGGTTACCACCAAAGACCGAATCCACTAAGAGACAGACAGGGTCTCTAAAGTGCATTTGCTGCACGGGCTGAGGTTTAACAACTGACATTACAACTCCATATCTCATCATTACCCCACAGTATGTATGACAGACAACACTGCTGAAAAAGGGGGTCAGCTTGGGAGGGTCCAGAGAGTGATATGCTGAAAGGAAGAGTGACCACTAAGACCGCAGGTAACGCACACACCTAACCCTAACCCTATTACCTGAAAATACCATTTTTGTTTTGTGTTACGCTTGCTGTGGACACTGAAAGGGTTCTTTCTAAATAAAATGAGATGTAGTTGTTCACATGGCATAAAAACAGCCGTTTATAAGCTGTAGTGGAAATCTCTGTGTGGATATAAGGCCTCACAGGAGTGTGTCAGACGAAAGTCGGATAGAAAAATGCACATGCCTTCATGAATGCTACAAGGTTAGCTTTTTAGCCTCAGATGTCAAAGGATTTACAAGAATGCGAGAGGCAGATGCTTTGATAGATTTATGCAAGCTGGGAGAGGGTCTCTTGGTTGCCCACTGCGTTGTACACTAACTCTCTACAGTGTTAGGGAAGAGTATAATGAGACCCCTTGAGAAAAAATGTTGGGAGGGGAAAAAGAACCAACCAGACTTAACACAAAAATGACAAAAACAACTCAATCTGATTGCACCCGATGCCTTATTAACATATCTTTTTACCAGCAGGGGATGCCACTGGTTCCAATTCAGTCAGACACAGCTGCTGGGATTTTCATTATGACTTTATGATTCAATCAATTATGGTTCTAAAAACTATAGCTTAATTAACTCCATGCACCAGTGGTGGCTTTTCACAGAAGCCATTCAAGAGAAGAAGAAAAACAAAATGGCGGCTGTCTATCACCATGGTTAAAATACAAGATGGTGGTGGATAGATTAACGATGCCCTTTGAAGTTGTTTGTCTCTGAAAGGATTTGGAACAGGAATATATTGCTCTTCGTTCTCTCTCTCTCTCTGTATATATATATATTTTTTTCTCTCTCACTGATATGTGAGAGAGAGAGAGAGAGAGAGAGAGAGGGTGGTTAGCACGTCAACTTCACAGTGCAATTCCAGCTCCGGCCTTCCTGTGTGGGTTTTGCATGTTCTCCCCGTGCTTGCGTGGGTTTTCTCCGGGTCCTCCGGTTTCCTCCCACATTCTAAAAGCATGCATGGCAGGCTGATTGAACACACCAAATTGTCCCTAGTTGTGAGCGCGAGTGTTTTTTTGTTTCTGTATGCCCCGCGATTGGCTGGCGATTCAGGGTGACCCCAGCCTACTGCCCGAAGACAGCTGGGGTAGGCTCCAGCACCCCCCACGACCCTAGTGAGGAAAGAGTGGTTCGGAAAATGAATGAAGGAATGAATACAGGTGTGTGTGAGTGTGTGTGTGTGTATATATATATATATATATATATATATATATATATATATATATATATGTGTGTACAGAGAGAGAGAGAGAGAGAGAGAGAGAGAGAGATTTTATTTTTTTTCTCAGTACATCACAGCATATCACTCTCTGGACCCGCTGATATGTATTTTTTTCTCACTGATATTGTTCGGACCCAGTTTGACACGTCCACATTTCGAATTTTAGGCAAAGGCACAGATTTATGGATTTTAAGATTTCAAGACTGTCGCTATGAGAGTGAATTATTATGCTCTTGCGGTCCAGGGCATTTCCCAGTTGCGAAATGAGACTCATAAAACACAAAAAGAAGATGGGTAATCTAAGAGTATCTTCAGTCATGAGTGGAAACAAGTCATCGCTTAGTGTTGGTGGGAAAAAAAAAAACGTTTTGCCAAATATAAATTAGAAAATAAATTTGTTGAAACTTAATTAGGAATGCAATATTATCATCTCCAAATACAATTTTAAACAGTTAGACTTTTGATATAATTAAGGGAGAGATGCCAGCCCTGGACTGCAGTCACACAGTCTGTTGGAAAACTGGAGGAAAACAACTTACACGTCTGTCACTGTAACTGGAGTCAGGTGAAGTGAGAATCCTGCCAAGCCAAGTGCCAAAGATAAAACGAGTATACAGACCATGTAGTTGGCAGGCTGGAATTTCATGGTCATTAAATAAGCAATGAGCGTCCAAAACCACCCAATGATGTGATTCACTGAAGTAAACTTATAAATGCAACCTGTGAATCACTCTTTTAATCTCGTTACTTTACGAGCCCTCATGTTTGGTACCCTGCTGAAGAAATGTTAAAAGTCAAATGCTAATTGCTTTTGATTTATACAGATTAAGATTAAGAGACCAGAGTAACAATTAGGAAAATGCTTAAATGTAAACATGCAATTGCCGGTATTAATGCCCATAACATTTCCATACTTGGACAGTGAACATATAGGCCTACAGATAGAAACAGTACATTTAGTAAGAAATCATCAAATTAAATGCACTTTAAAAAAAATGTGCACACACAAATACAGTAGATATGTACTTCAAACAAATGTGTGACAAACAGCCACTAAAACATGTTTAGAAGAAAACTTTTAAAATGTTGACATGAAACAGGTATAAACTAAACTGAAAAAAAGTATTTTTTAATGTACCCAGTTTTATTTCATCAAGTTATTGCACGAAATAAAATGATCCAAATCCAGACACATTTTTACCTTAAAAAACTGTACTTGGATCCAGATGATTTTGTTTTGGGCAGCCATTTGACAAAATAAATTTGAGTAAATTCAACACATCATTTTTTTTCCCACTGGACTCCAACGCCGAGAAAATTAAACAAACTACGCAAGAAGAGGCTTAGTACACATGAGGCCACCATTTAAAAAAAAAAAAGTATACTGTATTAATATTTTGTTTCTTGTAGATTACTTTGGCAAACAACGAGGAAGATCACATTTAGCTTGCAGCCTAGTCATTAAGTGCAGACAGTCTGGAAAGAGTCACCTAAAATGAGTTAAGACATTAACACCAGTCAGATGGTTTCCATTTTAGCCCATAATAGTGTGTGTCGGTTCCTTAAATCCAATATTCTTAGCCAGAGGACCCTTGCCCTCTAAACTAATGGCTTCCACACAAGGGGTTACGGTTCTCACCATGAATATCTTAACCTAGAATCCCCTGAAAAGAAAATGTTCTCTCAGCGTTTTCTTCTAAAAGTCTGTTTTTTGTGTAGACTCTTAACTTTTCACCAATTTGAATTAATTTTGATGGTCTGCTTATCTTTAAAGTCTTTGTGCATGTAATATGGATTAGGCACTTTAGCCCAGGCAGCTCATCCATGATGCCAGAAAAGCTTATTTTCACCACATTCATCTGGCCACAAGCCCGCCCTGACTTCTGACCCTGTCCTCTCACGGGATATTACCATCACTCCTCCCATTTCCCAAAGTGGACTGCCCCGACCCTCCGTTTTCAAAGCCAGAAAAGATTTGTGTATCCTCCATGCCAATTACAACAGTATATCTCCTGAGACAGACCCTGACTATGTTAAACGTTAGTTACATTTTGGTAATGTCATCGGTCATCCCATTTCACTTCTATAGGCCGAGCATACTGAACATAGAGTTACTTATGAGCTTTAGTTGATGGAACTAAGCAGATTGTGATGTAAACAGCCCTACGCTGACAAAGACCATATGCCTGTGTGTTTAAATATGAACTGATTGAAATCCAATAGAGTTTGTTGCTAGTTTTTCCCTCCTCTAAGACGAAAATTCCACAATGTGCTTCCTCTATTAGACCTTTCTACGCAGGAAATTATCCAAATTAAATAACACAGAAATGTCCGAATTCAGTGCATGCTGCATTGCATTAGACTAAAATGGAAAGAAAAGGAGTGAAGATGCAGAAACAAACATGATTTACTGTAAATAAAGAAGAAAATGATTGGCCCAATAAAGAACATAGCAATAGCATTGCATTGTAAACATAAACGGACTAATCAGTAAAAGTGTAAATCAGGGATATTTTTAATTGGAATGAAAAATACTTGAAATGCCTCTTTACAGTTCCGTGGTGAGTTAGGGTTGGACCTGACCACACAAAGGAATACTTCCTGCAAGTATTAGTATGCCTACTTCTTCAGCAATTACAACTCTATCGTGATACCAAAACAGACTGGGAAGCAGGGGTAAGGTTGACAAAGGAAGGGAGAAACACCTCCAACAACAGGGAGATGTTGCGGATGACAATCATCACAACCATCAACTTGGATGTTTTTTTTTTTTTTAAATGACTTTCATCGGCACCACTGTCAGTTCCCCTTCACGGGGCTGCTGGAAACAGTAAAGCCACTGTCAACGAACAGGGCCTCACTGGCTGTGGCGACCCAGCAACTGGCTGTCCTCATTGAGCCTCTCCATCTGTGATCTTTACCAATTGAGCTCAAGGGGCTGTGCACCCCTGGCCCTGAGCTGCCAACGAGGCAAGCCTTTTGGCTAATGCCGGCAAGGCTAATCGGCCTGGAAGGCCCCTGTCAACCACTCACTCTTAGGGTCACATATGGAAGTGACTAGACCTGTTCTAAATCACCAGGGGAGCTTCATAAATCTCTTGGCTGTTTCCTAAGCTAATGATTGTGGAGAACCATTTCTCATCCCATGTTGTGTCTGACACTAGTGACACCAATTTACTCCGTCTCATTCTCCCTGACTAAGGGGAAGTAGATATCCTTGATAATAGTGGTACCAAAATTGCTCTCTAAACAGCCTCAGGTTTTAGTCCCAGGGAGATTTCATTGAGGGAAACGCTGCTACTGACTTCCAGAAAAGGACGACCACCACCGCATGCGGAGGTCAATGGTGGATTTCAAAACAGAGCTCCTTCTTGCATTGTGGTTGCCTTGATAGATAACATAAACATACCAGTCGTCAAACTCTATGTACATTAACTGAATTGCTCCCGAGTGTGCTGTCTGTTTTTATGTGCTGAGGATGGAATCCAGTGTACAGGTTGTGGAGACAGTAAATCCGTTATATTCCCCGAAAAGAACAAACATCCCGTGAAACGGATGTTTTACAAGTCCATATGCATTTTAGATTCAGGATTTATTTAGTGAGAAGGTTCGCAAAACCCCAGAGGAAACTGTAGTCCTTGGTTCTCCCTCTCCACCTCTAAGAGTAGATTTATGTTGTACAACAACAGATATGAAACTCATGTTTATCTCAGGATCCTGGCCATGAATCTTAGCAGATTCTGTCCAATTTCAAGATGTGAAACTGGAAGATGGGAGTGGAAAAATAAAATAACCCAAAACACTGTGTGTGGCCAAACAAAATAGAATTGAGGTGCAAGGGTTTGTGAGCAACATCAGAATTTGTGGGGAGGGTTTTGGCAAAGACACATATAAGATAGTCCATAATCTTCCGGAGAAGAAACACAACTGAGGGGGTAAGGCCAAGGGAGGCTAAGAGGAATTGATGGTGCAGAGCTTAGGCATTTGTCCAGGCTGAAAGACACGTGGAGCTCCATGGTGAATACCGAGCTCCAGCCCAGGCTCACATACAACATGATCTGGGCTTAACATAGTCAGTACATTCCATCAATTCTGGCATTGTCTTGTCTGACATGTTGAGGGATGTGAGGAAGTCGGGTGCAGACAAAGGCCTCTCCCGGCTGACCCATTAACTGAGGAGAGCGATGTCCAGAGCATTGGAGCATGTCCCCTGCTCTGGGGTCGGGGCTGTTTTATTAATGAGCCAATCGAATGAGTGCAAGCTTGGGCTGCTACGGAGCACCTTGGGCGGCAAGCCTGGTGAGTGAATGTGGCTGGGAGTCATTCCTGCTGGGACCGCAGTCAGTGCTCTACTCCCTGGTGGGCCACGGCGGAGGCATATTTGACAAATGGACTACTTTAGCAGGGCTGTGCCTGGGGATCTGGGCTCACGTGTTAGCTCATGGATGGTTTACCTGCTCACTTATTCATCTACACTGCCTGCTCTGCACACTGACAGCTACTGATAATGAGGCCCTGTACAGATAAATTGGTGGGCCGGGAACCCAAAGAGACACAAATGCGCAAGCCCATACACAGGCACGATGCCCGACTGTCCTACGATAGACGATATTGCCAGGCTGAGGTAGAAGGAAGATGGAATCGTGCCACTGGAATCCCTACTGTGATAGATTAAAACGCAAAAGTGCCAGGGTCTTTTCCACTGCAAACGGTGACACACGGTTTTCTTTTCAGATATTAGCTGTTGTGACTGGTTCTGACTGTTTTGGGCTGGGGCCTTGATGTTGTCAGTTGCTAATGTCCTGTATTTTTGTCACCTTTATCGTGTCATATAAAACTGGTCATGGCCTGATGTCTCTCAAGTATTTAAGCTCAAGTTACGCAGTGACACATTGTCAGAATGTCAAGCTTTCTTACAATGCCTTCTGAATCCAGCCCTGCTCTCTGTTTTTCCACTTCCATGAGACTGAGAGACTGATTCACCCGCGCTGCAAGGAGAGGCACCGCCGCTCATTCCTGCCGACTGATGTCAGGCTATTGAATCGACAGACCTGACCTGAAAACCCGGACTCACCTCCACTCACCCATTCTGAATATGCTTCTATTTATATTTTATAATTTATATTTACTTATATACTTTTTGATCTTCTACTTCTTCATTTCATAATTTTTGCTGCTCTAAATTGGGAATTTCTCCATTGTGAGACAAATAAAGGTTTTCTTATCTTTCTTATGTCCTGTTTGCTTCTGAGCCCAAATTCTGTTCCTCATGTGACATTAGCATCAGCCATTAGACTGTATTTGAGTTCATGTGGGTGAATTTCATTCGAGACATGAAAGCATGACAGTGTACATTAAAACCGGAAGCGTGCCTTTTGCATTTCTGGCAGTTTTTTTTTTTAAAGTTCAAAATATTCTATACTTCTTTTCCGCATCCTGTATTCCACTAAGGTGGCAAATTCCATGGTAAGAGACAAGCTTTGCAACAAACGTGAGTGTAAACAGGGGAGCTGAGTGCATTCGTTTTTTTTTCTTTTTTTCTTTTTCATACGATGCAGGATTGTGACAAATTCCAGAGCAAGTCTCTCACGAGTGGCACTGCTTTGGTGTCAACAGCAAGCGGCTCTCTACATGTGATGGAGCCAAGATTCGTTGAGCACCACGGCCTCCCATGGGATGTGTGCCGAACAAGATGTTGCCTGTCAAGCGAAGAACATTTGAAAATAAATAACATCAATGATGATTTCAGTTTACTTGTCTGGAACAAGTGTGCTTTGAAAAGTGATGCCATCACTCTGCTGGGACGCAATTGCTCCTCTTCACCCCGTCTCTCTTTTCATGGGGGGGGGGGTCTCGGCACTCTGTTTCCGCTTGAAATTCAACATCACTCTTTCAAAGACTTGAAATATCTGTCCTAATAGACTGTTCAGGGAGACTGTGCATTTAGGTCACCATAATAAGTATATTACTCAGTCTCTACCTAACATTAACAGATACTATATCTGCTCTTAAATGGTGAAATTTGGCAATGCAATGGAGAAGACAGATATAGACACAATAGACTATGAGCAACACAAACGATAGAGCACAAACAGCTCTGTGGTTTAATGTAACAACTCTAAATTTACAAATTAATGAATGCAAGGCAAGTCCGCACAACATATCTTCTTCCTGTACGTCCCTCTGTATTAATTGAAGTATTTGCCTTTCTTAAAGAATACAGTAACAATGGTGACAAAAAAAAAAAACTACGTAACACAAATGCACAGAAAAGGAAGGTTCTCCCATGTTTTTATAACCACCTTGTTGTTGCTCATTTTTGCGCAAATTGTGTACTGCATATGTGTCAAATCTTCTATTTGTGCCCTGTGATTGGCTGGCAACCAGTTCAGGGGGTACCCTGCCTCCCGCGCAAAGGCAGCTGGGATAGGCTCCAGCATGTACTCGACCTAATGAGGATAAGCAGTTCGGAGAATGAATGAGTGCTTTTCTGTTTTTCATGGGGAACATTTTGACGAACTGAAAAAGTGAGGAAATTGAAGTTCTGACAGCCTCCCAGAAGGAATTGTGGTTGAGTTCTAAGATTCCACTGTACTGTAAGTCTATTCAGGCTGAGTCACCTTTACAGTTATTATATTGAATTTTAGGGTCCTCATGTAGCAATATAGTATGTCAAATGGTGATGTGTATAAAAACATTCCAACAAGAACAATTTGTGAGCGTGAACTAAAAAAAAAGTGTACCGGTAACTAAAAAAAAAAAAAAAAAACTCAAAGCATGAAAACAGGTTAGAATCATTCATCAGATACCGCATATGCATGTGGTTCCATACGCGCCAACGTAGTGACTATATTTGGATCCCATGCACATTGGAATGAAGCCCAGCAGGGAAGCCTGAGCCGATCAGTCTCCCCAAAAAAGTCCAAAGAGCACTTGTAACACAAAGAGTTTCATCTATGCTCTTTAAGAAGAAACATCTGTTCTCTCTGACCACATTTCTACAGTCAATCATAGGTCAAAAGTTGGGGAACAAATGTGTGCAGAGCACATGTGTCTGTCTGCCATTGCTTTTGCAAGAGATTACATCTCAGAATGTTCTTTTGGCAGTACCACAACAGAAAAAGGGAAGGCATCAGGGGGGGAAAAAAATTCCCCCAAGTATGGAGGCTTGATCCAAGACATCATAAATTGTTTGCAGTGTGTTCATCTCTTGAAGTGTATGGAGGCTGTGATTAGGCACAGAGGGGTGTATAAAAACAGTGTGACTAGTTGATATGAAAATGTGTTAACGAGTGGAAAAGGCCGTTAAAATATTTAGGATTGGAGGTTACGTAGGTGCTTCCTGTTTGAAGGCATGGCCTGCTCTACTGCATTCGAGTTGGAACACTGGGACAACACCCAGACAATACAAATGGATAAACTAAAATACAGTGTACCTGTCAACATGACCATTTGTGCCTTTAATCATCACAAGACATCCTCTCCGTTTTTAGATTCCCTAGCTGTCCAGCTTATAGTGAATCAACCTCTTGCTGTGCACTACACAGGGACATGCTGTCAATGCCTCCATGTTTCCTTCTTACTCACCCATAGAGGATCTGGCTTTGATTGGGGAATGCTCTGCAGCACAATCGATGGCCGTTTAAAGGCCCCTAATCAAGACCAGAGCGGAAGAAGGAATAAAATCCTCCATAACGGCTTTTTGGCTACTGGCCTGCAAGCTTGTCCCTCTTTTTCTGCCTTTGCCCTTTCACTCAAAGGATTAGGATTCATTAAAACACACAAGAATGATTTTTGTTGTTGTTGTCATCTTTCAGCCAGCAAGTTGATACTCTAATATGGTGTGAAAAAATGTTCTAGCTGCTGCTTTATAGAAATTCCCAATTCAAGACTAACACAAGATAACTCAGATCGAAGCAAACTAACCTTCAAGAGAAAACGTAGGATTAATTCCTCAGAAAAGAGAGGGAAAACGTATTGAGTTGTCCTGACTGAGTATCTAGTGCAGAAAGCAAAGCACCCTTATGCCATTCGAGGTTGGGCTAAGCTTTTTATCATATGCCCTCTCAGTTGGTGTCATGTCGTGAGAAGGTGGGTTAATGAGCGCCAGTGACTGCTATCATCCCCAACAGTGCCAAGGCCCCTGGCCCTTATAAAAAAGTCATATCCTTTCATCCTAATTAAAAAGCAATGCTTTTACCTGGTGGTTGACCCTTTTGAATCTGCTCCCCATCTCCTTCGAACAATCAAGCCACTTTTCTCATCAATTCACATTCGGTCCCTCTGATGATTTCTTTAGTTACAGTTGAGATCCCAAGACGTATTGGGCAGAAGCTTCTTTCATGCATGTCCCCATCACAAATTAGAAGATATTCTGACGTAAGTAAGAAGCACGGTAAACTGTTCACATCCTTTGTCATCACGGTTATTGCTCAGTTCAATTGATTTATTTCCACCGAATGCGCGATCAATCGGCTCAGTGTTGTGGCTTACGGCTAATATGGGAGGCTGTTCCATCAGCTTACTTGCATGATTACGGAGACACCGTAAGATGCATTAGCGCCCCCCCCCCCCCCACCCCCCCGCACCAAGTGTACCTCCATCCCTTGCATTACTTTCCCTTTGAGGGAAGACACAACAGAATAGCCTCAGCAAACATTATTAATGATTTTGGGAAGGGCTAATGTCTTATTTATGTGAAGCACAGCAATCAACAGTCCTATTACTGACCTCAGATCATTGCATGCCTCTCCCTCTCACATTAAAATCTGTACGTCACTGATGGCGCCGCCTTCTCTTGGTGGCATTGCAACAGGGAGGGGTACGGAGGCTCGATGATGGGGGGGTGTCGCAGGTTTGTAATTTGTGTAGGGGATTTAGACATTACAGAGGAAAAAGGGCTCTCTTGGGACGAGGCAGTTGATCAGCCGTGGCCCCGGTGGAGCAAGCTAGACAAATAACAAATGACAGCTCTGTGATTAAATCAAACCTTCTCCTTTAAGTGTTGAAGTATCTGCCTGTCACTAACAATCTAGAGCTTGTTAAAGC
Source organism: Hippocampus guttulatus (assembly GCF_054856545.1). NCBI lineage: Eukaryota > Metazoa > Chordata > Actinopteri > Syngnathiformes > Syngnathidae > Hippocampus > Hippocampus guttulatus. The sequence goes on from NC_141265.1 coordinate 5,108,091, forward strand.
TCCCTTCCCCCTCCTCCCCCACTTAAGTGCCCTGCCTCCTCTCCCGCTGCGCTGTCCCATCAAGCTCTTGTCCCCTCCTCATCCTCGACCCTCCCTCCTCTATTTTCCTCTACCCACAAAACACATCAATCAAACAGCTCCCTCTGGACAACCTCCCACCTCCTCCCTCCATACTCCTGGCTAGCCATCGATTCTCAGGAGAATTATTACAGCACACACACACACACACACACACACACACACACACACACACACACACACACACACACACACACGCATACAGACACACGTGCTCGATGCAATAAATTAAGTTGTTTTGCATAACATTTATAAACTCATGCAATATTAATATGAGAACTAATGCAGGGATATACAAGCATATATAGCTGGCTTTACTGCACCATGGAGACTTATACAATATAAAATGGAAACCGTGCCAGTGTAGTCCAAAATCATATATGAGGGGATCCTTTTTTTTTCTCCTGACAAACCAAACCAATAAAAATAGTAATACACCAAAGGCATGTGCTCATTGGGGAGAAAGATTTGCTGACCTGTCACAGATTTTATTGTGTGATAGGGCAAATGGTCTATGGGTGGGTACATATATACTCTTCACAATGAAACTAGCAGTTCCACGGATACAAGAATTTATAACAAGCACCATGATTGTCAAACACCATGACAAGCAGGAGGCGCTAGAAGTGAGCTGACCTTATAAAATGTCTGGTTGCTCTGCTGCCTGTTGGCCAAGCTGTTGATGTCTGCACGGAGCTATGATTTAAGGCTAAATTAGTATTCATCACAGCAGTCACAAGCCATTAATCTAATATCTCCAACATGAAATGATATGCAAATTGCCGCCATTGTAATGCCACATCATGCCTCAGTGCTTCAAAATCGCCACTGCTTCAAAATGTATCTTCAAGCCATGGGAAAAAAATGTAGACACTATTTTTCACAACATAAATGTGAAAGACATGCAAACAGAATTCTACAAAATATGTGACGGCATGCTTGTATTAACAGACAAGATGGACTACTTGGAAGGACAGTCAAGAAGAAACAACTTGGTAATTGATGGAATTGAGGAAAAACCGGGAGAAACGTGGACTGAAACAGAGGAAAAAGTTCAAAAAATCCTCAAGGAGAAGCTGCTGATACAGGGGCAAATTGAGGTGGAGAGAGCTCACCGCACAGGAAGACAAGAACCTGGAAGACCTCGTCCGAGGCCAGTTGTGGTGAAATTTCTCAAATACAAGGACAGATCAAGGATCCTACAAAAAGCAAAATACTTAAAAGGCTCCAACATCTACATCAACGAAGACTTTACAGATGCCGTACGACAAAAAAGAAAAGAGCTCCTCCCAAAATTAAAAGCTGCACGTGACAGAGGGGAAACTGCCTACTTAAGACATGACAAACTTATCGTCCACCCCCGCACCAGTACTCCAACACAACAGGCTCGAGTTCAACACCATCAAGCAGCATACTGAGAATTATTCACCACCCGAAGATAAAAACTCTGACCCTACTGAAGCAGGAAATTCACATACCAAAAACATGGACTTCGAACCCTTTGATGACCCTTCCAACCCTTTGATGACTTCCAACCCTACTGACCACAAGACATTTGACCCTGAGAACAACTTGGACCCGGACAATAACTTTTTCAAGACCGACCGACCGCGAGGGAGCCAGCGACGACCGACCGTGAGGGGGCCAGTGATGACCGCGAGGAAGCCAGCGACGACTGCAGGGAAGCCAGCGACCGCGAGGAAGCCGGGAGACAACCAGCCAGCGACCACCGCGAGGGAGCCAGAGACGACCGAGAGGAAACCAGCGACGACAGCAGGGGAGCCAGTGACCGCGAGGGAGCCGGGAGACAGCGAGCCTGAGGGAGCCGGGAGACAACCAGCCAGCGCGCGTGAGAGAGCCAGGAGGCAGCCAGCCAGCGAGCGTGAGGGAGTCGGCGACGACCGCAAGGGAGCCAGCGACCACGAGGGACCCAGGAGACGTCCAGCCAGCAACCGCGAGGGAGCCAGTGATGACGGCGAGAGAGCGAGCGACGACAGCGAGAGAACCAACGACGACCGCGAGGGAGCCAGCGACGACCGCGTGGGAGCGGGAAATTCACATCCCAAAAACATGGACTTCCAACCCTTTGAAGATATTGACTATAAGCCATTCGATCCCGAGAACAATTTGGACCCAGACAACAACTTCTTCCAGAACAAACAAAGGGTAACAAACTCTGACTATTACCTGGATGAACAATTCAACACTAATATAAAATTGGAAAATGCACTTTCAGTAATACACTTAAACAGTAGAAGTCTCTATAAAAACTTCACAAAAATCAAAGAATACCTGACTAAATTCAATAAATTCAAAATAATTGCCATATCAGAAACTTGGCTTGATGAAGATAAAACAACTGAAATGGAAATAGAAGGTTATGAAATGTTTGCAACTAATAGGGAAAACAAAAAAGGAGGGGGGGTTGCAATATATGTAGACAAAGCACTTAAATGCAGTAAAATCGAGAGATTGACAAACACAATAGAAAACCTAATGGAATGTCTAACCATTGAAATACATAATAAAAAGGCATCAAATATCATCATAAGTTGCATCTATAGGACACCAGGATCATGTATTGACACATTCAATAAAAAACTAACAGATATGCTCAGTTACAACAACGATAAGAAAACACGAATAATATGTGGTGACTTTAACATTGACTTATTAAACCCAAATGGACACAAAAAAACAACCGACTTCATAAATACTATGTACAGCAACAGCTTTTTCCCAGTAATCCTGAAACCTAGCAGAATAACAGTTGACACGGCCACATTAATAGATAACATATTTATAAATAAGATTGACCATAAAATGGAAAGTGGACTTCTCATTAATGACATAAGTGACCACCTACCTGTTTTTGCAGTTTTTCATAATTATTTTGATAGAAAAGCTAAGTCAACAACTCGCATAACAGAAATAAGACTAAGAACCCAACGCTCCACCGACGCCTTTAAGCAAGACCTAGAAAAACAAAACTGGACCGAGGTCTATTCAAACGAAGACCCAAATACAGCGTTTGAAGTATTTCAGTCTACCATAATCTCCTTATATGATAAACATTTTCCATTAACTAAAGTCTCCAAAAAGTATAAAGACCCAAGTAAGCCATGGATAACGAAAGGCATAGAAAACGCATGTAAAAAGAAAAACAATTTATATAAATTGTTTTTAAAATTGAGAACTGAAGAAGCAGAAAAAAAATATAAGACCTATAAAAATAAACTAGTAAATATTATAAGAACCAGTAAAAGAGATCATTATCATGCACTATTAGAGCAGAATAAAAGTAACACACAAGAAATATGGAAGATACTTAACCAAGTAATCAGAAATAGTCCTAAAAAAATGGATTATCCAGAGTATTTTATCAAAGGCAAAAATACTATTTTGGAAAAAACTGCAGAAATAGCAACTGAATTTAATGAGTATTTTGTCAACATCGGCAGTAACCTAGCAAAACAAATTCCTGATCCAACAAACTTGTTTGAAATAGATAGATATGTAGAAAAAAACTCCTCCACGATGTTCCTTACTGCTGTAAAACAAGAAGAAGTATCAAATATTATAAAAACTTTTAAAAATAAAAAGTCAACTGATTGCTTTAATATTGACATGACAATAATAAAGCAGATTATAGAATATGTAGTGCGACCTTTCACGCACATATGCAACCTGTCATTCAAAGCTGGTATCTTTCCATCAAAAATGAAAATTGCTAAAGTTATTCCAATCTATAAAAGTGGAGAAAGACATCGGTTTACAAATTATAGACCAATATCACTACTACCACAATTTTCAAAAATATTAGAAAAACTATTTTCTCGCAGACTTGATAGCTTTATACAAAAGCATGCGCTGTTAAGTGAGAATCAATATGGCTTCAGGGAAAAGCGGACCACCTCAATGGCAGTTATGGAGTTTGTGGAAGCAATAGCCACTAATATAGACAACAAAGAATTTACTGTTGGGGTTTTCCTAGATCTAAAAAAAGCTTTTGACACAATAGATCACAGTATATTATTGAAAAAACTAGAAAGATATGGCATTAGAGGTGTAGCTTATAAATGGATAAAAAGTTATTTAGAAAACAGATATCAGTACGTGCAACTCAACAATAAAAAAACTAATCAACTAAAAATCACTCACGGAGTTCCTCAGGGGTCAGTGCTTGGTCCAAAACTATTCATCTTATATATAAATGATATCTGCAAGGTCTCAAAACAATTTAAATGTGTCCTATTTGCTGATGATACAACTTTCTACTGTTCTGGAATAAATCTGAAACAGCTCCTGACAACCGTAGAAAACGAATTAAACAAATTAAAAAACTGGTTCGACAGAAATAAATTGTCACTTAACCTGAAAAAATCGAAGTTAATTGTTTTTGGCACAAGACCAATCAAACACCAAGCTAAAATTATGGTAAACTCAATTGAGATAGAAAGAGCGTATGAAACCAAGTTTCTCGGATTAGTAATAGACTCAAAACTATGTTGGAAGCCACATATCGATAACGTAAAAAGAAAAATAGCCAAAACCGTAGGGATCCTCTACAAAACCAAGGAAGTGCTAAATAAGAGATCTTTGTACACATTGTACACTTCATTATTATTACCATATATGACCTACTGTGTGGAAATATGGGGAAATGCCTGCAAAACAAACACACTCCCTATTCTCAACCTACAAAAAAAAGCAATTCGAATTATTAATAGATCAAAATATACGGAACCCACAAATCCACTATTTATCAAATTAAATACGATGAAATTTTATGACCTGGTTGACTTTAAAATCGCCCAATTAATGTACAAAGCACACAATAACCTGCTCTGCCAAAACATTCAGAAGTTTTTCGAAATTCGAGAAAGCAGCTATGATTTAAGAGGTACCAACTTATTCAAAAAACTCAAAACAAGAACAAACATCAAGCAAAGAAGTGTATCTATCAAAGGTGTTAATCTGTGGAATAATCTCGAAACGGACCTGAAAATGAGTAAATCGCTTGCTGAGTTAAAAAACAAATTCAAAAAAATAGTACAAACAACCTACATCAATCAGAGTTAAAATGATAAATTCAAAACATTAAATATAATGATAAATCAGAACTAAGTTGATAAATAGAGAAAGGTATATAAATATCCATTATGAATTTAAGAGAAAATTGACACAAGAGTGTCAGGGTGTGGAAGTATATAATCCCGATACAAACCAAAAGTTGTAAAAATATCACGGTTAAGGGTAAAGTATGAGCCTTAATGGAGACTTCTTTCTTCTTACTTTTCTGATTGATATAAAAATGATTTATTAGATACAATCACATAACGGGGTAGGACTAGATAAGTTTTTTACTTCTTCCTACTCCCTTGAACATAATAACTGTGTTGAATGAAGATTGATTTCTTTCTTTTTACTTTTTTTATCTACCTTATTTTCTGTCAAATTATTACTGTATATATGTTTTATGTTCAATAAACAAACAAACAAACAAACAAACAAACAAATCAGCGCTAACATTTTTTGACATGGGAAAGACATGTTAATGCTGCTGATTCGCCAAGTGTGTTCAATATCAAACTCACATCTTGCTTAGCGGACCATGGGAGTGTATGTACAACAATGTTTCAAAAATATATAGATACACAGAAATCAATACGGTATTATACTGGACTAGAAGTCACACTTGCGCGACTATTGGAGAAATTATTGCGTATGTGTTTGTCAAGTCAAGTCAACAGTATTTATAGAGCACTTTCAAACAGCTATCGCTGCATACAAAGTGCTGTACATGGAGCAATTTAACATGCACAATAAACAGTAAGACAAATCGGTAATGTTTGCAAGGTCTGTCTCCCAATTTGATTTACATGAATGAAAATAACACCAAAATAAGGGATGACTTGGCTGAAATCACACTGTATGTACATATAATGCTTATCTTGGACTAAAATAGTTTTGGGAGACAGAGAGGGAATAAATTAAAGGTTTGAAAAGATGTTTATGAACAAGAACATTGAATTTCAATGAGTGAGAGTGGAAATTTGGGAGAATAGATTATAAATTGAAATCAAATCCTAAAACCATTTAATGCAGGAGTGATATTGATTTTAAAATAATTCATTAGAAATATTTTTTTTTTCATTTTGTCCCTTTGCACCTTTAATGCTAACATAACATTTTTTTCCTTTTTTTTTTTGCTGTCATTTTATAATCATATGGATATTTTATTTACAAGCAGGCCTGAATCACATCAAGATGCATAGGTAACGTGTGTGTCTTGATCTAAAAACTCGAAAAGGCACCAGAGGGCACACCTTTTTTCAGGTCTGCAAATGTAACTCAGGAGAGACAGACCACAACGGGGGTCCGAGGAGAGCAATTAACACAAACGAAGCAGCGGTGTCATTAGCTAGTCTTTATTAGCTCCGGTGATCAGTTCAGAGGCCATTAGTCTCCTGTGATCAGACATGTCCCTGGTCGACTCGAGCCATTACTGGCATTCATGATGGCGGATGTCTAGTGCCTCAAAGTCTATGCAATGCTCCATTATTAATTAACATCCCCAAAGCATCTATTGTAAAAGAAATGACGATTCTCTTTGACGCAGTGAAGGGGTGCCGTTTGTGTGTGGTTTGTATTGCATGTGATTGTGAGAGTGAAGCGTTACTCATTGCTGCAGTACTTTATTATATCAGAATGCCATACAATACATTGATACAATCCAACCATTAGTGCAATTGTAAATTAATGTAAAGATTTTTTTTAGGAAAACAACAATTAATGTCTTGTTGTAAAAACCCCAACTAAAAAACAAACAAAGACATCTGACCTTGCCGTAGGTAATTACTTTGCAAATCAATTAAAACCACCTTTCATGTTTCCACTAATTACGTGCTAAGTGAGTATTGTACCCTTTCTAATTTGTTTCGGCTTTGTGTTATTTATCATAAAATGCATTTGAAGCGCCGAGTCTACACAAACGTGTCTTTCCACCTGGGAATTACAGAATACAATGTCTTGCTCTGTACATTGTGCAACATCGCTTGCAGCTGGGGGGGCTCCGGGACATTTTGTTGTACACCTTGCTTTTGTGCCCTGTGTTGCATGCTGGGAACGAGAAGCCCTGAATGTAGTTCCTTTCCTTTGCTTGGGCCCTATGAGACTTTCCTGCTAATGTTCCCCTTCTGTTTTACAGCAGCGCTTCCTGGAACAGCCCCCGACCAGTCATCAGATGCTACATTAAGGCAGCACTCTGAAGTCTTCCTTCACCACTAAGGGCCACTGATAAATAACTTATGGGAGAGAGGATTCAAAACATCTCTCCTATTACTCGTCTTGATTCATTTTTTACAGTCTCTAGAGGCCCCCCCCCCTCCCCATCTGTCCTGCACTTCAAACGCATCTGGATGCTGTGAGATACTTTCCGTATTCTATCCTATGGGATCCATGTGAAGGCAGAGAGAGAGAGAGAGTGAAGGGAGGTGAGCCGGGTATGGGGGCTGTGCAAAAGAAAAGAAATGACAGCAGCAGTAGCTTTGAGTGGCACAATGTGCCAAAAGCATGTCTCCCGTCACCTTTCTTTTTGACTATTCTCCACGGAGGGAAGAAAGGAATCAAATTACGACAAAGAGAAAAGAGGTGGGAGGCATGGTTGAAGGGAGAGATTTGTTGTGGAAGAGTCAAGGTCCCATGCAAGGCGGCAACCTGTCTGTCAAATTATAACACGTCCAACAACTCAAAATTTTCTTCAATCGTAATTACAAATGGGGCCATTAGGTTGCCGTCTGCCTCTGAGTGCAGTATGAGGAGAGCAAATGGGAAGGGATGTTTCTTAGGTGGAAGATGGCAGTTTTTACGTCACATAATGAGCCAAATAAACAAACCAACACTTGTAATTTGATGTGACGTCGACAGTAATTGTGTTTGATGCCACAGGGAGGCGTGGAGGTGGAATTGGGCTGCGGCGGCTCAGCTTCAAAGTGATAGTTATGGAATCTAAATTGGCCTTGCCTGTTTTCTCAAAGAAGAAAATAACACTGTCCGCTTTGGGTTAGGCCATCACAATGGTGTGTTTAAGGCAACACCCTATCCGTTTAAATTGATTTTAAATTAGAAGTGAGAGCAGGCCCAAGAGCACTTATCAACTGCGAAGAGCACAATCTGCAGATGTGTGACATGTTCATTTTGACGGAGTCAGGATGGCTTTCACTGATCCATATTATTGCAATGATGTACTCTCTGGTTTTCAATTACAACTCAAGCAAACGGAATTTCTGCATTAGCTGCCATCTAGGTAAAAAGAACAAAATCATGACCTTTGAAAGACATTACAATGATGAGGATGATTAAGGATGATGAGGATTATTATTACTGTTGTTGTTGTTGTTATTCACTCTCATTATATTTTATTATTTTTAAAGCTGTCCTGTTCAAATGCTTGGTCATGCAGAATGATGATGATAGTTGGATGGACGGTTTTTTTTTTTGTACAACAGGGGCGTTTGAAACACTCTCTTTGTATTTGTTCGTATCGTGATATTTATTGGGAATGTAGTCGAACAGAACAAGCAAAGAATGAATAAAGAATTAATAAAAAGCACAACAAAAGCCGACTAACACAAGCATACAATTACTCTAATGTTAGACAGGGACGGAAATGCATTGCCACACCCACTCAGGGTGTTCCTGTCAAGGAACAGAATAAGTAGGTAGCAAGTAGGACAAAAGGTGACACGGACAGGACAGGGGCAGAGGCAATGCTACTGGTGTGTGGCAGTAGTGGCTATGTAGTGCCTAAATCTTGTAGGCTAGGGATGGACAAGGGGGCACTTTATGTTATTTATTTATTTGTTTATTTGCCAGCACAACCATAGGAAGGCGCGCTGCATAACCGCATATAAGACATAAATGCCATTTAAAATAAGATGCATTTCAATGCCTGTTCTTCCAATGTACTGATGCATATCACAGTATCTTAATTTAGTTCATGCTCACATTCATGCGTAAAAGTTCCATTCTTCATATAGAAAAATAACCACATACTAAGATTGTCCCCCCACCCCCAGCCCCCCCCAACAGCGCAAAGGGCTATGCTGCATAATTCCCACTGAAAGCACAAAACTGCTACACAGCAAACCGTCACACTCAATGGAAAATCAGTGCAAAAACGAATTCGGAGCATTTTATTTCCCACAAAGATCAACTCACTCAAAAAATGTAATATTACACATTTTTTTCCTCCATTTCATTCGAAAATTCCCAAATGAATAGCCCAACTCACTGACTTGCACGATGCAGTGCAGGATAGGGCAGCAGTTCCCTCTGCACTGCTGGTGAAGACACTGAGCCATCCACAACGATACCCACTTGTTCACCATATGCGTTTACAACACTATTAATGTCATTAAATGTGTCTGTATTTTTGGAGAACGCACATTTGAGCAAATCCTCATGCACGTCCAATAAACTGTCAACGGTTCCTGTGAAAATCCGCACGTGGCTGACATCTTATCACGTGTACTGTACTTTCATTCAAGGCCAAGGAGAAGTACTTGCAGTCATGGATAACAAGTTAGATTTTCCGTCCGCATATGTCATAGTGCGGCATGGCAAAGTGAGCAGGCAAGAGGTGGACCCAAATGCAGGGAAGAAGGAGAACCAAGGCACGAACGAGTACAGGCGGACTGAATAACGCGTGCATCTCCAAAAACAAAACTGCTACCAAGGGTACTGGGAAAAATCAGAGCACCAAATCATCAAAGTCCTAAAAACAATAATAAATTCAAACTCAAAGTAACTAAGAAACACTAGAAAAAATGTGGTGTGATGAACCAGTACAACAAATGATTTATCGGAATCAGCCATCTTTGTTGTTGACATTCGCCTCAAACGCTGTGAGGTCAGGGTTCGCCGAGTGCAGCATTAATACGAGCAAAGTAACGAGCCAACGGGGACCACCTGAACAAATGGTTGAGGGGCTGACTGGGAGACAAAAGAGGCTGAACAGACGACAACAGGTGGACAAAAAAAAAAAAACTCAGTTGACGCACAAGAAATGTGCGATGTCTGCCATCGAGTGATGAACAGTAGGTATTATTACACATTAAAACTGGTTAGGTATGATAGTGGAAACATTTTTATGTGTTTATGTATTTTTATGTGAATATAAGGGCCACTTTAAAATTTTAATAGAAAAAGAACAAATTATCCAGCTCGGACTCTTTGGGTCTGTCCTCCATGCAAAAGTACTGTCTTCTTCAAAAGATTCAAAAGAAGTATTACCAGAGCAAATTCATCCATGTCAATACTTGAGTTCAATGAAGACCGATAGTCTCATGTCTAATAAGCTCATTATGTTAGTTCACTAATTAGCCCTCATGTTTTGGTCAAAACTTGGTCAAAGATTACACAATCATTGACATTTTACTAGCTACCACAAGCAAGCAAACTACATCAGCAGGTTTTTTCCCCCAATCTTCAAGTATTGAGATGTTTTTATCAGGAATTGCTGGCCACTTTGTTCAGGATAGCAAGCAGGACTGCACAAGCCAGGCGTCAACATGATTTTTGCCCATAAAACATCCCAACAGCTCATATAATACAAGAAACTCGAATTAATAAGCCACACGTCTTCTTGTCTTCCAACGGGTATATTCTCCTCAAAACCTCTGGGGCGAAGTCAGGAATTCCTTCATGTTTGCGGCCAATGCTCACTATTGCCATAAGAACTATGAGTGCATGGAAATCTTATTTCTCATCACAAACGAAGTTGTCATGGTGGGAATATAAGTAAAGCAATTAGGTTCTCTTAATGTTTAATTTGTAATGCAAGCAGTAATACAGTATGCTCTTTATTGTGTGCTGCTGCTGTATTCTCCCTGAATTATAAAAACAGTAATTCAACATACAGTATTTTAAAGAAGGAAGGGCAACGGGGCGGGGGGGGCAAAGCGAAGTATCGCAGAGGGCGTCATTCAAGCTAAGACCGCCACTGCTTTATATTGTAGTAAGAGTCACATATATCATTTAGAAAGCGCACATATGATATCATAAAAGGGAACTCGTTACTCCAGTCTTGGCAGACATCTTCTTGTAGGACCTCTTCGATTAACCCCAGATCCCCAATAAATGAATTAAGGCTTTAATTTGGTAGTGAGTACAAACTAAGTATGACTGAGTGAGTCTCCTTTCTGGTCATTATTGGAGCAAGTTATGAAGTGTCAATGCCCATGTTGTCTTCCTTGTACTGCTTGTACAACACCCACATGGAAAACAAGCAGTCTTTTATTCATAAGGCCAGCTTCATCTTACTCACTTGGATAGCAAAAGTACAAAGTCATAAAATCATCAAGGTATGAAGTAACTTGAAGACTAAGTCTTGGTTTGAGTTGTATGGGGTACCACTTTGGTCCAAAAAAAGAACAAAAAACTAATTGAGCTGAAAGCTTTCGAAGGACAACGCTAATGTGGAGGTTTGATGAAGCCTGGGTGAACTTAACAGACATGAATCTTTAAGATTTAAAGGTGGAGATAAAAATTTATAGATGCATGCTTGGAAGGTGGCCATAGCGAACAGCTTGGCGAGCAGAGCAACATCACAGTGGGATGCCTAATAAGCCCTGCGCAATTTTTCACCCTGTATTTTAGCAATAAAAAAAGAGTTTAAACAGCCTCCCCCAGAACCACAGCCGCTGCACTGCCTGCCATCTGGAGCCTGCTTTCATTTTATAATCCAACTGTCATTAAAATGCTTCTTGGCAGTTTACAGCTCGTTCCCCCTGTGCAGATGTGGAAACGATCTTCAGACAGGGGCCCTCTGATCAAAGTGCTCACTGCTGTCAGACACAACACTTACCACCCTCAGGCTACCTTCCAGTACTACCCAGACTTAATACTCCCAATATTTATGTATTTATTTATTTGCAGGCATTTGTAGATACCAAGTGCACCTCTTGCTTCAAAAGTCAGGTCAACTCCAAAGTGAGAAAACTTCTTGGGTGCATAAAAAGTTTGCGGGTTGGAAGCATGGCCAAGTAAGAAAATGATCATCTTTTTGTTTGTTTGTTTTGTTTTTGCTTGTTCTCGTGAACAATAAGAAGAACTTGGATTTGTCTAGTGCTCTTTTAAGGGAAAGTGGATGAAAGAGGTAAAAAAAAAAAAATAGGCCAAGCCAAGACTGACCCTGTTTTTTTTTTTTTTTTTTAATTGCGAAACCTCTCCTGTTTCCTTTTTGGGCGAAACACCACCACATCAAAGCAAACCAAGGTCCGTGTCTGTTAGTTTTGAATACGGGTGGGTAATTTTGGCGTGCGCCTTGAGCTGCCTGATTACCGTAATGTTATTTAAGAGTAGCCATTTGAAATAAAGAGTGAATACAGCAGCCATGATGCCAACCATATGTGGATAGGATCACAACCAGAAGTAATTGGATAATAATCTTGATGCCAGCTGTGAAAGATTTCTTTAAAAAAAAAAATATATATCTATGAAAAAAAAAATCATCGTCTCTCCCCTTGGGTGGTGTCCGTCCCTCATTCAGCTCGGGTCCTCTACCAGAGGCCAGGAAGCTTGAAGGTTATGCGCAGTATCCTTGCTGTTCCCAGCAGTGCACATTTCTGGACTGAGATGTCCGATGTTGTTCCCGGGATCTGTTGCAACCACTCATCTAGTTTGGGGGTCACTGACCCGAGTGCTCCGACCACCACAGGCACGAATGTCACCTTGACCTTCCAGGCTCTCTCCAGCTCCTCTCTGGGCCCTTGGTATTTCTCGAGTTTCTCGTGTTCCTTCTTTCTGATTTTTCCATCACTTGGGACCGCTACATCCACTACAATGGCTTTCCTCTGCCCTTTATCAATGATCACGATATCCGGTTGGTTCGCCATTACCATCTTGTCAGTCTGGATCTGGAAGTCCCACAGGATCTGGAAGTCCCACAGGATCTTCGCTCTGTCATTCTCCACCACCTTCGGGGGTGTTTCCCATTTTGACCTTGGGGTTTCCAGTCCATACTCCGCACAGATGTTTCGGTAGACTATGCCAGCCACCTGGTTATGGCGTTCCATGTAGGCTTTCCCTGCCAGCATCTTACACCCTGCAGTTATGTGTTGGATCGTCTCAGGTGCCTCTTTGCACAACCTACACCTTGGGTCTTGTCTGGTGTGGTATACCTGGGCCTCAATGGCTCTGGTGCTCAGAACCTGCTCCTGAGCAGGCTCTAAGCACCAGAGCTCAGAGCCTGAGGCACTCATCTGAGGATGAGTGCCTCTGTGCTGTCCTTCAGGCCAGCCTTCTTTAGCCACTGATAGGACTTCTTGAGATCAGCCACTTCAGTTATGGTCCGGTGGTACATCCCGTGTAGGGCCATGATGGTCCCTCTTCCGGCGCCTCATCCTCTGGACTATATATATATATATATACTGTATATATATACACACAGTGTATATATATTTATATATAGTTCCAACAGTTATATATATGCATGCACCCACAGACCATAATGATTATTTTGCTCCACATCATCCACTTTTAACTTGGCATGTATGTGCTGTGTACGTGAGAAAGCCGTTTGGCTGCTGTATCTACATAAACTATAATGACTTTATATGTAATCACATTGCGAGAATAGCTCAACTCATGTTCGGCATAATAGCAGTGTATCTCGTATCCTTGTTTAGCAAATGATTAGTACATAGTGTCACTTCCGTGTTTTTTTTCAAAATACACGCCTGCCTGCTGGTTGCATCTGTAATTGGCTGAATGTGCATGGCCGGATGTTCATGTGAGTTAAGCGAAATGATGAAAGCTATTTAAGACATTAAAATTAAATGAATAACACACACATGGTAGTTCTTTTTGCATGTATGATGGTTTTCTTTACCAATCACAAAATAGGTGAAACTTCCGCTTCCTGGCGCATAGACATGAGACACACACACACACACACACACACACACACACACACACACACACACACACACACACACACACACACACACACACACACACACACACACACACACACACACACACACTCACACACACACACACACACACACACACACACACGCTCATCCTTTTAAAGCACTTCTAAACACGTAATGTAGGAATCTAAATGTGCCAAAACTGTGATTGACGGTCACCAAACTTTATGGTGACATCTTTACTTAATACTCACACCAACCTCTGAAAAACCCAAGTACCGGTATTAGGGATTTCACGGTGTCAGGTCAGGTCAGAATAGGTCTGCCTGCAACTCGATCAAATTCACAAAAAAATCATCTTATGCTATATGTGCCAATGGTTAGACCTGGTTTGAGTACGTTTAGTCTACTTTCAGACAACATCCTGTCAGGTGCACTGGGCGTATGTCAAAGGAAATGCTCTCAATATGCCGGAATGCTCAGTATGGCACATAGAGAGGAATGGAATTCCCAGACCAGTGCATCAAGGCCTGTGTTGACACGAAAATCAGGAAACATCAGATTTTACGCTCGAGCGCTGTTGTGCTATCTCTGAATATAGAGCGCATAGAGGTGAACGACCATTCACACTCAGGTTCACACCGTCACTGAGCGGTAACTGAAACCACACTGCCTGCACCCGGGTATGGCATACATACCACACTACAACATCAGTGACTCTCCTAAGATGTAGAGTTGAAATCTTGCACAAGCAAGATCATCTACAAAATGACATTAAATGTTGAATGATAAGTAATATTGCTTGAAGCATGAACTGCTTTCAGTATCAGCCAAGAGACAAATCGGGTCACTGTAACTTAATAACATAAGCGTTTCTGGCAGCAGATACAAAGGTGATGGCAGTGTCTCTGTATCATGTCGCTTTGCCACATTCACTGTGTGTAGCCACATGATTTACAGTGTGTCCATTGACCTCAGGCCATCTCACTGATGCATCATTGCGTGCATGGCATTAAAGCACTGACTGCGTGTTGACTGAGCTCCCCTAAAGCCAGTGACGCATGTTCCCTTCTTTTGGCACGTCCCAGCAAAACAACTGGGGCCATATTCGGTCCGTCAGTGCCATGTGTTTGCTTTCCTCACAGCATAGCGGCTGATGTCACTCAAAAGTCTGCATCCCTACTTCCCTCCTCTTGGCATTGCTGTGGGCATCCCAGGCTTCGCAGGTCTGCACTCATGAAGTCAAATTAACTTAGTGGCTATTGATGTTCCTCGCGACCCTTGTGAGGATAAAACAGATTGGAAAATGAATGAATGTTGATCCTGCCTGTGCTCGTGTTCTGCTCGGACCACCACAGTCCTCATAGAAAAGAGTTGCAAAAGCCCAGGCTGACGAGCATATCTGCTTTGGTTACGCAGATGTCTCCCCTCAATGATGTTGACTTGATACTCACCATATAACCTTAAGAGGTCAGGTTTTGGGGGAAACCCAGATTTGTGACTCTAACTACAGCTACTGGTAACTCATCCATCCATCTTCCAATCTGCTTATCCTCACAAGGGTCACAGGCGTGCTGGACACGATCCCAGCTGTCTTTGGGCAGTAGTTGCAGTATACCCTGAATTGGTTGCCGGCCAATCGGAGCTTCGACATGGCTGGTTACGCCCAGAGCTGTCGCTATTCATTTAGCCGCATATTCTCCCAGGTGCTTGAGTCAAAGTGGCACACTTTTTGGACTGCGTGGATTCTCCCATTGACCTTAGTGTGCCAATCATGCACCTTCATGAAGTGTACGCACTCTGTGGTGGAGACAATGGCCACTCCATTTCTTAGATGGCAGGAACTCCAACTAAATAGTGTAATTTTGAGACAATTCTCTCGTTTCTTCAGATGGATAAAGTCCTTAAATCAGGGGTCAGGAACTCTGGTTCCTCGAGAGCCATACCCTACCTAATTTAGATCCCTCCCTACTCCAACACATTTAATTCTATTGTTTATGATCATTTCAGGCCTCAACAGAGCTTGCTGATGAGCTGATCATTTAAATCAGGTATGTAGGGAGGGGATCAAAAACAGGCAGGATATGGCTCTCGAGGAACCAGAGTTCACTACCCTTGTGTTAAATCCATCCTGAGGATTGTTAGTTTGGGTTGCACAATGGTCGACTAGTGAGCACATCTAGTGCAGAGGTGCAGGGATTGATTCCGGCCTTCCTATGTGTGGTTTGCATGTTCTCCCAGTGTCTGAGTGGGGTTTCTCTGGGTACTCCGCTTTTCTCCCACATTCCAAAAACACGCATGGCTGGTTAATGGAACACTCTAAACCAGGGGTAGGATGTACTTCCTGAGGCTGCTGAGGAAGCATGGCCTGCCACAGGAGGTGCTACGACAGTTCTACACGGCAGTCATCGAATCAATCCTGTGTTCTTCCATCACGGTTTGGTTTGGGGCCGCCACAAAAAAGGACAAAATCCGACTTCAACGGACAGTTAGGACGGCGGAAAAAATCATTGGCACCGCCCTACCCACTCTTGAGGACTTGCACACTGCAAGAATCAAGACAAGGGCACGGAAAATCCTCCTGGATCCCCCGCACCCTGCCCACCACCTTTTCCAGCTACTCCCCTCAGGCAGACGCTACAGATCCATGCGCACCAAATCCAGTAGACACTTAAACAGCTTCTTCCCTCTAGCCATTAACTCCTTAAACAGTCACTGACGTAGTCACTCTTCTTGTACTACAAATACTGCTACTGGTTACTCTAAAATGGTTCAATGATTTGTTGTTTACGATGATACTAATGCAGCGTGTTATACCGGAGACAAATTCCTTGTGTGTTCTACATACTTGGCCAATAAAGATGATTCTGATTCTGATCCAACACACCTGATTCAATTGATCATTATTGTTTTAGCCTTCTACAGAGCCTGCTGATGCGCTGATCGTGTGTTGGTATAGGGAGGAATCTAAAACAGTCAGGATATGGCTCTCGAGGAACTGGAGTTCCCTACCCCTGCTCCAAACTGTCCTTAGATGTGATTGTGAGTGTCAATGGTTGTTTGTCTGTGTGTGCCCTGCGATTGGCTGGCAACCAGTTCAGACTGCCCGATGACAGCTGGGATTGGCTCCAGCATGCCCATGCCCCCCTCGTGAGGACAAGCGGGTTAGAAAATGGATGGAATAGATTATGAGTTTACCATTTCAATTTCTAAAATTCACATCTTGGTGATGAAAAAGAACCACAAAGTGTGTTTTATGTTTTGCAGCAAGTGCAGGACTGTGAGTGGCTACATTTTGAATCACATGGGTGAAAAACGCGGCAACGGTGGTCAGAGCGGACTTAATGGTGTAATGGATCATGTAGCCAGAGAGAGGAAGGTTTGGGTCAAGCCAAATTAAGGAAATAGTACTTTTCTCTCTCTTTTTTTTAATATTTAGAGTTGTAAATTTTTGGATTATGATCAGCAAAAATATATTTTCTCAATCGGACATACGGGGTGACCGAGCAAGATTGTATGACTTGAATTGCGACCTGCTTGAAGCAAGTAAAGACTTGATTCAATGTGCTTGAAATTTGGTGGCTACTCGACTTGATTGATTTTTTTTTTTCCCCCCACAGTAATTTGGGAATTGCTTGAAACTTGAAGGTTACGACTTCAGACTTACTTGTGACTGCTCCCTAGTAACTTGATCGTACTTAAGGAAACATTATTTTGCCACCTCTAATCTTTCAAGTCATGTACCTTTTCCACGCACTGGTACAGATCAAAGCAGCATAGATGTGCGCATAAGGGAGTGCAGCGAATGAGGATTTGGGCTTAATTGAAAGCAGCTGCCCCTGAGCATGCTCTTTCAGTTTCTCAGATTTCTACTTTTCATAGAAGTTCACCCGCACAATATTCCCTCCAGAGTCCAAGTGACGCGAATGCTTGCATGATTTCAGGTCTTGCAGTTATCTCTGAAGCAAGCCGATCTGCAGCTTGACGTATGCTGCTGTTAATTGATTATCCAAATGTGAACACCGACTGACAGGTTGTAAAGCTAAAACTATGCACCACATTCCAACGTTGAGGGAGGCCTGACAAACAAAATTTTAGCTCGAAAGATAATGCTCAACAGCAAATTTTAATCAGAGATGGAGATGGTGATTTAAAAGCAGTTTATACTTTATTTCTAGCACATCAGGTTTTAAAAAATATTTTCATTTTTCCATTTTAAGTTTGACCAAGAAAAACTTGAGCAATATGGACTTTAGCATGCGTTCTAATTTATAACTGGGATTTTTGCTACACCTAACCTTTAAGGTCAAGGTAATCTTTATTGTCAAATATGCTTTATGTATAACATGCAGCACAGATTAAATTTCTTCCTCTCAATCCTCAGTGCAAACATGCAAACATGCTGTGCATTAAACACACACATCTAATTCATAAATATTACTAAATATGTTACTACATTACAGATTGTCTTCTTGTTCTTATTATTATTATTACAACTTGATTTGTTAGAAAGAAATGAGGTCAGATTCAGAATCAGCACAAAAAAAAAACGAATAAACAAATGTTTCACTTCAATCTGATTAAAAAAAAAAACAATTATAAAAAGTGTTTGCTGACCAATGTAATCATCTGTCATCTATTGGTCAATGCACAGTAGTACTCTTCTGATCTAATTTCTATTACTTAAATGTCAAACGTCACAATGTAAGCAATCACACACTCATCTTGTGCATCTCAAGTGGGAAATGCAAAGCGGAAGGTGTTTTTCCGCCGTTTTTTTATTACTGGGTAGGTTTAATTTTACTCTAGCGAAAAGCAATTAGAGAAGTTAATATGATAAGATGGAATGTGTATTTATTTAGGGTAGAGGTATGGCTTTGTATAAAAAAAGTAAAACAATTCTAAAAAAAAAAATCATAATAATAATAATGAAATAAAATTAAAAAATAGCCCTGGCCTTGCAACTTGGCTCTGTTGTATATTACTCAACATCAGCACAGCCTTGAGTATGGATGGGTTGCAGGTGAAAAAAGGAATGAGACCTGAGCACCTTTGTTTCCAGGCTAAAGGCACAAAGCCCTAAAAGCTAGCAATAGAAAATTTGTGTTCGTTTGCAGAGCTCTTTGCTCACTGGCCTCCTTGTCTAAGAAGGAAAGTTCATCTCTCTGAATATTCATTTAAAGGCCACAGTGGATTTAGGCTGAGATCCATTCTATGCCAAAGGGGATGTAATGTTTCTTCAAGGAAATTTGAACCCGAATGACTTCTATATTTAGCCACAATTGCATATGCCATTTGTTGTGAAGGAAATCAAACCCTCCTGTATTAGACAGCCTCGTTCAGCCAAGTCAAGTTGGGGAAAGTCGCGGAGTGCCAGCTCTTAACACACAGAGTCTTGCATTTCCAGCCAGAGGAAATGTGCAAGTCATTAGAGTCCATCCATGTTTATTGAATAAAACCCCACTTAAGCGTTATGTTTATGCGGAGTCAGAAACACTCAAATCTTACCTCCATGCACACAAAACCATTTGTGTCTTATTCTACTTGGCACAGAACATCTGAACTCAATATTGAGTCAATTTGACATGTTTTACTCATGTGGAAAATGCTTATTGTGTTGTTATTCAAATACACCACTGACAAAGTAACAACACAGTGCCACGTCATTTCAGTACACTGCAGTCACACAAAATGAGTTTCATCCACTTAGCTGCTTGTTTGGCTGCACTCACACTGCGTCACTGGATGTGTGTTGTATAAACTTGGTATTGCTGACAGGAGTTGAAACTGCATTACGGTATTTAAAATGTAGCGCATGACATAAATTGAGCCTATGTTTAGTATTTTTATTTGTTTAGTATTAAAGTTTTGTATTTTAATTACGTTAGTTTTACTAGCAGTCTAAATAAACAATAATTTGCAATACATGAATGGAATTTTGCTTAATATTTAAATTTAAAAAATATATAACTACCCGTATTACCTTCCTCCAGGGGTGCCCACACATTTTGGACCGAAGATCGACTTTTCGATCAACCAATCTACCGCGATCGACCCGTTACCCCGCACGCGCAAACACATACACTTGCACGTCATGATGAGCAACAGCCTGACACGGAGGCATGCGACGCACCTGCAGCCTGTTTTTATTACTATTGTAGCCCACAAGTACCGTTTTAAAGTGCCCTCCTGATTCCTATTGTTTACCCGTGCCCTCGGTGAATTGTACACGAAACAAAATCTGAATGAGAATAATAATAACGATAAAAGATATAGCGCAACAGCTCTGATCACAAACTGAAATTGCAGACTACTGAGTGCGAACAACTTCCTGTGATGCAGGTCACGCGCCACCGTAGGTTAAAGATTTACCTGCTTTATTTCCTTTTCATTTTTTTTTATACTTTTTGTGAAAATTAGACTGATAAGATGATTAGAGTGCAGTGTACATTAACACAAAAAATATATTACTAACATGCACAAAGACTCACAAATAGTTGTTTGTTTTTCTTCTCCTCTACACTCCTCGTGATCGACTTGGGACCAGTCCGTGATCTGCTGGTCGATCGCGATCGACGTAATGGGCACCTCTGCCTTACTCATTACTTGATTGTAAAAGTAACTTACTTTCATTGTTATGTGATTTTAAAAGTACTTAAGTTAGAGTACAAGTAACTTTGTTAAATTCAGCAGCTGGTGACAAGACCGCCGAAACATCAAAATGACAACTTGTTTCTCCACTAATTTATCGGAAGTACATGTTTAACTTTGATTCGTGACTTAAATATGGTTCTTATGTTTATGTTCAAAAAAAATAATACAGACGTTCTTCATTTCATTTGACATAAATTGACTACTTTTTTAAAGAAAAAAAAAGGTCTTTCCCGACTTAGCTTCAAATGAATACTTTTTCAAATTCAAAAAAATTACAATTTCACGCAATGGTTTATGTCCTGAATACATTAAAGAACTGTTGATTCATATAAAGCCTTTAGCGTGCTCTGGTCTGCAAACTGGAGAGAGTCAGCCACAGACGCACAGTTGACAGAGAGGTCCCTTGCGGCCGTGGGTATCAACGTACGCATACTTCAGAACTGGTACAGGAGCATTCTAATTAAGAATATCTGGACAACACCTGATGCAAATCTTCATTCCTGACTATATGTATCGTTGACTAGTCACCAAACTCCTTTTCACCTTGGTGCTCTGACTTAATAAAGTCCCGGAGTCCTAACATTATCTTGATCAGAGACTAAATTACCTTATAGGGGGAAAGTATTTCATCTTTCATGCAGTAATTCGTCTCCCGTGGTCTTTTACCAATGTGAATGAAAGATGGAATAAAAAGAAAACGAGCAAAGGGTAAGGGAGCCACATAGTCCACATCAAGAGGAGGAAAAAATGGCATCTCCACATTAAGGCCTGTGTTGCCGGTGTCAGTTCTAATTTCTCAGAGCCTGTGGGGAGCTGAATGCAACCAGGCAGCTCGCGTCTCATCTCGATCCTCCTCCATTTTGAATCAGGGCCTGCAAATCCCAAGCTGCGGGGAAAGGAATATTACTGGCAAATTGGTTTTAGATTAAAGGGGGTGGTGAGGCATTCTGCTTTCTCAGCTTTTTCCCAGGTGAACTTAATCTAATTTCATTAAAGAGATGAGGACGGATGATCACTTGTGTCGAAACATTAAGCTGGTCCATTTTTCCCATCCATATAAAAACTGTCAGAGGTCGACAGCTGGGTGGCCTGGTTGTTGTACAATACTCAACTCTCAGTTGTACAAAACTCTCAAAGAATGACCTGCATCCTTAGAGTGACAAAGGTTGATGATAGGTACAGTATGTGGGATGGGATTTTCCAAGGCCTTGAAACAAAACAAAACAGAAACAAATACAAATTAACATTTTTGCCTTACATGTATTCAAAACAGAGGCTATCCTATCTCAGTTACGAACATGCAGACACAACCGCTGTGCTGACTTCAATTTTGTCCGCAATTCAATACCACGTATTGTATGTAGCACGCTACGCCAGCAAATGAATGCAAATACACTAACTGCTCTTGAGATGGTGACATGTCGGAGACGGCTGCAATAAAAATGCCTGCCACCTCCAGCGACGGTACTATTTGACAGATTCTAGAGAAAAATCTTGTTGTCAAAGAGGATGGAAAAGTGGGCTCTAAAGCAGACACAGTGACACTTCAGTAGAGTGAATGAACAAAAGGAGAAAAGATGAATCTCACTCTTTTTCCGTTTCTGGCACTTGAAAAAAAAAGAAAAAGAAAATGACCATCTACGCGTAGAGTGTCTCAGCTTTGTCTGAAGTTAATATCGGCTGGTTTCGTGGTTAAGGGCGAAGGAGGAGGGCAGTTTAACGTCTCACATTTCAACAAACTATTTCATGTTACCAGTTTTCAACATCAGCAGAGTACTTCCAAGGAGTCATTTTATGGGCACTGTATTTCTTAATGTTTGCACAAAAATAGTTGGATCCCTCTAGTAGCCTGCCCACATATCAAATGTGGAGCAGCTAAGAAAATCTTTAGTTTTCTGCGTGTGAGTAGGTCATTCTGGAGTTCCGCCCAACTGTTACAAAACAGTGGTTGGCAGGTTGCCTTTGGTGATGTGTAGATGCACCCAGGGTATATTTTTTTGTCATTGTCTTGGGAGCTTGATTTTTTGCAAACTAGGCTCCACTTCAATCTAGAAGAAGCAAGCAACGCACACTTGCTGCCAAGCTGAGCAGAAGAGGAGATGACTCAAAAACACTATCACTCGTTCTTTCCATTTTTTTTATAGGCAATCTAAAATCAAAATGAAAAAAAAAAGTGATTACTGTGTTGCATGTTTTACAATCCAACAGAAAATAAATTAAAATATACTATGTGGGAAACATGGCCACGGGTCTGAATTTGATTTTAATATACGGTATTAATTGTTTGGGTTTAATTGATTCAAGTGAAGACCCTAAATGGACCGGTTTCTATGACCTGCGATGATCTGCTGACCAAAACACAGTGTACCTCAGTTCTCGCCTAAGTTCGGTTGGCATCGGCTGACTGTATATAATGTGTATATAAGATGCAGGAAGTTTGGTAAGAAGCATAAGTAAATACTTCGTATTAGCTAGCTTGTAAGACACCACAATCAGTCCGGACCATGACCAAAATACATCAGCCATATTATAACACTCACAACTATGTAAAATGCGTGACGAAACACATGACTACTTTCACCAGTGATTTCACTTATTTATTTTTTTTTCTTAACTCATTCACGTCCACACGGAACAACACGTGGCTATTATGTGAGAAATGTGGACATGTATGTCTCGGTTGACTGATTGTGGCAGCTAACAAACTAACATATCTTTACTACTGCTTGTTATGCTATGTACCATGAAATGCAAGCTTACAAATCTCTCTCTCTTTCTCTCTCTCTCTCTCACACACACATACACACCAACACCCACACACACACACACACACACACACACCCACACACACACACACAGGTGTGGCATTAAATAACATAATATGGTCTGACAGACCTTGAAACTGTAACATAGCACAAATGAAATTAAATAGCATTTGCTTTGGACCGGAAAAAAAATCTTGAACAGCAATTATAGTTGCTCGTCCATTATTTTTTGTAAAAAGTATTAGGAATGATTCTTTTGAATAAAAAGGAGAAAACTTACAGAGCATGAGACACCTTGTTGGAGGATTTGCGATGTGAGAGAAGAGTTTCTGTTGGAGGGCTGGCAACTATGTCTGTGAAATATTTTCAAGCAGTTTGCTGTTCTTTTGTTGTTGTTTTTTTAGGAGCATGTAATGTTACCATGCAGTGGGAAGTAGTGGGGTTGTTTTGCTAAAACGCATTAGAGCTTTTGAGATTGCTTGTCGCCTCCTGTCTGAAATGACAAGAGGTCAGAAAGTAGCAAAACATTATTGGCCACTTTTTATGTCATCCTCTGACCCCATTAAATTAGTTGGAAGTGGGATTGAAACGTGTTTTTTTTTTCTTCAGCTGCCCTAACTGATATGGTATACAAAAAAAAACATGTTTTCAGTTATCGGTATCTGTATCAGTTCCAAGAAGCAAGATGTTATCGGTATTAGTGTGAAAAAAAACCCAAACAAAAAAGAACAACAACCCATCCCTTGCAGAGATCATAGCAGCACTTGCTGTGGCACCGTGTCATTGGTTTATTCAGATATGGTGCCACTAATTTTAGTCGAGGGCACACCTGGACACAACAGTCGAATGAAGTTAACGTGTGAAAAACAGCATGTGGTCAGGTGGCTATCAATGAAAGGAGGGTTGGTTTTCACTGAAATGATATGGTTAGAAGACCTGGCACCTGTCTTGGCAAAAAGCAGTAGGAAATGATCACGACTGGTTTAGCTTGAGTATTCACAATCACAGATGAGAGGCTTTGGTTCCACTGAGCGGAATCTATTGTTTCACTCTTCAATCACTTTTTTTTGTGAAATGTGAAATGATAGCCGGTCTCACTAATGTCATCCGTGCCCTAAGTTTCACAGCAATTTTCTGTGACCGGCTCATGTTTTTCATTGTACTTATTGCACTGTAGTAATATCTGTTCCTGAAGAAATGAAAAGGCCACTGCTGGTTTAACCTTTGCCAAGATGTTGGTTCACTTGATTTCTCACAGTAAACCTGCAGCACCCTACTAATATTATTTAATAAAGCCCGAACGATACATTAATTTCAGCGTTGTAGCCAAAAAGTCACACAGTAGCTTTATCGATCCATGTGTTCAGATAACTCTCACAAGAAATGACTTCATGTACTGCTTTGAAAATAGCATTCTGCTTATTAAAGGCTGCAATAAATCACTGCTGTAAATTTACGGCACTTAATTCACTACGGTGTTTTAAAGATGAATTGTTATTCTTTTAATCATAAATGGTTTATCTGTATTAATATAATAATGTCACCTATTTTCTTATTACAACCTCCATTCTCACTTTGCTCACCTTTGGCTTTTTAAACTCATTTTGCATCTCATGTCGAATGTCATTTTTAGTTTTTTTTTTTTTGGGGGCTGGGTCGAATTGCGGGCAGCTGATATGACAGCCGTACATTGGGCATCCTTGGCTCTAAACCATTGTCAATTAATTTGATGATCGATTAATCGGTTAATTTTGGTATTCTTGTGAACACACAATTTAGTGTCCGCTATTTGTAATCTTAGTCAAACATGCCACAAGGTGCATACTGCTATGTGTAACTTTTATACGGGTAAAAACGAAACACAATATTCAGAGCCTCCTTCTTGTGCTACGTCTCTTGTTTGCCCCCTGCAGGGATGCCAGGGACATCCATGATGACTGACAGGCTTGTTATGCGACTCTGTTGCGTCACCTAGCTTGCGGCCTTGCTCCTTCCTTGCTTCAATAAAGAGATAAAAGAATATTGACATGCCAGGCTGCACTTAATGTAAATTGGGCCTGCTATCAATGTATTATTTATAGGGAACTCTGTCGACAGTTCTACAGAACTGGGAGCTAAGCTTACAGGAGATTAGGCATGCTATCTCATTCATTTACCGGAGAGTAATTGCTAAATTGTAAAGGCATTAGAATGTAGCGAGGTTCCCTGAAGGCACTGCATCTCATAAGCAGGTGGTGGCCACCAACCAACCATTACCGAGTGTGTGCTAAACAAATACACAGAGGCTTGTGTGAATGACTACATTTGTCAAATGTCAAATGGTTAAGACTTGATGAAATGACAACATTTGATTGGATAAAGCACATAGATACTATACCAACGTTTCCCCATTTACCCAAAGATACGGATGCCTGCATGGATGAACGAATAAAATGCTGTTTTTGCAAAGTTATTTGAGTAATATCCACAAAGGATGTGATTTTATCAACAGTGGTTTGTACCGTATGCGTGTATGTGTGTGTGCGTGGGTGTGAGTGTGTGTAAAGGTCAACTGAATTTAGTGGAGCAACTTGGATGTTTTTTGTTTTTGTGTGATGGAAAGGTATTCCTTATTTAAAGGAAGCTTACATACACATTTGAAGAGAAGATAAGATACACAATGTTGATGACGCCACGCATTTAATAAAATGCTGAATTTTGTCATGGGGCACACATTTAGGGTTAGGTTAAATCCAGATCCAAAATACCAACACCAACATATGTTTACTCAGTGATGTTACAGGTGACAAAGGTTTATGTCTTGGTGAATGTCTGCAAAATCAGACAGTCAAAAAAAGAACAAACAATAAAACACTAAAAAGATGCAGACTCTCATGAGTCAAAAGCCCCAGAAAGAAAATGTGTTTTAAGACAATTTTTGAAAATGGGCTTAGAGGGGTTTGTAAAGTGTTCAACGGGAGGTCATTCCAAAGGGAGGGACTGGTAATAGAAAAGGCTTGATTCCCTCTGAGGCTCTACTAAGGACTTAAACAAAAACTTGCATTTAACTCCAGAAGCAATTTGCCGGTCCTAATTTAAGATCACATCACAACTTTAAACCCCAAATCGTGATAAGATGCCAGAGGGCCCAAGTCAACACGGCGAGATGTACAAGGGACCAAAACTGAATAACTTCTATTGTGGTTGAAGTTCAAGAAGTTTAGTGCCATCCAGGCTTTGATTTCCTGCAGACAGGACCAAAGTGGCCTCAAGGAGAAAGCGGGGCATAGATCTGATTGTTATCTGTATATCAGTGAAAATAAATATGCTTTCTTAAGATGGAACCCAAGGGCAGAAAACTGAATGAAAATAGTGGAACGCCACATGACAGCGGGGGCAGAGTGGCACTCAGAGCAACCAAGGCTAACACAAAAAGTGCTGTCTGCCCAATAGGATCCAAACCACTCGAGAAAGCTACCGCTAATGCTCACCTGGCACCAGCTCTTCAACACGTGTACATATAATGCAGTCTGTACAATAATATGCTATCATATACTGTACTGTATTTCAAGTCGGAATGATAGCAATGATGGCAACATACTAAGTTAAGACAGACAAGCTATTCTTTACTTTCCAAGTTATTTAGGGATGCGTGACCCTAAAAAAAACAACACATTCCACATTGTTTTTTGCGCAGAAATGCTAAACACAAAAACAGCCCTGCGTTTTCCACATGACTTACTTGAGTCTTGTAAATTTAAAACTATTCATCCCTTTCTCTCTTCACTTCCAAATTACTTTCTGCCAGGTGCATAAACACAGGGAAAGCAGTCTTACCTTGTCGTCAATGTCAGCCTCACTGTCACACTATAAGACAAAAGAAGCAGACACAGGAAATATAAGGAATTATTCATTAGGCTCCCCATGCAGCTCATAATCAATGCCGATGCTATTTTTGTGTACCACCTCTCATTCAGTGACAGCTTTCAGAACGACCGACAGGATGAACGGAGAAAGGAAACGTTGTAGTCTGAGAGGTTTTCAAGTTTCAAAAGCAACACAGCCGCACAGAGCAATTTTGATGTTCCTGGAACAAACTGAATGTTGTACACATACAAAAGAAACAAAAGTGAATGAGTATACATACTGCGTTCTTATATAAAGAGCCCGTTGAATAACTTCACATTCTGTAGCCGCTTGTCATTTAGCCTTCGAAATGTGCTTTTAAATTGGACAATAGTATCTCAAGGGCACAGAGGCTTTGACTGTCTGTGTCCTTAGAGGCTATTAAGTGTGGTATTTAACAATCCACCTTGTGACAAATACCAGTCTTTAAGTTGCATTCCCATCTCGGCAACGTGAAAGGAACTCAATAACAAGGCTGATTTAAAAAAAATACGCCTTGACGTGGTCAAAGGACAAATTGTCGTCTATTTAATCAAGAATTGAAAGGGGGTAGTCTGACTGGTATAACTGAGGTCCTCAGGTCGTCAGCACCGAAATGTTCACAGAAAGAAAACCTGATCTACAGTAAAGAAAGTTCTTACATTCAGAAGAAAAGAAAAATAATGTAGACTGAACCTGAACCAAAGAATAAAAGTACAAAGTGAATTGAAGGCTGCCATTTCGAATAAGTGTAAAATTGTCAAGGTTGACCCAATTAAAGCATTTCTTTATTTCCATTTCTTATATATGTCACTGCTAGATCTTTGCTGGTAACTCTGTGAGACGCTTTGAAACATCTATAGGCAAGAAACTTGGGCCGTGCGCTGCAGGCCTGTCACACTGGACTTCACAGCAGACTACAGGAGAATCGGCACAATTTGAACGAATGAGGGAACGTGCCCCCGTGGGGAAAAAAACAAAAACAACTTCAATCTGTTAATTAAGTCCCTTTGACAACATATTTAAGTGGACCCTCTTCATTTTGTTTCACTCCCTTCAAGAGTTGCGGATCTGGAGGCGAGAGCTGGGTCAATGGAGGCACAATGGCCATTTGTTGTCAGTGTGGTGGGTCCAAATGTATAATTAAGTAACAAGAGTAATCAGTGCAAGGGGTTGTCAGTGGCCGAGCTCCCTGAAAAGCGGGGTGGTGAAGCAGAGGACCTGCATGCCTTGACATTAAATTCTGCAGAAAGAAGGAACACGGTTTGCCCTCCTGGAATGAAGTTAGCAAAATATATATTTGAAAAATGCTGGACAAAACCACCATTTTGGTGTTTCATAAGTGTAAAATTTTTCAGATCTAAGCCACAATACAAAATCTCAAAATCTGAGATTCGGGCCGTCATTAATTGTTCCATCACATAATCGAGTAATTGGGTGATTTTGCACCAACATATTTTTAGAAACATAAAATTATTAGTGCTTTATGACAGTTTGTCATTTGGCACTCTTGAAAATGAAAGAAAACATTACTTTTATGGAAAAATGACGAGAAATGGCAAGAACTGAAAAAGTCTTGTGGAACTAATAAGGGGCGCCGAATTCCAGAACATAAAAACGAAACCAGAATACAAACGTGCAGATTGAACACATAGGAGTCTACAGTATAGCAAAATAACAAAAACAAACAACCCCCCCCCCCCCAGAAAGTTGTGACCTCATAATGTAAGATCATCTGCGCAGGCAAGTCATTTAAACATGGGATAAGATTGAATTAGAGACTGAGAGACCTGCTGTGGTGAGTGCAGTTCTTTTTAGTACACCAAGAACATCAGAGGCACTGTTACTCTATTCTTTTTCTCATTCATTCATTTTCCGAACCGCTTCATCCTCACAAGGATCGCGGAGGGTGCTGGAGCCTATCCCAGCTGTCTTCGGGCAGTAGGCGGGGGACACCCTGAATCGGTTGCCAGCCAATCGCAGGGCACACAGAGATGAACAACCATCCGCGCCCACACTCACACCTAGGGACAATTTAGAGTGTTCAATCAGCCTGCCATGCATGTTTTTTGGAATGTGGGAGGAAACCGGAGCACCCGGAGAAAACCCAAGCAGGCCCGGGGAGAACATGCAAACTCCACACAGGGAGGCCGGAGCTGGAATCGAACCCTGTACCTCCGCACTGTGAAGTGGACGTGCTAACCACTGGACTACCGGGCCACCCCTACTCTATTCTTAATTTGGTGAAAAAGATCTGACTTTACTTTTTACCTTGATAGCAGATGTGTCTTTGCAATAAATAACACAATTTAAAACAATGATTTCAAATCCTTATACAGGTACTTTGTCATTGATCAAAAGACCTTGAAACAAGGAGAATCACGCATCAACGAGAGATAAATCCTCAAGCCTCTTCTCAATCGATTCTCCAGTCAAACAACAGATTGTGGGCAAATTAGTTGCCAGATAACTGCGCAATTTTTTAAAAGGGAATCACCATTTTAAATCTCCATCCATTTGTCCCCTGGCTTAAGTCTCGTAAGCACCACATTAAAAATAATGTTCCTGATCAAATTTCCGACTGAGTCCCAAGAATACAATCTAAATGAGATGATGCATCTTCCATTACTCCTTATGTTGAAGATAACCTCCACCACTAGAGACAAGTTGAACCCCCAGTGATGGATGGAATAACTTCCTTACTCTATTCAGTAGGTTAAAGCGTGTCCCGGGACACCTCAGCAGAGCCAAAAGAGAGAGAGAGAGAGAGGGAGAGAGAGAGAGAGAGAGAGAGAGAGAGAGAAACTTGCTTCAGCTAAATGACTGATCCCAACAGGGTTGGAGAAGACGTGTAGAGGGGAAACGCAACAATGTAGTAGGGGAACACAAAGATAATGTCAAGTCAAGTCAAGTCAAGTCAACAGTATTTATAGAGCACTTTCAAACAGCCATCGCTGCATACAAAGTGCTGTACATGGAGCAATTTAACATGCACAATAAACAGTAAGACAAATCGGTAATAAAGGCGGTAGAAAGCACCAAACAGTAAAACCAAGAACAAATCTAAGTCATGCTGAGTCGAATGCCAAAGAATACAAGTGAGTTTTGAGGAGGGTTTTGAAGATGGGCAGCGAGGAGGCTTGCCGAATGTTTAGTGGGAGGTCATTCCAGAGAGAGGGACCAGCAACAGAAAAGGCTCGATCCCCTCTGAGCCTCAGTTTAGTTCTTGGTACTTCTAATAAAGTCTGGTCCACAGACCTGAGGCGCCGGGCAGGTGTGTAGGGGCGGATGAGCTCAGAGAGGTAAGGTGGCGCGAGATTATTCAGAGATTTGAAAACAAATAAGAGGATCTTGAAAATAACTCTAAAATGAATGGGGAGCCAGTGAAGGGATGCCAGAGTAGGAGTTATGTGCTCCCTCTTACGAGTACCAGTCAAGAGGCGAGCGGCGGCATTCTGGACCAGCTGAAGGCGCTTAATGGAGGACTGGCTGACTCCAAAGTAAAGGGCATTGCAGTAATCGAGCCGGGATGCGACAAAGGCATGAATTACCATCTCAAAGTGTTCATGTGAGAGGAGAGGTTTTATTTTGGCCAGCTGTCTAAGGTGAAAGAAGCTGGATTTAACAACGGCACCAATTTGCCGATCGAGTTTGAAATCACTGTCCAGTTTAAGGCCCAAGTTTGAGACTGTTGACTTAAGATAAGGAGACAGGGGGCCCAAGTCTACAGGATGGAATGTACAAGGGCCACTGGGACCAAACAATATCACCTCTGTCTTCTTTTCATTGAATCTCAAGAAATTTTGTGCCATCCAGGTTTTGATTTCTTCCAGACAGGATAGGAGTGGCCTTAATGAGAAGGCGTCTTTCTTGCTCAGTGGGACATAGATCTGGCAGTCATCTGCATAGCAGTGGAAGGGAATACCATGTTTCCTTAAGATGGAACCCAATGGGAGCAGATACAGCGAGAACAGCAGAGGCCCCAGAATTGAGCCCTGTGGAACACCACATGACAGGGGGGCAGTGCGTGACTCAGAGCAGCCAAGGCTGACACAGAAGGTTCTGTCAGCAAAATAGGACCTAAACCACTCAAGAGCACTGCCGCCAATGCCCACCAAGTGCTGCAAACGAGACAGCAGAATACTGTGATCCACTGTATCAAATGCTGCAGTTAAGTCCAATAAAACTAGACACACGTGGTCTCCAGAGTCATTTGCCAGGAGGATGTCATTAGAAACGCGGATAATGGAGGATATAATGGAGGATATAGTCAACACGTCAGGTACAAGTTCACAGATTGTGTGTGATTATAATGCAGTAGAGTAAGTATTTCCCTTTTTACTGTTTTTATTTTTTTTTTAAACTGGCCCTCTTCCGCATAGATATTCATAAGCATATCAATGAGCAATGCCATGGTCAGGGTAGGGGTTGTTCAAATTGGCCATTACTGTATTGAACCGATATTGAACACACTAATTGTGTTCAATGTCATTGGATAAATCCTTCCCCCCTGACCCCCCAAATAAATTAATACAATTATATATATGGGGTGGCCAGGTGGTCGACTGGTTAGCATGTCGGCCTCACAGTGCAGAGGTGCAGGGTTTGCATGTTCTCCCCATGCCTGCGTGCGGGTTTTCTCCAGCTGCTCGGGTTTCCTTCCGCGTTCCAAAAACATGTATGGCAGGTTAATGGAACACTTTAAATTGTCCCTGGATGTGAGTGTGAGCGCGGATGGTTGTTCGTCTGTGTGTGCCCTGCAATTGGCTGGCAACCCGTTCAGGGTGCACCCCGCCAACTGCCTGAAGACAACCGGGATAGGATTCAGTGGATGTCTCATGCTTCCTTGTTCTTTCAATAGATCACAGATGGGCGATTGATTAAACCAGTGACGTTGGCTAGAATCATGTCTTGAACAAGGCAGGCCCTGATGGTGACTTGGTATCTCATCTCCAAAATGAGTGCAGGAGAAAATGGAATGGTAAGAGGCAGGGCTGAATGTCTTGATTCTCCTGGACATTTTCTCTGCCAGATTCTGATAGATGTGTATAAAGAAGACAATAAGCGTTGCACATCCCTGAACACATTAAAGCGGCCGGTTCAAATTAATCGCACGGTTCCACTTGTCACACTCTGTTGTTCATCCCGAGTTCTGTCTATGTCCCTGTGGCACAACTGATGCCTGACTTTCCTCAGAGTGTGACAAGTGGAAGGGGATAGAACTCGGGACGAACAACAATTTCCAAAGAGTGGCACAAAAAACTCTCTGTCTGAATACAGATTGCAACACTTGTGACACAAAATCAAAACATTCCAGAAGTGTCACTGTTAGGTCTTTCATTGAAACATCAATAAAGAGAACACAAGTAGTAAGTTAAATTGTACATTATTTGTCTTATGAAGAAAACTTGACATCAAGCAAGACTGAAAAATAAGGAAAGGTCTAATGCTACTACTGCTGTCTACTGCCCGAAGACAGCTGGCATAGGCTCCAGCGCCCCCCGCGACCCTTGTGAGGATAAAGCGTTTCGGAAAATGAATGAATCTATGTTTTTGTTTGCCTCTTCCACTAACACTTCCAATTTCATCCCTTCAGCCTTCATTTTGCTCTTACGGTGCTCCCCAAATTGGTCCATGGTAAAACCTATCAAAGCTGAAAAAGCGCAAAACAGTCTTTTAAATACAGCAGTCTCCATCACTTTCATAGTTGTTGCCTACAGCACACATTCTGTTGGAGTGAGTGAAGATGCAATTCAGATTCTGTTGTTTGAGATTTTAGCAAAAGAAAACAATCTCAGTCGATCATGCGTATGCAACACACCCATCGACAAAACCTGCAAGAGTAAACATGCAATTCCCCCCTCCTGATTTGGGATCTGATTAAATCAGGCTCAAGGTCAAATAATTGGAAGACATACAGTATGTCTCGGTCCATGTGCTCTGCGGCTGACTGGTGACCAGTTCAGGGTGCAGTCCGCCTTTCACCCAAAGTGACCTGGGATCGGCTCCAGCACCCCCCTCGACACCGTTCAGGATGAGCGGTGTTGAAAATGGATGGATGGATGATGTCACGGTCCACAAACACCAATAACAGCATTTCTATTTGTAAGAAAGAGCATCCTAACAAACCCAGACCTCCTAGTGTAAATGCAAACTGAGGGGATAATGGTCCATTTAGAGGAAAGGTCCGGTTTTGGGAGAGTAACGACTACCATAGCAGTTTGCCACCTGTGGATTCATAGATGCAAACCACTGGACTGTGGCCACTTTTGTGGGCTGGGGAATCAAAAGTGGGTCTATAAAGACACTACCTAGCAAGTCTGAAAAATCAGGAAAGGTCTAATGGTGAGAGTGAATGTTTGAAGCAAAGGTATTATTCTAATAAAAGATTTAAAACATTGGAATAACAGTAATGTAACCATATAAGTTGGATACAAAAAGCAATGAGAAGTATACTCTAAGTATCAATATGGGATGTCCACAGGTCACAAAGCATGTGCTCCCTGAAATCAAGATACTTCAAAATCACTTGACTCCATTGGTTTTGAAAGCACAAGTAAACAATGTGACTTGCTAACCGGATCAAATCCGTGCAGCCATTTGACCCTTGACCTCACTGACAGACTGCATAGGAAGCAATGTGGGCTGAGCCGGGCAGTGCCTAGATTTAGAAAATATCCATGTTAGCGAAGTCATAAATTTCAGGGGAAATGAAAGAGAAGACAACTTCCGTTCATAGAGAGGACCTCGACCTGCAGAATAAGACTCGGCAGGCTCTCACGTAAAATTCATATTTAAGCGGGGGATCTTATATTTAGGCTCTGCAAAAGAGCGGTGGCTAAAAGACAAGGCATGTTTCAAAAAATTATTTTTGCATTACCCAAACACACAGCCGCTTCTGGTTTGGAGCTGACAAACAAAAGGGAAGTATCAATGGGGGCCATGTAAATCAAGCCGGTTGGGGGTGGATAAAGTCTTGACCTGGGGCCAAAGAAACCATTCTTTAACATTACCCAGAGTCCCCATAAACGGGATTGAGACCTGGCAGCCCTCTCCTCGACTTTCATGCAAAACATGTGGCCTGAGGACAGGAGAGTGTACAGATGGATTGACAAGGATCATGGCAGAAGCTCAACGTGGAGAGTTCCTTGACTTACTTACCTTTGCTTACTCCACTAATGTAAAGTACTGTCTTTTCATTTCCCGGATGAAATCCCCGAGCACTCACCATGGAAGAGTGAATGGACTACTGGTGTGATCCTTAGAGGAGTTTGACGAGAGAAAAAACAGACAGTAATGGCAGATGCATGAGGGAGCCTGGAGAATCTTTTCGCTCAGAGAGAGAGAAAACTGGCCGGAAACTTGAAGGCACGGGGAATTTTATAGCATATCATGAATATAGTAGAGGAACAAAAAAATGTGGATAGAGGGAGGTGAATACAGGTGGGACGAAAAAGAAAACAGTGATTTATGTGTTTTGTATCTTCACCCCCCCCCCCCCCCCCCCAAAAAGATGAAAACAAATCCATGTAGCTTTTTCTTGTCTTTGCTGGCCGTATGACTGCAGCACCGTCCCCTTCAGAGGTGAATGCTCTCACAAATGCCCACGTGCTAGCCTTAGCAACTCCCACTGTTTTGACTTGGCCCCAGGCCTCATGCTCCAGCCAGACACTGGGCATTGGAAATTTAAGTCAGGCAGAGGAGAAATTAGGCGAGGAGGCAAGGAAATGGGATGTTGACTTGAACTGGCCCTGGGGGCAGCTGAGAAAGTGTCCCTGTGCAGCTTCGCTAGATGCCTGACAGGTTGATGGAGTGAGTAGAGGCTACCCTGCGGCCCAAGCTGCCGTCTACAGCTCAGATGTAGCCCAGCGAGAAACATATGGAGCCTCCGGGCATCGCTGTGTACTGCCACCACCACCATCGCTCTCTTTCTCACTCTCTGTGCTGCTTCAACTGGGCTTGTCTGTCTCACTGATTCTGCGACGTGAGATCATAACTAACCACATTTTCACCAACCGCTACACTTTAGTTAAGCTCATGAACATTTTGAACGATAGTATATACACTGTTATGGTTTGCACGTCCACCACCGGGTGAGTATAGGTAGGGTGTCGTTGTTGCAAGCTATAGAAGTAGTCTAGCATCAAAGCCAAACAAATGTTTGATCTGCCAATAAATTTATTAAAGATGAGGGTGACACAGAACGGTTTTTAAATCATAAAGAAAAATAGGGTTTTGAAACTGCGGTGGTCAACATTAACACCGCGACGTGTTTGCTGTAAAACAATTTTTGTAAGATATTCCTACAAATGGGCCGCCACCATAGAAAGGAGAGAAAGCATTTGATTAAAAAAAAATTAATCTACAGGAACTCATCCATAGTTGAGTCGATGAATAGATACGAATAGATTAAAAAAAGAGCTTAGCTTTCAAAGGAAGTGTATTAATTCATATGGCGCACAATATGCACTTTGTAACATTTTTGTTCTTGTCCGTATCATTTCTGTTGTCGCATGGAAATGATTATTCTATGTCCAAAAAATGTTTTTGTTACCGTACTCCGCAGTTGGTGACGGTCTAATTACTATACTTTTTTTTTTTGCACCCTTTAGGTCAGTGAAAACAGACAAAAAAACACATTGGGATGAAATGAGCCTGACTCTACTTATTGATAGCTTAGATCCAGCACATGGGAGGAAAGCAAGAGGAGAGGGATGTGTTGGGAGGCAAAAGTAGGGGGAGTCAGGCGGTTGGCAGGCCACAGTCATAATGAAAAGAATCTGGCGGCGGCCCACTGTGTGCTGGTCATGAGAAGCATGTGCTGCCGGGGGGCTCTACTGCTAATTTAAGGGGGCAGCCAAGCATTTCACGCTAGGCTTGTCATCAGGCCAGAGGGGGCCTCATACTGGGTGACAGCAATTGTGAGGGTGGGTAGGTAGTTTGGGGAGCCGGTTTGAGGAAACGAAGCAGAATGGTTCACTTACCAGCAAACCTTCCCTTATACCTCCTGCTTGCACTCACCAATGATCAAACATCGTCGCGGCGATGGGACAGAATTACAAATGAGTAACCTGTGGCTATAGATGGAAGTGGACTCCTCTTGCCTTTCTCTTCAGTTCTCTCCTAAGATTGCTCTCTGTGCTCAAGGGAAGATTTAAACAGCACAATGTCACTCCAAGTCTTCCCTTGATTTCTTTTGAGCAGTTTATATGTACGCGCACGCACGCACGCACGCGCACGCACGCGCACACACACACACACACACACACACACACACACACACACACACACACACACACACACACACACACACACACACACACACACACACACACAAACATTTCGAGGGTTCAGTTTCTACTCACTGACAGTGAAAGTGTGAATGGTTATTGATTTATGATTGAGAGGGTGCCTTTTGCCAGTCAGCTGGGGATAGGCAACACCTTCTTTTGACCCGGAATCGGATAAGGTGTATTGACAATGGACGGAGGAGTGTGATAAAAGAAATAAAAATGTGAGACTTCTAAACTATTTGAACCACAATGCTCTAAATAAAAATGGGTTCATTATTTGGGTTTATTCGCAAAGAAATACAGTATGTAAACTCTAAAGTGATGCCATGAATGTTAAAGCGAAATGTGGTTTCAAAAAGGTCAACACAATGTTAGTAAATATGTGTCATCGCAATTGCATTGTTGATGCAGCTGCACATAATGCATTGGTTCAAAACTGTCCCAAACATGAAATTAATATATTCAATCATAAAAGTTCATAGCATCATTGCTGGTGTTTCTAGAAGCGCAATTTTGTCAATACGTCTCTGGCAGCGGCATTGAAAACTCCTTCAAACAGCCATTTGACCAACACCATTCAAAATCAAATGCTACTTACATTTTATTAGTGATTAAAAAGGTGGAAACGTTCATGGAAATATTGTCTAAAAGCTACTTTGTGAGGAAAAAAAAACGGAAGAAAAAAAGTTCCTGTCGACAATTAACGGGGAAACTTGGAGATGCACCTCAGATACGGCAAAGATTGAGATAAGGAGGTTGAGAAATGAAGGGAGTGTTAAAAGGTGAATGGTCGATGGAAGATGAGGGGAAGATTAACACGCCGCGTGAGGAGTTTGTTGCCTCTGGAACAAGCCTCCACATGACAAAAACTGGAAATGATATGAAGCAGAGCAAGGAAGACAGAGAGCTCTGCAGAGTGAAGGAGGAGCGAGGCAGTCACATTGCACATCTCCAGGCTGTGAATAATTTAGAGGAGCACTGGGGAGACGAGATGAAGATGAACACAAAACACTGGCAGCGTTTGACCTGGAGCTGGAGCTACATCAGTGCACATCACACAGTGGAAAGCTTTCTCCGTCTTCCTCCCTCAGTGTGTATCCCTTTTCTTGGAGTTGCTCTTCATCTGTCTTCCTTTGTGGCAGCAAAGGAAACGGCTGTATGCTATTCTAGTTTTGCCTCACATTCAATGAAACTCAACAGGATGGTTGACAACTCTTTCCTCAAGGTTCTCCTTTTCCCTGCTCTGGACATGGCAAAACGGTTTGAAGAACTTTTGCACAAAACAAATTCAGTACATGCACGGACAGAAAGCTGGAAGCCATATTTTGGGAAAGATTTCACTCTCAATTGTCCCTAGGTGTGAGTGTGAGGGCGGATGGCTGTTCGTCTCGATGTGCCGTGCGATTGGCTGGCAACCGGTTCAGGGTGTCCCCGGCCTACTGCCGAAGACAGCTGGGATAGGCCCCCAACCCTTGTGAGGATAAACTGATCGGAAAATGGATGGATCGATATATATATATATATGATGCTTCCTCGTCTACCCGAGGAAGCATCACTTCCACGTGTAAGGAAGGCGAGAGGAGTCAAATGGTGCATTCAAGTGCGCTCAGTTTGTTCGAGAACCGAAATTTGCTCGTCATCCAAAGCATAAAAAACGTGAAATTATATATATATACTGTATATACATGTATAGAGAGAGAGAGAGAGAGAGGAGTTGGAGAGAGACTGGAAGGTATATATACTGTATATATATATATATATATATATATATACGGACACCACCCGATGGGTGAGATGAGGATTTCTCTCTCGGTCTCTCTCTCTCTCCATACAGTATATATATATATATTTTTTTTCCCTGCAAAATGGGCACAAAAACTACAAAATGATGACTCATGCATGTGGTGGTGCCTATGCCAGGCAGTAATAGTTGCTCTGCTATTCGAAACGGAGGAGGTTCAACAGGGCGACTGGTGTACATGTGTGTCAGTAATGCAAGTACTATGGACGACTACTACGACAACGACACTGAATTAGTGTGGTTGGAGTGAAAATTGATCAATACTCATCAGGGAGGGCCTATTTACAATGTAAAACGAATTTTCGCACTGGAAATGAGATGAGTTTTAAGGTCTCCATATTTCGAAACAGATACTGTAAGTGTATCATTTTGTCAGAAACATGGGAAGAGCACAGTCACGTTCAAAGTGGAGCTGCCGACTAAAGAAAATGTGTAACGAGGTAAAGAGGCTGCCCTTCCCCCACCCCTCCACACCCCTTCTTCACTCCACCATCTTCTCACTCCTTTTGCCGCCGTCTCATGCTCACTCTATGTGGCTCATATTATTGGGATGTCCCTTGTTTGTAAATGTGCCAGGTTTTGTGCACCACTGCGGGCTGTCTATTATAGGCAGGCCTTTGGGGGCAGCGTTTCCATATGGCGCCACATATGGCGCTCAGCAGCATCAATTAATGTTGTTATAATAGTGATGGTTTTTTTTTTTATGAGCAATGCTTTCACTGCGTTTCTGTCTTCTCTACTTCTCACCGTTTCTTCTTCCAGCCACTGCAATTCTCCAATCCGCCTTTCTTTTACAACATCACGGAAGGAAGGTTAACACTATTTGCCAAAGTGTTGTTTTTCTCCAGCTGAGTTCTATTTAAAAAAATAAAAATAAATAATGTGTCAGAGGCACCAGATTTCGAAAGACTTAAACCGGTAATATTCTCCACTTTCTTACAGCACGTTATGTGGTTTAGGTCAGCACAGGGCCCATTAGTGTAAACATTTGGTGTGCATTTATGCACAAACAGTCTGTCGGTGCTATAAGATTCAGAATCAGTGAGGTTTTTTTTTTTTTTTTAACCCTCAGTGCCTTTGGTGGAGGATCTGACAGGAAACTTAGTAAAAGGCTCAGCTTAAAAAGCTCACAGCCACACCAGACTTGTCAGCGACACCACAATTAGAGACAGATCACTGGCAGTTAGCGGCGAGAAACTGTGAGCAACTCTTTCGTTTGAGGAACACACTCAAAGCAAGGTTTTAAAACGATTTCAGATTTCTAATCACTCTCAGGATAAAAGGTCTTGCTGTGTACGTTTGTCTCAGCGCAGGGAGCTTCCCGTGCCATTTCTCTGCCTCTGATTTTGAGTTTTTCTTTCTTTTTCTTTTTTTGTTCGTTCCTTTTCCAGCAGGCAAGCAAGCTGGCAGGCAGCACTGTTTGAAGGTGCAGTCAGAAGTGAGTGTGGGCCTGATGCTTTGTAGTAATATTTCCAGCAGCACAATCTCATTACTCTTTGACGTGGGAGATGCATGCAGGGGCGGATTGTCATTTCATGCTGTCAAAAGTTCCGTGAGGGAAACCGGCGATGGGAATAGAACTTCAATGACCTGTGTGAATCTGGCTCACTGAGACTGAATATATTAAGTCAACTAACACACATTCAATGCAATGGGCCTGATGCTTGAGAATGCTTGTAAGCCTAACGTTCAATCCCCCAAGAATGAGGAATTTCTCACGTCTGTTAACTCAGACAGCAGATCTATTTCACAGGCTCCTAAACTTGTCTGTGTGGCTCTGGGCCTAATTAACAAAGATCGGATCACGTCAAACATGTGCAAGTTACGAGTAGTCTCAAGTCATAACTTTCAAGTCTGAAGCAAGTCCCAAGTGATATATTGTCTTGGTCAAGTCATGTCACAGGATACCGAAAGTCAAGTCAAGACCCAAACAATGTCATTTTATTATCACAGTCTTACCTGTATTATTGAGTCTTGTTAAAGGGAGACGAGCCACAAACGTCAAATAATTACATTGGACATCATTGACCAATTCATCTGACCTGTATGCATGTATAACACCTCTCATCACTTCATTACACAACTTCATTAATCATTAAGTTTAATATCCGCATGTCAATCAAATTTGATTTATGCTCCGAACAACTTCCGCTTGTTTTTTCTTCTTCCCCCAAAACGGACAGCAAAACAACAAGATGTATCTGTTGGCAGAATATCAAAATACGTAATTTCTTTTGTCTGTTGGCTTCTTGGTCTAATATGCCTCAAACATATGTCGAAGCAGTAACCTCTGTGAATGCAAAAGAGTGGGCTGACGCTAAGCTTGAAGAAATGCAGTCACGAAGAGACAATGTAACATTTACCTTAACCACTTTACCTGAGTCTATGTAATGAAATGCTATGCTATGCTGCATGAGGTTTCAGTCAAAAGAGGGGTGCTAACTATGATGAGAAATGTTCTCCTCAAGCCAGCATGACCATGATCAAGGTATTGGCACAGAAAGTGGCACAGAATGTTGGCCAATCAAGTGAGAGATTTACATTGAACAGCTTGAGTGTTATGAAGTTCAATGTAAAGGTGACAAACTAGGGTGTAAACTGGGGAAATCCATGTATCGTCTACAACAGTCGGGACGCAACTGAAACCAATGATTTGGATTAAATACAATTTGTACAAAACTGATCATTGTGTTGATAAATAAAGTTACCGACAAAGAACAAGAACACATATTCATATGGGTAGATAAACTGATTATTGCTGACAATGACGATGTTGTATTGACCGTTAAAGAAATGCTCAATTCCAAGCTTTTGATGAAAGAAAGACCTGGGTCAACATTGGAAACAGTTTCTAGTTACAGACGTTGATCAAACCGGTGAGTTTATGCAAATACATGCAATTACATTACAAATATGTGTATAAAATACAATTTTGATGCGGTGTACTGTAAGACAAGAGTTACCCATTGTGAACAAAAACTCGAATACAGTGTTGATGGTCAAGAAATGAATGATGTAAGGAGAGTGTGTTCGTAGCTTGGTTTACAGTATCCGGCAACATGTACAAGGCCAGATCTGAGCTTTGTTGGGAGCAAATTGTTTCAGTAATTTACCAAACTCACGATTGAACAATCGTAAAATCAGTGCTTGGGAATTTGAAAGGAACTCAAAGCAAATAACTTTATTGCTTCAGAAGATACAAAGACGAGAACCTAATCCATGCTGAAGAGTGACGCAAATTGGGCTGCTCATATTGGTGACCGTAAAAGTACAACAGGTTATTATATCAGTTTAAACAAGCAAAGGCCATTCGTCTCATGGAAAACCAAAAGAAAGCCTACAGTTACTATCAACCCGTAAAGCTGAGTAAATGGCT
Organism: Hippocampus guttulatus; assembly: GCF_054856545.1. Taxonomy (NCBI): domain Eukaryota; kingdom Metazoa; phylum Chordata; class Actinopteri; order Syngnathiformes; family Syngnathidae; genus Hippocampus; species Hippocampus guttulatus. Next base: position 5,149,859 of record NC_141265.1, read on the forward strand.
TTGGCTGTGACCATGCAAGAGATCATCTACTTCAAATAGCGACTCTATTTTTTCATTATGAACAGATCTAATGTGTTGTCTATGAGGACAACCGGAACACGATAGCCATGGCTAAAAACTCTGCACATAAGACAGCGCTTCAAACATGTGTACATTAATTGCTATTTTTATGAGGTCTTTGCTGAGCGGTGACCGAATCCACATGGTGTCCTGTCCAACCAATGAAATGGTTGCAGATGCTTTAACAAAGCCTGCAACCAACATGACATCAAAGACATTATGACCTTATCTTTGTTTACACAATATGAACTTTTTAAAAAATGCGAGGAAACGGGGGTGTTGATTGCTGTGATCTCATTTTGATATTTGTTTATATTTGTTTGTCCCCCTGTTGATTGTTTGCTGTCATGGCAACCTGGTAGCCTCTGTGACGTGGCCTCCACTGTCACATAACCTAATGAATGAATGACTCACACGTGTAAAATAAATATGCTGTACCCGTTGACGCAGGTGTTCTCGCAAAGAGCAGAAACGTGTGTTGTCATGTTAAACGCTGTGCAAAAGTAGACTCTGCCAACAATTATTTATCTGAAGGCATCACAAACTGCAGTAACAACTCTCGTGTCTTGTTTGCCACAGTAAAAAGAATAAGACCTGCATTTTTACTGTCCTTAGAACTAAATTCGACATCTATGTGCAATGAGTTTGCAATTTTTTTTTAAAGACAAAGTGTCCGGCAATCGAAATGCAATAATTTCTATAAGACAAAAAAACTACTCTGTAGCCAGTGAGACATATTGAGCTGCCACATTTCACACCTGTCACTGGCAATAAATAAATAAATAAAGAAAGAAAGAAAGAAAGAAAGAAAGATCATCTGCTGTCTGAGTCCATCCATCTGCTGCCTTGATGAGTTACCCACTAAGTTTCTACAGTCCATGCTGACCAGTTTCCTACCACAAATGACTAAGCTCATCAATATGTCTGAAACATTTCCAAAGGTCTTAAAAGTTGCTCTCAATGACCATCTTTGAAAGCAGAAGCCACAGGACTGAACAACTACCGGCCCACATCAAACGTGCCATTCTTACGCAAAGTCCAATAAAAGTTGTTCAGCAACATCTTCCTGACTTTCTCCTGTCTAATCAGGCTTTGGGTTTCGTCACAGCACTGAAACAGCTCTGATCCATGTGACAAATGATATCCATCTAAACACAGATAAAGGCAAAGCCACAGTCTTACTTCTGATGGACCTGAGTGCTGCCTTTGGCACAGTCGACCATGTGATCTCATTGTCAAGGCTGAACACTGGGTGGAAATTTCTGGTACTAATTTAAACTGGTTCAAGCCCCATCTTGAGGACAGGAAGCTCACTCCCTAGGTCTGAGTGTGAGCGTGGATGGTTGTTCGTCTCTGTGTGCCCTGTGATTGGCTGGCAACCGGTTCAGGGTGTCCCTCGCCTACTGCCTGAAGACGGCTGGGATACGCTCCAGCACCCTCCGCGACCGATGCGGGGATAAAGCGGATCGGAAAATGGATGGATGGATAAGTCGCACGTTATTAAAACAGCGACCTGAGTCATCTCTGTGAACAAATCTTCACACAGAACTACATGAATACAGGTAGCTTACTCAGCCATGCCTTCAGAAAACTCACGAGGAAAAAAAAAAAATCATTTGCATGGGATAACTGGTCGTCCCTACCCCCCCTCCCCCAACATGGAAAAAACAACAACATGGGGTGTCTTTCGAGCTGGATTTCACATTGAATTCTTTCAATGCACTAAAAGCTGTACCCTGTTAAAGAAACTGCCAGGCGCTGATTGAGGACCCTGGTTACCATGCAAACCCGAGCCTGTTGCTGGGGTGACTATCCCGAAGTGCTTCCTGGGTAATTTTCAAGGTCACTGGTTTGTGCGCGCCTATGTGGTGCAGATGGGTCCACCCTCATTTAAAGCCCAGCAGGCGCTCTTTCATTATGCCCGGTGAATGGCCTCATTCATCCACTTCACCTCGATTGGTCACACTGAGTCTCTTTAGAGGGCCCAGGACAAACTTTTCTCTCATTCTACCTCCTGATCTTCTACGCACCACCCACCTCAGTCATGATTAATTTTAGTTCTCGAGCATGCGGTGCTTGAAGATTTTGCCATCGACTTTTGGCAGCAAACTGTTCTAAATTGATTAATATATAACACAATTTTACAGGGAAAAAAACTGGAAATGTTTTGTTTTGGAGATGAAACATTTGCTCTTCAGTGGGTTTGGCAGCAATAGCTGGATTCATTTCTTGGACGTTCTTAGTTAATTAATACATTTTCATCTTTGGAAAACACTGTTGAAAATCAAATGCTTCCAACTTTATGGGAACATTTTGTTGAAAGTTGGTTGAGAAAAAAACTGCCCTGACCTCGACCCCATCAAACACCTCTTGGATGGAGAGGAAGGTACTTCAATTTCTACGTATAATGTACAGATCAATTTGTTCTATGCATCGAACACATCCCTGAAGAGCCGCAGGTAGCAAACTTGCAATGCTTCAGGACTCAAATTACAGTTTGCTGTAGGGAATTTGACAGCAACAAATATTCTGTTTGGGGGTGGGGGGCACTGAGAACCCACATCTTATGGAGAGAACCTGCAAGCACCAATTAGAACATTTTTAAGTTGGATGTTCAGCTGTATTTGAGCAAGACATGCAGGATGACATGAAGGATCTTGCATTGAAACATCAAAATGATAGAGTGGGATAGAAGTCCTCCATCAAACATGTTCATTTATTTCTTAAATGTATTATACATAAGAAGTTATTGAGATATTACTGGTAGGGGTCCAACATTATTATTAATGAAGGTTTCTCGGGGTCACTGATGGAGTTTTTCATTCTCCTGATATTGTTGGGACCACGTTTCAGCATTATGGATAGGTGCCTCCATACTCGGTTAGAATAGTTAGGATTTTTCATTTCGGTTAAGGATGGGTAGCATTCACACTCGTACCAATTCGGTTTCGATTCTCTGTACGTGGGAATCCATACCGTTACTCAACAGTACCAATTGTTTTTGAACAATAATTTTTCTATGTATAGAAGTTGACAAATGGGCCAGAGAGAATGACGTAAAATTAAGGAATAACAATTTACAATTAATGAAGTATATACAATACATTAATATTCCAAAATACAAAGTGTGAAGCAAAGTTCTTTGCTATAAATACCACAAGGCATCAAGGAACATAGTTAAACAGTAATACAAGGAACAAAGATAAATTATTAGCGTTATCTCCGTTCCTTGTGCAGTTGATTTTCAAGAACTCAAAGGCCGTCGCATACCGTGCCATGAGTTTGAACCCATATTGGGCTGAAACAGAACAAAACAATGACAGTTGGAAGAGGACGTGAATAAGAAGAATTGGGATCAAATTCAACATTTCATGTACACAACACGGTACGTGATGCTTGCTAAATTTTGGCCAACAATGTTCACTATTTCACCCATATGAAATTTCCTCCCCGCTCTCGATGTAGTTTTTCTTCAAAATATTCTGTTTGTGTCCCTGGCTTCCTCCAAAGTCATCATGGAAATATTCCATTTGAGCTGAGCATCATTCTCCACCCCCTAATGTCCTATAACTGCAGCACTTAGCAAAGCCTGTGGGTCCACTATATTTTCCTTGCCTTTAAGTGAGTCCCAAGTTTGAGATGGTGCAAAGTGACTAATTGTCCTGAGTTGTTTGTATGCCAGGCATGAGACCCACTTTAACTGGTGACAGGGCCCACAGATTTTTTTTTCTTCACCCACTCACCTCCTGGCTCACTATCTTTCTCGTTCTTGCAGCAGATTTACCCACGCTGCTTCTCAAACTACTGAGCTGTAAAATTGAGTGGAGGCAAGGCAAGATTCAAAATGAAACTTGGCACTGTGGACGCACTAACCTTGAGGAGGGTCACTGCTGCTGGCGTCACCTAAAGAGATGGAAACAAAATATCAGCCATTTTGGATTGAACGGAAGGTAAATATGAGGACGGAGGGAAGACCAGCGTTGAAGAAATGGAAAAAAAATGGAAAAGATAAATGGAAATCTTTGCTGATCAAAGAAAACGACAGCTTGACCAAGCCCGTCTAAATCAGCACATGTGCAGTTGTGCACATACAGCACCGAGTACAACAAGAAAAGTCAATAGAATTGTGGTTTCATATTAGATCCATTCTTAAACAAAAACTCCCATGGTTATTTGGTTCCAAATTCTAGCCTAAGAATTGAAGGTAAAATAGTTTCGAATTAAACAACAGAAACAAATATTTGCTGATGAAACGTACATTACATTCTTCACCAAAAATGGGGTACTGTCATAACAGCCCCAATAAAACTAGCCATTGTAATGAAATCGAAGTGTGTACTGACCCTTGAATATAATGTGAACAATCAATTACTAGGAATCACAGACAGAGCTAAGGATTAGATGGGCTCAAATGGAGCATCGGTCCCACACACAATCATTTGCAGGAAAATTACTTCAGTAATGAAGAATCTCGGCCCATAAATCCTTGTGGCCTCACCTTCCTTCGCCGCCCAAGTCCCATTGGGAAGCTAGTAAAAAAAAAACTCTTTAAAAAATTCATAGCGCAATTGTGCTCAAATCCCTCCCAGCAAGCACAATTATGGAACTTTCATCTCAATTGATTTATGTCCCTGGCTAGCAGGGGGGAGGTGCATGGCTTCGAGACATGTGGGGCTCGAAAAGAGGAAGGCAAAAATGAGTGGTAAATCATTGTTTTTAAAAGGGACGGGCCAACGTATTCATCACTTTCAATCTCTGTGGTTTGTATCATGAATGACAGAGAGGTGTTTGCATGCAGGAGAAAGAGGGAAGGGAAAGGAGCAATTGGAAAGCGAAAGGAGGGGGCGAGGACCCGAGACGGCAGGGAAATGCTAAGCGAAATTCCATTTGATTAATAACACTAATCAAATTATACAGTGTTCCTCTGTGTCCTGAAATCTGGGGCCATAATGTCCTCTAATGGCGAGGTTCATGGAGCTCAACTTCAGAGGGAAAACACGGCGCTGACTTCTGCACGCTTTAATGAAGGCAGTAAAACATCCATTTCCAGAAGCATGAAATGAAAGGCAAGATTGTGGATGCGCAGCCGGTGGCTCAGCGACTGCACGGAAATGGAAGGCTGTTAACACAAAAGACAATGTGAGGCGGAGAAAGGGGAGAGAGAGGCCAAAGTCCTTGTAAAATAAAATAAAATTTAAAAAAAGGAAGAGAAAAGGGCAAGAATGCCAACAATAAGGGGACAGAACCAGAAAAAAAAATATATAAAGTGAGGTGCGGAACACAAGGCTGCTCGCTCAGATAGCTGATTAAAGATAAACCAGAAGACTTTACTGTCTGTTTGATTTTGTGTAGGCACAATGCATCACTATTTAGCTGCAGATGCACCTAACCACAACATTCTCCTTTCTCATGCATCACAATTCCACTCCACATCCCTTTGTGTTATCCCCTCTATCTTTCTGACCATCCATCCATCCATGCATCCAGCCATCCCCTTCATCCCTCCATCCATCATTTGTCTGCTGATGGCCTGTACACACAAGGACCCACTGTCACTTGTCTTTTGTCGACCCATCTATCACAATATGCAGTCAGCAACTTCGATTCCACCATGAATGAGGTGATAGTTCTCTGACACCGGCAAGTGGCTATTTGGAAGAGGTTTTCTGAACATTTCCAGGCATTACAGTAGCGGTTAATGGGGACCAAAAATACCCGCAATAAACGAAAATCCGCGAAGTAGCGACCAATTAACATATACAGGTAAATTTATTTATTTTTTTAAAAGTCCGCAAACAGTCCGGGAGAAGCTGCAAAACAACAGCGAGTCACATAGAGCAACATATACAGTACTGTACTCCATGTATAAGGAATTATTTATGTATTTATTTTTAATGAATATGTTTGAAAAAATCTGCGATTAACGAACCGCGAAATAGCGAGGGATCACGGTATACCAAATTGTGGTATAAAATCCAGTCGGGCCGAGCACAAAATAATATCTGTATAGAGGTCGGAATCTCTCAGTACTGAAGCTACAATTCCATTATGATTCAGAGGGCTCTTAAAAATAACCACAAATACTTAATTTTAGAATTTTTAAAACAAAAAGGAAGAGGTGTATGAATTTGAATCAAACACAAAGACGGAGCACGCTTAGGGTTTGTTTGATGGTCTTCTCAAGCTACGTGACTTTGTTTGTCGTTCATGACGGTTGCGCCGTTGGATTACCAGATAAATATCATTCTGTGTCTTGGACCGGGGTGAGTCGTCACACAACATGTCCATCACCAACCAAATCCCGCACAAGTGTTGCGTGCTTCCGTCAAGATTCAGTCCATTGGTGCAGGTCCGTCGGCGAGACAAGCAGTTGTCAAAGTCAAGGCATTAGGTGTGTTATTTTTAATTTCAGAAAATGAAAAAAAAAATGAAATGGAAAGAGAGTAAGGACCCATTCCTCAAACCAATCATATCAGTTTTTACTGGACCGGGTTAATGTACTGTAAATGAGAAATTAGACAACTGAGATGACAAAGTTGGCCTGTTATGTTGTTACAGTGCTTACCATAAGTAGTTATGTACTTTTTTTTTTGTAACAACATGCACCTTTATTCATGCATTGCAAATCATTCTTTATTACAGTTGCTCTCATTTTCAGTATGAATGACAAAAAAAAAAAAATAATAATCTAATATCCTGGACCTCTTCACTCAGACACTTGGTAGCTTGACTGTTTGTTGTGCATGTTGGAGAGAACACGTCCATATGCACTCTATTTTGAATGATGCAAAAAAAAAAAAAAGGTCATTGCAGATGTTATTTTATGACAATTAAGATGTATTCCTTATTCACACTGCACAGTCACATTGACTGCACCGCGGGAACTACATTTCCAAGTTGCACTTTTCTCTTTCCGGGAATATTAAGCAACCATATCACCCGAGCATCACTAAATTGTTTGAGTTATTCATAACCTCACAAAGAGATAGTCAGGTTTAATTTTTTTGTCATAATTTTTTATTAATCTCATAATTTCCACTGTGATTGACTACCGAGCAGTTTAAAGGAGGGATGCACAATAACTATCGGACGGATAACTGTCAGAGCGATGTTGTGAAGATTACAACATCGAGTACCTCGATTTAAAAAAAAAAAAAAAAAAACGTTCTTTTCTGAGCAATTTTTTTTTCTCTGAGTCGAGTAACCAATTATTTGGTTTGAACCGTCACAAAAGTGTTGTGTTTGTTGCGAAACTCTTGTTCAAAAGAACACATCTTTTGCGTGAACGTGACTGAACGGATCACTTCCTGAAGCGATTCATTCTTATCTCAGTTCATTTCAGCCCAGCTCAGAGCCGAGATGCAGAGTCCGTCACTCACGCGCGAATCTTCCAAAGACCCATCAGAAGCCAGCGGAGGCGAGGGAGGTACTTCAGTGAATGTACTGCCATACTATTCATGAACAAGTTAGTGAAGCTACTGGCATTCTCGTTCTCGTTCGGGCATTACGATTCTCTGAGTGAATGTAAGTGAATCGCAATTTGCTAAGAAAGTAACAACAATGTTATCAATCAAAGAACCACTGCTTGTTTCGTCCTCGCGATGATACACTTTCATTGGCAGTGTTATTACAGTTACCGTGACAAAGTGACTTAGTTACTCTACTGATTACTTGCTCTTAAAAAAACAACTTAGTTACTTGCTTATTTAATAAACAAGTAACTAAGTTTACTGGTTCACCGCTGAACATACAATTGACAGCCGGTTCTGCCACTTAAATGAAAGTGCATTTTTAACATCAACAGTTAAGAACAGTGTTTTTTCTTAAAAATACAAGACAACCTTTTTGACTTTAGGATTTTTCACGTAATATAAATTTGCAACTTGCTTTGAATAAATAGTAATATAAAAAGACAGCCTGTCTAGACTTTCTTCCCATATTCCAAAAAAATGCATGGCAGGTTAAACAAGATGCTGTCTGAAGAGTATGCCTAACACGCGCAGGCACGCACGCACACACACACACACACACCTGAGTCAAGAACCACGATGTTAATTGTACTGGGCCTCAGAGCTGCATTTGACACAGTTGATAACATTCCGATTGACAGACTGGGGAAGTGAGTGGGACTCATCGGCACTGTCCTAAACTGTTTAAAACCTTACTATATATCCAAGCACATGAGCTTTTGCAATTTATTGCAGTTGGTGATTAGTTGGTTATAGAAAACCCCACCATGTCTTAAATGCAGATCTTTATCCCAGTGTCACCGCACGACATTACTACCTGACTCTTCTCTGAGTGCATCCATCACATTGATATGTGGATGAGCCAAAATGTTCTGTCGCTCGATGCAGAAAAGATAGAAGTCATTGTTTTTGGTCCTAAAAGTAAAAGCACAGTGATCAACTTGACTCCATGTCATTGACACCCACAATGTACGAAGTGTGACTAATGTGACACATACAGCTTTATAAGAATATACAAGATTGTGTAAATATTCCATTACTAGGACCTCCATTTTAAAAGCCATCTAAAAGCCGAGACAGTCTGCTTAATACCACCTGTAGAACATCTCTTGAATCAAGTATATTCTGTCTGAAGAAGATACAGTCAAGCTGGTTAACACGTTCACTTTCAGTAACATAAATGTAGTATCTTAATGGGGTACAAAAAAAAAAAAAATCACAATTCAACATCTGCAATTGGTTCAGATAGCTGCTACGCGAGTACTTATTTGTATCAGGCCACTGAACCACATCGCATGAGTCCTAAAACCTCCCTCCCTGTAAGTCAAAGAATAGATTTAAACATTTTATTGTTGGTCTACAAAGCTCTGACTGTCTTGTACCTGAATATAGTCAAGACATTTTCATTCCCTTTGAGAATTCCATTCCTTGCATACAGGCCTATTGAATGTTTCCAGAAGCAGAACCAAAAGAAATGAAGCAGTACAGTATTATTTTTCTGTGCTCAACGTTGGAAAAAAATAAAAAAAACTTGCTGAACACCTGGGATCTGTCCGTACATTGAAATCTATTGTTCACTGCTGCTTTTTCATAAATAAAAACGTCGGCAGCTTTTATGTTGGAATTTTATCGTGATATGTTTTCATTTCATTTAAAATAAAAAAGAACCCCCCACCCCCTCCCACCTCTGTCAAGCACAATGGCCTTGCGTATGCATGTGTTTACAAATAAAGTTGACTGACCTGCCTTGCCTAGAATTCAGACATATTTTAATTGTAAGCAAAACTCCATTCTAATCCTCTGAAAAAATGCCATTTTGGTAGTAATGAAGACACATTTCACGCTTTTGTGAGTGTTGAGTTTACCGAAGTTGCACAGATTAACATCCAAAAAGCCTCCATCTAAGTGAGGTTTTTAAGGTTTTTCATTTTCCTTTGTGAGGGAAGCTCACATTTGGTTGGCCTACCAAAAACTTAATCAGACACAATTATATAGCCATCAGATAGAAATGTAATTGAATTGAAAGCTGACACTAGATATAACTACATTACAGTAGAGACATTGGGGCATGGGATGCACTCCTCTGGGACACGCCCTGCGGGGAGCTCATTACTGCCCGGCTTTGAATTATTGAGTGCTAAGGCAGTGACATTGATGAATAGAGGTAGGCGTCTGGCTTTAACACCTCAGCAAGTGTTTATCTCAACTTACAGCAACCGAAGACGTCGAAAGGAGGGATCTGCCGTGGCATGAATATTGCACGGGAAGAAGTTGTAATGGTTCATAATTGAAGGGTTCAGGCCACGGTTAAAGTCTGAAAGAGAAGATCTTCCTTGCCCCTTCCACCTTTGCATTTCACAGAGGCAAAACACAGTGTTCTCTGGTTGTTTCCATAGAAACAACACCTACATCTTCGAGCCAGTCACTGGAGGTTTAGTGACAAGATTTCCTACTCCTGCACATTGAAAGCATGCACGCATGCTCGAAGCGCACACTATTTGTTAAATGTATTTATTCAAGTGTCGCCATGCATGAAGTAGCTGAGAATCAGTGGGCCAATTATGTTTTGACATATGAGCAGCAGTAGCAGCAGCATGACTGTATGCTCAATTGAAATCAATCAATCAATCGATCGATAGATAGAGAAAATCTTGGCAACTGTCATATTTGGCAGGCTTATATATTTATCCAGTATCCAGACATTGGTGTAGAATTGCATTGTCAATAGAGAGGTGTCTCAAATGGTGCTGGTGCGTTACTCAGCGACATGCAAGGGGCCAAATGTAGTTAGAAATTTGATTGAGTAGTTTTATGTGTCATTGTATCATGACTACCTTTGTGATTCTTACAAATGTTTGTACTGCAATAAACCTATAATTCCTTCCCGAAGAAGAAAATGAGGAATATACGATAAGCTACGTGAGTGCTTAGCCGTGAGAGAGCCACACTCTCTCTGCCACTGTACTGCAGCTTTGGCCACTGATGTCGATTATTCTTTCAACAGCACTCCTCTCTTTTCACAGCGCTCTTGTTAGCTTTCTCACAAAATATGAGAACTCAATTAATTCAGACAAAATTAGGACATGGGAGGAAAAGGAGAAGGAGTAGGAAGGAGCCTGAAGTACTTGGAGGCAAAGGGAATAATCCAGAAGCTAGCCTAAAAAGAGCTGTGTCGATGAGCAGCCGGAAACAAGCACAGGGGTGACATGTGCATTAAGTCTTGAGCCATTTTAATCCATCTGTGCAGTTGAACAAACTGCCTCGCCATTCCACAGGGGGATGTTGGGTACACAGACAGGTCAGAAGTGAGGGAAACAAATACAATAAAGAGAAAAGAAGCAGTCAAGGAGAAGATGAAGCCTTAAACAAAGGATACTAAATTGAAAAAAAAAAGCCTTCCGGTAATCTAGATTTCATACATCTCCATATATAAATCTAGAAAGCTGCCACAGAATTTAACCCAAGAGATGCTTTAAAAATGGAAGTACTGACACAGAAGCATAACCGCGGACAATTTTCAAGATCTGTTCCAATCTGTATCTGGTAGCCTGAAAAAGTCTATACGCATGTTTGACCTCTGACCTCAGCTCCTTCATTCAAAACGAAATGTTTTGGGGGCAATTGCAGGACAATAATCCTTAAGAATTTGAATTGTGACCTCAATCAAAAAAACACTCAACGACAATGAATCAAATCAATGAATCAAAATGAACACCAAACAAGGCCAAAGTGTAGTAGTAGTCATTAGTCGTGTGTGGCCGCTCTCGGCTGAACAAGCCTAATTTGGATCAGCTCCAAAGTTTAGACTTCACTGACAACCCCTCCTTTTGCATTTTGATTTATTTTCAGCAAAATGCTGAAGAATGGCAAGATGCTGGTTGTAATTGCAAATCATGATCGTGACCTCTGATGTCGGATTTTGGCACATGCTCATGTGGAGCTGAGGCGACTGCCATCGGTCTTATGTGAGTTAAATTATATTGCTTCATACTTGCTACATTAGGTGGCGATGAGCCCACACAGTTCAGCTCATTTTGGATTAACCTTGCAAGGAAACTGTCGGAAAAGCAGCACTTTGCAGGTTGCCAGTTGCCTGGTTAAAGATCGGTCGTTTATATACATGCATCAATTCATAAAGAGTGATTTCAAGGCAGAAACAGTCTATTTCTACAACTAAGGACAAAACCGTGTCACTGCACAATAGTGCAGACAAATGAACCCAAAAACCATCCAATCCAAATTGCTCTCATAGTGACAGCATAATATTAAATAAACAAAGGTGACACATTGTATTTGCTTGACACTCTGAATGATTCTGATAGTTGCCCTTCCAGGAGATAATGTTATGGATAAGATTGGCTGTTTAAATTCGTGAGTTTTAAAATTTGGTGAACCTGTTTCTTCAGTTGACTTGCTGTCTGAACTCAATAAGCCGACTAAAAGCACAAGACTGCTGAGCAAAGTACGTCAAGTCAGTCATAAGACACCCTTGGTCAATGGCTGATAATGTTCCTCACATTAGCCCAAATTAAGATTAGATCTATCTTTAACAAACTAATAAAAAAACAGGACACTTTACTTCCTTTGCACCCACCATCTCCTCTAAAACTCCAGTGAAGAACACATTATCTGTTTTTCATGAACTTTTAAATGCTTCGGCAGTATAATTCTCATCGATAAAATGCACCACAGTCAAAGATAATTCTTTGTCATATCCATGTCCAATCGAGTTTGAGTGTAGAGACTACAGACAGTCTTCTTAATGATACCGGTAAAACCTGAGGCTGGATGAGCGTGGATATGAATCAAGCACACAATTTAAGACTTGACGATGAATACATGTATTTGTCTCTCTTGTGTGTGTCAGCTGACAATATTGTCTTTTTAAGCCTGGGGATAAGAAACAAATAAAAGAAATCTCGGTCTTGTGTTTGGCTCAAGTTGAAGGTTTTATAACAAGCCTTGTATAACGGGAAAACAAATGTCATTCTTATTTCATTTTCAACCCACAAACTGCACCCTTCCAATTTGATGCATCTGGTAAATAGTCTTGAATATAAATAGTCTGATCTCAAAGAGGCGATAAGAGCGCAAACTTTTGACCTACCTACTGTACAGTATTCAGTCGATATAGCTTAAATGTTAGCTACCTGTCCTTTTTTATCCATCCATCCATCCATCCATGATCTGACCCTTTTATCCTCACGAGGATCGCGGGCGTCGTGTAGCCTATGCCAGCAGTCTTCGGTTCAGTAGGCAGTGTATACCCTGAACTGCTTGCTAGCCAATTGCAGAGCACACATAGACAAACAACCATCCGCGCTCACAATCACACCTAGGGAGAATTTAGAGTGCTCGATCAACCTACAGTACCATGCCTGTGTTTGGAATGTGGGAGGAAACCGGGGAAAATATGCAGAATCTTCAAAACCCTCCTCAAAACTCACTTGTATTCTTTGGCATTCGACTCAGCACTTAGATTTGTTCTTGGTTTTACTGTTCGGTGCGTTCTACCGTCTTTATTACCGATTTGTTTTACTGTGTATTGTATATGTTAAATTGCTCCATATACAGCACTTTGTATGCAGCGATGGCTGTTTGAAAGTGCTCTATAAATACAGTTGAGTTGAGTTGAGAATCCACACAGGAAGGCCGGGGCCTGATTCAAACCCATGACTGTGAACCGTGAGGCGGAGTAGTTAACTAGTCAACCGAGTAAAACACAGCACAGATGTGAATTGTTAGGTACGAAATGCCCCTTTTGAACTGCGTGCTTTGGGCCATGCTAAGATTACACAATGTGCATGCTTTTTATTTGCTTAGATGGGAATGTTGCCACAACCAACATGACCGCCACACTGGCATGTCTGAAGGCCTGCTTTTGTCTTCTTATATAATATCGGTCACAACAGCAGCAAAACATGGAAATACATATACCGGTCTGTTAATTGGCCCACAGTGCAAGTAAAAAACAGTGGCGAATTATGGATCTGACAAACTTTGACAACAACTGTACAAAGGGGCATTTTAAATGGACTGACACGATTTGTATCTATTAAGTTGACAATCTAATAAATCGGAGGTTCCAGTATTGAGCACACCTGGATATAAACCACACTCACTAAATTTAAAACTGATAAAATATTGTACATATATAGGGCAGCGTTGCATATAAGGTGCATATGTCCATGTTGTAACATGAGATACTGTACTTACACAGCAAAATATATATATTTTTTTATCAAACTTTACTTATATATTTTTTGTCTCTGTGCTACTCATGTATTACAGTGTCCCCTGAATTGCTGGTATCCAAGCTCATAAAATTATCAGAATGGTAATAGACTGGCATTTCTTGTGTACAGACACTTTTTTTTTTTTTTTGTGCAAAGAGGCAAAGGGTTTCGTTCGGCTGTCATAATTTTCCTTGCTCACCAAGAATCATGAGGCCCCACGTGTGGATTTGTATGGTAACAGATTGGGGCGAGGAACAAGGAAACAGCCGGACATCAAAACAAACATGTATTGCCCAATGTGTCATGCTGTATGAAATTGGGTTTCACAGATGGCACCACAGCACCATTTCGCAACTCTCGCCTTAGAGGCACACAGTAAACACCGGCACACATCCAGGACTTGTTTTGTTCTTTGTTCTGATGTCATGCACAAAGGTTGGGGTTCACATCAGGCTGCACCTCGCCTTCTCATGGGCAATATCTCAGAGCTGTCACAACTTCCTGATGTGAGACCAAGCCCTCTGAGAACCGGGACAGCCCTTTGTTCTCATGAACGCGTACAACGAAGGACTAAGGGGTTAAACAAGTCGTAAAGCAGGCGTGCCGAACCAGTCGATCGCGGTTGACCGGTAGTCCGTGGACTGGTTCCAAGTCGACCGCAAAGAGTCCAGGGGGAAAAGAAAAGAAAAAAAAAAGCAAGAGCGCCGTTGGGATATATCAGTTTTCAAAAAATATATTTTATTCAGAGCATGTTTGTTTGATCTGCAACGCACCGATGATATTGGCAAAGAAAAGTAATTTGGAGAATCAGGTGCGGCATTTTTAAAATGTATACGTGAGCTACGTTAGTGATGATTCTGCACGTAAAATGGTACAAAAGTGCATCCCTGGCTCCCTGTATTGGTCTCCCACTAAGGTTGGTAGTGATTTTCTTTTGATAAACTCAGACCTACCTGGCTTGTGTCTGATTCATTTTTCTGTTTCATTCATGTTACGGTCCGTCATGACAACTGTGTGCTTGCACGTGCATGTGTGTATGCGTGCGCATACGTGAACAGGTCAATCACCTGAGGGTAACTGCTTGAAAAGTAGCTCTTTGGTCAAAAAAGGTTGGGCACCCCTCGCCTAACAGATCACATTGGAATCGGCCCCTCATGGTTTGGCAGGATGAAGCTTGTTTGCTCGTAAAAATCCATACATTTACTGCAACATTGTTTAAGCAGGGTTCCTACACGTGTGAGATTTCAAAATTTCATACTTTTTCCAGACCTTAATTGCCAGACTTCGTGGCCAAATTGAACACGTACACGCCAGGGTTGGTGCCAGATGAGGTGTACAATCATCATAGATTACTGGAAGACGTGGAGGTGTGAAATGACGCACAGCGGAAGACGGCAGCCTGCGCAAAATCCATTAATCCCGGATAATTATACACCTTGAAGCCCATTAACCCGCTTATATCATGGTCACTTGCAAAGAAAAATAATGAAGGAAAGAACTCATGATTTCTTACATTTTGCAGTCGAAATAGAAAGTTTTACTGAAACCACTTATTTTCCTCTGAAACCCCAGAGGGCTTTACTATTAAGAATAATTTCATGTGCATAACTTTCAGGGGGCCATAAACACAATTCAGAACCCCAGCAAATAGATCTTCTTGTTTGACATTGTTAAATAAGCACAGGATTCACGATAAAATCTGTTTTTATGATACATGTATTGATGTATATGTGACGATTGATGCAACCGCTCAGGTTGGCCACACTACTCTGTGTCTGTCTTCACTGCCTTCACGGTGACAAAAATGTCACAGGGTATTTATTAACATCTACTTTACTCAGTTTGTATTTATCAACTTTTGTGGCAGGAAGTTAGTGTCTTAATTTTTTTCACGTTTTTTTTGTTTTTAATAACAGCTGAAAATGGACATTGATGTAATTTTCTGAGCCAAGTCTAGTATTCGCCAAGACCATAGCATACATCTTTGTGCTATCATATAAGCAATGCAGTTGCACTTCCAAGTGCCATAAAATATATATAAATACATATATAATGGATTGTTTATATATTTATTTAGATCTTTTATTTTTTATTGCTTTATAAAATATAAATGTAACAGTCTTGGAAACATGAATATATTTCCAAACAATAGTTTCCATTTCCCATACCTTTCCAGATCTGGAAATGATTTCTAATTACATACATTTCCATCCTTTCCTAAAATGTGTAGTAATCGTGTTGATTGACAGGATTCAAATCGGCTTCTTAACAGTTCCACATTAACAGGGGGTCTTTACTGCTGTAGTTTGAAATTTCATACAATGTAGATGGCAAGAAAAAAAATGAATGGAGGACTGTAGTGTGGTTAATGTAACCCAGTACATGACAGCAAAAAGAATCCCCCTCATGTTTTATTTCATGGTCTTGCACAGAAATTTTTGTTTTGAACCAATACAATATTGGGCTGATTCCACTTACAGCAGACCAGCCTGGAGAGAGTGTTCGCATTATTTAAAAAAAAAAAAATGCTTTCCATAACATGAGTATTAAAGACTTGCTGGCATAAAGCCAAGTGAAAACGTTAGTGACACCAGATTGTATTCTTCATATGTATGTTAAACACATTGTGGATGTACACAACTAAATCCCTCGACGACTTGCAGAACATATCGTCTGACCTGAACATAAACCCCAACAATGGAAAACCCACAAAAATACGCCTTTCATAATACCCCTGAGGCCTTGTCATGTAAAACTTAGCCTGGTGTTCACTTTAATCCCTTGAGAATAAAAATAAATAAATAGGATGCAGTCGGAGATGCAGTTAAACTGGCTTGGAAGCTGTGCTATTTTGGAATCGCCTCACGGGCATGTTTCATTGTCCTGATATATATCCATCCAGCATGTTACCCTCAAATTACGAGTAGAATCATCTGCAACTGATCCAGTCGCCCAAAATTACACACTGCTTATTGGCTTTTGGCTGAGGAGATGACATCAGTCCAGAAGCAGAAAGCAACGGTTGACTCCACCTACTATTCACATGGCTTTGTCGCTGATGCTCAAATTGGGACGACACAATACAGTCACATATCGAAACAATGTGATGCGGAAATGGTAGTTATTAAAATGGAGAACATTCCCGAATGGACGATTACTGATTTTTTCTGAAATTTGATTCCTAATTATAGAAAGGCTCAACATCATCATCATATTTTACTCCACACAGATGCACCATCGGTGGCGCAAGGCAGGCTCCAATTGCCACACATCATGTGATCTGGATTATCTGGAGGATGAGCGGTACCGAGAATAAATGGACGGTTTGAATGGATGGATGGAAGGATGGATGGATGACTTTTCTAGGTTTTACAGGATTCAGGACTTTTGAGACCAATCACTGATCAACATGTATAAATAAAACAATTGCCAATCCGATCACAATATGTCTAGAGTCTTTAAACAACACATTTATTGACTGTATGTTCTTGTTTACTGAGTATCAACAAACGTATTCTCAAGCATTCCAAGCTCCAGTATGCTCTCTGATAAGTTTTCAAGGCCAACGGGTCCACCAACAAAAACACATTTGCACAAATTCACAGACAAAAGGCCAATTTATGATCAAGCGCAAAGTGTGGCAATTAGCTGCTGGAGAGGAGGAATGTTGGATTAATTACAGCATTTTAAAGTGTTGAGGAGATAACGAGTTAGCGCTTGGTGACGGTGACAACTCTTCTTTTAATGAGCACCATGGAAATTTATGAAACTTGATATCAGGGACAATGAGGCGTTACGGGCTTGTCAGAAGCTCTCCTGCTCACCAGCCTTTTGTCCTAATGAAGGCAGGCACTTGTTTCTCTCTTTCTTTTAATCTTTATGTTAATATCCTCAGTGACTGTCGGTCAGAGGTCATAAAATTCTAAATATATGATTTATTTGCATCACTAATGCTATTTTCATCCAAATTTCCAATCAGCAGCTGTCATAGACCCCCCCGACACACACACACAGGTTTTCATGTTTTAACGCAGTAAGTGATAAAGTGATAAGTTTGGGCTCCCAATTTGGAAAAAAAACAACATGAAGCAATTTATTACTGGTCACTGGAGGAGTCCTTTTGTAGCTCATAAATCAAAGTTACTACTTACATTAACGACAAATATTGTAAGAATATAAGACTAAGTGTTAAAAATGACTTAAAATTTTAAAATAAGTTGCACACCTGCATAGGCCACTATCAGTGACTTGAACCAGTAATTGCTTTTTATTACACTGAATGCATAAGCCAAACTTGTGATGTTTTCACATGATAACATATTATGTTAAAATGTGTGATTTATTGCGTCAAAATGTATGTGTGTGGTGGGAGGGAGGGTGGGAGAGGGGCGCGCGCGAAGGATCACATTATGAAAATCATGAACAAGTTACAGTTTTAATGGATTTGTCTGATCAAATGTGATCAAAGATATCTCAAGCGGGTTGTGAATGACCAGGCATTCCTGTGTGTCAATCGTGAGCGATCAAGGGCTTGATGAAATCTATGTGGTAAATATGCTCACATTGCAATGCACTGTTTCTAATTACGGTTAGCAGAGGCAATGGTAGCGCTCAGCTCTCATGCCAACTATGCTCTGGAGGATTCATATCTCACAATTTAAATAAAATGTAAAGATACTGTATGGTACGGTCAATTGTGCACCAGTATGCGTATGAAAAATAGAATTGATCCCTCGCCTCCTCTCGTAATCTTATGTATGCAGCTCAATTAAATGACCATCTGAACATAATTCAATGAAACACCTCAGATTCAAAAATCTGCCAAAAAGTTGTAACAATGTTGTCTCAAGTTATCTCTTTTCTGCTGACATCAAGGCCTCTAAAATGCTTCATGATGACTTATTTGTGGTGTCACATCGTGGTGTATTTACAGGCAGTTAAACGTGTTTGGGTGCGACTGAGTATAGTGAGCCTGTGATGAATTGGGTAGGGCAAATAACGATGAATTTTAGTGTATAGACATACGATTCACAAAAAAGAATCAAATCAAAACTAATATAATGGTAACTAGACCTAGTGTGACTGCACACTCAGTCTAACTAGAATAGGCAATAGTCATTATATTTGTATTATTTTACAAGGGGTGGAGCGATTCACAAAATCCACAGTTTGGTTTGTATCTCCTTTTATTTGATCACAGTTTTTGGTTTGGTTCGGTAAGGGTTGACTTGTATGATCCATCCATCCATTTCCGATCCGCTTATCCTCACAAAGGTCACGGGGTGTTCGGGAACCTATTGTCCTGGGACACCCTGAACCGATTGCCAGCCAATTGCAGGGCACACACAGATGAACAACCATCCGCGCTCACACTCACACCGAGGGACAATGTGGAGTGTTCAATCAGCCTGCCATGCATGTTTTTGGAATGTGGGAGGAAACCGGAGTACCCGGAGAAAACCCACGCACGGGGCTCGGGAGAACATGCAAACTCCACACAGGGAGGCCGCAGCTGAAATTGTACCTCTGCACTGTGAGGTTGACGCACTAACCCAGAGGTGGGCAAACTACGGCCCGCGGGCCGAATCCGGCCCGTTGGTCTTTTTAATCCGGCCCGCCGAAGGTCGGTCCACAATTAAGGTTCAATGTGAATGATTGCATTCATTTCAATTGGACTTGTAATGACAGGCATTTCACCGCCAGGTGGCGCATTGACTTGAAGTTGCAGAACACAGGGAGGGGGGGGCGGGATCTTTTCGACCACCTAGGACCTCTGTATCGCTCTACTTCTAATGGTCTGATCACAACCCATCTGCAGAAATGCACAGGCTAAAATAGGTCATCAACAACACTGTCGTCATTTTAAAAAAGTATATTAATACAGTACTTTCATGCTTTTGTTCTGTTGATGTTTGATATGGACTGTCAACAAATGCAGTTTATTTTTTTTAATGTACCATAGCTCGTGCTGACCTGGCCCTTCTGTCAAATTTTAAAAGTCAATGCGGCCCCGAGCCAAAATGTTTGCCCACCCCTGCACTAACCACTGGAGCATCGGGCCGCGACTTGTATGATGTCTTGTAGAATTAATTTAAAAGTGAGAGTATATGTGCAGAGCATTATAATAATAATGATTATTATTTCATTTTTCTATTTATGCTAGCAGCATATCATGATAGGCGTGACAAATAAATGCACTTCAATTGGATGGCAAAAGGTGCAATGAACCTGTGGAATACTTTCACTGCATATTAATTTGAGGGTATTTACATCCATATCAGGTAAACACTTTTGGAATTCAAATAGTTTGTGTGCATGCCCACCAGTTTTGAAAGACGGGAGCCCGTCTAGCTTCATGCGACCATTGCATATTCTCGGGTTACGCCAAATTTTTGTGGTAAATAAAACACCCGAGTAACAAACAGCGATTTCCAGCAAGTTGTAATTCCAAGTCATTCATTTTATGTATCAGAGGTTTCGCGTCGGAGATGTAAACATTAGGTCAGGTGGATTATGCTGATGCCACTAGCGTCATTATGAATCCAACCGTAGAAGTCTATTAGGGAGGATGCACCTGCCAACAATAATGTGGTGGGCTGCTTTCTGCCTACTTGAAAGATATGACAGACAGGTTGTGTTCTGCCTTGGATGCGAGTGTGAATCATGACATTCTGCCGTAACCATCCACGCCACCACCTTGCTTTAGTAACGAGGAAGGGAAAAAATAGAAAGTTGTGCGAACGGACAGAAAGGAACAGAGAAGGATCAAACGGAAACTGCCAAACCAAATGGATTGGACGGTTTTCAGCCACAATGGGAATAAATCATGAAGAATGTAGTCTATATGTATATAATATATGTATATAAAAAGCAATAATTTATGGAACATTGTAAGATTATTCAAAGGAAATAGACATGGTACAAGAAAAAAATTAATCGACTTACTTTGATCATTCCTTTAATGGAATTGAACAAATTGCTTCACACTTTATACATATCGACTGTAGGAGAAAAAAGTCTGCCATGTTCATTAAAAAAAAAAAAAAACTATGGAAACGTATTGACTCAAACGTGAATCTCCACATTAAGGCTGCTGACCTGTTACCTGTCTGTGGTGGGAAAACCAGTCATTTGTGTCGATCGCAAAAGCCTACTGGAGTAAGCAAAAGAGGATCTTAACGCCAAAGAAGATAAAACCCTTGGGCTGGTGTTCCTGTCAATAAAAACAGGTGTTAACCAGCTTAGCTAAGACGTTAAGACCTTGGATAATCCTAGCCCGGATCCAAGCAAAATTCAGCTCTCGAATACTAATGCTGAAGATGCACAGTTAAGTCACGAGGTTGATTGGAAGGTTGGCTTCGAGTTCTGCTGCTCTTCTAGGACATCAAAGCTCATTTTGGATTTGTACAGATTTAACATATGATCAACCATGTTGTTTAACGGGTGTTTTCCCAAGTACATGTTCCGGAGATTAAAAAGGTTTCGAAAACAGCACAAATAAAAATAAAAACAAATAGTAATTCCACTCTGGTCATGTAGGTGGCTTTATCCATCCACCCATTCATATATTTTCTATACCGCTTATCCTCCATCATTTGGGCCATGGGTGGGCCGGAGCCGCTCCCAGCTGACTTTGGGCAAGAGGGAGGGTAAACCTGGACTGGTTGGGAGCCAATCACAGGGAACATCGTGTACCGTGTCACACTGACATCCACGACTAAAGACAATTTGGAGTCTTTATTGAGCATTGCCAAAATTGGTTCACAGGTACCAAACAACTACAGGAAAATGTCAACCATCATAACGGATCACAGTGTTCACTTGAAATATTTATGGATCCAATATTGTGATTTTGCACAAAAAAGTACTGGTTTCCTTCTTGACTAATGCCACACCATTCAGTTAAGTGTAAAGTAGATATGGGAACAAGTACATACAGTATATCCCTTCACAGTTTCAAGAACACAATGCAAAATAATTTCACATCAATGTGTTTTGAAATTTTATGATTCGCGTGGTCCAAGGAGCTCACTGAGAACACAATTTATGGAAATCTGTCATTACAGTATCTCATCCATACGATTGTGTAATCAGATTTCTATTGACTCCTTCCTACTGTATCATGTATTCAATTTAGATTAGGGTGTGCGTGTGAGCGAGGGATACATATTCACTCTTCAGTGGACCTCCATTTACACAAAGCGTATAGGTGCATTGTAGCATGAAAGACCAGACATAACCTGCAAGTTTCTCGTGTCTTGCTTTTTGATGAATGTCAACAAAACAATTGGCAGGAATGAGAAAAAGAGAGAAAGAGGTGGGTGGGGGCTTGGCTGGACGGCTGGGTGGGGAGAGAACACACAATTATAAAAGCTTCATTTCTTCAGAGAACCATAAAGTCTCGTCCCAGAAGGGCAGCTGAGCACAAATCAATTTCTTTCAGTCGATTACAAGCACTGAGGTTCTAACCTTCATTTGTGAGTCTAATACTCCAACAGTTATGTAGAACACATACCAATTAAGCAATTCGGCTAGAATAAGAGGGCCGTGAACTGATGCGATTATGGAGGCTGGGCCGCTGGGGAGGTTGGGTTATGGGCTCAGGAGCAAGGAGAATGAGGGGAGCAGGGAAAGGGAGAACGGCGAGGAGGCTGACAAAGAGAGAAGAGTGATGGAGGTAAAGGAAAAGTCATTTATAAAGCCTAATGCTAAATGTTCCCTTGGTAATAAGGCAGGGCGAGTGCGCTAATATCTGGGAGTCATGCAGAAAAGGTCACATGCTATCTGCACTGCCCACAGGGGTCATGCCGGTGGGTGTTGCTCAAACACATCTGATAATGCTCTCGGCGACATTGCAACGTGCCAGAGGTGAAGAGGATGCTAGATCGGGAAAAGCTGCCATTTGTGGAGGTTACCGAGATGCGCCGCTGTGTTTGGAGAGCATTCTCACGGCGGACCTTTGACATGCAAACAGCTGCATGGCGGCGAAATGCGATAAGCGTGATGACAGCCGGTCACTGATTATCTGTCATAAATGTAGCACATTTCTGGGTGTGTTTTGTTTCCCACTAAGGTTGGGCTTTCAAACATTCGTCTCTACAGTCACAGAAATATACAGCAGAAGAAGACAGACTGCCTGACCCGCTTTTTCAGTTTCTGTGAGCATGCATGAAAGGAAAACACATTGGAGACATTTTTTTTTCATTGTCACAAGCTAAATGTGAAGGCAATTTCTGTGTCTGCTGATAGTTCAAGACCAACACATTGTCATTCACTGCTGAGTTCCACCTGAACCACCGCCCAAACTGCCAGAAGATTTATGGTAATTCCTGATAGCATGTGATAGGATGCGGCTCTTAAACCCATGTGAGGTATGCGTTTCCATGGCAACGGCTCCCACTCGTCACTGGCCTTGATGTTTGACTTTTCCCCTCCCTGCGTTGCAAGGCGCTATTTGGATGGCAGCCATAAGAATGAGATGCAGATTTGAGGCACAGTGGAGACACAGATGTTTCTCATTGGCTTTTAATCTTCTACTCCTTCGGTACCTGGGTGAGAAACCCTTCCCCTTCGGAATAATAATTGGGTAGCATGTAGAATCAACCATATGAAGGCAGATCAATGTCTCTGAGAAACATTTTAATAATGGAAAACTTTTTGGGCTATTGCAGTATAAACATCAAAGAAGCTAATCTACTAAAGGAGCGTAACTTGAATTGCCACAGAGTATCTTTTGCACATTGTTGGAGGAAATAGATGAATTTATCATGTGCGATGTGATGAATCAAACCTTAGATAAATTGTTTTGCTATGTGTTTTTAACAATGGATCTAAAAAAAATTCAGCTTGTTTAAAAATGTTTTAAAAACACGATTTTTTTGCAAGAGACAACAGCAATCTATTCAGCAAAACTAGAAAAATGGATCGATCGATCGATCGATCGATCGATAGATAGATAGATAGACAGACTGTACGTAGGTTGGCACGGTGATCGGCGGGTTTACACTTCCGCCTCACAGACATGGGTTCGATTCTGGCCCCTGTTTGTGTGGAGTTTGCATTATTCTGCCCATGTTGGGGAACACCGGTTTCATCCCACATTCCAAAAACATGCATGGTATAAATTAATTATGCCATGTAATTGGCTGGCACCCCGTTAAGGGCGGACCCCGCCTACTGCCTGAAGACAGCTGGGATAGGCTCGAGCATATGCACGACCCTTGTAAGGATAAGCAAGTGTATGTGTGTGTGTGTGTGTGTGTGTGTGTATTGATCTATATCTATCTATCTGTATATATTATATATATATATATATCGAGAGAGAGAGAGAGAGAGAGAGAGAGAGAGAGAAGCACACATTTGATATGCTAGTAATCCACTGCAGTCCCCCAAAAATACTAACAAAAAAAATTAATACACAAAAACAACAAACTCCTGTTACAAATGTAATTATATTGTGTGTATTAAGTATTTAAGCATTTAAGTGCCACGTTTTAAAAAAAATAAAAATTCGGTTTTGTTCTGCCAAAAGGTTGTTGCTTGTAAATGGTTTGAGCTAAAGGTATACTGTAAGGTTGCTTGCTGCAATTTTTCTACGTTGGCACTCAAGGAGTTAATAATATCATGATTGTGTGTGTCAGTGCTCATTACTATTTTGTTGCTACTTCTGATGTATTAGCCTTGGCGACCAGGGGACAGTATCATAAGTACAAAAGGAAGAAGAAGAAGATGGTCTGTTCTAAACTCACCGAGTTTCAGTCGTAATATTATAGTAGTAATATTGTTTTTCACAAATGATAAAGTTATCTGTATTTTGCCACGTTCTGTGGCATGTTGCACTGTGTGTTAGCATGAAGCCAGTAGACTGTCAGAAGGCAGGTTATGTTGTTTGGTTAGGGTTATTAAGACTGCGATAGATGCCAATATTTTGACACTGTGTGATATCAGAAACCCGACTATTTGCATGACAAGGATAGCTCATGTTACTCACCGGAGAGAGCATTATTACAAGAGGATATTTGAAATGCCATCAAATATGCCACATGTTTACTTTGATAACTCCATCAAATGGTACCCTGGGTTCAATAGTAGCAATCCTGGAGCACTCAGGCTAAAGCCGAAAGCAGAGACAGTCATGGTCGGTCAAAATTTGAGGAAGTCATGAATACAATTTCCTTGAAATGTTCATAAATGATGCCCCTTATAAACACAGAGAATCGTTGCCTATTTAACTATCCATGCTTCTTAGTGGTTTTGCACAAATGTGGAAACAAACACAGCATGTATTGAGTCAACAGTATCGCAGAGGGGGGCAATGTAGGGCTCAATAAATCCTTTCAGATTTGGCCACTTGGTCATCTTGGTCCTTGCAGCAGATTTGGGTTTGTCATTTGACTGGCTTACTAATTGTGAAAATGGGGTTGCAGACTACAGATAAGAAGAGAAATAAAAAGAAAATATGTAACTGATCTCAGCATTACAAATGTAAGCATTTTGCTAGATAATGATCTGCCCTTGCAGTTTCTAATACATGCTAATTGTATTCAAGCTAATATTGAATCACACACACCCATGCACGAGCGTGCGCGCGCGTGCGCACAAACACACACACAAACTTTATCTTGATAGAAAAAAAAATATTGTTCTAATTAATGCATCCACAGAACAGCACTTCAGTAGAACCAAATGTGAAAAAAACATTTTCAACTTTAATCATTATTAGCTTTGACTAATTATAACCCCCTGGAGGGATAATTTTGTGCAATTAATATTGCAACAAAAGAATTGGAGGCATACATATTAACCACTACACTTCAGTCTAAGATCACGTTTACACAAGACCTAGTAAAAACGCTGGTTTCGGTTTCTTTGCATAGTGAAATGTTCAATGTACAGTCAATAACATTAGTTGTAGAATTGCTTTATCTCGGGTCACCAAACGTCATCTTTTACCCGGACATGGCCACTTTTTATAACACTGTCCGGTAGCATCTGGGACGCTTTTATAAATTCACGAAAAAAATCCATCTTTAATTGGTTCTCTTGGGACCAATTAGCATGTGTTTAATTTTACTGACTTTTTTTTTTTTTTTAATGAGAGGCAGAGTACACCGTTGTCAACGTGTGTGACGTGGACACTGGCGGGGCGGGTCACCAACACCAAGCAAAGAGAGGATGCAGCGGACAAATTCGCCACCTGTCCGTGGCTTCTGCTGCGAGGAACATCTGGGAGCTTATTAGCTTGCGAGCTAGCTTGTGAGCTAGCATGTGACTAGCGAGTCTCATCAAGGTGGTGAAATCCCTGCGACGACTCGGTGGGATAAATTCCAGCCACTGGAGTTTTTAATCACCAATATTTTCAGAGCTCAAGAGAAATGTATGTAGGCAGTTGAGTGGGGTGTGGTTTCATCATCTTCAGCAGACACGCCCAAAGCTTCAGAGAGTGGAGAGTTGGGTAATTTTTTTTTTCTCGAAATATCACCCCACGTGCAACCTGATTTTGCGTTTGTGGAATGACCATAAAGCAAGTCAAAGTTACTGCGGTGATAAAGGGCCCAATCAGGGTCACTATCTAAAGTGAGGCCAGTAGGCTAAAAAGGACCAGGTAGAGAGAGAATGATGATGAACCTGTTTTCCCTTAAAACCACCCAAAAATGTAAAGACACAAATGTTGAAGTCCAATATGCATGGAACCAGAGAGAAGATACAAAATGTTAATTAACACCCATGACTGGATTATCACATTTCACAAGAGTGAGACAGCTGCGCATATATGTACATGTGGCACGGGTGGCTCTCGCTCAAGTATTACCGGTAGTTCCATTATTCAAGAAGCAGCATGGCTGAACCTCTCGGACCCAACGGACAAGACTAGGACTAAGCAAGACTATCAGTTTCATTTTTGTTGCCTTCTTCAAAGACACATATAGGCTACAGTTGGGAAATTGACGATGGGATCAGGCTCTAATCCAGGTTCAGAACCTTCATAATGTGGTATCTATGTACGAGTGAGCGATTGATTCTGCAGCGCCGGGATCCCCAGAGCCCAAAGCCTTCTAACTACAACCATCTGAGATCCCTTTAGTGTTCATCTCAAACACGGCCATAAAACATCAGTCTTTTCTTCATGGAAGTATATGGATTGTCCGAAACATAGTCACCATCTGAATTGTTTCTAGATTGTTTTATTTGCTGAATTACAAAAAATATAGTTTCAATATATAGTTTAAAGGTATGTCAAAGGGTTCTTCAGATATTCAACAATCGGTCAAACAGGCATTAGATGATTGCTCTGCAAATATTACAAACGAGGAGCCCCTGATGTAGAAGACCATTGGATTTATAATTTTTAAAGAAATCCGCATGACATAGCTGTGTTCTTCAAAGTACTTAAAGCAGGTACACATCATTAAACACCACTTAATTTCTTTCAACATTCAGCAGCTCCTGTTAGCTATCAGAAATCTCCAGGAAAACAAATTAACCAGAGGCTTATTTGGTTCAGACAAAAGCACCCACGTTCAAGGCCTGGCTCTTGTCTATTTAAAAGGTACATGGAAGAAAGATGTGTAATGTTTCTTGGTGATATATTCACAGAGTTGCACTCAAAAGACCATGCTTGATTTAGTTTGTAGTTGTATCGACAATATTAGAAAGACCTCGTTGTCCTGGAAAAAGCCTGATTCGCAGAACTAAGAAAAACAAACTCCTAACTCCTTGCAGCTATGATGAAATCTGGCTTCTCAGAAACATTTAAAGGATAAATTATAAAAAGGAGACCTTGCGCTATAATCAACAGTCAGAAGGGTAGAATTATTCTTCCTGACTGCTTTCAGAAAAAGGAATTTGACGGAGATGAGTGCTCACCATCAGCCCTCACGCCCCTCTTCAACAATGTCATTTCATTTTGTTTTTGCTTTTCCATTGGGCTGTGTCAACCCTAATGAATTCCGAAATGTTAAGATTTGCATTTCAATTTGGTAACCTCCCTCTCAAAGTCCCTAACCCCAAACCAGCCTCTAAATCACATTAAGCATATGGCATATCTTTTGTAAGACCCAGATTCAATGTCACTACAGCTGCCTCTCATCATTATTATGCTTGCTGCTTTTTTTACAAGCTAAATAAAAATAGCCACACACAACATCTGGAGCCACAAAAGAGACCTGAAGTACCGGTAGGCCTCTTAAAAAAACAGCAACAACTGCCAACAGCGGGTGAAGGCCTGCTTTCACGCTTCTTGCTATGCTCCAAACAAAGTAACTCAACTCAGAGGATCATCTTCAAATCGCTATTCGCTAGATTTATGTACTATTTTCTCGTAATTGTTCCTTTCAATAAAATCAGTGAAGCCACATTCAAAACGGGGTTCTGACCACATACGGTATGAAATCTAAATCTGTATAGCATGTGTGAATTTAATGGTGCGTGGCCCATTCAATCTCCTCATCGGAAAGGTCAAGCACACTGCAGAAGGTCATGGCCCTCTGATTTACAACCAAAGTTTCAGATGACTGCAGCTGTTCGTTTAAAAAAAAACAAAAACAACAACAACAAAAACAACATCCAACACTTCTACCCTATAACCCTAAGCATTTGGTCACCTTAAAACCAGTGGATCTCGTTTAGAGGAATTGCAAATTGGGGTGTGTAAAATCAGCATCAATTTTATTCCCATTTGCAAGATAAACAGAGCTTGTGTGAAGTAGAGAACAATGACGATTGCTCTGGTGCTTTATCCCGCCCATTGGACGCTCAGCGTCTTTGGAGGTGCATGGGGTAAGAGACTGGCCAGGATGCTTCTGCATGATGATTGGATGATCTGTCTGAGGCGGATATGAGCTTCCCCTCATTTGAATGACCAGCAGTTTTTTAAATTAATTTTTTTATTGGGTTCGGGGATTTCCATTTGACAGAGGTCCATAAGTGGTAGATAAGATCTCTCCAAGTGTCTCTTCCTCTGTCCCCTCCCGGTGCGCTGTAACTTCAAGTCAATGCGCTACCTGGCGTTGAAATGCCTGTCACTACAAGTCCAAAAGAAATGAATGCAATCATTCACAACGAACCTTAATCGTGGACCAACCTTCGGCGGGCCGGATTAAAAAGACCAACGGGCCGGATCCAGCTCGCGGACCATAGTTTGCCCACCCCTGGTCTAGAAACATGATCCTCACACATTAAATAAAACCAATTGAACCCCTCATTGGCAGGCAATATGCTAGACAAGGAGGCAACAAAAACACTTTATTGTTTGTCCAATTCACTGAGTGTTACTTTACTTCTGGCGTAAACATAGTTCAGTCACGACGCAAGTTTTGCAATACAATGCAAAACAAATCAAGACGCCCCATAATATGGAAAACTCACACATTGAGGCACTCGTAAGTCAAAGCACCATTATACACACAATGAGAAGAGCTTTTCAATAAAATAAAAATACAGTATCTTTGAACGACACCTCATCTGTGCCTAAAACCGGACTACATTGCATCATAGCAGGTATGCAGTAACTCAGAAGGGTTAAAGGCTGGGACATTGTCTTTTATATCAAAAACAAAAGGCCAAAGTCTTAGGCAACCGACATTTCGACCTAATAGTTAATCGCCTCATTTCTCTGACCCACAGGAAAGAATTACAGTGCCTGTTAAGTGAGCATAATGAATGCCATAAAGCGGGCCTATAAAGCCGACTTTTGGACCGCCTCTGTTCTGTGAGAGTGAGCAGGTCTCAGCGCAGACGTTATTGGGCACATACCCGCGTACCCAAGAATTGCTGATGGAGAAGCAGGGCGGGGCAGCCTCCACATTAGTAATGATTGCTAATATTTCAAAGGAGGACGCGGAGCCTCAGCACTGACCGTTATATTAAAAATCAAACGGTGTGACCTTGTTAAGATGAATGCCTGGTGGGTCTGTCACCCGGAGCAGCCCAGCTAAACTGTATTAAAGGTAGCTCTGTGCTGGTAAAGACATCGGCTGTGGCTGCAGATATACAGGGTGCATCGGGAGCATTACGAGTGGCATTTAATTAAAGAAAAGTAAGCTGTGGGATTTTATAGACTGTCTGGGGGATTGCTATAGCTAGTAAGTGGAAATGAAGGATCCTTGAAAGGCAGCATAAATCTAATACATTGCTAACTTAACCTTCCGATCATTGTAAAAGTCAGGGCGAGGACACTTGTCGGCAGCAACATTACTTTCTACTCATGTTAAATTTGCAGTGCAATTGAGTAGCGTATGCAGGAAGATGCATTTTTTTTTCTGTCAGTAAAAAAAAAAAAAAAAGTAAGTTGTCTTTTCGTTTCTAAAAAGATCATTCATGGCAGATGAGCTTGCTATCCACTTGGACAGAGCATCAGTCCAAGTCATACTTGTGATTTCTAGGCAAGCAATTAGCGCTAAAATGACAACGATAAATGTGGGACACCAGCACCTTTGTACGTTTGTGTTTTTTTTTTTTTTGTTCTCAAAATCTGACAAAGATATCATTTCACCGTGACACAATTCTGAATTGAACACCAACGTACCACAAGCGGGCTCTGAAACATTTCACAGGGAGAAGATAAGGCATACATATCTGGGAGGGAAAGACGGATGACGTCCCTAGGCTTGGTGCAGATTTGTAGATGCCGCATGTATGCGACAAGAAGCACAAAGAAAAATGATGAAAAGATGCTTCTCATCTCTCTGTATATTGTACAAAAAGAAGTAGCCTGTGATAACAGAGAACATGTGAAATGTTTAACCTGTGCCTGTGCCATAATGGCATGGCCCAAACAACAGTGGAAGACCACAGCGATCACGGAACTTTTGCACACATCTCTAAAAATTCGGTATAATGTAGGTTAGATGGATTTCATTGCTAATGTGTCCAACATTCACATTCCTACATTCCTTACATCAGGCAAGGCAAAAGTCAATAAACGCGCATGTGCATATTGTTTATTGGAAAAGTCACATGCTGCTGGCATGACATGCATCCTATATTATTTTCCCGATTTTCATTTACTACAAAATAGTTGTGAGGGAGACGACTTGGGTAGTTTAGTGCTGAGAATATTCAAAATAACATGAGGTACATATCAAAATTTATGCGGCTCCCACAGGAAGCTCAAAACATCTCAATGCCGTTTGACCAGAACTGACTCACTTTTATGTGCTGGCAATTAATGGTGTACCGATGGTAATCTACTTTTTGAATGCCTTATAACCTCACACTTATTCGACACTGAATCATTGGATAACGTGATGCTCAGAGATGTCCATCTGTTTAAGAGTTCTACTGAGCCTTTTGTAACAAGAGATGTAATGTACAATGAATGACCTGTCCAACTCCAATGCAGAACACATGTGGAAACAAGAAAAAAGGCGCATCAAATATTGCATCCCTATCCATCATGGGCCATCAAAGATTGGCAGTTAAAGTGCAAGACGCCTCTTTAAGGTCTACGTGTGCCATTGTTTGGCACATCATATTATGTGCAGTGAGGGAGCAGGGCTGAAATCAAAGCCCGCACTTCCTCAATCAGCCGAGTCAAGGCATCTAGCATGTCACAGAGGTCAGAACCAGGACTTCAAGTGAATACCCCGCCACCCATTCTTTTTTCGGCTTTGTTTAAATTTCCAATCAGTTTCCATGCAATAAACCAGCAAAGGTGACACAGTCTCAATTCGTCACATTCTGCAAATATTTAAATGGCAGGTAATTTGCTGCCAGTGCGGTGGTTCCATTTAGAATCAACAATCAAATATTGATTTCAAGAATGGCCATGTACAGTAATGTGTGTATAGGGCAGGCCTACCAGTCAAGCACTTATTTTTCAATCGCATGAAAAGATTACTCGTACTAGCATGTTTGATCGGGGAAATACATTGGGTTTGTGACTTGAAAAACAAAAACAAAACTTACATTTACCTACATTGCACTTTATTTGAATGACAATTTAATAACTGTAGAGGATTGAAAGACAATTTGGTCACCATTAAAAGACTTGAAAACTGATTTTATTTTATTAACCTATTTGGTCACCAGAAATGACAAATGTACCGTATTTTCACGACTATAAGGCGCCATTAAAAGTCTAAAATTTTCTCCAAAATGGACAGGACGCCTTATGATGCGGAGCGTCTTGTCTATGCGCTGAGTTCCAAAACCTGACTGACAGCCGACACGCTGTTTATATATAGAAAAGGCGGAAGTGACTGTGGACAGGCATGCGGCAAAGAAGTCGGCCAATCAGTGAAGGGTGGGCGTGTATATATACATATATGGAGAGAAAGAGAGAGAAAAGGCAGACGTGAGTGACAGACATGCGGGGAAGCAGTCCGCCAATGAGTGAAGGGTGGGCGTGTAAGTGGACGCTAAAGGGACGCTACAAGCAGGTACCAACACCTGTATAGAGTGTGGCTATGTGCATTGTTGCAAAACAACTTCGGTTTTGGTTTCTAAGAACCCCCGAAAATAAATTCTACAAAGAGACACGCCTACGAAGCTCAGTTCAAACTTCAAGCCATCGGTTATGCTTTTGGCATGCGTGCCCATCTCACAGCAGCGGTGAAAAACCAAGTCAAGCAAATGAACTCTGAGCTTGCCGTTATTCCCGGAGGCTTGACTAAAGAACTCCAACCGCTGGACATCGGCATCAACCGGGCGTTCAAAGTAAAGTTGCGAACGGCATGGGAACAATGAATGATCGATGGCAAACACAACTTTACAAAGAGTGAGAGGCAGCGCCGGGCGAGTTACGCCACAATTTGCGAATGGATTGTGGCTGCTTGGACGAACGTGTCTGCTTGCACTGTTGTTCGAGTTTTTGGCAAAGCCGGCATCATTTCTGTGGAGCCACATGGCAATGAGAGTGACTGACAACGAGAGGGAACACGGCGTTTTTGATGGATTACCGGTACTTGTACAATTGTTCAATTCTGATGCAGAGGATGAGGACTTTGATGGATTTCTGGGTGATGATTGATCGAAAAACGTGAGTACATTGTACGATGGCTAAATAAAATACAACGGAACTCCGTTTTGCTTCGTTGCCTTTTTAAAAACGTGTTTTTAGCTTGTATCTGTATGTCTTGGCATGCTACCGTATGCTACAAGCTAACGTGTTTTTAGCGTGCGCGCATGCATGCCGTATGTTTAAGCTGACGTATGTTTTACCACTTTAAAATTGCGCCCAATAATACAGTGCGTTTTGTCTATGTGTAAAATACAGAAATAGCACCCATTAATGAGACTGCGCCCAACCATACGGTGCGTCGAATGGTCGTGAAGATATTTTATTGTACTTCTAATTCTAGCAGCTGTGTAATAGTGTCAGTTTTGTCAGTAGCTAATGGTATTTTCTGTTCAGAGCTCTCTTGAGACATTACTACAGATCCAAAAATAACCCAAAAGTGGTCATCACAATGCATTATGCGTTTGACAAGGATTTAATGCAATGCCAAATAGGAAAATGTAAATGTATGGTAATTTGTCAAGTGGAAAATCACGCATGCATGCTCAAATGTGTGATTGTCACAGGTAATAATATTTCTGTTTGATAACATGACAACAGAAAGCAATTCATACATTAATTCGCTCATGCGATAATTTGTTGGAAGAAATATGACAATTTCGTGAAATGTTGCTCAAACTGGACTATTTTGCAACAACAATGTTGATGTTTGTGCCTGTCAGCACTGTTGGATTTTCTGCTGTGTAAAAAAACAATTATGGGTACGTCTGTGAATTTTGGCGGCGATCATTTGACATTCGCCAGCGACGGGACCATTCGTCCGTCATTGTCAGTCCATCAACATTTCAAGCCGAACGAAACTGTAGTTGTTAGTCCGTCATTATTTTAACTACGCTTCCATGTGTCATCACTATTTTCGGACCATCAGTAAATGCCAGTCTGTCATCCTCACTCCATCATCGTTATTTCAACGAAGCTCCTGTCTCTCCTAAACCTATACATGATCTATAATAGCACAACCACAATGAACAGGAGCTTTCTCTTCAATGGTAGACAGCTGCCGTGCATCATATTGCCACAACCAGAGGAAGCAAAAGGAGGAGGAAGCATTCTAGCCATCCATCCATTTTCTAATCCGCGTATCCTGACAAGGGTCGCGGGCTTGCTGGAGCCGAGCCCAACTATCTCTAGGTAGTAGGCGGGGTACACCCTGAACTGGTTGCCAGCCAATCGCAGGGCACACATAGACAAATAATGATTCACGCTCACAATTACACCTGGGGACAATTTAGAGTGTTCAATCAACCTACCAGGCATATTTTTGAAATGTGGGAAGAAACCAGAGAAAACCTACGCAGGCATAGAGAGAACATGCAAACTCCACACAGGAAGGTCGGGGCCTGGAATCGAACCCTGCACCTCTACACTGTGAGGCGGACGTGCTAAGCAGTCAAATACCGTGCCGCTGGAAAGCATTCTACAGGCTACCTAAAGAATGAAAGCGTAGCTCCGGTTTATCTGGCTTCCAGAATCACAAGCTCCGTATTCCAGCTGTGGCCGTGAGGGCAATGTCAATCAGGTGTAATGAATATTGCCAGTCACCGGTTGGAACACCTCCAGAAACATCTGTAATCATCATCAGGATGACATTGGTGAAGACATATCCCAAAGTGAGAGTCAAGTGTACACAAACACACACACACACACACACACACACACACACACACACACACACACACACACACACGCGCACACACACACACACACACACACACACACACACACACACACACACACACACACACACACACACACACACACACATAGCTGAGCAAGGAGGGTCCATTGACGAGGTGGCATGCTCTGTGGGCATCTCGGCCTTGCTGCATCGAATCTGCAACAGTAACACTGACTGAAAATGACAAAATACACAAAACCTTCCGATAGCTTTGGTTTCCATTTCCAAGACTGACCCTCCTCGCTTGCCATATGAACAACACAACAACCGACCGCAACGTTTTGCGCCGGCTCTTATTTCATTATTTTACATCAGCATTGCCGCCTTGTGTCGGCACATGATCGGAACCACCGTTGACTGGAAGTACAGTGAGGTCGGTGGGCCGTGGAAAAATATCGCACTCAGAAACATCTCTGTTGCTCCTTTGAGAACAAGCCCAAAATTGTTATGTGTATCTCTGATCATAATGTACTGTTGATACTGCCTCATGTCATGCACTCCTTATACATTCCTGTATATTAAATCCCAGAAAAGGTTTTTGGGCATGGGGTTGATGAAAAAACAAAATACATATATATACTGTGTATATATATATATATTTATATATATATATATATACCTGTATATATATATTATAAACAGGAAGCAGTTGGTGATTTGGGAGACACAGATGGTGGCTATATTACTTTTTGTTTATTTTTAACTGAACACAATATTTGTATCCTTCACCAACATGACCGTAAAATGTCGATTGAACCCATTGAAGTACAAAACAAATTAAAACAATCCCATTTCCCCCAAACAGCTTGGAAAATCAGTAATCTACAAAAAAAAAATTAAATCCACTGCTCTTTGAAATGTGCACATGTTGATAGATAATAAACAAGTGGAGAGAAAAACAGCAACAACCTGCAAGCGTTGTCACAAGTGGTCACAACATAGACAGAGTGGGAGGTTGGAGCAGTTCGGGGAAAGGAAGGAGAGAGGCGAGGGGGCGGCTGCCGTCTCTAACCTGCCCAGTGGCAGTCGCCGAACTGTCTTCGCCTGGACCTGTCATGTGGAAACTTTGCTGTTTAGAGGTGACAGCCGCCCACTGACTCACAGAGTGCGCATTACGCCCTTTTACACGCACATACACACACAGTCGGGGTGGTGAGTGGGTACTGTTTGACACTTGCATGTTTGACACATCCACATCCACTGATTGTTGTGGCTTCTGCAGGCTTTTCTCATTGATGTGTCTCATTGAAGTCCTATCAGTGGCTAGAGAGGGCTGGCCTGAAGGACAGCACAGAGGCACTCATCCTGGCTGCTCAGGAGCAGGCCCTGAGCACCAGAGCCAACGAGGCCCAGATATACCACACCAGACAAGACCCAAGGTGTAGGTTGTGCAAAGAGGCACCTGAGACGATCCAACACATAACTGCAGGGTGTAAGATGCTGGCAGGGAAAGCCTACATGGAACGCCATAACCAGGTGGCTATGGCGTACAGCATAGTCTACCGAAACATCTGTGCGGAGTATGGACTGGAACCCCCAAGGTCAAAATGGGAAACACCTCCGAAGGTGGTGGAGAATGACAGAGCGAAGATCCTGTGGGACTTCCAGATCCAGACTGACAAGATGGTAATGGCGAACCAACCAGATATTGTGATCATCGATAAAGGGCAGAGGAAAGCCATTGTAGTGGATGTAGCGGTCCCAAGTGATGGAAACATCAGAAAGAAGGAACATGAGAAACTCGAGAAATACCAAGGGCTCAGAGAGGAGCTGGAGAGAGCCTGGAAGGTAAAGGTGACAGTCGTGCCTGTGGTGGTCGGAGCACCCGGGTCAGTGACCCCCAAACTAGATGAGTGGTTGCAACAGATCCCGGGAACAACATCGGACATCTCAGTCCAGAAATGTGCAGTGCTGGGAACAGCAAGGATACTGCGCAGAACCCTCAAGATTCCTGGCCTCTGGTAGAGGACCCGAGCTGAATGAGGGACGGACACCACCCAAGGGGTGAGACAAGGATTTTTACTTTTTTTTTATACAGTATATACTGTATATCTTGTATTTTTGACAGCGTTGTCCGAACAAAAACACAACAAACAAAACAAAAGTCTGCATATGATGGAAATAGTTCGAGGACACCTGAATGAATCCAAATTACTAGTATTTATATTTTCCATATAGTTATTAGGCTTACAGTACCTATCTGAGGAGTGCACCGGCGTGATCTCTGGAAGAAGACAAGATAGGAAAAGGGGTTGATGTAGTGAACATCTTCCAATCAGCACCCAGCCTCTACCTGACTGGCATACACACATTTATTCACACTGCGGTAATTGCCGCGCCAGCTCATTTGAGCTTGTCATTTCTCCCGATAAGACTGCGGTATTAAAAATGACAAAAGACGGAAACACACAGTGTCATGCACATTACACACCACATCTCCTGCAGAAGGGAGTTATTGCATTTTCTACAAAGGAGAAAGAAGCAAAATGTGACACTATTTCCAGAAGTTGCTATAACTCACTGTTATGTTAAACAAAAGATATGCAAAATTGCATGCAACACTGCAAACCTAAAATAATACAAACAAAACCTCTAAAATACATTGATTTAGAGGCAAAAGTATCATCTAATATCCCAACACAATGCTCACTTGTCTCACTTGGACAATCAGCCACTTGACAACAAACAAAACCGACAACAAATCAAAAATCAAAGTGTGCCATTGTGTAATATGTCAAGACCTGTCATGTATTTTGCATTTTATGGACGACGCGTTTGTTTCGTGAAGCGACATAAGCTTTGTAGGGAGCACCTCTCTGAAGAGGAAACCCCACCCAAATCCCTAATACTCGGGCGATCATTTTAATACTTTCAGAGGCTTCTGTGAGCGTAAATTTGGGTGACCATCGATGGCAGTTTTGGCACGTTAGGCGATGTTTGGATTCTTACTTCATGGGTTTAGACTGACATGGTGCGCCACTGCAAGTGAGGAAGGACAAATTAAATTAGTGTTGGCAACTAGAGAGCCATTCAAACTGTTTTATATATGATTCCACAAAAGCCACAGACTTCAGAAATCGAAAATGAAGATACCTATTCTTGTCAATTAAGAAGCAGACAACTGTTGAACTGGGTCAAAGTGATAGGTCAGCACATCCGCCATATTGTACGTGGCTTTAATATTGGCCATACATTTGGCCAATATTAACGTAAAATTGAGCTCGAATCATGCAATCAAAAGCAATTCTGTATTAATCCAGTGAGTTTTTGCTTGCCGATTAATCTCCAACGAGTAAGTAAAGGAGGCATCTTTAAAATTTGCTTCACTTTGTCACATGCAATCCAGCTGTGGCATCTCAGTACTCCAGATGATGTGCATCTTTGTCGATGTATTTGTTGCAATAAGCGCCATTCAAGATGGGATCGGTAATGCTATGCGAATATATGGAGCAAAGTGCTGTCTGTGGGGTATATGTGCCCCCCTTCAGGGTGGGCTCTGGTGATGGCTCTGCCTCGGCCGTTAGCTTTTCTCCCACACCGTCACATTTGAATGGGTTTTTTTTGGGGGGGGTTTTCCGGGCAGCGGTGGCGGACTGGTGAAATATAAGGACAGAAGTGCTTTAAAAGGACAAGGACAGACGTGGACAGAGGACAGACTGGCAAAATAGGGTAAAGTGCCCATCTCTGAATATATACAGTACACTGAGTATCTCTCTCTCTCTCTCAAGAAGGAATTTAGCAATGTATTCTATAGCAATGTATTCTTTTTAACAAACACTATTAACATGGGCTCTTCAGATTCCTAAACAGAGGAAAATGTCTTAGAGGTTGCGTGGTAAGCATGATGACTTGACAGTGAATCATTTTGAAAGTACAAGTTGAATTGAGAGTACAGTATTTCTTTTGTCATTTTTCTGATAGCTGGCTGGATAAATACAGTATGTTATACCCTTTCCAGGAGGCCCGTGATGACACAATTAGCCCTCAAACTGAGAGCCTTCAGTCATCACTTCGGATGAACAGTAG
The DNA here is from genome assembly GCF_054856545.1 of Hippocampus guttulatus. Lineage (NCBI taxonomy): Eukaryota > Metazoa > Chordata > Actinopteri > Syngnathiformes > Syngnathidae > Hippocampus > Hippocampus guttulatus. The sequence continues at coordinate 5,188,346 of NC_141265.1, forward strand.
GAAGATTCAGAGAGAAAAAAAAAAGCTCGTTTATGCCTTTCTTGGGGCTAATTCTTGTTATTAGCTGGAATCAAATGACCCAGCAAGTCTTATGCCAAAGGCAGATCCAGTGTAATTTTATGAATGTGTGTATGGGACATGCAAGAGAAGCGCCGTAGAATTCCATTAAAAACATCTCCAGGCATCATAAAGGATGGATGATCCAAAATTCACAATTGAGAGAGTGTGAGATGACCTTTCCTTTTAATACTGTGGTTGATTCATTCAAACACTGTGGCTCATTTTATTGTATCATGATATAAACTAATTCCCTGAAAGACAGTAAGTTTGTTGTGCACTCAAGTATAAAGGCAATGTGAAGGATTTGTTTCCTAAGAGTTAACAGCTGTTTGTGAATGTTCAACTCCTGTCCCAACAGTGCATATGGCATAAATAACAATGATAACATGATCAACTTAATAAGAGTTCACTGTCATCTGTATGTATAGTAGTAATATGATAAAATATACCAAAAAAGAGATACCTCTATAAATCTGCAGCACTGCTAGCAGATCACATAATAAAACAAAAAAGTGTTACAGTATTTTATTAGGTTTGGCCGACAAAAAGTTAAAAGCACTTTATGTACAACGGTACAGTACAACAAAGTACTTTGTTGCATATTTTCTTTCAATTGGCTACATATTCCAGAGATATTAGTATTCAGTATTAATTGGGAATGATGAGTCTATCAATCGAATGTGTCAATTTACTGTTGCCGTTCATCGTGCTTCTAGTAACACGTCCTACTCTTTGACCTTTGAATATATCTATCCATTGATGAACGGCACTCCTTCCTAGTAACACAACCTCAACTGAAATGAAAGCAATGGCTTCCTATGAAAAATAGGTAGTAGTAGCCTGAGTTATCCTATTATTCGGGTTTAAAAAAGGTTGCGAGCTAACCAAACATATTTTTCTAAAAAGCTTAAGATATCCTCAAAGCATTGGACTGATGTTTACAAATGCTCGGTGGAGTATTTATTTTGAATAGTGTTTGCTTGTTCACAGAATTATGCAAAACCTAAACAGACGGTGTTGATGAATTGTGGTTGAGAGCCTTGCGTATGTGTGCCGAGACCTACAGTGTTACCTTTCGGAGTAGGGATGCACCGGTGCCATCCGGTATTGGCACCAATACTGATATTGTATGTCTGCACAGTTGTCCGTAAATGTTCCATGACCACAGATCGATATAATATGACTAGCCTGACACAGGTTTTCTGGGTAGGAGCAATGTAAGGCATGCGGAGATACTTTAAGTCAGGGGTGTCCAAACGTTTTTCCTCAGAGGGCCGCAAACAGATGTATCGAAGAATGCAAGGGCCATTTTGACATTCTTCGACTTCCTTAAACAGGTTCAAACCAATCCATCATCCCATTATTCAATCGTCAGTATGAGGTAGACGGGACCACAGATGGCTTGGAAACTGAAATTGTAATTTTGTGATGAGAGCATGCAAGACATAAATCACATTTGAACTCAGCTGAGTTTAACGATCAACAAACAAAAGCAGTTTTGTAACACAAACATAAACCGTTCAAGTCTGTTTTCTTTAGTCCTCTGCCCCACTTCACTTAACGTCACTTTATCATCAGCTCTCATCCCTATATAGATACATACATATATACATTTTACTTCATATGACAGATGAACATCATGAACATCATTGTAAAATCAGGTGATCTGTGATAAACACTCGGTCAGGATTCGTAACATTAAAAAAAAAAGCCTTTTTTTTTATTTAAACCCGTAAAATCAAGACTTTAAAATACTTGCACATGTTAATCCCCCCCCCCCAAGCCCCCCCCCAAAAAAACCCATAACAAAATCAAAATCAAAGGCCTAACGAACGTGAATAATGATCTAAGAGGTTGAGCTACACATGCAAATCATGAATTGGACTAAAGAACACCTATGCATTCATCATTTCTCTCCCAAAATTTAAACGGATAGCAGACTAAAGGTAGCAGGTAGAAGGAAGACGGCATGTTCAAAAACGATAAAGCACTGTCATCTGGATTCAACTACGAACCAAAATGAAAAGCACACATCTAATTTGTAATGGAAGTAGAGGATCTGGGGTGGTACAAATGGGATTTTATTCTACACATCAAATAATAAGCGCTTGGTGAAAATAACCAACGGCAAGTCATTAAACGTGGAGCTGACAATGTTGGAAGGGTTCATCAGCTCCCCAGGTGCTACTCACAACCACAGTTCTGGGCAGATAGGACATTCCTCTGATGAATTGAGGCACACGGGTGATTGGCCAAAATGAAAAGCTATGCCTCTTGGGGGATGGGGGGGTCCACATTCATTTGATTTGACTATCACTTTGCAAGAAGGGCTGCATGAAAAACCTGGAAGAATGAATACTTGGGCGTAAACAATATGTTTTCACAGCAGCTCAGCATGAATCACAACAACAAACTCAGCTGGTGAGAGACAAGCAGAGCCTGTGGGATATATAAGCCTTCATTACCGGGCTGTCAGGTTATGGATGCAAGGCCTCAGGTGCAATATGGGAGTTTAAAGCAGTGGCTGTTTGCTAATTACAAATTGAGGCAACGCGCAGCTGTTAAAGGCACAACCCTGAGTGTCTCCTAAGCTAATTTGTCTAATTACATCTTTGTAACTTATGAAAAGATCTAACATTACCCTGAAGGCTTGCTTTTGGAGTCGGGGGCAATGGAGATGGCAAGCTTGACTGTCTTGTAGTCACCTCCATGTCTAGCTAACTGCGAAGCACTGCGAACACAGGTAAGATTGTGAAGGGGAGGCGGTAGGACCCTTGTCGGGTGATGCTGTAACTATTTATACATCCTAGAGATTCCTCTCCCATAGGACAGCCACCCACATCCTGCCAACATGCCTCCCCGGTGTAGTTTCCTCGTTGGTGTGTGTGTGTGTTTTTATTTTTTATAGAAATTATCAGCAAAACCAATATTCGGTGCCAGTTATGAGATGCGTGGGCTCCGAGTCAGAGTAATAGATTGCTGCTGAGCCGTCGCAGCAACGACAACCTATGGCAGGTCAGCTAACAAGCATCTTTAATGGGTAGAGAAAAGGGGGAGTTGGGGACGGCCATTTGTGGTGGGTCAATTCCCTGATGTTTGACAGGCTTAACAAAAATCCCAATTACCTTGAGTCGAAATGGTGAAGATTTCCGAGCTATATGCAGTGCTTAGGCCCAAGATGGATTCAAAGCATGTGGGTTGTCCATCAACATGGTCACCTCCTCAGTAGCCTTTTCTGCTCCACATAACATTGTAGCTAAACAGTAGTTTGACCAAGGAATGGCATCTTAAACAGTTCATATTCCAATTTGGAATTGCAATTATTGTTACCACAACCACTACTAATTTTGTAAGTGCGGTTTGGGATTTTTATTGTGCTGTGCGGTGTGTGCGCGACCCGTTTAAGAAAGTGATGCCTTATGTTTGTGCTTACGCGTCAACTTTGAGATTGTGTGGCTATATTGAGTGTATGCAGTTGTTGACCGCGCTCATGTCTCTTTTGTTCTTTTTCCAGTGTCACATTCACATCATTTGATGTTTTTTGAGGACAAAAATTTAGATAATGCTGCTGCAATGTAAAAATCCCTCAAGTCAAATCACATTAAATAACATCCACAACATGAAAAAAAACATTTAGTTATTCAATAACAATAAGGCCAAACTAAGTCAGAAAATGAACAAACAGGATGATGCCATCAACTGCCTTCCTTCCTCTCTGTCTGCAAACAACAACGGCCTGTCCAAGTTGATAGCATCTGTTGGGTAAGAGAATATGAGCTCCCAGGTGCCAGAAACTTTCTATTTTCAGGCCAAACAGTCTGCCTAAGTGGTGCCTGTCTCATCCTCCAGTTCATGGAGGAACATGTTCTCATCCACCAACACGCCACCAAATAAAGTGTGCCTCGTACATGTGAACAATGTAAATGTGTATCTTGTTTAGATGGGTTCAGAAGATATCTTGTGCCTTAAAAACAACCTTTTTCATTTCGAACTTGTCATCAGACAATAAAACAATGCATAAACATCGCACAAAAAGAGTGATTTGCTTGGGGCCAGCCAAAGACATGTCAACCGGAATCAAGGCAAACCTCCGAGTCATTATGAAGCCAATACCTTTTGTTTTTTTACTCAGATAGGCTCCATCTCACTCTGTTTTCCAATAAGGTGAGATTTTATCCGGCTTCCTGTCAGTACCTGCAATTGCTGTTGCGAAATTTCAGAAGCCTAAGTGTGTGGAAATCACAGTATCAGCGGTGCTCATCTCACTCAGCTCTTTTACAAGGGAGTGGGCGGTTTCTAAAAAAGTCAGACAATATTCACCAAGTGAATATCGGAGTTTGACACAATACAAACTGTCAGTGGAAAAACTTTTTTGTCTTCCATCTTGTTTTGGGGTTGGGGCAAGACTCAATTGGCTCATTTCAAGATATGCGACAGCCAGAAAATGCTTTCTGAGAGTCACTGTTTGAAAGGATGGGTTGGGCACAAGTACAGAGAGGAAGCAAGCTAGGATATTTTGCTGGCCTAGAAATCTCTATCAATCAGACCCGATAACCAACAATCGGAGGACAGGAAGAGGAGCTGAATGACGGTCTTTCCCAGTGGAACTACAATCGAGCCATTCTGTGGGATTTTATACGTCTTGCAACGCTTTTTAAAATCATGATCATGGTCTTCTATTGACATTTTCAACTGGACTTTTTGAATTCCAGGCTACGGATGAATATGGCACATCATAAGAGCTCCCAGCGTGATTGCACACTATGATAAAGTAATCCTTTGGGTCCTACTGAGACACGCTCTCTCAGTGAGAAGAAACATTATACAGATGAGAAGTTGGATGGATGGCCATTAAAACCTAAGAATCTGGTCACAAGGTGGCAGGGTAAATGTATTCAGTCGCTGACAAAAAGAACTGGCAATGTAATGAAAACGATGATGAAGATCAGGAGTGGCCAACCAGTCAGGGACAAAGAGCCAATTTTTTTACTGTGTTACTGCAAAGAGCCACATCATACTTTTCCTCGCGCGCGCGCGCACACACGTGCACGCAGACACACACACACTCGCGCATATACGCACGCACAGCACGATGAGCAACAGTCGGAACGGGCCGAAAATGTACGAAAGCTAAAGATAGAAACAAACATATCATTTTTTTCCTCCTTCCACCCCTTGCGGTCGACTTGGGACCAATTCGCTGGCTCCCGGTCGATTCTGATCGACGTATTGGGCACCCCTGCCTTAAAATCAGAGGTAATTCGCTGACTGGCTTAGCGCTTAGCGCCGTTGTTTGCGCATGAGCGGTGATGCCGTCATCTGATTGGTCAATCAGTAATGGGATTGATGATAGGCTGACGTAGTACGTTCTGTGTATTTAGCACCTTTGTTTGAATGGCATCGCCACTGCCGAGGCGTTTTCGACGCTTGTCGTGTGAGGGAGGCGCGTTGGGAGGCGCGTTGAACCAGCCAAAGAGCCGCATGCGCCTCGCGAGCCGCGGGTTGGCCACCGCTGATGAAGATCATTGTCAATACAAACCAGTCATGCAAACTTACTGCCTTAATACTTAAATGCAACACATATGACCGCTTATCGGTCATTACTGGCCTTCAATATGAGACAATCTAGAGAAGGAAAAGGTTCACAGATAAGTGGATAGACAGATAACGAAATTATGTCTAGTAGATATTAAAATAATCAAACCTAATCTAATACAAAATGCAATAAAAACATCTAAGATGCAGTCATAATTTGCTGTCCTCAGTTTCCATGCATCTCCTTTATCTCTTGCTTCCGGATGCATTCGCAGAGCTAGCAGCGCGAGGGCATCGGTGGCACTATCAGTAATGTCATGGGCACTTTAACATGATGAATCACACCACGGCCCTACTGGCATGAATAATTCACATTACCTCATGGCCAGTGGGGGACAGAGGGGGTTTGGCTTTGCAACTATGAGTTGTGGCAACAGATGTGTGAGTTTTAAGGCACACGGGCTTCTATTTTGGGTAAGCGAGCAATTTTAATCATGTTTGATATTTCTCTTTTAAAGTGAGGCAAGCCTTGAGCTGGGCCAGGTAAAGTAAATAAGGTGGGAGCAGAATTGGGAGTCATGCGAAAGGTGTTGGAGGAGAGTGGGGAGGAGGTCCTCTTCACCATCTATCATAGTAGCATTTCAATCACTGTAAATAAGTAGCCCTGTCCAAGCCCATCTTTTATCATTACTTATGAATAAATCTATCTGTGGATCACATCACCCAGAAGAACATTGGATGCCTCCAGCTTTTATACATGAAAGGCAAATGATATGGAAATAGGATACACGATCACAAAACAGCTTGACTGAGAGGTTGCATTCACATCTTTGGTTGGCGACCCATTCTGAATCTCGCCTCTGCTCTGACAATAAAATAAATAGAGGTGACTGCTCCCTTCACATGTCACAGTGTCTCTAAACACAATGCAAAGCTTTTTTCTTAGTCCCATAATAATTTAATGACTGTCAATATAAAAACACATCAGTGAACATTAAAAACATAACAAAATAATAATAATAATCAAGCAGAAGCCTAGCACAACGCGCATTCTAACTGTGTCCATGGATGGTGTTTTCTTTCATTTTGCTAGACTTTACATAGGTCAGATTGGGTGTAAGGAGGGACTTGCAACTTTGTGCGCAATTGTGGGTTAGAAATAATCGTTTCCCGGCCATATCTCGCATGGCATCACTCATTTGCATCAAAATCAGGGTGGTCAGAGACACAGTACAACCAAGTACGCCGTGCTTGACATTGAGGAAAAAGAAATAGAATAGTTGTGGTCCGTGCATGACATTGTCAGGCAAACTGCAAGATCTCTCCTTTCTGATGATGCGATCAGTCATGCATGGGACATGGGCAATGCAATTGGAGATCACTTTGCACCCACGAACGTGCATCTGAGTGTGCACCCCCTGCCCTCCCGCAATAGTGGTAGGGTGCTACTAAACTATTTTGAAGTTGATAATGATTTTAATTTGTTCAATCAGTTGATTTTAACAATGATTCAGAGGGATTGTCTTATTCTGGTGTCATTTATATGAATGGAATGCCATTACGTCCACCATACACGACCGCGGAGCACCAAATTGGTCTGCTTACGCCTCGATCAAAGGGGGACGGCAGGAACGCCGAGTGAGGCATAACATGTCTACCACATTCACAAACACACTGAACTACATCATTGCCCTGGCACAAATATAACAATGTGCCCATTTTTTTTATGCTGACCGCAGACTACCTTCGGATACCAAAGTGTGCCCCGTTTTATTGCAGAGCTCACGGACATCAGTCTACCAAAATAGGGCCCTATATGTCATTTTCAAGACTGCAAGGGCTCTGATGTCTAACCTTTGGGGCCCCACCTTTGCAGCCTGTGGGAAAACCTCACTGGATATAATTTGGCGAAGGTGAGCGCAAACACTTGGCATGGGATTAAGAAAAGTGTGCTCACAAAAGCTGCTCTCAATCCATTCCAAAACTGTCACAGGGACCTCTGAGAGGCAAATCAACCCCACCTTAATCTCTTCTAATCATACTTAAGCATGTATGCTTCATGTGGAAAAGCCTGGTTACAATTTAATTTTCCTTCGATTCCTGGGACAACCCTTTAACTACACAATACAGAGAAAATTTTGGCTGTGATACAGACACAAGATATTACACCGGAACAAGAGCATGCAAAAGGAGAAATTAGAATCCCACATTTCAGACACCCTTGTTGACTACATGAAGCACAACAGCTAATGAATTCAGTCTGCCAAATTGCAAGAGGCACCAAAAAATAGAGCTGTTATAAACAAGGAAAAACAAGTCTGATAACATCAGTGATTGGTTGTGATTAGCATCAGCCTCCTTACGTGTACCACAGAAATTCAAATTGGAAGCCTGATACACGGCTAAGCTAATATTATTCCAGACAGTGTATAACCCAACGGCAGAATGATTACATTTGACTTGCAATGATTTCCTCCCACCTCTGCGTGAGAAAACAGCTTGGAAAAACTAATAGACATATTCCCCAAAGTCAATTTCTTGCTCCGGTCTTACTTTAAATACAGTTCATCACTGCTGTGAAAAGTCTTTTTTATTTTATAATTAGTATGCAGAGATAAAAGTACAAAACTTCTGTCCCTCAACTTTGCGGGAGGCAGTACTGTTCAAAGAAGGGTTTAGCGCACGTGGCACAACAAAAGGCATGTGCATCCACCATCCTGCTCCTACTCACCATTATCCTCATCACCTCTCACTTCTACAACCTAGATATCACTGGAACAAGGGCTGAAACACCGACAGTGGTCAAACATTATCAAAGCTCATCGAATGGAGGGAACATACTTCTGCAACATTTGAGATGAAGACAGAGTAGTAAGTCAATGTCTGTCACTAGTTTAGATCACTTTAATGTGTGTATCTTTGCTTTAGGTAATACTGGGCCAGGAGATGCCAGTGTTGAATCTGCCTCCCTGTAGCATGAATGGCAAGGGCAGACGAGAAATATGATAAGCATTGCCCATTTCAATATTTGGGCCATTTGACATTATCCTTGTTTGAATCACAACATCGAGTGCCAGGACAATTGCACTGCACTACTATGACAATAATTCTATCTGTTCTCTCGCTCTACAATTTTATACACTACTAAAGTTAAGGATATTTGGCCTTTGTGTGAAATTTCAAGACGGGCCTCAAATGCATTCAATTTAATCTGACCTTCTCCAACTCATCGAGGTTGCATCATCAGTGAACGGCTGTTGGAGAATGGTGTACCTAAAACGGAATGGCCTCAAGTTTCCTGGCCTCTGGTCGAGGACCCGAGCTGACGGACACCACCCGAGGGGTGAGACGAGGATTGTGTGTGTGTGTGTGTGGATGTGTATGTGTGTGTGTGTGTGTGTGTGTGTTTGTGTGGATGTGTATGTGTGTGTGTGTGTGTGTGTGTGTGTGTGTGTGTGTGTGTGTGTGTGTGTGTGTGTGTGTGTGTGTGTGTGTGTGTGTGTGTGTGTGTGCCTGAAATGGAATAAACACTTTTTGGTAGATTCCAAAGTGTGGTATACTAAAATTTGACTGAGGTAGTTAAACAAGTACCATTCACATCATTTATGGGGCTGGTATTTAGTAGAGAAATAACACCTTGGAAAGCAAGTATTGCTGATCTAATTAAGAGCTGGCAAAAGATGCCATTACGGTCTAACCGATTTCATCCCTACGCCAGTTTTCTGCCTGCAGAGAGCTGTTGGAAAAATGAGAAACATGGGCAAGAAGAGAGGGAGATGAAGAGAGACACAGACATTCCTAATCAAGCTTTGACTCAGACGTGGCTCGATTTAACCTTGAGGAATAATCAGATCTGACTTGCTTAAATGTTAGCATTCTTAAATCATCAGGAAGTGCCTCCAAGGAGACGATAATCACTGTGCCAAATTGCTGCGCTCGCTAATTTCATTTCTCCCAAGCATTTGCTCGCAGTTAGTGTCGATCATTCAATGACATGCTTTTAATGCTGCCAGGTCCCAGGGTGTTACATTAAAGTGCAATAACTAGCAACATAAATGGAAAAAAAAACAACAACAAAAAACATTACTTTGTAATCCATACAAGTTTCCTCAGCCCTACCAATGCCTTCCTCTCCTCCCTCTTCAATCTCTCACCTCTCCGTTCTCCCATGGTGGGAGTTCAAATCTAATTCTCAGCCCATCTGGCAGGCGTAATGAAGGAGGCCCGGGCTTGTGGTGCCCTGCTGCCATGGCTCGTGGAGCAGGAGGCTAGCTGGCAGATTGGGTTAGGATGAGTGGAAGGGAGTCGGGGAACCTGCTGTGTGAGTAAGCCGGCCCGGTTAATCTCCCATGTGACCCGGTGTGATGAGGGCCAAGGCCAACCACACACTGAGGGCACAGTGGCAGCGGTGTAAAGTGCGGATGTTTTGCGGGCTCAAGACAGGTGAGTGACTCTGGAAGTCATTTACATTGAAGGCATCCAGCTGGCAACTTGTGGTAAATGAAAGGTTAAATTCATTTGTTAGTTTGCCTATCATCAGTCAAATTTGACAGTCGGAGGGTAACAGCACATCAAAGACATTTGTGAAATGTGCATGCGACAAGGAAATTGGGAAGATCGGACATTTAATCTTTTTTCTACTCAACAGAAAAAAATATTATTCAACCGGGACAATCTTAGACAAGGACATTCAAAGTCTGGCCCGTGGGCAATGTCTGTCCCACTGCTTCGATTTTTCCCTGCACACTGCGCAATTTACAATTAACATTTAATCTAGCTCATACTGAAAGAATACATTAAATTTGTTTGCCATAATTAAAAAGTTTCATTCATTTGATACATTTATTTGTTTTCATACATTTCAGAACAATTTCAAAAACAATAAAGCTGGCCGCCATGTTCATGCATAGACAATCCTAAAATTAATATGTTCGCCTACTTTGCTCAAAAGGATGCTGCTTTGGTCCGGTGTATCAGCAGCTTAATTTCGAAGTGATGACTGTGTTCAGATTCAGATTCAGAAAACTTTATTTATTCCCGTGGGGCAATTAGAGCCCCACGGGGATAAACCTTCGCATTATGGACATAACGCCTCACAAGCCGCCACCTGTTCCAGGGGTGGCAAAGGTTTCAGAGGAAGAACAGAGCCTCCCTCGGGCAGTTCAGCTCGGCACCCACCTCTCTTGCTCGTTAACAATACTCGGCACGACATTACTTTTCAGTGTCACCCAGGTGGCCTGGCTCGCCTCAAAAGTGGATGCAACTAGACACTTGGCTGTTAAAATTAACACCCTATGGTGTTGAATTAACACAAGTAGATTTGCAGTGTACAACCACGTAACAAGCATTAAAGGATGAAAAAAACAGCAGGCCTCCCTCTGCTATGTACCCGACTCAGGAGAAAGCAAAGCCTGTCATTAACAGTTACTCTCTTTATAAACACAACAGCATCCGCTGGAGATCTAATTGCTACTGTTTCTCCTGTAATCTTATACCTTACCTGCTGCTCCTGTCAGACACTTGCACAAGAGGGGATGAGGGCTGTGTCTGTTGTCTTTGGAGACACTAAAATATTGCTTTTGTAGAGTCAGATGCAAACTTGGCATGGGAGGAAGAGGAAAACATTGAGAGAAATAAAAGCTGTAGCATATACGCGGCAGAAAATCAAATAAGTATCTGTTGTTCGCTGAAATCCCAGGAGCAAAGCTTCAGGGGCACCGATGGAGGGAAATGATGTTCGTGATTAGAAGACAAGTGGTGAAGCATGACCTACTTAATACAATTTGTTTGTGCAGATTTCAGGAAAGTTAACAATGCCAGAGGAATTAAAGAGGAATCTTGTTTTAACTAATGAATGTAGAGAAAAGTTGGATAAGTTTCGTAGCGGGAAGGAGTACAAGGGGTTGTTGCATATGGAATAAGTCTTGACAGTTCCCACTCAAACACACCTCTTCAGTCAGGAGAAGTACTTTGCATCCATGTGATTAATATTTTTGGTGCCGGGTTGACATTCCGAATGAACTATATACCATCTAACACCCTGCAAAGCCTCCCAGTCACTGATGTTTTGAGTGACTTTAAATTAGATTGGGGAATGTGGTTATGACTGCTGTGAGGGAGAGAGGACAAAAGAAAAGATGGGGTTTGTCAAGGTGTCCCTAAATTTTTTCTGCTAGATCAGAAAACAATACAGTTTACAACCTCATGCCATTGAGGAAAATTTCAAATTCACTTCACTCAGACCTCCGGGTTAGGAAACATGACATAGCAGAACAATGTGCAAAAACCATGAGATATCACAAAAATGCTTAGAATTGTTTCTCTTAATAGCTTAAACCCGAAATGAATCTCAAACTATAATCCGAAAACATGTCGATAAGGTTTTAAACGACATTTTTACAACTCTTAGAAATAAATGGTTGACAGATTTGTTTTAAAAATGCATCTGAAGTGCAAGGGTTTTGACATGAGTCGCTGTTTGCTGTTTTGCAACCAAGTAAAATTCATGAACTACATTCCCAATTACATTTTAGACTTGGTGATACATTATTTATACATGGACAACACATTGCAAATGACTCTTGGGATATTGGGTCACTTCAAAGGTGTTGTCTCTCTCTTATTTACGCCACTCTGTTTCAAAGATGAACAAATATCGCAAATAGATCCTTTTTTCCAAAGAGATGTCAACCTTTCCATCACTTCGGCGTGGCTAAAGTTTGTTCCGCCGCAATGAAAAGCCATTGTACCCCTAAAAGTACAATTGCGTACTTTTAAACATAAGCTGGGGTTTATTATTTAGCACCATGAGGGAAATTAGAGTACCTTGAGGCACACTAATGTACTTTGTCCGATGTTTTTACTGTCGCCAGTTTTCTAGCAGTGCGAGTGTATGGCATGGAGGGCAGCCGAAACAGAACAAACAAATGTTCTTTTTCCCCAAAGGAGTATTTTCCTTTTGGAAGCCCACCGTTCCCATCAGGCCGTGATATGAGACGATCCCTCCTCTACGGAACCGTCATTCACAATCCACAGGAGGCTTTCTCTCCCTTCTACTTACCTCTGGTGGGCTGCTACGGTAGTCTTCCCCTTTCCCAGATAGATGTTTGTAATTGGAGCTCTAATTTATGTTCAAACCTTGGTGCAGGATAATGATATGGCGCATTGTAATTTGCTGATGCAAATTGTACGTATAATGGGGAGCCATAAAAGCCTCCGCAATCTCGGAGATTTGCCAAACACCCTGAGCGTTCATTACAACCCTCATTAAAACATCCACATCGGCACTGGGACCTCTTACAAATGGAAGAAGCATGTAATTGCTGCTTGATTGTGGTATATGTAACATATGATAAAGTGGAATTACCACTTTATTTGTCTACAGTGTCAGTGAAACTTAATGGGCAGAAAGGCGAAGCAAAACAAATCCTGAGAGCATTGTTGGCCTACAACGTTATAGCGCTTTTGGATAAGTGGGCCAAATGTGAGTTTGGGGACAGTGCATCCAGGACAAACGGAGAGTGATGATATTCAAGGCCTAGCTTAGGGGTAGAGTGAGCGCATTTACCCCATGAGAGCTTGTGTTTCATTTGGATGAACTTCAACATGGCTATATGATGAAAATACATTAACTGGGTATAATAATAAAAGATTCGTATTGTTCTTTTCCCGTGACAAGATCCAAAGCCATCACCATACATTTACTTTATGGGTAATGAAACTCGATTGGAAAATGTCTGCATGGCCGGTTTGCAAAAATATATTTTGCCCGAATGCCAATGCTTCCTTTGGAAGTATGGCCGCAAGTCATTTTCAGTTGTTGATGTCAATTCAGTGCTAACGAAGAGGACTTGTAGAACCCAGCAAAGCTGAATGCACCAGCTTATCAGCAGCCTTAAGAGAAACACCAATTGGCAAAGGCATTAAGAGTTCATTTCGAAGAAGTTGGGCTATTTTCAAGAAGCCGACTCAACATAAATTCCAAGAGTCACAAGTCTTTTTAAATGACCTGTCCCACAGTGCTCTTTGCATTTGTGCCTTCCTAATGCATCTCCATTAAAAAAAAAAAAAAGCGGCATAACTGAAAATCGCACTTGTGTCCACACATCTGAATAACTGCAGAGCGCCACTACCAGATCTGCGTGTGCTCAGTCACTGGAAAAGGATTTTCAGCCAAGCTATTCAACCAGGTCCCCAGAAGCCTGAAGCCTTTATCTGTAGACCCTCTGATTGATGTGTTGTGGGCCATGTTGCGGTTAACACCCATTTTTATCTGTTGCTAATGGCAACAGCCCAGGTTCCTGATGTGTAGAGAGCAGCAGGGCCCAGGATCTGAAGCTGGACCACACACAGGGATAAACAAATAGGTTTTCATGGCAGACAGCCCTCATAGAGAGGCCACTGACAGCCAGCGCCCCACCCTTAGAGCAGCACGATGTCAGGGCCCTGACCCACTCCTGCTGGGCTCTTGGTTTCCTGCACTAATTTTCACCATGTGAAGAGCCGGTGCTGTGGAGACACCCGCATGCCTCTCTCACTGACAAGGAACCAGTGACAGAGATAGACAGACAGAGATTTTAAGACAAAGAGAGAGAGACATACATTTTAAGTGACATCATAATCAGGGATACAACGTTGATTTGGAGCCTTGCAACACTGCAATCTAACGCTTGCAAATTGAATATTGGTTTAATAATGGCTAAATTTGACTGAAAATATAATGGCTTGACTGTTTTGTAAAATGCATCATCACTGGAACAGCAAAGTGAATTTTGAACTATACAAATATATTTAGCCCCAACCCCCCCACACACACACCTCCAAAACTGTTGGACTCATTGAGCATTAAATGTGATTATGACACCCCAAGCAGTAGAAATGAAGAATGGGTGTGTGGAAGTTCCAGACAAGCTTTACTCAACTAAACTGCATGGCTAAAGTTTAAATCCATGACTGCACCAAGATAAACCCTGCCAAAGCAGTCAAGTGAGATTATATTGCACAGACAAAGATTGATGCTTTCATTGTGCACAAAAACATAAGCTATAGTTTGGCCTTGGGTGGTAAAAAGAGAGGGTGTGGGAAACTAACTCAATTAATCTGAAAAGAAACAGTGTGGTGTGTTGTCTTTTTTGGCGAGCTAAACTGTCTCCTCCTCTGTACTATATATCCAGCCCAGGGGTAGTGACAGAAAGGGTAGATAGCTGCAGTGAGATTTTCTGACAATTTCCCTGCTTCTTGTAGCGCCTATATTTCAGACATGGCGGAGGGTGCCGGGTTCTTTATCAAAAAGCCCCTGAGAGTGATAAATCGCTTGAGTCCAGGCCCATCCGCACTGAAACAACAAGCATGTAGCACCGCAGGAAACAAGGCACATATATTGTCTCCCAAACATGGCCGGGGCTGTAATGAAACCTGCACAAAGCAGACAGGATAGAGTCAGCCTGATAAACAATTCCATATCCAGCCCCTCACACTGTGCGAGATAGGGAGTCAGTCCTGCTGTGACTTATCGCTGCTAGGACTCAACAGACGTGCTATTAGGAGTCACACATGAACGAGGGATGATTGGTCAGGATAAGGTGGGTTCGGGTAAAGTTTTTGGGACGAGTAATTTCATTTTTAAAATCGTAGCTAGGTGCTCAATTCCATTTCTACTTCTTTCTCGAAACTTGCTCCAGCAAAAGAAATTTATGTTTTAGGAAAAGAAGAACTAAGTGCTTGGAGTGTGTCATCTGAAAGGGGAATAAATTACACAAGCGCGGTGTACATTGAATATGTATTATTTTCTTTGCAGTATGTCCATCATTATTGTGGAGTATCGGCTGGATTAGTGTAACACACTTTGTTTTGGAGTCAGCCAGTCTTCCCTCAAGCATGTCCGACTGGTCCAAAATGCTGCTGCTCGTTTCCTAACAGGAGCTCAGAGGAAGGAGCACAAGACTCAATTTCTGGCCTCCCTTCACTGGCTCTCTATCCATGTTACTGTCCATTTTAAGATGATTTTATTTGTCTTCAAACCTTGAAATGGTTCGCTCCTCTTTACGTTTTTGATCCCCCCCACCTCTACGCACCGGCCAGTGCCTCGCGACTGTAGGTACCTCTGGCTAAGCGGAGGCTCAGAGTGGATCGAGCTCTTCCCGTTGCCATTCCTCGCTTTGCAATAACCTTCCGGTAAATGTGAGGCAGGCCTCCTCCCTGTCCATCTTCAAAACTTGCTTTAAAACACATTTTTATTCTTTCGCTTTGGGCACTTTATAAAATGTATTTTCATGTAATTGCCTGGGGATGCAAATAGTACCAATTTGGTTGAATGGCCCATATGAGCATGACCACAGAATTCCAAGGTTTCCTCTGTTTGATGGATCTATGGTAAACTCTACATTTACATCATGATTGATAGACTTGTGCATGCTATCATGACAAGTCCACGCAGCTACGTAGCATTTGGGTACATGTGTCACTTCTCTCATTTAGAAAGGATACTCTGGAGTTATGATGATGTTAAATGCAACCAGTGAGGAACACGCTTGCTTGCTTGAAGTTATGTCATTTGGCCATGTCACAATTGCTAACCTGTATGTCCTGCTTGCAGCTCTCCCAACTCTTTGACGATGCCATTTGGCAACAAGGTTTCTTGATAGGCAAGGCAGATTTATTTAGGATTAGGAGCGTCTTTCGGCTTCCCTCTCCCTCCAAACAAGCTATGAAGACAAATCCACCACTTTGTCTTTGCCTGCAGGAGAGCTGTGAACATTGGATGAGACGTGTGTGGGTATGTGCGTCACACAAACTACATTGTGACAATGAAATGAATAAATAAAATAGCATTGTGGAATATGAAATTAAGCCACAACTGTTCTGTTTGGCAACCAATTTGCACAATTGGATTATTTTGTAGGTTTGTGACCTTTAAATGTTCAGAAAATAAAACCTAATTTCTGAAAATCACGTGATTGGCGCCGATTTCTGAACCTGTGATCGGATCCCGAGCAGCAACTCATACCCATATCATCAGATATGCTGGCTTTTGAATAACAATCTGGATGGTCCCCGACTCCAGCTTTTTTTGGAACGTGACGTAGGCATTGAATTTTAAATGAGTGAAAATGTTCAAAGGTAAATAAATAAATCAATACATAAAATAAACAATAACAAGCAGTTTACCAGTTTTAACATTAAATATTTAGTTTCTGTCGCGTATTTAGTTTAATTAAGGAGGAAAAATATTTACAAAGCATTTTATTCTGTTTTTTTCTTAGATTGCACACAACGTCACAACTTCATTTGAATTGGGGAATATGCTTGCACGTTGTTGGCTGTACCTTTGCATTTCGGGAATTGTAATCAAATGCATTTAATTTCAAGGAAACTTTAAACTCGGCAAGCAGCCGAAAAGAGCCATAGGGCAGCATAAAAAATAAAGCTTTTTTATTATTTCACATTGACAGTCAATTATGATTTTGCTTTTCTATCCGATCATTAAAATTGTGACAAACAGCTAGCTTTGATCCACAAGTGTGATGATTTGTAGCAGTAGACGTCAGAGGGCGCCCGGACTTTGTCGCAATTGTTAGTGCCCCTTCTGTTCTAGCCTGGCTGACCCTCCTACACAATCCTCCCCTTCAAACATAGCTCTCCACCCACATGCATAACCTTTCTCTCCATTTTCCTCCAGTCATAACACTCAGTCCAGCCTCTGGCCTTCTTTGAGACCAACTCCTCCACCCATGCCCACTCAGCCTTTGCCTGGAAGCTCCCTGGAGCCCCCCCGACCCTACAACCTCTGCACCCCTTTTCAAAACCATCATTCTGTAAGGCCCGGAGCACATACAGATAAGATGCCTGCAGAAATCAAGTGGGCTCGGCAGCTGAGCAGATTGAGAGTCAGAGCTCAGTACCCAGGAGATGCCCAGAGGCTACAAACACTGCAGATAGCAATGTGGGAAAGCCAGGAAGTGGAGACAGAGAACATGAGACTTTCTGACCTCCTTACCGGTCTATCTTTTGCTTGCACAATACCGCCTTGCAAATCACCACCCACCAAGCCTTCGCCACATCCATATCCGACCGACCCCCTTTCCTCCTTTCAGATGAAGAGAAAGCCTTGCTCTATGCCGACTCAAACTGACAGCTTGAGCCAAAGGCCACCACAGGCTTTTTTGGAAGGACATACTTGTTTTCATCTGCGAATATCCAGCCGCAGGGGAATTTGAATGTGACATGTTCTATTAAAACAACATTTAAAAAAAAGGTGGATGGAGATCAATGTCTTTTGAAGTTACACTTTGTTGGAGGCTTTAATGACAGTCCTTTGAGTCCGATTAGCAATGACAAAGCACGTCAACCATTGTAGTTGTTTTGTTTGTTTAGATGGCTGCCTCCAGTTTGCAATATGAGGTGCCATATGTCACTCATCAGCTAAAAGTAGCGCACTTAGAAGAATATTCCTCTTATGAGCTCATCGTTACGCAAAGGACAGAAAGGACGACTGTGTCTCTATTACCAAGAGACTACACAAATATCTGAAATGAGAGCATTGACGTGCGGTTTTAAAACTCAGAGGGGCCAGACAACTAATGCTTTCACGGGATAAAAATAGCCCGCTAACAAACTGTTAGTCTACTATGACCGAATTAGTCGAAGGTTTTGTGGGTTTAAAAAACCTGTTTAACCTCTATCATGGCACATGTTTAACACATTTACTGTATGATGTTACAATGCTCTGTTACA
Source organism: Hippocampus guttulatus (assembly GCF_054856545.1). Lineage (NCBI taxonomy): Eukaryota > Metazoa > Chordata > Actinopteri > Syngnathiformes > Syngnathidae > Hippocampus > Hippocampus guttulatus. The sequence continues at coordinate 5,206,673 of NC_141265.1, forward strand.
CGCAGGGGAATTATGGATTGAAAGTGAAATAAAATTGAATGCAAAAGTACAAGGAGCCAAGATAGATGGTCATAAAAAAAACGCTTTTCGCCAAGGTAGTGCAGGACACCTTGCTACGATTTAATCAGTCGGACTGAATTAATGCTTCTAATATCATGATTTTTCCATTACACTATTTAATATAATTAAAATGTGTAGCGCTGGGGCCATAAAGCGGGTCGTTGAAGATTGTAATTCCGCCATAAAGCTATGAAGCATGAAAATGTCACTTACTGAGTAGTCGCGGCCTGACAGCGAGTGAGTGGAACTCTGTAGGGAGAGAGAGGAGAACAAGAATGACCTTTAAGGAGCATTTCACTCCCTGACACAGACATGATGAAGCAGTGCCGCTTTAATATCAATATTCACGTTAACCTTTTACCTAGCCCGCCACGTATGCCGCAACTGCAGACTGCTACCCTATGTTCTGGCCTACACAATGGCACTAAGTTATCAGTCATACACAGCTCATATGTTTGCGTTTTACAGAGGAACGGTATAAAACGATATATATTCAGCATCATTCTGAATACAAAATTGTTTGGACTTGTGTTTGTGTTACAATTCATTGATTTTATTACGACTTTTTTCTCCCCTTTTAATCATATTTTTAGCAGCTCTCATTGTTCAAAGTGAGCCCCTGCTGATGTACATTGCTTACACTAACAACTTGGCTGCAAACAGAGTGGAGGAAGTTAATAAAAGCAGAGTGAAAAGAAACACATTGTTCTCTGTATGACATGGAAGCAGTGAGGTGGAAGGCAATCACACAATCAGATGTGCTGACCATTGCCGGAGCATGGTGACCCGAGATACACGAAATAATCAAAGGTGCAAATATTTAGCTGAGGACCCCATGCCTGTCCTGGGCAACGCTACACGAGAAAAGACAGGGAAAGAGCAGGCAACAGACATATGCACCAGCTAGGGTCGTGGGATATGGCTAAAATTTAATACAGATATTTTTGCCAGATATTTTGTTAATGATACGATCACGATATTACTTTGGGGGTCAGTGAGAAAAAATTCTAAATGTCAAACCAAAAGTATTTAAGAACATATTGACAGTGATCAACAAGAACAAAGTCGGAAATAAAAAAAATAAAAAAAAAACAATTCAATTCACATTGTACTGTGATTGTAATTTAATGATAAATAATGTTATGCTAAAATAGACATGTTTATTGTTTTTGATATATGATTTGATTAATTTCTTTACGTGTGTGCTGTCCAGACAGCAGCAGCCGCGTGTGTCCCCCGCTTGCTCTGCGCGTGTCCCTCCTCCCTCTCGCCCCCCACAAGATGATTATCATCTGCACATTCATCAACCCTATACTTAGGAGGAATGTGGCTGGTTGAACTGAGATTGACATGCAACACAAGCATGGCAAGGTTACGTGACTGATATCGTCCTCATTTCAATCGGGATTAGGGAGTCTAAGATGCCAATACCGATATCGATCATTCATGAGGGTGATTGGCCGATACCATGTAAAATTGGATGCGGTGTATATTTTCGATTTTTTTAACTTCAACTACCGAATTCTCTTCAATAATCGATTAATCGGATATTGTTTTTCATGGATAGACGAATCAGATAAATCACTTTATTATTCAAACACACGACATTGCGTCAAATAGATTGATCAGCCTTTAGAGGCTTTGAGCGGATTCATCGTTCACACGTTTTCACAAACATCGACGGACAAATATCGGCCATCGATCAATCGGTGCATCCCTAATATTAATATCTTGAATATTCACAGATTGAATTCGATACAATAAAGCTATGTTGCCCAGCCGTAGCACCAGCCACACCAAGCAGTTTGACAACTCTGTCTTATGTTGTTGAACATTTGAAAAGAAAAAAAAAAACCTAAGGTTTTTACAAAAGAGACATTTTTACAAGAAAAATACCATGTTATTATCTGGAAGAAAAACACGTGTATTTATATCATTTTTAGGAAGCGAATGCTGGAGAAAAATCAATATTTCCAAGTTTGGTTGATATCAGGATTAATAAATAAAATCATGTTGGTGGGGCAAAACATATTTTGAATCATGCTATTGCCACTTGCTTCATTGTCGTATGATTTTTCAATTAGCAAAGGGGGTCCATGAAAATTGCAAATCGGATTTTTGGGAGGAAAAAAATCTGAACTCCTATTCGAAGGCCATATCACCCAGCCTAACCCACAGGCAGATCTTTATTATCTATCAAGCATTTGGGAGCACAATGTTGCATCTTCTCCAAGCAATACAATGCCAACATCAAAGTCTGTGAAAGTTCTTCCATAAGGCATACCTACATGAAACTAAATAATCATAACAAAAGAGTCGGGTTCCGAAGGCAATTTTTCAATAATTGATCAGTCATTTGAGGGCTCAATGAATCCCCACAAAGACCCCGCAGGAAGGGGAAGAAAGAAGTAGGAAAGTGAAATAGCTAAATCGTAAAAACTATAATCAGAGCCAAACACTGCAAGGAGATATTAAGCCCCTCCTGTGATTTCCTATGCAGCCATCTAAATGCCAAACAAGAATAGCATGGATACAGAAAAGCCTGGATTTTGTTCTCGGGCACAGTCTGTCTTCACCCAGCAGGAGCACCAATCTTGAAATCCCTCCCTCTACTTCCACTTTTCACAGCTTTTATTCTTCTGTCTCGATAGGCAATTTCTCCCCCTGGCCTCTGGAGTGAACTTTTCTGCTCGACCAATTCTATCCACGGGTCTACTTTCAATCCAAATAACCTCCCCCATACCTTCGCCAGGACCCTTTCCTTTCCTGGTGCCCCTCATCCATTCTTCCACACCTGTTCTAGGCTTCAGCACTCATCAACGCCTGTGTGCCCCCCTGATTTGCAGGACAGCTCCTGTGGTGATGATTAGGCAGAGGTCCCACCGTGAACCGGAAAGCAGGCTCTGCGGGAATCAAAAGGCTATTCCATGTCCATCTCAAACTCTCTGATCCCTTCACTATGAGACCAGGAATGGGGAGGAGAGAAAGGGATGAAGAACTAGACATGAGGTAGATTATGGAGACAAGAACAGAAGTATTTTCGGGTGAAAAGTTCGATCGATGGTGTCTGTGTGTTCCCACACCAAGTTTAAACAGGCTGTGTACATCTATATAAATAAGTCTACACGTACAAATATTGTGTGCGGTGCATGTGTGGTTCGGACATAAGACTTGGGTGATAGGAGGCCAAGGCCATTTGGAATTAGCTCAACGATGTAGAGTTCATTCAACATGGCACATTCTGGGTAGAAAGAGAGGTTTATTTAAATGATAATGAGGGACAATCCATTGGATTTAGAACTGGTGAAGGGAGAAAAAGAGAGGTGGGAGCAGGGGGATCCATTAAAACGCCAGCGGTTCATAAGCCATAGGGTCGGCATATAGCTAAACACTCTCTCTTAAAAGCCATTATACATGGCTCTCAATGGATTTCTGCAGTGCTTAGGACTTCAAAAGGATTTAAGAACCCACCCCAGAGAGCGAGAATTTGGGGGAGGGTGAAGGGATGCATGTGTGCGTGCGTGTGTGTGTGTGTGTGTGCGTGTGTGCGTGAGTGCGTGAGTGTAAGAGAGAGAATGCATCGGTGTTAGTTGATAGAAAGAGAGCGCGCGGATGCTAGCGGCATGGAAGGGTTAACTAACAGCTCGGGAGAAGAGAAATGTTGCTAAATCCGCCCCCTAATACTCTCCACATTTGCAGGCCCCCCTCCTCCACCAAGAAAAAGAAAAAGAAAAAAACAAAACACAACTGAATGCATAAAGAATAAAATAGTGGGAGCGACGAGTGGGTGGTGTTAACACTTTCCCATCCTATGTCATTGTTTGTATCACTGTGGAGAATTTGAAGGGTGGAGCCATCATACGTGCCAGTAATATGAGGAGGAAGGTGATGCAAGACTATGTCATCGGTGGAAGTCCGTCAAGTCAGGTGGCTGGGTTTATTTGTTTGATACCCAAACAGCAGCACTGCACTCAGCAGAATAACCCCCCACACCCCCATATTTCCCTAATCCATGCGTGGCTTAGTGCTGGGGCACAGCACCATACCGCAAGCATAATTACCTAGTCAAAATAAACAGATCAAGAGCCAACCATGGCAATGAACAAACAGCATCCCTGGCATTTTTTAGCATCTGCTCCCAAATTGATGCATGATTGTTTTTAAAGGCGGACAGGCAACAACATCCAAATCACATTTGTCTCTGTTTCTTTTGGCGAAGCGACAAGAGAAATCCATTTCATTTGTCATCAACATGGCATCCTTAACTAGAAGCTCTTAAAGCTGGTGAGACTTTGATGTGTTTGTGTGATGTGAGCACGTGTTATGCTAATTTGTGTTCTTGGTTTTGTTTTAAATTATATAAGCAAACAAAAAATGTAAAGAAGGCAATGACACAAGGTCTGTGATGCATGGCATTGGTTAAATGGAAGACAAACTCCAACTCAGACATGGGGAGACAGACATGAGAAATACCAAGAGAGCCAGATGGTTGGACACGCATAGATGTGGATGGCATCATGACAACCGCCAACGTCTGTGCGCCATCTATTTGGCAGCGTATTAGAGAGATATTCCACGTCGAACACTGTCAGCAACTGCAGCATGCAATATTCGGCCTACTCCTCCTCCACCGCCCCTACCACGATTGCTTCCATCGTCACTCATTCATGGCCCCTCCCTCTCAGAGCTTGTCATAGATCCCTGTCAGAGCTGTCATCCAACGGCGTGTTTTTATGTGACAAGCCCTGGTCTTCCTTCTGACTTTTTCATTAAGAGACATCCTATTGTACTAAACAAATGGGTGTGTGTGTGAGAGAGAGAGAGAGAGAGAGAGAGAGAGAGAGAGAGAGAGAGAGAAGACAGTGAATGAGAGAAACAGACACTTTAATACATCGAAACAATGACGATGAGGAAGTGAGAGATTAGGGATTTTTAATTGGGCTGGATTTTCAATCGGAGCATTGAAGAGCTTAAAACAGTGTATTTAACAAGTTCATTAAACCATTTTCCTCCCTTCGATTCAACAGTGCTGGAGAGGGAAGTCTGCATTTGCTTTCTCGCTTCCTGCTTTTGACAGATAAATGAACACTCTGATTGTGTTTAGTTTGGCGCTACCGGGTTGCTGCTTGACAGGCATTTGTTGGGAGGCATTTCTACATTCATTCAAAATCCTGCTCTGGATTTAGCATAAATTCTCATTACTTTCCCAATATCTAAATTGTATTATTTCAAGCCTGACATTAAACCAATGCATGGCTTCAATTTTCCTTTCCCACCTACTCATCCTCTAAATGAACTCGCATATGAATTCTGGCACAGTTATAATTGGAACAGTTTCCTTAAGCCATTCCGTGCCAAGGTCAGGCCACACTTGACGAAACCCTGTTAGGTCATGTCTACAGTACATTTAACTTTGCCACAGTTGAAATAATGTCAGATAAATTAGATGCTGTGTGACAAGCTTAATAACTCCCTGTGTACATCCAGTTTAATTACCGGTATGCTTTGTCAAACTTTTTATTTTTTTGATGAGAGTTAAAAAAAAAGACATGGACTACTGGAATATCTGCCATCTGATTTCAACATTTGTTGGGTTTGTTTGCCTCCTTAGGCCTTTTCCTATAAAATGGCATTTCTTTCCGCTTTGTAACAAGAAAATGAGTAAAGCAATATGGAAAGCATCGGCAGGATCTCACCTCATTCAACTGCTCCTTGGTGTTGCTCCTGTGGGGTATGCTGAAGTCGGGCACCGTCTCATCCTTACAAAATTTGACTGGAGAGAACATAAATGGTTTGATCTGGAGGACACAAGAGCAAACCACAATTAACATTCAAATGTCTTTCCTCCCTACGGCAAAGCTCTCCGTATCGAGTAGGCAGCAATGCACGGCAATGTGGGATAGCAAGAATGGCTTCAAATAATTGATGGGCTGTCATTAAAACAACACAATTTGTTAGAATGGTATATTTCATGGCGGCCCGGTAGACCAGTGGTTAGCACGTCGGCTTCACAGTGCAGAGGTACCGGGTTCGATTCCAGCTCCGGCCTCCCTGTGTGGAGTTTGCATGTTCTCCCCGGTCCTGCGTGGGTTTTCTCCGGGTGCTCCGGTTTCCTCCCACATTCCAAAAACATGCATGGCAGGTTGATTGGGCGCTCTAAATTGTCTAGGTGTGAGTGTGGGCGTGGATGGTTGTTCGTCTCTGTGTGCCCTGCGATTGGCTGGCAACTGATTCAGGGTGTCCCCCGCCTACTGCCCGAAGACGGCTGGGATAGGCTCCAGCACCCTCGCGACCCTAGTGAGGATCAAGCGGTTCGGAAAATGGATGGATGGTATATTTCATGTAAGTGCTATTTTTTTTCCTTACGGGTAAATGCCTTTATAAGTAGAGTTTGCATGTCCTTCTTGTGCTTGTGTAAGTTTTCTCCACATACTGTATTTATTTTAATATCCTATTGGAGGAAATATGACCTGTGGCTGAGACCAAGCATTTTCACACTGGGCAGCACAAACATCTCAGTTTTAAGATTTTATCCTACCCCGTCCAGAATCTAGATGCAATGTGTCAGATAGAGCAAACCAACTCCACAACATAACCAAGCCTTTGTATTCCAGACATTTTCCCTGAAACTATGTGGCTCGTTACGATACATTTGGTACATTTTGGTACAAAATTTGAAGTTAGTTCAGTGACCATTGCGGGATTGATTTCGTTAAGAGAAGGCAACCAACAATGTTGCAAGTACTGTGAGTCACATCCTACCTTTGCTGATACCACAGCAAAAACCTTTGGTATAAAATCTTCCTTTATCGCTTGTAAGGAGAAATGGAAATGGAAGTGTTTAGCAACTCAGATGATGGTAATCCAAATACTATCTTGGATGGCTTGTTTTATTACAGATTATTCAGACCCGCAGCTGGCGGGCATCCAAATTTCCAGCCAGATGGAAGGTTAGCAAGCTATGCACAGAAGTGTCTGGGCCACTCCAGCACAGGCCAATCACAGTGCCCGTGCTACCTCACCACCTTGGAGTTAAAGTGGCATTGGCTACGGGGTGTATTCCATTCAACCAGCTATTTACAAGTAGCACCTCCCCTGGTGACATGCTTGGTCTCCTGATCTCCACTGTAATTTAAGCAGATCACTGCTACAATTAACCTTTCCCAGTAAATATCAATTATGGCCCCCGGCTGGGCAAGAATTAAAAGGGTCATCAGCTAATCTGACAGGTCCTGAACACTACCACCTGACAGGTGGGGGAAGGAGGCTCAGAGAGAGTGTTTGTCTACCCTTGTGCCCACCAGCTCACATGCCAAGTAGACGTGATTCCCTTTTAATTACACTCCCGCTGCTGGGCAAGCCTAACGATTGGCCATCGGGCGTGAACAGCCCTCTGCAATCAGGAATGACATGGTGAGTTTTAAGTAAGAATGGCAGAGAAAAGGAAAAAGTCAAGGCAAAATCAATCTATTTCATACTGGCTATCGAAGCCAGAATTTCCCCATCTCACTGTCGCAGTGTGTTGGTAACTGATGCAGGATGTGGGGTTTTCCAGCTTCATAGCGTCAGAGGTGTAAGAGAGGCACGACACTCAATGAAGCAGTGTGAAGTTCAACACCCGTGACACACTGTCCACGGCATCCTTATGTTGAAAGCAATTGTTGCTGTCGCTCAAATGTCGCCGCACCCGCATATTGTCATGAAGTCAAGCTGTTCGACTGTGTGATCATACAATGTGAACTGCAGTTTCCTGCTTCAGCAAAGGTCTGTCTCAAGGGAACAGGCAACTTTAGCAAGACTCTTGTGTTACACTTCCCATTTTACTGGGAATGCAGTGTGAAAGTGGCAAAACAGAAACGTGGCATTTAGGTCGAATCAAATTGGAATTTTGAGTCTCATCCTTACTCTCTCTCAGCCTCAAAAATCCTCGAAACTAAAAACGGATTTGGTAGTTTTGAGTTTCCTTTGTCAGACAACCAGCAAAGACACCTACAGGGTCTTGTTTAGTGAGTAAGAAGGCAGAGATAGAGGGCTCTATGTTCATATGTGGCACATACGAATTGCTTGTGTATTTTGATTTTTCTGTGGACCTAAGACTCCCTGCAGCTACACGGGAATATGTAAGATCAAGCTTGACATTACGGCATAGCGAAGATGTGTTTCTTGATATGCACACGCACATCTGACAATTTGGTGGCAGGAAATCTTCTATACTAGATGCCGTCTGGGGCAGTATCGAAGTCACTAGGCAGTAGTCGGCAGCTCATTCTGCATTTCGGGACCTATTCTCCAGTGTGCAGAAAGGTCAGAAAAGCTATGCTGGTTGCTGCCGTGCACTTTTTTTGGCTGTGCAGATTCTCCTGTTGACTTAAGTGCTTTCGTTTGTCCGCCACGTTCTTCCATGCAGAGCATCCGCGTAAGGTTAGAAAGGTTTGTAGTTGGGTGGTGCGGAAAATGCGGGTAGTGTAGATGCCTGTTCCCTTTTTAAGAGGTGTTTAATAGGTCCTGTAACGTCCCGAATGGATTACTGTGATAGGTAAGCTTATTGTAAAATAGTACTGTCTTGCATTGACATTTTGCCAGTTTATTGGAAAACTATTTTTGAAGCTGATGCATTTTAAGTAGAAGTCAGCATCTGTGATGGCCTGGAGTGTTAGTGCCCATGGCATGGATAAAGGCACCTTTCATGCTGAGGGGTATGCATCGTTTTTTTTCAGGGCCATCCCTGCATATTTTCGCAAGACAATGCCGAAACATATTCCGTGTGTCACAACAGTGTGGCTTCGTAGTAAGAGAGTGAAAGTACTCCAGGGGTGCCCATTACGTCGATCCTGATCGACTGGTAGATCTAGGACTGGTCCCAAGTAGATCCGAAAGGTATAGAGGAGAAAACAAAAACATTTGTGTGTCTTTGTACATGTTGGTCATATATTTTTGTGTTAATGTACACTGCACACTAATCATTCTATCAGTCTCATTTTCACCAAAAATATTTAAAAAATAAAATAAAGGAGGTAAATCTTTAACCTACGGTGGCGTGTGACCTACGTCACCGGAAGTTGTTAGCGCTCAGCAGTCTGCAATTGCAGCTTGTGATCAGAGCTGTTGCGCTATATCTTTTGTCGCCATTATTCTCATTCAGAGTTTGCTTTGTGTACAATTCACCGAGGGCACGGACAAAGAATAGGAATCTAGAGGGCTGAGGGAAGCACTTTAAAACGGTACGTGTGAGCTACGATAGTCAACAGTCTGCAAAAGTGTATCGCTTGCTTCCGTGTTAGGCTTCTCATCATGGCGTGCGTGCATGTGTGTGTGTGTGTGCGTGCGTGTGCGGTAAGGGGCGATCCCGGGAGGTTGATTGATTGAAAAGTCGATCTTCGGTCAAAAAAGTTTGGGCACCCCTGAAGTACTCTATGTATCTATCTACATCTGTCTCCCGCTGAAAATGTGTGGCGCATTATGAAGTGCAAAATATGACAACTGAAATGCCGGGTAGCTGAACAACTGAAGTTGTACATCAAGCAAGAATGGGAAAAAATTCCAACAACAAAGCTTCAACAATTATTGTCCTCAGTTCCCAAATCCTAATTAAGTAAAAGGAAAGTTGACATTATACCATTGTCACAACTTTTTTGGAACATGATGTGCACATCAAATTCAGAATGAGTCAATATTACCCAATATCACAGCTTCATTGAAATTGTACCATCATTAAAATGTAGAAGCAAAACGTTCTCATTTTGTGGAGTCACACTTTGTGCATTGGTTCTGAATCGAACCCTATTTGCCCAACAGTGTTATGCATTTTATTGCTGAGTATCATTTTGAGTCTGTGTTGACGCCAAGATAATTAGTTTATTTATTTGGAGTTTAAACTATGGACAGAAAAAAAAAACAAGCTAAGTGAGAACCTGTGTTTTACATGAATAATGTACAAGAAATTAGTACCATTAGTCTCGCTATTGAACATGACTCCAGTCTTTCTCTGGAGGCCGCTGCTCTGTGCTCTTTAATTATCTTCAAAGGCCCTCCAGCATCTTAATCCCCTCCACCACCCCCCTGGTTGAGTGGTGCTGACTTTGTCTGCTCATTTATACTTTAACCCTGGGTGAAGTCACAATCCCCCCCTGATTAGAAAGGTCTTGTCAAGGCAGTGACAGAGACACTGGAGGCCCACGTCAGTTCACGTTAGGCTTGGCAAAGGTTCCGTTCCTTTTCACTGTGTCTTGGCACTGCAAATGACTCTGAAGCCTTACAAGTAGACTGGAGGCTGCTGGGGGTTGCTTTGTTATCCCACCTCTTTCCTCATGCCACCTCATTCACCTTGCAGGAGGTTTGAGGGGACACTGGAAGACCCCACAGTCTTCCCAAATCTGCCCCTCCTGGGATTGAAGAAGCTGTTACGACAACCTTGCTTTTCCTACCACTTTCCTCGCCTCTTGCTCTCGAGCGTCTCTCCCTTGTCAGCCATCACCTGTCAGCAGTTGTAAGGGAGATTGTGCTTCACCCTTGTGTCCGTGTCAGTCTTTATTACCCTGAAATCCTGGACTCCCCCTCCCCACCCACATGAGAAACTCTTGCATGCGCTCGTCAGGTGTTTGGGCTTCAAATGCAGAGGCGCTCCAGATTCAGGGGCACGTAAGAATAGGGGGATGGGCTGAGAACAGATATGGATACTTCCTCTAATTTGTTCTGAAAAGTGTCCTGTGCAAAGGACCCTCACCCCCATTAACCCAGTGACAGCCTGCTACCGCTACTCAGGGAGGCGTCCGATTTGTGTGTGCGAAGGGTCCCGGCGGTGTGGCTGGCTGAGGCACCGAAATGCTGGGCTCAATCTATTGGCTCATTATCCCCCCCGCCTAGGCCGGGGTGCAGACAAGTGCACTTTAGGGCCACAGGCCAAATTGATTCATCTGCCTTCATTTTCTTCAGGCTCAGAAGTGGCAGCTGCTCAGAGGCAGGGGGAAGGAGTTATGGCGAGAGACAGACGGGAGTGTGGGAAGGAGAGAGTCAGAAACAGAGTGAAATGAAGGAGGAGGGGCATCAAGAGAAGGCGGCATCGCTGGCTTTGTTCCTCATCCATGTCTCATTTCACCCCCCCCCCCCAACCCCCCTCCTCTTTCTACTTTACAGCACCACTAACACCTCCATCGCTTGAAATCGCTGTCAAGGCGGGCACTTGCTCCCACCACAAGTCCCAAGTTGGAAATTAGCCCAAGGACAAGCTAGTGGATTTACTACAGGGAGAGCAAATGGATTTTTGCTTTTATTTTGACGAGTCCCAGTACATCCATTATGCCTTTTAACCATGCATTATTCATAGAGCGCGCCTTATAATAAATGTCCACATAAAAAATGGTACACATATTATACAATGCCTAAAATGCTCTTATAACTCTCTTCCCTAGTCTGCCCAGAGCTACAATGCATTTGAAAGATGAATCACAAATATGAGACATGAGAAATCGTAGGAAGTTGACATTGCTATCAAGCAACAACACCTGAACGCGAAGACATTAAAGTGAGTACAACTGAGGTTCAAAACTGAGATGGTAGTGGATTAGGCCAGTCAAATAATGCACATTAAAAGACTAACCGGGGCGGCGGGTGACCATTACTGTAACAAAGCAGTCAACCTGTAAAATGAAACCACCTCCCCGAGCGTGAGTCCCAGCCAGCAATGACCCCATGAGAGTCTGAATTCCTGTGGGATGCCATTTAGAACAGACGAACTGCAGCAAAGGAGCATTCCCAGTGGACCCCGGGTCTCTCTATCAACCCCACCATATGCCTCCTGTAACGGAGCAAGACAAGTAAGGGGTGAGCAAAGTGTTGTTCCTAATTATGAATTCAACACATGCACGCACACAAATCGGCCTAACATGCATGTTTTTCGAATCGTGCTAGACACATGAGCCACAGGACCGGACTTCACACAATGAATTCAAATGACTAAGTATTGGTGTTGCTTTCGATCTGTGTTGCTCTTTATTTTTTATTTTTTTAAGTTACAAACAATACAACATTGATCAATTGAGCTTGAATGTTTCTCTACATTTGTTGATGCCCGCTGCATCATCAGTGAGTTTTGCAAAACAGATACAGGTATCCTCAGAAATGCGGACACTATTTGACTCAAAATTGTGTTTGGGTCATAGTTGGAAATCTGTTAAATATTTTCAGGTGGCTGTATAGGCCACTGAAAACACATTTGAGCAAAATGGTCAACAGCATTATAATTAACCACATTTTCAAGATAATTGGACAGTCTAAATACATGCAAATTATCAATAACATATGCAACAATAAATCAATATGTGTAATTCAAGACCTGTATATTCAACTGAAGTACAGTCTTTGATTAGACCTTTTGAATGCATGAAACAATGAATCACGCAAAAAGAGAATACATTTTTATTATATTGTTAGCTAACGTTTGGATCAGATGAATTGTCCTATGTTGTGAAACATAAATAAATTTTGAAAACGGCCTGTTTTGTTTACTGATACAGCTTGGTTCAGCTGGTGGTCCACACGACCTAAAATTGAATGATCGTATTTCCAAGTACTCTCAAAGACCTGTTGAAGTATCTGTCAGCACCACGAGTTCCTCTCGATGATGCATCATCGGTTGGTTGATGGGGTGATGGCGTTTAGAATGATTTGAGTCTGTTGAACTTAGAAAACTGTTTCACAAACATTTAACATTAACTGCTGTTCAGCATTGATAATGAATCTGAACACTAAACAAGATTGGCAAATTGTAATTAAATGACTTTTATTCAAATGTTTATAATGTCTCGAAATGAAGGTCCAAGTGCAGAAACCACACAGTGAGTTTTATGATAAACGTGTTCATCATTTATGACTCAAATCCTGAAGACTCAAACAGACATCGATAAGGACCAAGCCCTTATCAGTTCATAAGTGTATTACAGGTCATCTCCTCAGACCAGGGGTAGGAAATTCCAGTTCCTGGAGAGCCACACCCTGCCTGTTTTTGATCTCTCCCTACTCCATCACACCCGATTCAATTGATGATGATTGTTTCAGGCTTCTACAGAGCTAGCTGATGAGCTGCTCGTTTGAATTAAGTGTGTTGAAGTAGAGAGAGAGATCAAAAACTGGCAGGATATGGCTCTTGAGGAACCTACCCCTGGCTCAGAGAGACACTGAAATCATACAATGTGCAATAATAATTGTTTTGACTTTCAAAATTTGATTGGATTTGAGACAATTCTTCTTCGTAAAACAACTTCCAATTTCTGATCCGCTTTATCCTCACCAGGGTAGCAGGGGGTGCTGGAGCCTATCCCAGCTGTCTTCAGGCAGGAGGCGGGGGACACCCTGAACTGGTTAGCCAATCGCAGGGCACACATAGACAAACAACCGCACTCACACTCACACCTACGGACAATTTAGAGTGTTCAATTAGCTTGCCATGCATGTTTTTGAGATGTGGGAGGAAACCAAAGTACCCGGAAAAAGCCCATGCAGGCATGGGTACATGCAAATTCCCTCTGCACTGTGAGGTCGACGCGCTAAGCACTCGATCACCGAGCTGCCCCCTTCCTAAAACAGTGAATATATAATCCAGTCAAGTTCTCCGCTTATAAAAGCTATCATAAAGGTTCTAAATACCTACAATTATGTTTCCATTTGACTCCAGATACTCCACGAAAAGAATGTGGTCAGATCAAAAGAAACCGTACAAGCACAATTTGAAGCTGGCCAGATTTTACATTTGCATCAGAACACAAAAGACAGGCTCTGAATCTGATCCTGTTGAAAGCTGGTTCACCGTTACGGCTTCTCACCCTGTATACACATTGCGATGCACAAGTGACGTCATATCGGGTCATTTTCAACAATGCTTATCATGTACGGGGCCACGGGGGCACACCGCGAACTGTGTCAGAGAAATGAAAAGAAGAAATCATCATATTGAATGTGTCTTCAACGTGTGGCTCATAAATCAATTCTGGCTAATATATCAAGTAGTGTAGACAACATTAACTTTGTGGAACCATTTACCACAGAGTTGCTCCTGATGTTTAGGCCAGCACCTCCATGTTGAGAAGGTCCAGTGTCATTCTGGAGGAAGAGCACCACACTCATGAAGTCCGTAGAGCATTTCTCCACTACCGACACTCAAGCTCTCGCAAATTTCACACTTTTAACACTAAAACATGGTCTTATGAACAGCCAGTATAAAATGTATTTTTTGGGCGGGAGTGAAATATTCACACTCGTGGCTGCTTTTGCACTTTCACCTGACAACTTTTTCACCTTCACACATTTTTAATATCCTCAACTGTAATCTGGAATAATTATCGTCTGAGAATGATAAACGTGGCAAAAAAGGTCCCCTCTAACAAGTCCCCGAACACAACCTCACACATACACATTTAGAAGCTTGCAATCATTCATCCAAACACCATTAAACACTGAAAATGAGTTTGTGGCGGAAAGGAAATGAGCAAGGGCCAGATGAAGAACTGTCTGAAACTTCTAATCAGGCTAACGTTTATATACTGTCTGAGTTAATGCTCTATTTTCGACCGAAGAACAACAGAACAAAATTGAAAGAACAAATGTACGGTATGTAATTGGGTAACTTTATTTGGTTCTGTTATTTTTGTTCTCTTATTACCGGTATGATTTTTTATTTTTTTTGGCCTGGGACATGTATTTTGAAGTGAGCTCTCATTGTATGTAATGTCGAATGTGTTAATAATCCTCTAAACTTTTCCACTACACAAACACCGGTTATGCATGCTCCAAAAGTGACAAAATACTTGTAACAAAATGAGCCACGACTACTTTTTTCAATGTTGGGATCACATTTCCCATGATTCTCCACTACAATATCCACTTTGACAGGATATTACCCTCCTCGACTTTCTAGTGGTTGCTTCATAGAGGACAAAATCGGACTGAATTGCGCTGGTAAACTGGGCATGAACATCGCAACAAGGAAAATGAGAGTGTTCCATTTGTCATTTACAAGTTTGTTTTGTTTTGGCAATCTCAGCCAACTGAGAAAAAAAAACAGTCTGGGATGTATCGTTAGCTCTTAATGACCTCAGCCAGGTCTACCAGGTTTGGTGTATTCGGTCCGAGGCTATCCTGGCAGACCCCAGTACCCTCTTTTTATCAAGTTTCGGCGACTGCCACAAGGAAGGAGGTTGACCTTTTCTCAGGAGGCCAAGTCTCAAAGAAATCTGACAGTGTTGGTACTACCAGCTGTTCAGCATTGAAATCAGATGTGAGATTGCACTCCATCTATCAATGACGGCAACAGTTCTTTTTTTTAATGAATTTATGAAAGTTGATTGTTTTATTTTATATTTTTTTCATACGTGTTTGATTATGTCACAGCAATGCAAACCAAATTGCCACCTGGAGACAATCAAGAATTTCTAATCTAATGTAATCTAACCTAATCTAATGTTTATATTGTAAATTTTATCATTTGCTGGTAATACCAAGATTAGTTTGTTCCAGATTGAGACTAATGGGAGCGTACAGGGTCATTCAAGAGTCATCATTTCAACTACAACAACAACAAAAAAAAAACCCAAAGTAACAAAAAACTATGACCAACAAAAAACCCAACAACAACAAAAAACTGAGTAACACAAAGCACTAACAAACAGGTGTTAAAATACAACCCCCCCCCCTCCCAAAAAAACAACTATGACGTAAGGCAAATGCAAACCAAAGCGCCACAACAAATAAAACGAAGACTCCCGAAACATGTATGGGATTTACGGTTATGGCAAGTGGGAGCAAGGAGGCTCACCAGGAAGATGCCAAAAGTCTCATAAAAGACCTTCCGCTCCCTCCCCCAAAAACAAAGTAAATCCTACAAAGTCAAGGGCAAGGATCCAACATTTTCCAAGCAAGCATGCACAATCGCTACCAGGTGTGGGCCTCCTTGCTCAGTGCGTTCCCTGAGGGAAACAAGAAAAACACAAGAACCAGCTGACAATAACATAACAGAGTAGTCCCAATCCTATCACACGTTCGCAGGTTGGGGACGACCACATTCCATTCAGATGATTGCTATCATGTAAAAAAGATCAGATTTTTTTTTTTGGTCCTAATTTTTGAAGGCCATACAGTGACAAAATAATGCTCGGGTATCAATCTATTGCAAAATGGAAGAGCAATAGCAATTGAGTCCACAAAAATGCCCAGCATTAAATAAATAGGCAATTTACAGTTTGAAAAACAGTTATACAGCACCTACAGTATTTTATCATGCATGAAGCAAAAACAGGAGCTCACACATCACTTAGCATTACAAAGTTGTCATTATTTAGATTTATGTGGTCTTGTGTTACCTCCAGTCCTACACGAATGTAGCGTCCGAGACAGAGAGTCACCAAAGAGCCATACTAATCCATCTAGTACCCCATACTCTTGGACCCCCGCCTTCACAGGACTCTCTGAGTGACACACTTGGACGCTTTCTCAAATTCCACATAGCATATATAGCAGGGGTGTCAAACGCATTTCACGTTCTGGGCCACATACGGCCTCGATAGATGTCAATAACCAACATGTCTTTCCTTTGTTTTGGTCTAAAGAAGCACAAGATCATTAGGAAAATGTTGAAATGTAATGAACATGTCTTTTACAAAACATTTAATGTAGCACTTTAGATTTCCTTAGACAAATGTGAAATTTACTTTTATCATTCACATATGTGCATTGGAACTGATCTGACAGATTGTACAAAGGCACAAAACCTTGACAAGTAATTGGTATTGAAACATATAGTAATGCACTTTAAGATTAAACGAGACTTATAAAGAAAGGAATTTTTAAACCATTTACACATGTGCATATAACATCTAAATTTAATTCCTGCCGACACCTTTACAAAGAATAAAGTATTCACATGGCCTTAATACCGTCTGCTGTGTTGGGTCTGTCTCAGTGACTTTTAAATTATCCTGCGGGCCTGATAGAACCTCCTTGGGGGCCGGTTCCGGCCCGTGGGCCGTATGTTTGACACCCCTGACATATGGTCTGGTTGAGTGGACTCCCATGCATCCTTCAGGACTCTGTTGAGGATATAAAGGTGGTCCACTGTTCCACAGCAGGACATGGTCCACGAAGCTGATACACATAAAAAAGGTATGATGGTGCAATACTTCATTTCAAATCATTCATACTCATAAGCCTCATGAAGCCCTATTTTAATGACCAGCTCAAATCCAGCACAAAGTGTGGTCAACCTGTGCACATGGTTGGAGTTAGCTTTCATTTGATATTTTAGCAGATGAGCGCAGTTAGAAACAGGCTTTTCTGCCGTTGTGGGCGTGAACACAGCCAACTTGATTCCAGGCCAATGGAAGCAGCTCATCCCATTCCCTTTAAATTAAACGCAGGAGAGGTGCACAGTCTTTGACTTGGCGGAAGCAGGAATTTGCTGGAGTCAATGCATGAGATCGACACACATAAATTACGTTTCTGAAGAACTCCAAGATCTCCACTTGCAAGTGATGTTAAGTTAGCCAGGGTGATCACAGATCCCCTGCGCGACTTTGCATTGGCTGCTTCACACAGCACAAAATCGGACTGAATTGAGATGGTAACTGAGCATAAGCATCACAATGAGGAAAATTCAAATGTTACATTTGTCATTTGCTGAATCTATACTCATATTTGCATTTTTTTTTGGGGGGGGGGGCAAACTCGGCCTTGTGAAGAAAAAAAAAAGGATGGGAAGTATCATTAGATTTTAATGATCTCAGCCATTTCTACCAGGTTTGGTGCATTCGAAGATCCAATGCCGTCCTGGCAGACCCCCAGCACCCTCTTTTCACAGTTTTAGCTACTGCCACCAAGAAGGAGGTTGGCCTTTTCTGAGAAATCTGTGATTGTTCATACCACCAGCTGTTCCATGCCGATTGTGTCCATGTGCGACACAATCTGTCTGCCTGCATCTTGACCGAGTCCAGAAAAGTCTTTTTACACCACCTGCACCACCCTTCGCACACACAAATCTGTCTACACAGCTTAGACTAGCTTTCACTAGCTTTCTGCCACCAAATTGTTAGGTGCTTCTGGGGCATGTAAAAGAAAGAGTGTGGTCTGCCAGATTCCCAAACGCACGAGAGAAGGCTTGTACCAGTGCTAAAAGCAAGATGCACCATTTTTTTACACCGAGCACACATGCGCTGTTTACGAAAATAGATGACACGATGTCTGAATAAAAACACATTCCATTACCATATGACATTAGTTTTACATGATATCTTCTTTTCTATATCTTTTTTTCTTGCATAAAAAAGGCTTTGCATCTCTTGTATATTGAAATGCTGTTTAAAATGATCAAGAATCAGTGTACATCTTGGATTGTATAATACCATACTTGCATCAGCCTAAAAGGTGTACAATTGGTCCCACAAGATGTAATGCTGCAGTATGGGCTAATGTCTTAGACTTAGTGAAGACATTATGCATGTCTGGCAGAGTAGACAGATGGAGGGATTTTTTTTTTTTTCGTTTTAAAGAATAGTGATGGTCTCTCAGAATGTGGAAAGCAGTCAAAAAGTGACAGGGGGAGACCGGGAGAAGACAGCCAGAGTGTTTTGGGCTTTTGAACAGGAGGCAGATGCAACACGTGTAATGAATCAGCTTCGGCTCGACGTGCCTTCCGTCTGATGTCTGAGCACTCGTCCTGCCCTTGGAAAACGTCTCAAAATTTATCGTATGCCTGCACACCACGTACTGCCAATGGATTTTGGAAAAAGTGATGTGTTGGAGGAGAGAAGGAATGTGAAAGAAGAGAGAGGAGTGTGCGTGTGTGTGTGTGTGTGTGTGTGTGTGTGTGTTTATTTGTTGGAGCTGGAATAATTTAACATATATTGATGGACAATTTGAAAAGCACCCAAGAATAATTACATAAAAGGGCCACCATTCAAAGTAGCTCACTGTAAGACATGTGGCTTGATTTTAAAAGATCCCTAAAAAAATGGAATACTGCTTTTGAATTGAATTCAAACAGCAGACACTGAGAATTGCATTTGCATTTAAGAAATTGATTTGCAAAATGCATATTGAATATACAGTACATACAAACAAATAAGAAAAGGCAGAGGAAACTGTGGCATTTCATTCATTCATTCGTTCAATTGTGGCCATTTGTGCAGAGCAGTAAATAAATTGAATCTTAAAGCAGCTAAGGCAAACAGTCGACATGTTTGTAATTCTGTTGCAACTACAATCAAAAGAACACATTAATATCTGCTATGGAACATGCTCGGGACAGGATTCTGCTCAATACATCGCTCGCTTAATCCATCGCATTAAAAATAATTATGGAAGAAAAAGCCCATATGTAATTTTCAATCATTAATTTTCTCCATGCAGGAAACTGTCGTACTCTAATCCCTTGAAGAACAAGGCAGCTATAACTTCGAAAATAGTATCTTCTTCTTTCTCTAGGATGGATTATATGAGAGTTGGTAAAGATTAGGGGTGGAATTATCTGGTAGCAAGATTCTGGGGAGGAGAAGAGAACCTTTTTCTGGAGGTATTCATGTGCCTCTCAACTGTCACTTCCATCACTCCTTGTTGGACCAGAGGTGACAGGTTGGAGGAGGGGATTGAGAGGAAGAAGTGGAAGGAAGCAGATATGATGAGACAAACCGTAAGTTTTATATGGAAATCAGGTCCGGTATTGAGAAAAAAAAAAGATGAAAAGCTGACGTGACAGCTTCCTGCCGAGAGAATGCACATATGCGACCTGTTTAATGACATGGCTGCATTTGCATTGACTACGATTTGAGTCTCACGATCTGTTTAACTCTTTTTGTAATTAATGAATTCACAATGTGAAATTACGGTATACGAAAGATGTCTGTTAGAATGTACAATCTTGAAACAGGAGCATGTGCTTGTGACAAAACTGTGGTGCTCGCTGCGTTAAGATGGATCAAAGAGGGAAATCAGAGGGCATCCAAAGTGACAAGCAAATATTGAAAAAGATAGGAAAAAACATATTTATCTAAAACGTGTGTAAATAGGACACTGGCACCAAAAAAAAAAGCAATTTTACAATATGCAGCGATCACATGACTTACCCGAATAACTCATTCTAAAAGCATGTCTTTATTTGGCTATTCTTTTTTTTCTTATTGAATTTGCTTTTATCTTTCAGCTTTCCTCAAGATTTTATGTCATACAACTCCCCCCAAAAACCGCATGGGATCCAGTTTATGGCTTTGGACAACCTTTTACAATAACGGTCACCCACTTTCAGTACCTTAAATGTTGCTGCCCACATGAGGTCCGACGTGAAGGCACTGAAGAAAATGAAGATGACACTCATTCACCACAAGCTGTCTCAGTGGTATATTCTTCTTCTTTTTTTTGTAAGCTGTAACCCTTCCTTGAAGCAGTGAACGCTCAGGATCAATGTGTGCTGACACAGTGCCAGAACCAATGCCCGAGAAAACACAACGCGTCGTCTTGGTCTCTTTATGTGTGGAGACCAGACTACAAAGTAAACTGAACAGACCCATGATGCACATTTAATGCACCGCTTGATGGCAGTTTGCCATTGTAACAATGAAAGCATATTTATATTAAGTGACAGATTTAAATATGTGAAAAAAAAACCTGAAGCATGGGATGCACTGACATGAGTAGGGAAAATTCACATTGCAGACTCTATCACAATTCGTGTCATTTCCTGTAATCTCTGACACTTTCTGGAGAAAAAAAAAGTCAGTATTTACATTTGAACCAACAACTGCATTTTAGCCCCAATGCAAATTCAAACAGCACAAACCACTCCTTCTATGGTAATCCATGCAAATCGAGTTTCCTGCAGCGAGGTAACGATTTCCACGGATGGGATTACGTAGAAACTGCACCTGAAAGCCTGCTGCATCACATACAGATGACAAATGCACACCTCTGATGCCTTACATCTTTGCACACATTCAAACAGTGAATGAGGAAAGAAAGAAACAAATAGTTAAGGGGGAGCCATTTAACCTTGCCTGCGATATGAGTTCTCACAGTACAGTATTTGTGATTTGACAAACCCCGTCACTAGTCCGCTGATTGGCACCTAGCCACTCACAACGCAACAATGTGCTTGCGGAATATGCTGTGATGAAAACTTTTCTTGGGTGACAGTCGGTTTGATTTAAAAATTCAATATAGCGTTGTTTAAAATGCCCTTTAGCCACATATTTACTATGCAAAAATGACAACCATCACTCAACGCTTCAATGCTATCTGTGCCACTCATCGAGATAACAGGACTTAGTCAGTGTCAAAACAAGGCACAGCTAAGTGACGACATTTTCATCCCAAAACAAAAGTTTAGTAGGCATGCAAGTTGCTGCATTGCCCAATCAATGCGAAGTATTGTCCCGAATGCCCCGTCTTTTCTGAGCAGATCACATTACAGCAGTCCCAGATTGATAACTGTCGAGAACTCCTTTGAATGATTCACGTACCAATCTGGAGCTTTCCAGGTTAGAATCCCTTATCTTTTGTTCATATTTATTTCATCTATGTAATTGTTCACCTGTATTTTCACAAGTCTTGGGACTTACAGGCCAAACCTGGGACCTCAGGCATCAGATTTTGTGCCACGTTATGCAGAAAATGATTATCATAAAAATCAGTCATTGGATCTTTGTCCATCCATCCATTTTCCGAACCGCTTGATCCTCACTAGGGTCGCGGGGGGTGCTGGAGCCTATCCCAGCCGTCTTCGGGCAGTAGGCGGGGGACACCCTGAATCAGTTGCCAGCCAATCGCAGGGCACACAGAGACGAACAACCATCCACGCCCACACTCACACCTAGGGACAATTTAGAGCGTCCAATCAGCCTGCCACGCATGTTTTTGGAACGTGGGAGGAAACCGGAGCACCCGGAGAAAACCCACGCAGGCCCGGGGAGAACATGCAAACTCCACACAGGGAGGCCGGAGCTGGAATCGAACCCGGTACCTCTGCACTGTGAAGCCGACGTGCTAACCACTGGACTACCGGGCCGCCCTGGATCTTTGTATCCTTGAATTTTGAGGGAACTAAAATTTCTTGAATTCTTGAAGACTCAACTTAAAATCGAACTTGAAAGAACAACAAGAAAATACATTAATAAAGTAAAGTAATACTTTTTTAAGAGCAATAAAAAAATCTCAACAAAAACATTATGGATGGGTGGAATTACTAGCTGTTCTTGCAGTACATGCATTCATTTCTTAGGGGCAGTGTGGTGCAGTGCATGCAAGGAGTACACATTGATAATGAGATAAGAAGAATGTTGCGATTGAACTCTATTAATATCTCATTTGGAAGAGAAATTGTGCCTCTGAGTGTTGGTATGTCACTTGTGTGTATGCGTTTCTACAGTTTGCGAATATTCCTTATTTGAGGGAAGTCAATGCTAATTTCCTGTTCGCATTTGAATGGGATTTTATATTAACTTTAACTATACCACTGGTTGGACATTTTAAAAATGGAACATGTATGGTATTTAAATATACAGTGACTGTAATTATTTTTGCCGTGTGTTTAGTGTTATAGTCAACTCCAACTGGTGTGTAATTAAACAGCTTGAATTTCGCTACGGTACAGCAGAATCACATATGCAACACGGTGCATGTTGCATTCAGGTTACTTTTACAATGTCAGGAACTTGCACACAAACCACACCAGTTTGCACGTTGATCATTTTTATATATGATAACGATTTAAAGATCAAGAGAAGCCAAAATCTAAATGTAAATCATAATTACATTTTGTTTAATAGTTCAGCCCGAGAACAAGTTTGAGTTTGTCGGATGGAAGCTAATTTGGTGGATAGATTTTGACATGCCAATTGAAGTTACACAACCTTTTCCTATTTTATACAAAAAAATGAATTGCTATTCATTTCAAATATTTTTCAAAGAGATGCGGAGTGATTTGTTTTATTCACTGCCTAAAATGTCTGTGCATGCTTCATGTTGAGAAGGAAGGGGAGACTTTGCAGGATGAGAAGTCATGAGCTGTATGGCCTCTAAAGGTATGGCTCCGCCAGGGTAATTGTGGCACATTCTTGACCTTGGCTGCTTTAAAACACTGTCCACTCTTACTTCCTCTACTCTTTTCTATCTCTTTCCCCCCTACTGACACTGATGAGGAGTTGGGAGCTGCTCTCCGCTCTAATGATGTCAGCCCCCAAGAGGAAGTGCCTGTCTGCTGAATCTCAACAACGAGCCGTCAAAGCTTGGCCCTGACGCTGAAGCTGAAGAGAGAGCCCAAAGGATTGAGCGGGAAGCTCTGACCATGAGAGAATAACAACCCCAAAAAATAATTTAAAAAAAAAATCCAGTGTTACCTGCACCCACAAGAAGGCCACATAACTTTTGTTTCAGCTTTCAGCCATGTGTGTCCACTCACCTGTACTGTCATTTGAGCTCTGCACTGCACACTTAGACTATGGTCCTGATTGAATAAGCCTTGTGAAAAATGTGGTTAAGTGGTAAGTAGGGGTACTCCGATTGATCGACCGCTGCCGATTGTGATCGGTCACCAATTGTGATTGGCCACCGATTGTGATCAGCTGATTATCGTGGAAAAGCATGTGATTGCTGATCAAAGCCTTTTATGGCCGATCGATCACCTAAGTGGGCAATTGTTACTAACCAATAGGTACTTTATCCTTGTACAGCAGTTGCAAATGATGAATAAAGGTGTCATATTTTATGAGAGCGAACAGATAAATTCTGCTCCTTTTAATTTACTAAACAAAGTCAAAAATGGACCATGTAGTTATTTCTATGAATAACTTAAAACACCCTTAATTTCCATGGGTGCAACATCCTCAAGAATGATGTGCATTTATTACATCATGAAGAGTTTGGTGGATGAGGTCGAAGGCTGGAAAATAAATCAACTTGCTCCTTCTATTTATCCCATAGGTGGTTTTGAGGGCAGATTTCAAAAGATTTATTCAAGCCTTTTCTACTTCACTGATAGATATGTTTTTCCATTGTCCGTATTTGGAAAAAGAATTATTAGGCATTCTGCAATTTCCTGATATTTTGTTGGCGGGCTCATGAAGGGGCGAAATTTGGACGAAGGTCACTGGATTCCCGGGGGCGAATGTCCGTTTTTCGCGCATGTCGGGGTGCTCCCGCATGACGTGAACCCACGCTAATTGGGCTTACCTCACCGACGACGTTGTTTTGTGCCCACAGTCATTGCGAATCACAAACTTCCCCTTTCTGCAAACACATTTCCTCCACGTTTACTGGACTGCTGACTTGAACCACTGCTTACTTGTTGATTTTTTCAAAAGCAAATGAGTAAAATATCTTAAAATCGAATACTTTATATTTGGTTTAAAACCTGCCACATGCTACATGATGCCACAATTTTAATGTGTGTAATGTCTTGCTTTATCCATTTAAGACAAATAAAGCAATAAGCTCGCTATAATAAGATAAGATATCCTTTATTTGTCCCACACAGGGGAAATGGGTTGTCATATTAAATGTTATACGCTCTCCCTCATCCTCTGCTTGCTATCTTTTATCCCCTGCTAGGCTTTTTGATAGTGGATGGGCTCCACATTATCTTGACTCCAGCCCTGTTTGCATTACTGCCATACTTATCTGCATATATCAGATAAGCTTTGTAATCAGCTTTAGCTTGGGTGGCAGGCCTATGATTTACCATGTTAAACAAGAAACAGGACTTAGCATAAAATAAAATGAAAATATGTTGGATTTTCAGTTACGGACAAAAGGAGGATCACACCTTATGGAATTAGATGAATAACAATAACAACAAATACGTGTGCCTGAATATGTGTTCGTCTGTAATGCTGAGAGAATTCAAAAAGGGAGAACTAAGAGCTAGCATGCCAATGGATTGGACAATTTTGGCTTGAGTTTTAAAAAGGAAAACAACACGCACACACACGCGCGCGCACATGCACACACAAACACACACACACACACTTTGCTGGTATGGTTTTGATGGTAATCCAAAAAAAAGAGGCAGCTCATATGGCTTTTGCATAAATAGGAAAGGGAAACTCCCAAAGCTTCGCTTCTCACTAATATGATACATAAAACACTTTAGCTTTAAAACAGCACATGTAAGGGCACAGATAAATACTAGGGTACAGTACAACCTTTTCAAGGTTCAAGGTCCTTTCTTTCCTACAACTCGAACCTAAAGTGGTCCACAATAACCCAAATCAGACATTGGCAGAATATGGTGCATTTTTGTGTAGACCATGTCTAAATGTGCCATGTTTGGGACACTTGTAAGAAACACGCTGCAAGGGTGTAAATATGTGTATAAATCGTCTTTCAACCTTTCAGATTTGATATAGTGTTTAACTGGTATATTCACACAGCAGAAATCCATACAAACATGTGCAGCTAACACAGCTGTAAAGAATTTAAGCTGCTGAAAGGGGGCCAATGTGGTAGGATCTGGACAACAGCAGGGAGCCAGACGGATAAGGTGAGAGGTCTAGCAAGTGTCATGTTAAAAGAAATCACTACATCCCGGAAAGAGCTGGTATATTATGTCCTGCCACTTAGCTTTCATGCTGTTATTTTTGTACTATTTATTGCTTCTGGCCCTCAGGTCTTACGGAAGCTGTGTTAACGGAGTTGGTTCATGTTCAACACTTAAGTCAATTTATTGATGACGTTAAACCGTAAATCTGCTTCTTTTTTCATCTTTACACAAATGTGCAAATAAACAGGACAGGAAATAATTTCCAAAATTCGATAAGTACAGACTAATCTGGAGTATTCTTAGTGCGCAAAAGCACAAGGACAGACTCGAACTCGGGCGGAACATTCAATTTCTAGTGCTCATGTGCACTGGAGCACCACTTATGCACACCCTTGTCTATACTGCTTTTCTGCATTACTTAAATGGTTTTTAATTACGATGCGCTGGAGTCACCCTTTAGCGCTCCCTGACCAAAGCCTCTTTGACGCACTGCACCAGGACCTGCACCACCTGTTGACATGATTACTTTCATAGTATGTAATCTTAAACCTGTCCCTGGTTCATTCATCTGTGCCCAATTGTGTCCATAGTGTCCATCTCGAAGAAAAACCCGGTAACCTGTCGAAATGACAACCGTCCCATTGCACTCGTCTCAGCAGCGACAGAGTGTTTTGAGAAAGTAATCATGACCCAAATATAGAAGCCAGTCCCCACTGGTCCCCGCCCAGTTAGCACATCATCATAACTGCTCCACTGACAAGGATGTCACTCAGTCATGCATACAGCCATCACAGACCTCGTAAAAAAGGGAAGTTATGTTCAACTGTTGTTTAACTAGAGCTCAGCATTCAAACACAGCCATCGCCAGCAGGCTCGCTGAGAAACTGCTTACCCTATGACTAGCACCCTCCTCTCTGGATAGCTGATTTTCCTCATAGACAGACTCCCAAAAGAAAGAGTTTGCACCAAGAAATCAGGCTAAAGGACAGTGAACCCAGGCACCCTCCAAGGCTGTGTACTCAGCCACCTCCTGTACAACCATGGCTGCATCTACTCCCCGGATGACACCAATATCATCAGGTTCACAGATAACATGACAGTCAATGGACTGATCACCCAGTGGAGAGGAGAACGGCGACAGGAATGAGGTGGCCAAGCTGGTGTCTTGGTGCCACGAAGATAATCTCATTTTAAATGCTGTCAGGAGTTAAAAGATTATTATCGGCACAAGGTGGAAGACAGAGGAGATTGCGCCACTTGTCATCACATGGAGAGGGTGGGGAAATGTTAAAACTCCTCTGTACTCACATCAGTGATCTTCTCATATGGTACCCACGTCACACAGCACATCATTAGTCAGGCCCAAGAGAGACTATAATCTTTTAGGAAACTGAGAAAATCTGGAATTCCACCCAGACTGCTCAGCAACTTTTACAGATGCACAGACAATAAATTTAATGTATTTAGAAACAAATAACGATACTCATTTTTTCAAAGGTATCCATCCGTCCGTCCATCCATCCATCCGATACCTGAACCGCTTGTCTTCACGAGCATTGCAGGCATGCTGCAGGCTATCCCAGGTGTCTTCGGGCAGTAGGTGGGATACACTCTGAACTGGTTGCCAGACAATCACAGGGTATTTGAAAGATATTTAAATTGTTTTTTAAACTTTTCTTTTGTACATTGCCTTGCCCCGTCCTTTCCTTCATTATAGTCGATTTATATATTTATATTCTTTGTACAAGCGTCACAAATAAACACCCTTAGGCTTGAATTCATTCAGCACATTTGAATTGACCATTATAATTGAACAAAACAATGTTTTGGTCAGTCACAAAGTGTTAAAAAGTTCTTAGTCAATTTAATGTATAGTGTGTATGTGTGTTCGGAGTCAGGTAAAGGGGGCACATTCATTTGTGTGAAATTGATTAATTTCAATGAACTAAATTCTTGAGCACGATAGACAACCCTTTTGGATGGATGGACCTCCAAACGCGCATTCAGTTATTAGCACAATGTTCTGATTAAATTAATGGATGAATGGATGACTTAGTTCAGAAACAATAAAACATTTTCTCCTTCAGAGCGTCAGGCCATTTCAAAATTAAGGTTTATCTTTTCCACGGATTTTTAATGACATTCACAAGTTTGGGGAAAAGTCTATGTTTTATCATAGCCAAACAGCCAAGATAAATAAGATGACGGCAGTCTGCCTTCATGGTCAAAGAATCATGCCAATCTGATAAAGCCTCCTTCATTCACAATTTAGCGGCCATGAGAGTGTCATGAATCTGGATTAGCGCATCGGCGTAAACCAAAAGTGTTCAAATTCAGATGCGTTAAAAATAAGGACATTTCTGTGAACCAGAGAATCAGGCCCGAAGACATTTAGGATGTGCAGTGTAACTCACTGTCGCATGATGTCGCCCAGAAGTGGGTGAGGATGTCATTGGATTCTCGCTTTGAAATGGCTCATATCCAGGGATGCAAGGTATCAAGGGGGACTTTCGCAAATGGAAGTATGCAGCAAGGTCGTCTCTACATTTGTCTGACAGTGGAATTTTGAAGGGTCGCTGCAAAGCAGGGCCATAGCTCTGTGACTGCCTGACAAGCTACTGCGGCCCCGCAACCAATGATGGCATTCCATCTTGTGTCACTTTGGGGGTGTCCAGAAGTGGCATGGTGCTGAGAAGAGTGCCCGCCTTTTGCTTTCATTGCCTCTCTCCACATCCCCGATGCATCCATCACATGGTTCCCGAGTGGGGTGTGGGTAACGGATGGACTTTTCTCTGTCGCACTCATCAATCCGACTCTCGCTGCCTCTCCCTGGGAACATTTATGGCTTGCCATAAAGCAGGCCTTTTGGGCATTACAGCACCCAGTAATCCTGCTAAGTGAGCAATATTTCCCATCTCTGGAGCTGCAGTTAGACGAGCTTGGGCAATAAATAGCAGAGTTAATCTGTGGCCGTGACTTCTTGGCCAACCTTTAGTAGTCACCAGCCAAGTGGGACCCGAACGGGGAAACCCGCTGGCCAAAGTAAAACAACTTGGTAGACATAACCATGAGCTGACCATCTTTGATTGAGGTGTTGGATTGAGTTTTTTTGTTTGTTGATCTGTTTGTTTGTTTTTTAAGAAGTTCTTCCACCATTCTCCTTGTCAACAGAAAAATATTGGTCCAAACAACAAGACAGTCAAATTTAAGATTATGAAAATACACCAGCTGAATTGCAAGATATCCATCCATCCATCAGAGTCACAAAAGGTAAGAGCCTTGATTGATGATTTAAGAGTAGCCGTTACTTCAATTGCCATGAAGTGCTATGAGAAAATGATCATGGTGCAGTTCAAAACTCAATTGATCATGATGGAACCTTACCAATATGCCTACAGGAAGAAACGCCCTATTGATGATGACATCACATCCGTGGTCCAGTATAACCCTCACTTACCTAGAAAGCAGAAACTTCTACACAAGTCTGCTCTTCCTTGATTGTTCGTCTGCCTTTCACACCATCATCTCACAGAACCTACTGCAAAAGCTGTATATTATTGGACTTAGTCCATCACTGGGGAACTGGACTTCTTGAAAAACGACGCCACAGACTGCCTGGATCCACAACACCATCTCCTCCTCCATCACCCTCAGCACAGGCTCCCCCCAGGCCTGTGTGCTGAGACCCTTCCTATTCACACTACCAGCCTATGACCACGCTGAGAAATTCCCAAGCGTGTAGTTTGCAGATGATACAGCAGTCGTGGGACACGTTTACAGAGAGGTGGTAAAGCATCTGGTGCACTGGTGCAATCATAACAATACTTGCATAGATGTCAAGAAGACCAAGAGGATGGTGGTGGACTTCAGGATGGACACACATGAAAATAAAATTCCTTCCATACTTTAAAATTATGTGGATTGTGTGTGTGTGTGTGTGTGTGTGTGTGTGTGTGTGTGTGTGTGTGTGTGTGTGTGTGTGTGTGTGTGTGTGTGTGTGTGTGTGTGTCTGTTCCTGTTCCCCCCGTCCCTGTGCGTGTGACAATTGTCACCCACAACAACGGCCTGGGCCTGCCTGAAATAATGATGGAAGGATAACTAACGGACTGACGTGCCCATCTCTGTGATGCATTGCGGATTATATTGGTGCTACGATACTTAGATATAGCCAAAGCCAATGATGAAAAGACAATATAATAAAAACATAAATAAATAAATAAAGAAGACAAAAGCCATGAATGTTGCTCTCGTATTTCAGACTTTTGCCAAGGTCAGTAAGCTTTGTTCATAGGGGAGACACTTCCCCTTTTTATGCCCGACTGAGTTAAAACATATATGTTGATGAGTTTATAGTTTGGAACGTCTTGAAACAGGCATTTTTCTCTCAAGGTACCAAAGGGAATTCCATATAGTGAAATGCGGAAAAAGACAGAAGGCAGCCTTTGGTGAACTTTTGCCAGAGGGCAATAGCAACCACCTCCTCTTCAACAATAACTGCTTCTCTGGTTGATCCCATTTTATTGTATTTCATTTCTTCTATCATGCATCAAAACATCTCCCTAAGGTATTTTTGGCTTTGAGCAAAGGGATTTGTCTCTTTTTGCTGCAAGGCCAAATCTCTCCATCACATCACAGGTGCAGGAGTCAAGGTCCTCAACCCTCAGCACCCTCAGCACTCAGCAGCCCTGCTCAGCTCAGCCAACCTCCCCCAGGCTGTCTGCTTATCAGCCGGGAAAGGTTGCTGACTATTTAAATCTCTTGGTTCAGGTCAGAAACCCACCATTGTTTTCACAATCTCAGATAGGCAGAGATATGACATGTGTCCATGGTAACAGCAAACGAGCTAAAGGTTCTTTGAAGATGTCAGACTTTTTTTTTTTTTAAAGTGAGGGCAAGCACATTTTTCACTTGCACAGAGAGGTCAAACAATGGATTTTGCTCAGAATATGTTTATCCACTTTCATTGAATGTTTCATTTCGCAACATTTTTTTTGGAACAGGAAACTCAGGCAAAGGCCTATAACTAGGCCTGGGCAAGAAGATGACCGGCGGGCGTGCTAGGCGGCCGGCCGGACGGACAGATAGCCAGACAGCTAGATAGCATAGAAGGATCAAACAGGCTGTAACAATTGTTGTCATTTCCCCCCATTATCCCTCATTTATGCGGAGATTAAATTCCACATTATCTCTAATATGGATGAAATCTGTGATGTACTGACCATATATTTATTTATGATTGAGATTCATTTCAAACCCTTATGCATAATACCAAAACGATAGGCATGTGAGGGTCAGGTCATATTTTTGTCCATTTGGGTAACCACCTTCACATTCTACAGTACTGTATCCATGATTGTGACTGAAAGTGTGTCACTTTCAAAGGTGGAGCCTGGCCTGCTGATATTCACCAAAGCTGTGCAGCTGGATGAAAGTCAAGGCTGCACTGCCAACACAAAATTGAGATGACAGTTTGTCAGTTTATTAATTTGAGGGAAATTAAGGGTACATATTCGTACTTTGAAGGAACATATTCCTAAAATCAAGAGAACAGATTAGTTATGAGGGAACATATTGTAATATGAATGAACACTTTCGTAAAGTCAGGAAGCAATTTAGTAAGTCGGAAGAAAAGATGAGTCAATTGAGGGAAGAGATTGTAAATGATTTTTCTCCTCCTTTGACACCAAGGGGGTTCCATAAAATTGTGTTAATGAAGTGATATAAAAATATGGATTATTATTATTATTATCATTATTATTTTTGCCAATCTTTTGGAAGTGCTGTGATGTATTTTTGAAATCAGTGTTGTCACTCACTGTGGAATTTTGAGTCTGACCATTCAAATGAATTAATGAAAAAAAAACCCTGTAAACGAAATGAATACAATGCATGAATGTTGGCATACTTCAATGCGATAAATATATCCATCTATCCATCATCTAAACCACTTTATCCTCACGAGGGTCGCGGCCGTGCTGGAGCCTATCCCAGCTGTCTTCGGGCAGTAGGCGAGGGACACCCTAAACTGGTTGCCAGCCAATAGCAGTGTATACAAAGACGAAAAACCAGTCACACTCACAAGCATGGCTAGGGACAATTTAGGGTGTTCCATTAACCTGCCATGCATGATTTTGGAATGTGGGAGGAAACGGCAGTACCGGTACCTTGAAAAAACGCATGCAGGCACAGGGAGAACAAGCACACAGAAAGGCCGGACCCAGAATGGAACTCTGTAATTCGGTATATATTTTTATGATTTTAACTATGCATTCAGTATTTTTATTGTTTTAATAATAGAACCGTCATCTAGTACATATTATCTTGCTGTGGCCCATGCGATCGTTAAATTTGTCCATCTGTGTCATACAGAATACAACAGCCCACTTCAAAGTAAGCTTTTGAGCACTTGCCAATCGATGGGATCTTCAAATAATTGGCAGTCCTGGACTGTAAAGAACTTCTTTCATCACCTCTTTTCCACGAAAATACAACCTTGTCGAATTGTGGTCTGAGTAGGAGTGGAAGGTTTACAATCTGAAAATATCTGACATGTGATGAGATTCCTTCATTTGATATTTTCTTGTTTCCTCTTCAAATGCCATATGTTTTGTAGAAACTACCACACAGCCACTTGAGGTTAACCAATGCTCATGAAACCTGCAAACGTTTCTCTCTCCCCTCCTCTTTTGAAGTAATCTACGAATGTCTCTTGTGGATGGATACCATCCAAGATACTTCCGTCAGATCTCTGTGCTTCCCAAGTCCAGTAAGTTCTCAGAATGGCAAAGGAGCTCTGCTGTTTCTGGCTGATGATGGTATTTGGCAAAGTTGGACAATCAAGTGGAGCTTGCAAATAATTTGAATTGCCTTGGTGTCGAACTTACATTTCGCACAGAATGTATAAGAAGCTTTATGGTAGGTTTCAGGGAAGTGAGAAAATCTCACCTATTCACAATGACTCAAATCATGGATACACAGCTGTACTGAAGCAAGAACACAAGACTGGACCGTGCCCCGAGAAGGGATCTTATCTTCAAGGCTCAGTGACTACAAATCGACAAGCTTGCTCGTCTGCGAGCCTAGCTTGCAACTCTCTTACGGTTATAGAGGAAGGAGGAGCATTAAAGGGTTGATGCCTCACAGGGATGTTCACTGTAAGGGAGGAAGAGGAACATTATCAGCGCTGAGACAGCTACAGCACGCATAAACCTTTCCTTTATCTCTCTGAACAATCGGTCTAATTATGCTCATTGGAGGCATCCAATTAATCTTCTATTGTCAGCCGGTGGCTAAGTGTTTTGCTACTCCTCAGACTGCCACATACTGACATAGTAAATTCTGCAATTAACACTAGGCAATTTATTTACTGCCACTTGCCTGGGCTCTGACTCCCTGCTATTAGCCCTGATCAATTCTGTCAGAAGTGGCGAGGATGGCACTGGGGAGGCCGTTTCTCGATGGAAATGCAAAAAATAACTTTCTGAAACACCTACAGGAAGACGTGCTTGCAAGATTGCCATGTGACAAACACACAAACGACCGCATGTGTAAAAATGGGTTACAACAATCAGCCCTCGCTTGTGTAGAATCTGTTCTGTTCTACTCAATCACTATCATTTTTTCCAAACCGCCTTTAAAAAGGCACACGTTTATTCCAACATGTTATTTAAAGTTTCATGCTACGAATTTCGATGAGGATAATTTTCGCTACTTATTCCGAATGAAAGAGCATTGCGGGCGCCACCGTATTTGACAATTGTTACCATATTGTAGTGTTATTGATGGATCAGAGGCGATCTGAGTCAGTGAACTCCATTTATTGATAGCATCCCAGCTACAGTATGGCTGGAATAACTCTCAGTCATAGAGAGCACTTAAACTTCTCTATCACTTGCTGATTAGTCAGTCATCTCCCTCACCTCCAACCAGAGCAACGCGGATGCGTTTTAAATCTCAGAAATATCAGCAGCGTAACATGGATGCTTATTACAACCCCACAACAGCAACTCATAAACGCAAAACAGTTTGTTACACTTTTATATTATATCTATTTCTACAGCATAGGGCTGGGCGATATGGCCGTAAAGTATATCATGATAAGTATTTCATTTTGGTAACTAATGATAATTATAGATTTTTTTCTTTTGAATGGGAAGGCAATTTATCCATCCATCATCCATCTATCTATGGATTTTCACGATTTTTGGGCTGCTGGATACCTATACCCAGCAAATAGTGGGTGTTCAATGTATACACACACACATACACACAGACATATTTATTTTGGCGGGGGGGTGGCCAAGTAAGCATATTTTGGTATTGGACGAATCTTAAAGTAATAAAGTTACTTTAATAATATGGTACTTGGATTAAATTACCTAATATTTTAACAGCTGGCTAGTTACTGTATAAGATTACATTTTAAAAGTAACTCTCCCAACGCTGCCTGCAACTCACTTGTGAATCACTGATGAAAAGTGCATCCATCCATTTTGTAAACTGTCACGTGGGTCACGGGCATGCTGGAACCCATCTCAGCTGTCTTCGGGCAGTCGGCGGGGGAAACCCAGAACCGGTTGCCAGACAATCGAAGGGCACACAGAAACGAACAACCGTTTGACACCTAAGAACAATTTAGTGTGTTCCATTAACCTGCCATGCATGTTTTTGGGGGAATGCGGGAGGAAATCCGAGTACCCATTAACAGGTTTAAAATTCACAAATCACAACAAATTAATTATGTAATGAGGCTTTGCTATACCAGAACGAAGGCAAGTTGACCCAAACACAGGGGAGCAGGGAAGACAAGGGCGTGAGTGCAGAAAATTCTTGAAAAAAGTATTCATTTTACAGAAAGGTAAACACATCAGCTGGACAGCAGGATCAGACGTCATCAGGTCAAATCAAAACTCAGTGACACATGAACCATGAAAAGCACAAGTGCACGGGGATTGCAGACGAACCACAAAGAGGATGGGGCCGATGACGAGACAAGATCAGACACAGCTAACAGAAAGAGGGAACTAAATACACACTCTAATGACGAGCAAAAAGTTGTTTTTGACCACGCATTGGCAGCAAGGATCGAGTGATCGTTTTGACATCCAGTATATTCTTTCTTTTTTTTTTGTGGGGGCGGGGGTAAATTCTTAAATGACCAAATTTCTTTTTGCATACAGACTGATTGTACGTAACTTAATTGGACCAAGTTACATGAGCTATAATGAACCATCCATCACATTGAGGCTGCAAGGGCTTGCAAGGGGTCTGCGATCTATTGAGTGCCAGTATTGCTGTTTAATAAATACGGTATGAAGTGCCTGGAGTCAAAAATGTACTAAAATGCATCTACGCAATGAACTTGGAGCAGGTTTTTGTTAGTGTTTATGTACCCACTTGTGCTTCCATTTGAACATTGTACGTTGTGTGTGTTTACAACATGACTGTAAGCAGACCCCCTGAAGCTATCCCGGCCCAACTGCGGTGAAACCAAAGCCCACATGGGTGCAGACACTGCGAAGACAAGCCCACTGACTGGAATAACCGTGTTACAAACCCCACTGTAAAACGTCACTAATATTTAATGCCCCGCTGTCAGGTCTGAAGGGCACAGACACACAGATGAACAGTGCAACCAAGTGTATGCTCCTCTGCAAGGCTCACTGCATCTCAGAATGAGTGGGAAAGAAAATATGAACAATGTGCATGTGCGCTGTGTTATGTGGATGATTGTAACTGACAAATATAAAAGAAGGATGAAGAGAAGCCTGGTATGTGTGACTTTTTTGTGCTTTCAGTGAGAGGTGTCATCTTAAGCAGACACGCCACAATAAGTTCTCACCATTGACCAGTGGGTGGAAAGCAGCTTTCTAAGCTGTATCAGTTGTATGAGGCACCGACTGACAATATTTGTGTGGATCGGGTTGAAATCCATCAAGCTGGTGAGGTTGGGAAAATGGCAGCTTAAGATTGTGGAATTTTACCAGAGAAACACTTCAATGACAGGTTCCTTTCATATCATCTGTGTGTGTGTGTGTGTGTGTGTGTGTGTGTGTGTGTGTGTGATACATTATTACTGTATGTTAAATTAGGCAACAGTTGGCTTGGATATTATTTGGGAATTTTAGGGTACTATGGGGAAAAATGCAATGTTTTTAGCATTTAGCCTACATTTTACCAATACGCTCGAACAATTTTACCAAATAAGTCCAAACGTTGTTAACAATACGTTCAAACGACTCAGCAGTACATTCAATCGACATAGCACAATCAAAATTATTTACTCCACATTGGCAGTTCCACACTTCTGTAATCGCATGCATTTTTTTGAGCCATGTCACTATTTTGGACAAGATTTTGGATATACAGTATGGAAAAAGGTCAACATTGCCTAAATGTACCCAAAGACTAAGAGTGTACATACTCTGTTAAATTTGAGTGTAGCCACAGGAACTCTTCATTGTGCCAGGTTAAGAGCATCGTCCCTTGAACTCTGGTAGTGTAATCACAGGCCCCATGTTGTGGCTTTCCACTTAAAACAGGCAGCCGGTACATTACTGCTGCAAGACAACATCCCAAAAGTATAATAGATTGTTGTTGAATATTTTATACACGACAGTATTCCTCTGAGGTTTGTGTCAGCTGGCAAAGATCTATTTATTTATTTAGTTATTTGGGGGGGGGGGGGCAAAGATCACCATGGGCATTTCAGGTAAGGTGTCCTTTGCTGCCTTTTGAGAAGCACTTATACTACCACTCTCATGAATGTCTCATGAATGAAACTGGGAAGTTACTGGGCTCATGTATTTATTTTTGACACCACAAAACAATCTCATTGCTCACTGGCCCTCTACGAAACTAGCTACCCAGTAGATCAACATAAGCTTGCTAACTGGTGATGTCATCTTTCCTTCACCTGTTTCCTACAGTCTTTGTTACTGATTTGTTGCTTTACTGTTGTATATGTTAGTTGCTCTATGTTCAGCACTTTGTGTGCAGCGATGGCTGTTTGAAAGTGCTCTATAAATACAGTTGAGTTGAGTTGAGTTGAGTTGACACTAATCACCAGGTTACCTATTACTTTTTGATGAAAGTCAGGGCGCTGTGTCTGAGTGACTGTGCTATTTTTTTATTCTATGTTCAACATGCTTTGGGGATGATAAATTCATTTAAAGTATACGTTTAAATAACAAACACACACACACACACACACACACACACACACACGTACATTTGCTAATAACAACAACACATTAACCGCGTGACTTTATCTCGAAACCACTGTGAGTTTCAGTCTCGTATGCGTTGAGAGGTCAACCCCTCAGGGAATCGATTCCCTTCATGGCACAGAGGACAGAGTCTAACCCGCTTCCCTCGAAGGGGTCAACCACAAGAACCACACCTCCGTCTGGTCCTGTACTTGAGGGATTTCCAGGGGGTATGTCAAAACCACGTCTGCCACGTCAAGCCAGCCCCACACCCGACCTCCGCCTCAGGCTATACATGCACTATTGTGCAAAGGCAATCATTCTTATCCCCCCTTCACACATACACCTCCTCTGTCTTTGTTTTACAAATGGGCTCTCCCACATCATTTTACATACACACTCCTGCTGATCTCGAGGGACCTTCCGGGAAGTAATTGTGGCTTTTGTGCGTGTGGTCTCCCCCACCGCCCCTATGCATATACACGCCATTTCTCCCTCAAAGGAGCCACACCCCCTTGTCAGCTGTCATCGTATAACGGCCTGCAGACCCAGGAGCCTAATGGCAGGATCTATACTACATGAAAACACAATTATAGCCCTTGCTGCAATTGCTACTATGTGAATTGCCTTTAAAAAGTGGTGGAAAGTACCCAAAGCATGCCCTCAATTCACAAAGAATAAAAGTGAGGACAGATGATAGTGTTCTACAAAAGCATGCGGGTCAACTGAACGTCACATTTTAAACTGTTTGAAATAAACCCACCTCCCTGATAGCTTGTTATGAATTAGTGTCCTTAATACATGCAGATATTTGACCTCGTGTAACAGCACTGCTTGATATTTAAATGTGCCAGTAAATGATGACAACGACATACACAAGAGTTACACGTTCTGGCGGGATTTCATTATCTCCGAAACTAATATTTTCATGGTAATGGCGTAATGTTGGCTACGGCCACATTACGCCTCCATTACAATACACAGCAGGAAACATGTTGATGGAACCTGCAAAAGACCCACACCGCTCCTGGGCTCAATATTCCAAATCCAGGAAGGCTTTGGAGAGAAAACCAAAATGGCAGAGGAGGTGGGGAAATTGGGCTCGATCGTTTACCAGCCACCTTTTTCGAATGGGAACAGTGACCCCCAATGGATGATATCAGGCAACATGGCAACAGGCTACGGCGGTAAAATTCAGCAAACCCATTACATGTCCGCTGTGCGCTTTACAACCAGCAGGGGTCAGTATTGTATCACAGCACATCGGAATTCACAAAGAACAGATACTGCACAGGATCACATCTGTCTCTGTGACACCTCTAATCTCATCTAATCCATCTGAGTTAATGTCCAGTTTTGCTGGTTGCAACGCCCCTCAAGGCATAGGGCTATGAAAACAAGGGCAGGGGCCACAGCAGATCCCATTAATGGAAGAGTTAAATGGGCTGAAGTCACAAAGGTGACACATGGTTAGATGCTGCTTTATATGTGTTCATTTCATCACATTGAGAAAGTCATGAGCACACACAAACTGCATATGTTTAAATAACTGCGAGTAAACTACTGAGGGTCATGTAACACGAATGTGCAAATATGTTGCACAGACAATGCAAATATATGATGCACATGCAAAAATCCATTTGTCAAGCCAAGTGGGAATTGAAAGGAATTAAAATCTGATAATTGAAGTGCTAATTACCTCACACAAATTGATCCAGTTCTAAGAAGGAGAAAATCAGCCATCTCCAAATGATGGTAGAGGAGTCAAGCGTACATCTGCTCCCGCCACAGGTGAAATAAACATGCCTCTAAACATATAACTTGTTGGTGCTTTCTTGTCAATAAAAACAACTGCCACCCACTTAATTCCGACTGTAAAAACACCAGACTGCTACCTCCTTTGCTGTGACTCCGCCGTATACCAATATTGTGGAGTATCAAGCTAAGTCTCTAATACTGTATATGAAAGCATTCCAAACTCGATGTCAACATCTTTGTGTTTGAAAAAAATAAAATAAACTGGCATGTACTTGAAGTAAACATAAATAAATAAATAAAAATCACTGAGCAAATGTTTAGCAATAAACTATAGTCAGTAAAAATGGACAGCTCATACACGGGATTCATGCACAACATTAATTACATAGCACCAAGCAGCAACTCAGCTGTTTACATGACACTTAGTAAGTGTTAGAATACAAGAGCATGGAAAAGGCCTGGGTCAATGTCCACCCGTTTTTGTGTGACGGTATTTTCAAAATCCTCTCGCTCTGTGTGCCAAGCAAACGGGGAATCGTGAATTCGTCCTGGGCACACCAATGTACCGGGGCCATATATGCTGGGAACTATGCGGTGTTTGCAAAAAATCCCAACCGTTTTTCTTTGTGTGCGATTAAATCATTTCTGGGTCTCTTTCAACTTTAATAGTGGGGGTCAAAAAGTTTTCCTGCTAAACCTACTGGCTACTCACACTTATCAAAGCAGAACATTCAGAAAAAAGGGACCATTTAAATCAATTAAGGTGACAGACTCCTTTCACCCTGCTGTGGTTCTCTGTGACTCTGGAAAATAAATGTGCCGGATTTCATTGCAACTTGTTTTAGTTTCGATGTGTAATGCGTAAATTAAAAACACAATGCTCAGCACTCTGTAAAAAAGCAGTCAGCAATTCGGCTGTGCTGAAAACACAGTTGTGTGCCTAAAATTTCCTCTCACGTCATCGTAATTGCTGTACAAATCTATTGGTAGCCCTCACCAAGAGCACACAGAATTCTGGCGTTGGGATTTTCTTCTTGATTTAAAAAAAAATAATAATAGTAATAGAACATTTTATTGCGCGCATTTGCTATTGAAATCAATCACGTTGAACACTCCACTCCCTCTTACCGGACATCATTGTTGATCTGACCTAATTTGTTTGTCTGTTACCACATTTTCCAGGTGAAAACGGGAAAAAGGGAAATGAGAAAACACATCTTGAGGTTACAGGAATGCCTTGGGTGGCTAGAATGTATGTCACAGTTACAAGACAACATTTTGAAAAGTCTTATACGCATGTTTCTGTTTGAAGGTATTAGCTCTTAAATTGATGCTATTGTCTGCTCAATGCAAATCTCTACATTTGGAATCCATTTTCTTTTTCTTTTTCTGTCGTGGACTTTGTTTATGGATCTGGATATGCGGCTTAGAATAATAAAACATGTCCTCATTTGAACTGTGATACCCTGCTCTTGTCAAAGCCTTTGTAGGCACCGTTGATAATTAACATTAAACAAAGGACAAAATGCCATGTTGCACCACAATGATCATGTAAATCATGAAGCTTGATTTTAATGAAGTGTCTCTCCTCGCTGTCTGCTCTTATTAAATGTCTACCGGGGGCAATATATCTGTTGCTATAGTTACATATTTTGCAGCAGATAAAAAAAAAAAAAAAAAAAAAAACCTGGGATATACAGTAATCTAGCTAATCTAGCCTGGGAGGTTTCACTTTTAATAAATTAGGCAAATAAAGAAAGCAATCACGTGGAGCCTGCCAGCCAAGCACAGAGGAATAATCTCTCAGCACATATTACGGCTAACACCTCCACCCCGCAGAGAAAATTATGAACCTAATGCATGTGTGGGATTGAAATTCCAATCAAAATAATATCGGTAATCTGTTCATCACGTATCCTTCAAGAGTTTGTCTCAGTGTAATCCAAGCATAGTGTACTCACTTTTGAGCATGAGCATGGATCTCTGTTAGTTTAAAGTTCCCGAGCCTACTCATCCTTTGAGCTTTTGCTCTGAGGAAGCTCTGCCGTATCTCAAAGATTATGGCTACTTATCTGTGACCCTGTCGATCAGGGGTCAGTAATCTATGGCTCATGAGCAATATGTGGCTCTTTTGATGATTGCATCTGGCTCACAGACAAAACAAAATCTCACTTGTTTAATCCACCCATCGATTTTTTTACTGCTCATTTCCTGATCAGGGATGTTGGCTACAGGAGCAATTTTGATTGGATAATACTGGCCTATGTTGCCGTTGCTGCGGAAACAGGTAAACGCCCCCTTTTGAATCAGCCCGCTCGGTCATTAGCTCAAAGATAATCCTTAACGAATAAAATGGCGAAAAGAAAAAAAAAGATGACGAGTATGGTAGACTTCAGGACGAATGGACCTGAGGATTCACCTTTATGGAGGGAGCAGGTTCTGCAGTGTGTCTAATTTGCAATGACAAAATACCATCAATATAACGGTCGAATGTAAAGCGGCACTTTGACACGTGCCATGTTACGTTGGCATCAAAATAACCTGCGGGAGACTCCAGAAAGGAAGCGTGCAAGCTACTGAGCAGGGTGCAAGCTAGCCAGCAGGAACTCCGCGTACGGACCCAGCAAGCTGACTACAATTCTGCTAGCTTTGCTTAACCATTGTGAGGAACGGAAAACCTTCACGTTCATGGTGAGTATTATAACAACATTATTTTAAAGAATACATTCAGAGGCTTATTATACTGCCATTTTGTTGAATTCACTTTTCAAATACAGTTTATATATATATTAGAGCTGTCAGTTTAGCGCGTTTTTATTGGCATTAATTTAAATGAATTTTAACGGGATTATTTTTTTTCTCGCGAGATTAACACGGCACACGTCACAAGCGGATGTTACCTTGCTCTATAAATACACCAGAAACAAAACAACAAGCGCGCTGCAGAAGTCCACGCCCATGTCTGCTTTGCCAGCCACGGCAGCGCGAGACACCGAAAACGGATACTTAAAGAGTTTATGAATGGAAAGTTTACTTTTAAAAAGTTGCCAGATTGCTCCGCTGACAAGACCAAAGTTACCTGTATCATACAGGTATACGATGTATGCCACTGACGCGATTGTTACTTGTTTGGAACTATTTTGTGTGGAAGGAACTCACACAGTGTTCCGTGTCAATATAAATAGAGCGGGTGGAGCTTCTCTGTGTTCGTCTGACAGTGACGGTGAAGTTCAGCGGTGCAGTGGTAGCGACCTAGCGAAAGTAAAATGTCTCCAGTGTTGTCAACGAACCAAGTGTAGTCATCCGAAATGATGTCTAC
Organism: Hippocampus guttulatus; assembly: GCF_054856545.1. Classification (NCBI taxonomy): domain Eukaryota; kingdom Metazoa; phylum Chordata; class Actinopteri; order Syngnathiformes; family Syngnathidae; genus Hippocampus; species Hippocampus guttulatus. The sequence goes on from NC_141265.1 coordinate 5,248,524, forward strand.
ACAAAAGCGTGGAGAGACTTGCGCGCAAGAAGGACCAAGAGAATCAACATAGCCTGACTGCTGTGTTCAAAGCAAACTTGAGAAAAATGAAGTATGCAACCATGGTTTAAATCCACTATCGGCTGAGTACTAGTTTACCTTAGATGTGCACTTTATAATGTTATATTGCTCTGTTTTGATTCCATAAAAAGAGCTGTTAAAGCAGGTGTTGTGTGACAAAATATATTTTTCACTGTTGTTGATGGACAGTAATATTGTGTGAGAGATTATGTGTGAATAACTGCTCCACGTGAAAAATGTTCATGTAAAATCGAAAATCAAAATTGTTATTTCAGTAAATATTTGCATTTTGCACATAGAAAACTGATTCATGATTCCATGTTGATGAGAGCATTAAAATGGGGAAAAATAGGACAAAAAATATAAAAGGAAATTCAGAAACGATAAAAAATGCGTGAGTAATCACGATTAATTTTTAGCGAATTTGAGTTAATTATGACAGTTGCATTTTTAATTAGATTAAATATTTTAATCGTTTGACAGCTCTAATATATATATATATATATGTATGTATGGCTCTCACTCAACTCAACTCACCTGTATTTATAGAGCACTTTCACACAGCCATCGCTGCATACAAAGTGCTGTACATGCAGCAACTAACATATATACAACAATAAAGCTGCTGGTTGAAGGCACCAAACAGTAAAACTAAGATCAGATCACTGAAACACATTTCCAAATATTTTGCTTCTATGGCTCTCTTAGTCAAAAAGGTTCGCGACCCCTACTGTAGATGTGTGTGGTTGTGTGTGTGTGTGTGTGTGTGTGTGTGCGGTATTTACCTGAAGAAGCACAGCAGGCACAGACGTTGTCTAGTTTTGTCTTTTTTTTTTTCTAATCCATTTTATTCCTGCTTAATTTATGTATCTTTGTCTCTCTTGCCATCTCTCATTCTCTTGTGAGTGAGCCTGAAGGACAATATTGCTATAACATTTATAGACACAATTTCAAACAGATAAATGTTATTTAAGGAGCATTTTGTTGAGTTTGCTGTCACAGTACATTTCCAGGGTTACGGAAAAAAGATGAAACTTAAAAAAAAAAAGTTAGTCTTGCTTTGTAGCTATAACAGCTTCCTCTGTTCTGTGAAGACAGTCACTGATATTTGATGAGAGAAACTGATGGCAAGAATTCTATTTGTCTAGTTTACCTCAGGGTTTTCTACAGGATTGATATTTTCTATTTGTAATTCACTCAACAAAGACCTTGCTTTGAGTACTGGAAAGGAGAAAGGGGGTAGCAAAAAGCCCAGCCTTGAACTGTCCCCATATTTTTGGAAGCAGAACATTTCCCAAACTTTTTGGGTAAGAATGAGAATGAAGAAATGCAGGAAATATAGTGACCCTCTGAAGACAAGCATCACAAAAATTGTACAATTCAAAATCTCCATGAAGCTGGAAAGAATTGTTAAGGAGGTTGAATCTCCATCATTCATGAAAAGGCATTACCATATCAGGAGAGTGATAGAGAAATCTATGAACAAAATTGTATCATGTTTAAAGTTTCGGTTAATTTGGGCATGTCTGGACATGCTCAGCGCAGAGGTGTCGGCTGTTTGGGCCTTTGCTCTCTCGCAGGTGTCGGCTGTTTGGGCCTTTTCTTGAGTAATCACGTCAAAGCAAGGGGGGCGAAGGCTAGATTCAATCAGAGTGGGAATAAACAAATTGGGAACAAAGAGTTGTTGAATACCAAAAGGCAGTTTGGGAACAGCTGACGCGCCCAGGTGGACATTTGTCATCAGCCTGTGACTTGTGTATTCGGGTAGATCAGATCACTACCGAGGGGCCGGACCGGGGGGCGCGGTATGCAAATCTCTGGGGCAGTGTCTTTCTTGTATTTTGCAATAAAAGTTCGAACCGGCGGAGAGGGAGCCGAGTGTGATCGCGGAGCAACTAACCGTCGTTCGCTCTCAGAGATCCGCTTCCGCCGATATTGAAGACAATTTTCCTGTGTGCCGAGTCATTTCTTTAACTTTGTCCGAGAAAATCTCTGACAGTATGTTACAACAACTGAAATAATCAAACAACAAAGAATCAATTCAGGATGGTGATGAACCCTGGTACTAAAGTTGAATGTTGAAAAACTGCTATTAACATACACAGACGTGTAATACGCTTGCAGAGACCTCTGCAGCTCTCCCTATTATTGTGTGATCCACTAATGCTCTTAGTTCAATGGCAGTTCACTCCTTGTAATACAGGAGTACAAGCCTCCTTTATGAGGTTGCCACTTAGGGTGTCAAGCCTATAATTAAATCAAGGAGGTAAAATTTGCAGGTGATCTCATAACAGGAGCATCACTAGAAATAGTTTTAGTTCCTTGATGAAATTCACGAGCCATTTAGTAGCAGGTGACTCTGAGAGGCTGATTAAAAAAGATTTTATTGCTGATCATACACTGAAAGAAATTTTAAAATCGAAAATAAGGTGCATCCGCCTGTGCCTCTGCCAATATATTGCTCATGTGACACTGCAAGTAAAGCCCACAAGTTAGAACAGACCAAAAAAAAAAGAAAAAATATCATGGATTTGGACCCTATCCCAGCTGACTTCGGGCAGAAGGCGGACCACAACCTGAACTGGTCGCCAGTCAGGCGCAGGGCACAGCATCAGGAGCAACTGGGGGTTCAGTATTTTGCTCAAGGACACTTTAACATGGTCACAATGGCGGGGAATCGAAGCACCAAACTGTGGGTCGGGAAATTTTATATACTGTATATATATCAAACCAGTCTACACATATTTCAAGGGAAATATACATATTTTCCAAAAATCGAGATCAAGAACAGTAGAGCAGGGACTTGCACCCAAAATCTCCATTCCCTAATTGTGTTGACAGCAGCGAACAAGGTCTGGATGGATTCCAAACCGTGACATTTTTTTTTTCATCTTCTTCCATTTCTTCTTCCACTTTCTTTCAGCGGTTGGCAAACGTTGATTTTGAGTGTGAGTCCAAGCTCTAACTTTAATATTTACACGGTGCACCTGAGTACAAGTTGCGGGACAAGCCAAATTATGAAAAAAGTGATCTTTATCGTCAGAAACACATACGGTACGATTATAAAAGCAAAAGAAACATCAGCAACATCCATCCATTTTCTAATCTGTTTATCCTCACAAGGCCGGAGCCTATCCCAGCCGTCTTCGGGCCGTAAGCGGGGGACACCCTGAACCGGTTGCCAGCCAATTGCAGGGCACACAGAGACAAACAACCATTCGTGCTCACAATTACACCGAGGGACTATTTTGAGTGTTCCATTAACCTGCCATGCATATTTTGGGAATATGTGAGGAAACTGGAGTACCCGGAGAGAACCCACGCAGGCACGGGGAGAACAAAAGCAAACCGCGCACAGGAAAGCCGGAGCTGGAATCAAACCCTGCACCTCTGCACTGTGAGGCGGACGTGCTAATCAGTTGTTCACCGTGTTGCCTCATCAGCAACATGTATTCCAAATTAGAGGGAATTCAGGCAATCAAATAAATCTAATGTTTACAGGCAGCATACAAAACATGTGGACAACTTAATAGATCCCCTCTGTGAGTCGTCACCTTACCGTGGTGGAGGGGTTTGTGTGTCCCAATGATCCTAGGAGCTAAGTTGTCTGGGGCTTTATGCCCCTGGCAGGGTCACCCATGGCAAACAGGTTCTAGGTGAGGGGCCAGACAAAGCACGGCTCAAAGACCCCTTATGAAGAGAAAAATATATGGACCAAGGTTTCCCTTGCCCGGACGCGGGTCACCGGGGCCCCCCTCTGGAGCCAGGCCTGGAGGTGGGGCTCGTTGGCAAGCGCCTGGTGGCCGGGCCTACACCCATGGGGCCCGGCCGGGCACAGAACGAAGAGGCAACGTGGGTCCCCCTTCCCATGGGCTCACCACCCATGAGAGGGGCCAAAGGGGTCGGGTGCAATGTGAGCTGGGCGGCAGCCAAAGGCGGGGACCCTGGCGGTCCGATCCTCGGCTGCAGAAGCTAGCTCTTGGGACATGGAATGTCACCTCTCTGGCAGGGAAGGAGCCCGAGCTGGTGTGTGAGGCAGAGAATTTCCGACTGGATATAGTCGGACTTGCCTCCACACACAGCCTGGGTTCTGGTACCAGTTCTCTCGAGAGGGGTTGGACTCTCTTCCACTCTGGAGTTGCTCAAGGTGAGAGGCGCAGAGCAGGTGTGGGCATACTCATTGCCCCCCGGCTCAGTGCCTGTACATTGGGGTTCACACCGGTAGACGAGAGGGTTGCCTCCCTCCGCCTTCGGGTGGGTGGACGGGTCCTGACTGTTGTTTGTGCATATGCACCAAACAGCAGCTCAGCATACCCACCCTTTTTGGAGTCCTTGGAGGGTGTGCTGGAGAGTACTCCTGCTGGGGACTCCCTTGTTCTGCTGGGGGACTTCAATGCTCACGTGGGCAATGACAGTGAGACCTGGAGGGGCGTGATTGGGAGGAACGGCCCCCCCGATCAGAACTCGAGTGGTGTTTTGTTATTGGACTTCTGTGCTCGCCACGGATTGTCCATAACGAACACCTTGTTCAAACATAAGGGTGTCCATATGTGCACTTGGCACCAGGACACCCTAGGCCGCAGTTCGATGATCGACTTTGTAGTTGTATCATCGGATTTGCGGCCGCATGTTCTGGACACTCGGGTGAAGACAGGGGCGGAGCTGTCAACTGATCACCACCTGGTGGTGAGTAGGCTCCGCTGGTGGGGGAAGATGCCGGTCCGTCCTGGCAGACCCAAACGTATTGTGAGGGTTTGTTGGGAGCGTCTGGCGGAATCCCCTGTCAGAAGGAGTTTCAACTCCCACCTCCGACAGAGCTTTTCCCATGTTCCGGGGGAGGCGGGGGACATTGAGCCCGAGTGGACCATGTTCCGTGCCTCTATTGTTGAGGCGGCCAATCTGAGTTGTGGCCGTAAGGTGGTTGGTGCCTGTCGTGGCGGCAACCCCCGTACTCGCTGGTGGACACCAGCAGTAAGGGATGCCGTCAAGCTGAAGAAGGAGTCCTATCGAGCCTTTATGGCCTGTGGGACCCCAGAGGCAGCTGACGGGTATCGACTGGCCAAGCGGAACGCAGCTTCGGTGGTCGCCGAGGCAAAAACCAGAGCGTGGGAAGAGTTCGGTGAGGCCATGGAAGCCGACTTCCGGACGGCTTCGAGGAAATTCTGGTCCACCATCCGACGTCTCAGGAGGGGGAAGCAGTGCACCACTAACACTGTGTACAGTGGGGATGGGGCGCTGCTGACTTCGACTCGGGACGTTGTGAATCGGTGGGCAGAGTACTTCGAAGACCTCCTCAACTCCACCAACACGCCTTCCTTGGAGGAAGCAGAGCCTGGGGACTCTGAGATGGGCTCTCCTATCTCTGTGGTTGAAGTCACCGATGTGGTTAAAAAGCTCCTCGGTGGCAAGGCCCCGGGGGTGGATGAGATCCGCCCGGAGTTCCTCAAGGCTCTGGATGCTGTGGGGCTGTCCTGGTTGACACGCCTCTGCAACATCGCGTGGTCAACAGGGAGAGTGCCTCTGGATTGGCAGACCGGGGTGGTAGTCCCTCTTTTTAAAAAGGGGGACCGGAGGGTGTGTTCCAACTACAGAGGGATCACACTCCTCAGCCTCCCTGGTAAGGTCTATTCAGGGGTGCTGGAGAGGAGGGTCCGTCAGGAAGTCGAGCCTCAGATTGAGGAGGAGCAGTGTGGTTTTCGTCCCGGCCGTGGAACAGTGGACCAGCTCTACACCCTTAGCAGGGTCCTCGAGGGTATGTGGGAATTCGCCCAACCAGTCTACATGTGTTTTGTGGACTTGGAGAAGGCGTTTGACCGTGTCCCTCGGGGAGTTCTGTGGGGGGTGCTTCGTGGGTATGGGGTACCGAACCCCCTGATACGGGCGGTTCGGTCACTATACCACCGATGTCAGAGTTTGGTTCGCATTGCCGGCAGTAAGTCGGAATCGTTTCCAGTGGGGGTAGGACTCCGCCAAGGCTGCCCTTTGTCGCCGATTCTGTTCATAACCTTTATGGACAGAATTTCTAGGCGCAGCCGAAGCGTTGAGGGGATCCGTTTTGGGGGCCTCAGTATTGCATCCCTGCTTTTTGCAGTTGATGTGGTGCTGTTGGCTCCTTCAAACAGGGCTCTCCAACTCTCACTGGAGCATTTCGCAGCCGAGTGTGAAGCGTTTGGGATGAAGATCAGCACCTCCAAATCTGAAACCATGGTCCTCAGTCGGAAAAGGGTGGAGTGCCCCCTCCGGGTCGGGGAGGAGATCTTGCCCCAAGTGGAGGAGTTCAAGTATCTTGGGGTCTTGTTCACGAGTGGGGGCAGGAGGGAGCGGGAGATCGACAGGCGGATCGGTGCAGCGTCTGCTGTGATGCGGACGTTGTATCGGTCTGTCGTGGTGAAGAAGGAGCTGAGCCAAAGGGCGAAGCTCTCAATTTACCGGTCGATCTACGTTCCAACCCTCATCTATGGTCACGAGCTATGGGTCGTGACCGAAAGAACGAGATCCCGGCTACAAGCGGCCGAAATGAGTTTTCTCCGCAGGGTGTCCGGGCTCTCCCTTAGAGATAAGGTGAGAAGCTCGGTCATCCGGGAGGGGCTCAGAGTCGAGCCGCTTCTCCTTTACATCGAGAGGAGCCAGATGAGGTGGCTTGGGCATCTGATTCGGATGCCCCCTGAGCGCCTCCCTGGTGAGGTGTTCCGGGCATGTCCCACCGGGAGGAGACCCCGAGGAAGACCCAGGACACGCTGGAGAGACTATGTCACCCAGCTGGCCTGGGAACGTCTCGGGATCCCCCGGGGAGAGCTGGAAGAAGTAGCTAGGGAGAGGGAAGTCTGGGCTTCCCTGCTAAAGCTGTTGCCCCCGCGACCCGGCCCCGGATAAGCGGTAGATGATGGATGGATGGATGGAACTTAATAGATAACTCGGCTCTACAAAGGTATTACGTCTCCCCTTCTTGTAGTTGGAAGTAACTTGGTGTGTTACTGATCAATCTACTTTTTTTTCTGAGCCATTTTCTAAAAAGCATATACACTTACTGCACATTTGATTTGTTGGGCATGAATTCTAGCGATACAAGATGAGAAATGTGGAGAGAGGATTGTTTTTGTTGTGTGCATGCAGTACATCTACACTAATAAATAAACATTGTTACATTAATTACTGCTCTGAAAATATATATGAAAACCTGGAATATTATCTTTGTATTAAATTTGTAAAACTGATCAGTACAAATGCATACTCGGTGAACAAGCACATTCCTAAGAACATCCATAACCACTGAACATCTTCACTGCTGTTTTATTATACAGTCCACTTATTACTTATGTTATCTACAGTGTACCCATCATTTGACAGCTATTGCTATACAGTGTGCTTTCGTTGTGAAATACAGTTATCAGGACTTCAGTGAAGATGAGTCATCGTGCAATTTCACTTGATCTACAGGTGAAATGAACTGCAGGTACGTCAATGTGGCCAGAAATATGGTCTGAGTATCCTGGGCTGAGCTGCAACCACTCAGGGCCCACACCAAATAACAGCATGCCTCGGAGTATCAGTTATTCTGAGCACCCTCCCTAACTGCCAATGACTCAGGCCACCCTTTCTTGTCCACAGGCTGAACTTGTAGTGAGACATTTGCCCAAGGGAGAGTTGGAATAATAGAGTATAATGTCTGGAGGGTTTTCATATGTGACATTGTTAACGGGGGTGGGGGGGCGGGGGGGGGGGGGGTGTAGTGTGTGTGTGTGTGTGTGTGTGTAGCACTAATATCGCACTAGTATATCACTACTGGACAACAGTGCTGTGTGTGTATGCGGGTGTGTGTGTGTGTCGCTTATTTATACGGGTCAGCGTTATGTGTTATTCATAGTTCCAATGAAGCGTGCTGAAGGTCAAAGGCATGATGCTGAGTATGCTGCAAGCATCTTTTTACAGCAAAGATAAAACATTCCCACTATATCTATTTTTTATTAGAAACAGAGGAAGGTCCAAATCAAACTTTTCTTACATCATAAAACTATTACAAGACTTAGCTTAGCAAAAGGTATCATTCCTCAATAATGCCTTTTACCACATTATATGACAGTGCTCAATTTGATTGACTTGTTTGATTTTGGGCGTGAGTCCAAGATCTAACATTAATATTTACAAGTTGCAAGACCAGCCAAACTATGAAAAAAGTGAGCTTTATAGTTAGAACAACAAATGGTACTATTATTAAAAAAAAAAAAAAAAAAAAAAAACATCAGCAACATCCAACCATTTTCTAATTCGCTTATCCTCACAAGGCGGGCGTACTGGAGGCTATCCCAGCTGTCTTCGGGCAGTAGGCGGGCGACACCCTAAACTGGTAGCCAGCCAATTGCAGGGCATCCACAGACGAAAAACCATTCACACTCACAAGCACGCCTAGAGTGTTCCATTAACCTACCATGCATGTTTTTGGATTGTGGGAGGAAACCGGAATACCCAGAGAAAACCCACGCAGGCACGGGGAGAACATGCAAACGCCACACAGGAAGTCCGGAGCTGAAATCAAACCCTGCACCTCTTTACTGCGAGGCCGGCGTAAAATAAAAGTGTGCACACAACAAAATATCAGGCAGGTGGAAAGATTTTTTTAGACATCTAGTAAGTACTACAGAGATTCCAAAAACCTGCACATCTAAAAAATGTACTGTATATACTGAATGTGTTTTAAGGCAATGCTGAGGTTCCCATGTCAGTCAAGGAAGATAGATCAATGTGACATTACACCCGTAGCTTTTGCACTGCTTTGGAAACCATTACTGTGACACAAAACAATGTAGCTACGAGAAGAATAAGAGCTGCATTTTTTAAAGCAATTTAAAAGACACTTGTTTTGTATTCCTTAAATACATATCCGACATACATGTTAAATATATTTTTGGCAACAGCTGTAGATGTGATTTTGTCATTGTGGACTATTTCAACTTCCAGAATTCTGTCAGCTAGAAATATAATTGTTTACTACAAATTAAATATGACAGCCAAACTAATTTGCAGTCGTGTTAACTTCCCCAGGAAATGTATGAGATATTTTTATCTGAGGAAGAGGCCCAGAAGCTACATAACGCTCATTATTTTGTTGGCTTTTTCTGCTACATTCCCCCACCTCTTCAATTGCACCATGGTGGATAATGGCCTCTCAGACAGGAACTTGAAAATATCCGTCCATTTAAACAAGTTGTTAACACATTGACAGACTATCTCACAGGAAGAGTGGCGGGCCCTTTCTGCATAAACAAACACACTTCAGCAGTCAGTAGTGGTGGCAGGAACAATCCATTCTTAGATGGATTGCCATGCATATGCTGAATTGATTAAAAAAAACTTGCAATACTTTATTAGTAAATAATACTGGCAGAAAAAAAAGACAGAAATGCAGTCAGAAGCATGTGCCACATTCCGCACATGTTAATAGATGACGAAGGAGCTAAGTTGTCTGGGGTTTTTATGCCCCTGGCAGGGTCACGCAGGGGTAGCAGGTCCTCGTGCAGTACCAGACAAAGCACGGCTCCAAGCCTCTCTCTGACGTACTTGAAAATCGATAAACATTTTCCCTCGCCTGGATGAGATTCACCTGTGACTCTGGATAGGAATTGATATGATTCTTATGTTTCCAATTTTCAATTTTGATGAAAGACAGAATTCTTTCTCAATTCTCCTATGAATACTTATTTTGGGCGGGGGGGGGGGGGGGGGGGGGAGATGAAATAAGTAGATTATCAGTCACCTTGTTTTATCTGTTAAATGGATCTGCCAACAAGATGCATTTGTAAAACTAACATGATCTTACAAACCCAAGAGTGTGGTCTTAAAAGGTCCACATCCTCAAACTCCTTGATAGGGCCATAGGGTAGAATATACATTGAAAAGTACAAGATGCGCCTTAGATTATTCTGTGGCAATTGCACAATCATGTCCGGTCAGATTTCAACACCTATACAGTATATGATAAATATAACCACATCAGCCAGTGACAAATACGGAGTAGAGGACAACGGCACCATGTTTATCATTCTGACTTCAATGTTGTCAGAAATAAGGGGAGCGGCATGTTCGCTACAGTTGCAGGGCCTGTGAAATAATATGGATTACATTCAGAAAGTGGTGTTTCATTATAAAGAGTCTAGAACTAATTACATATGGGAAGCATTGCAGTGCTCATATACCAAGCAATCGGAGTCATGTGAGTTACTCAGTTAACTTTGGGTTAACTTTTGGTGACTAAAAATGTGCACACAGGTGTGCGTTCAGATCAGCCTAATAAGTCCACTCGCAAAATCAATTTAAGTGTGCCAATCGCAAAGCCAAACCCATCCAAACTAGAAATATGAAAACATGTATCTCATGTCTGGTCAGTCTGATGTTGGGGCTAATGAAGGTGACTGCCTCATATATCAGCGACGTCACAGTACGAGCGCCTCCGATTTTACAGAAAAGTAGTGAAGCACAAGAAGAACACTCACTCGTGACAAGACTTGCCAAGAAAATGTATGCTGACTTGATAGTCAGAATAAAACAAAGCCTACAGCATATTATTCTGACAATCAGTGACCCTCAATTAAAAGTCACTCTAAATTTGGGAAAGGCTGGCCCCAAAAGGAATTGTGGGAGAGGGGCATTAGCTGACGAGACTTACTGGTAACATTAACTCAATTGGAAGCCAGAGGGTGGTTGGTTCTCACTTCAGATGAAAAATACATTCTCCGTTGCCACTAATGTACTGCAGAACCGCCAAGCCAATGCAACTGCTCACTTAAAGAGCCCAAGAAGACGACACTGACCATTTTGTTCTTCTTGGAGTATGTTTTTTTGAGCAGTCTCTCGTTCATCCTCTCTTGCTCTCGCTGTGCATGATGAAAGAATCCATTCTCCAGTGGATCGACAATAGGCTGAACATTCTCCTCTTCCTCTTCCACCTCCTCGGCTTCCGTTTTTGGCCGTTTCACGACCCTTTTCTCCTTCCACCGCTCCTTCTCCTGTGTTTTCAGAAGCCCCGTTTTCTTCTGCAAAAAGACAGAGAGCACCTTCTTAATCCGGATACAATAACAATGCCATGCGGTCGGTCATACATTTTCATCAATCAACCATTCACGCAGATAGACATGCTTCGGATGGTTTAAACTTGACAGAGATCTGTGTTCCGATGAGTAGTGTTGTCATTATCTTGTTGTCAATGTTTGAATGAAATATTTTATTTGATAGCATGACATTGCACATTTGTCACAAAAAAATGTGTTCCAACATAACCATTTGCGATGAGTTGAGACAAATAAGTTATTCAGCAATTATATGAAGACAGTGCGTCAGACTGATACACGAACAGGAATAATTCCAATCAGTAGATCAGGGTTCTTCACTGTGCAAGAAAACACACTTTTTGGAAACCTTGGACAAAGACAACACAAAGAGCAATCAGAGAGTTGACAACTCAAAAAACGCTTCAACAAAGAATTGGCTTCAAAAAAGCAAGCAAACGCTTGCGCGGCGTGGAACCATAATCGTGTCTCGCTAAAGTCACAGTTAATCTTGTCAACAGCAGAACAATGCTTTAGTGGAGCCATAATCACTTTATGGCTGCGATATAATGAGCTTATGATATGAACTGGACGCCTGCTTTTCCACACGCTGCTGAAAATACACTAGCTCTACACTTGCACCGTGACCAAGCCATTTCCCCTAACTAATCATTCCTTTCACGCTTCAGTCATGGCCTGCTCGGAACTGCTGTTTGTTTATTGGAAGTCAAACACTATTTGCAACAGTCGGGTGTCTTACACAATAGTTTTCCCTCACTCATTCCCTCAAATTCATACCCTGAATGTACCGATCGGTCTAAGAGCTTCATCTGTGATGTGTCAAGCTGTCATTGTTGTGTTTTTTTCCATGGTGTAAAACCGCAATGTATCATACTGAGAGGTTGCCAAACTTATTTTGCCAAATAGGATAACTATCACTACTGATGTGACGACAGTAATACATACGATATTCAGACAGATATTCTGCTTCAGACAACAAAGTGTATGCAGAAAAGTGGTGAAGATTGCACGACTGTCTGTGTCCTATGTGTTGTGTTGTGTTATTTTTGTTATTTTGACTTCAAAATGGCGCCGCGTGAGTGGCTGCCTTTCCAGCAGCTCCTATATTTTGTTGTTCTACTTCTTCCTTTCATAACTTTGCTCCTGTGAATTGGGAATTTCTCCATTGCGAGACTAATAAAGGTTTTCTTATCTTTCTTATCTTATTATATATATACTGTATATATTGCAATTCCAACCGGGGCTGAACAATTTTGGAAAATAATCTAATTGCGACAACCACCTCCCTCCCACCCCCCACCTAAATTGCGATTATTTTTTCAAGGTCCTCTTCTATTGTATTTTTCAACAAATAAGGTAAGCAATTAACTTTTATACAATAAACAATACAGCAGATCTACAACACATTATGGGATACTAAGAAAAAGACAAATGAAGCATTCATTAATCTGAAAGACAGTGTATCTACTACAATTCCAGCTATAAACATCCTAAATACAAAGTCTGATCAGCCTTCACCACGACAACATACTGTAATTGTGCCACACGTGTGGTGGAGAACTCACATAAACTAGAGTGCAGATTTGTACTTTAATACAAACATGACATGTAAACGTGGACTATTTAATCTCTCCATTTATCATAGGGATCGCGAAAGAAATAAAACATTCATGGATAAAACTTGAAGTTTACTGATCTTCAGCCAGTAACATCACACATCACACAAATGTGTAGGACAGGGGTCGGGAACCTATGGCTCGCGAGCCATATGTGGCTCTTTTGATGATTGCATCTGGCTCGCAGATAAAATAAAATTTATAAAACGGTCAAATGTAAAGCGGCACTTTGACACGAGCCATGCTACGTTCGCATCAAAACGCCCTGCGAGAGAGCAGAAAGGAAGCATGCAAGCAAATGAGCAGGGTGCAAGCTAGCCAGCAGCAACTCTGCGAATGGACCCGGCGAACTGACTCTAATTCCGCTCATTTTGCTGGATTTTTAGCCATCGTGAGGAATGGAAAACCATTCACATTAATGGCAAGTATTATTACAAAATTATTTAAAAGAATACATTCAGAGGCTTATTCAACTGACATTTTGTTGAATTCACTTTTAAAATACAGTTTTATATATATGCAGTATATACTGTATATATACAGGTATATATATATATATATATATATATATATATATATATATATATATATATATATATATGGCTCTCACTGTAGTACATTTTCAAATATTTCGGTTATATGGCTCTCTTAGTCAAAAAGGTTCCCGACCCCTTGGTGTAGGAAAAGCACAATTATACATGTTTATGACATAACATCTATCTGGTTCACAAACGGATACGCGCCAGCGGGTATTGCGACTTGGCACTGTCTCATCGATTAAATTATCTTATTATCTATTAAATTATGTTTTAGTCTTTCTATGGTTTCATCCATTTAACATACGCCCAAAATTATCTCCTTACCGCTGACAGTTTTGGACGGCCACTGCCATGACAGAAACAATAAATCATTCAGACTTAATTCCAAAACTAGATATTTATCAAAGAATTATGATCTCTCGAAAGGCAGATGTTTTGATAGAGCAATTTCATTTGATTATGCAGGCCTATCTACTATAATGTCGACTGTGTGTGTCACGCTGTGGCACCTTGACATACAAAACAGGATTGCCCCATTTCCAACAAGCATGACCTTATAATTGTTGTTTGAATACAGGTTTTGTGGGATGTTTTCATTGTCAGTTTTTTAAATATTTATAGCTTCAGTAATGTTATTTTTTTTCTTCACAATCGTGTCCTGACTTTTGAGTTTGACTTGCGTTTGAATTGCTGCAAAATACAAGAAAGTTGCTCCCAAAATGAAGCAATTGATTTGCAAAATGAGAAAAAAAAAAATCGTGCCTTGCATTGTATCCTCACTTTTCACAGGTAATATGTTCCAACAGGTGAATTTCCACCAAGTGGAAGTACACGTTTTATACATTTATTTATTTGTTTGATTTTGCAGGTGGATATCCGCCTCCATTAAGCCGTGACTAACCCCCACAGACGGTTCCCTTCCCAACCTCCTAAACACTTGCTACACTTAATAAATTGAACTAATTTAACTGCAAAATGAAGAATAAATGCCGAGCCGCAGGCTGCATTCATAAATTGTGAGCGCTTCATGCTCTGCACACCGACAGCGGACGAACACGACGGAACGTTGGCTAATAAACTATGTTCAAGTTTTTCTTCTGCCATCCATCCATCCATCCATCAATCCTTTTTCGACCGCTTATCTGGGGTGGGGTCGCGGGGGCAACAGCTTAGCAAAGAAGCCCAGACTTCCCTCTCCACAGCAACTTTTTCCAGCTCTTCCCGGGGGATCTCAAGGCGTTCTCAGGCCAGCTGGGAGACATAGTCTCTCCGGCATGTCCTGGGTCGTCCCCGGGGCCCAGAACGCGTCACCAGGGAGGCGTCCATGAGGCATCCTAATCAGATGCCCAAGCCACCTCATCTGGCTCCTCTCGATGTGGAGGAGAAGCGCCTCGACTCTGAGCAGTTAGTTGGAGATAGAAAGAGTATACTCGGAGGACTTGGAACGATGATTGCAGTCAAGAAATGTGGACATTATGGGCATGAAAAGAGAACGCTCAAACTTTGTTGCTTTTGTTTACCTGGAGGATGAACCGGAATTACATATACATGCATTTTTTTAAAAAATTCTCAATTTGCAAAAAAAATTGTGTCATATCGCAATCACTCAGAGGAAACACAAAGTTGTTTTGCCCCTTCCATCTGACCTTGGGTGCTCTGTACCGACCACCAGAAAACAGCTGGAATAGCCTCCAACTATCGCAGAACCTCCGTGAGGGAGGATTAGCGGTTTAGAAAATGGATGAGTGAACATCGGGTAGGATATTACCCTTTGATTGGCTACATTCTGTCACGTCACAGATTGCTGAGTCAACTAGGTCAGGCGGATTCAGTCAGGAGAACTCCCACCCCCCCAACACAAGAAGATTTTTGTCATAAATATTGAACATGTTCATTAGATTGTTGGCCCCAACTGGTTGTGGACCCTACTTTTGAGACAAATCCACACCTCACACGTAAGGATCATTGTATAAGTCTTATAAAGACATAAGATTGTCTGGCGTTTGACGTCTTTGGTAGGGAAGGGTCAAAATTGGGACAAAAACAGCCCGATTGTCCTAATGGGTGTACTCGGGCTAAGTAAGTGTTATATCAGCAAATATTAAGTACTTTATGTTAAAATAATAATGTGCAGTCCAATACTTCTGCTCCCTTGAAAAGTGAACTGAATTGCTCGATGGAAACATGGCCTTATGTGCCTCTTAACAATATTTACCCCATGGAGATCATCCACCAATAAACTAGTTCTGAACAAATATTTAATATGCTGTCACAAGTGATCTTATGCATATGGTTAACATCCCTTCTCAAATGTCTGACCCACAGTTCAAAAATCGCTCTGAACGCCTTGAATGTAATTTTGCTCTTACCGAGTCCTCTGCAAATTGAGTAGAGCACAAAACAGAAACAACTTGCAAACCTCAGTGGCTCAGTGTGTAATGGCCAACATTATTCATTCAGAAAGGTAAGGGAGCCAAATAATGAAGCTTTAAAAGCAATTCCTGTGTTTCTAAAGAAAGATTGACGTACAGTACATACCTATATTAATTATAATTGGGGATGTGCTAAAGGATCCTGATTTACCTCATCTATATGCTTAAATACAAATTATTCATGTCACTCACCCCATACAGCACACTCCAGTGCACTTGGAACTCTCACATAAGACCATAGAGAAGCTATAATAGAAAAATAGCACCGTGAGTCAGTTCCTGTCTGATATGTTCAGACTGAACATAATTGTACTCTATATGGAAGAAAGCGTGCCAGATTGTGGTAGACGAGAGCTATTATTAAATAAACAGGAGGAAGTGCATGCCACCAGCACCATCTATTCATGCTGATATTCTTCAGGGTGACAGGGGAGTCAGAATCTATTCCAGCTGGCAAGGTACACCTTGGACCAGTCAATCACAGGACTGACTCATAGAGAAAGACAACCATTCACATTCAGATTACGCACACACACGCGCGCACGCACACACACACACACACACACACACACACACACACACACACACACACACACACACACACACACACACACACACACACACACACACACTTGGGGTGACAGAGCCTTCTCCATACCCGCTGGAAATCTCTTCTAATACACATCCGTGACTGTACCCTCATTCAAACTCACACCTCAAAACCCACCTTTTTTTACAACTGCTTTCAATCTGTGATTATGGTCATCAGCCTTGCTTCTGCTGTGTCCGTGCTATATCATGATGTTTTTCTTTAATGTTCACTTTTAGAAGTCGTGTATAACTCTGAGAACTTAGGTGAATTTTCTTTTGACTCTGCAGTAGTCTGATTCTTGTAAAGTGTCTGAGTGTCATGAAAAGCCCTGTACAAATAACATTTATTATAAGGAGGAGTAATAGTAGTAGTAGTTAATTTTATTTTTTTTATGTTGCTATATTTTTATAACTTGAACTGAAGGGAACTTTGAAAAATCCTCACCCTGCCCATTTTGCATAGAGTCAACAAAATGATTGCATTCGATCTGCAATGAAAATAAACTATTGAAACTATTAAGTGAGGCGGCCCGGTGGTCCAGTGGTTTGCGCGTCACCCTCACAGTGCAGAGGTACTTGGTTCAATTCCAGCTCCGGCATCCCTGTGTGGAGTTTGCATGTTCTCCCCGGGCCTGTGTGGGTTTTCTCTGGGTACTCTGGTTTCCCCCCACGTTCCAAAAACATGCATGGCAGGTTCATGGAAGACTCTAAATTGTCCCTAGGTGTGAGTGTGAGTGTGGATGGTTGTTTGTCTCTGTGCGCCCTGCGATTGGTTGGCAACCGGTTCAGGGTGTCCCCCGCCTACTGCCCAAAGACGGCTTGGGATAGGCTCCAGCACCCCCGCGGCCTTTGTGAGGACAAGCGGATCGGAAAATGGATGGATAGATGGATGGTATTAAGTGACAACAGAAAATAGAAAATGTGTTGCTAGTGGCACTAGAACAGCAAAGCATCCTTGTGTCACTCAAATAAAATTCAAAGCGCATGTTGTTTCTAGTCACGAGAGGGTTTTTTGTTTTTCCAGAGAAATCCCCACTGTGACACAACACAGAGGCAAACACAGCAGCGGTGACTCAAGGGATGCACTTCAGCACGCCAAAGTTTTGGGCAATTTAATACCAAAGAAAATGCAACCGACTTTAGTATTCCATCACTGCCGACAGACTTTTAAGATGTCTGAGGAGCAAGTACTGTACATAGATTTATTGCTCGCTTGTCACACTGATTGTGTAAACATTATGGCAGCTCGGGGACTTGTCATGACTTAGACAGGATTGATTTTATCATGCAGTCCCAGGCAAGCACGCCAGCACGCTGACAGCAAAAGCATACTCCTACCACCGGATGTTGCTGTCAGGTACTTCTAACAACCCCTTGATTAAGACATTCATTACCCCTCCTCCCCTTTATCACTCAAAGAGCGTAATCATTGGGTTGCACCGGCGAGAGAAAAGAGACCACGTTTTGTGTCAAAAAGCTTATCAGCCTGTGAACAAGAGAAGGCACAAATTTCTACTGTGATCAATGTTGCATAATGAAGCGCGTCCATTTCACCTTTTGTTAATCAATGCATTGTATTTTCCTGTTCATTTGACTTAACAGCTGAAGGTCCCCTGTGAGTGGATGCTCATTTTCTCAATAATGTAGTGATATGCAATGCATTATGGGAGAGCAGGGGAAAGAAGCAAGAAAGTCCGGGATTAATCCTAGCCGGACACTTTGTTGCTTTACTAAAGCAGGTAACAGAGGTCAGTGAGCTTCTTGTCTCACCTAGTTTTGGTTTACTTCTGACTGTTTGGGCAGCTTTGTTGTTGCCCTGTTTTTTGTTTTTGTCTTTTTTTTAGCAGTGCATATAATGTGTAAATTGAATCACATGGAATCATTTTCAGATTTGGATGGTAAAAGAATCAGCGCTGAAGGAAAGCCAGAGGTGTTAAATTCAAGTGCAGCAAGTAAAAACCCTGCCACTGTCGGGCTTTTGCCACAAGTGCTTTAACGGCAGGTAAACAAACTTTTGAGCAGAAGCACCTGTGGCTCAAGCCAAACTGTGGCAAAGTATTTACTTTCTAGACCTGGATTTGACATCTCTGACAAGGAATGATTCAGTCTGACTCAGAGAATACATTCTTTCAATTTATCCACAAATTCTCTCTTCATCTGAACAACCCACCCAGAGTTAAATATATTCTAAAAGAGAACTAAAAACATGAAAGGAAGCTATGGAGGGCTTAGGAAGTGTATATTATAGCGAGCCATGGAGGGGAGAGTGGGGAAAATTAACCCCCTTTAAGAAAGATATCAATTCTCTCTAAAATATAAATAATTTGAAAATGATCATGCAGAATGCACACAAGAAGTAGGCCTAAGTAAATACATTAGGAGATGCCCTCACATACCCCCCACTCCACCCAATGGCGTAAGAGCCATCCCACAAGTGGTTTTGAAACATACAAACTCAGTATTTGTGCATAATAAGTAAACTCTATTTTAAAATGTTGACAGTGCACTTATTTTAAGCGAGACACAAATGTTAAGTTCCTATTCCACTGAGGGGCCAACGCTTGCTAGTGTTGGTGAAGGTAGCAAAATGAGAGCCCACGTCAAGGTTCATTCAAGGTGGCAAGCGTTCAAATAACTTTAGAAGTTCGCCGACAGTTTCAAATTTGCTACTTTCCCAAACACTCGCAAACGTTCACGACCTCAATGGGTATCTCAAAAGAAAATGTTTGATTACCGTATTTTCCACACTAAAAGGCGCACTGGATGATGAGGCACAACTTCAATGAATGGCTTATTTTGTAATTTTTTTCATATATTGGACACACCGCACTATAAGACGCAATCTACAATACATCCACTAGATGGAGCTACGCTTAAGGAAATACCAACAGAACTGTAGCAACGCCACTCGAGTGAAGTGTGCCTCAGCAGTGCATAGTCCGCTGCTCTCTGCTGTGCACGCATCAGCGCGAGCACGTACGCACGTGCTTCAACCAATCAGCGCCGACGCAACCACGTCACAGATCAAAGAAGCTTTGAACAAACGAAAACAGCTAAGCTTAGCTCTTGAGTGGCGTTGCTACAGAACGATCAGATGTCAGTAAAAAAAATTCATAAAGCAGCGACACAGTTCACTTAACCAACAGCAATTTGTAACATTGACTCGTTAACATTGAACTCTCTTGCTGGTGCTCAAGTTACGTGTTCAACTGCGTAACCCGATCGCCTTAAGCCATTTTGGGGTTGACATATTACCGTAATAACCATACACAAGGCGCATCGGATTTTAAGGCGCCCTGTGAGCTTTTCAGAAAACGGAAGGCTTTTAGGTGAACCTTTTAGTGCGGAAAATACGGTATTGCCAATTTCAAATCACATTACATGAAATCATGTCACTTTTTTTTTTGCATTTGCCAACTATAACTATTATCTTATTTTAAATCGGATAATCGGACAACACACATGCATGCACTCACACACACACAAACACAAGACAGATCATGGCTCAGAGCACTGAGTGCGTGTGTGTGTGTGTGTGTGTGTGTGTGTGTGTGTGTGTGTGTGTGTGTGTGTGTGTGTGTGTGTGTGTGTGTGTGTGTGCGCATAAGACTGCGTTCACTGTAGCGATGCAATGTGTGTTCAGATTTACCAACTCAAGCGAATGGGCTTGCCCCCAATCGCAACGCATTGAACACGTCAATAGTGCAGCCTATCGACGCAAACTGCGTTGATAGGCATATGAAATACACATCACGAAAAAAAATTTAAATTCATGTAACATAACCAATTTCCGGTAACAGTCAGTACAGCGCTCTGGTCACAAACTGATCTGGTCACTTGCCAATGACAGTGCAGAAAGGTAGAGAAGAAGAATTTCAAGATCTGATTTGATTTTTTTTAAATTGATTTGCCTGCATTGTGAACAAGGCCCTTCATGCAGACACTGCTAGTCACAGATTGCCGTGAGCGGAAAGAAAATGTGACCAATGCGTCCTGTGAACCTGCCCTCGACTGTCATGAGAGGCCCCCTGCTTGCTGCTCGGCCCACACACTGCAGCCCAAAATATAGTTGGGTGTCATTTCCACGGGTTTACACACACACACACACACATGCTCTCCTGAGAGAGGAAGTGTTGCCTTGGCAACAGTTCTCTCTACTGATGAAGACTAACATACATTCCAATAAAAACAATCAGCCATCACATATTTCTAAACTGACTATTAAATGTTGCCAATTAAATGAGATGACAGAAATTCTTATGAAGAAACATCTCATGAAGAGTAGAATTATTATAACTGTGCAGTTTTTTTTTTGCAGTATTTAGCTTTCTATCAAAGTTGACAGGCATTCTACTTGTAATCTTGTAATTTCTTTTCACAGCAACCCATATGAAAAAATAAATAAAAGATCCCTTCTCCACGCGTACAAAGGATGACAGAAGTGTTCTGATTTCTGGCCGAATTTCTCAATGTGTCATGCTGTGAGCTGAACCTCGGTAAGAAGGTCTTAATTCACACAGACTGACAGAGCTGAGGAATCTCAGCCACAGACAAGTGACAGGCAAGAGTAGTGGAAATGGTCCTGTCTGTCTACATCTACACATTACTGCAGCCAGAGCAGAGAACTTCTTTCCTTAACACATCTTCTGTTTTTGTCTTGTCTGAGGAAATGACAGGGACAGAAAAAAAAAATGAAACAAGTAGCTCATCATCACCTCGACTGAAATAATCTCTATAATGATTGCAGCACTAGTCTGTGGAACATCCAAAGTAACCTGCCCTGGCGTTTGTCCAAATATTTGTTTCTGTTGTTTTTTTAACGTTACACTAGAAACGGTTACTGCTTCAGTACTTCGCTCCATAAATATCACAGCATTCTTTAGTACGTCATTCCTCACAGGTTTTATGTGTGGATAAGCCATGATGTTACCCCCCACTGTGCTTCACAGCCGAGCTTGTGTGTTTTGCATCACAAGCAGATCCTTTCTTTTGCCAAATATTGGCCTTGCCATCACTTAAGAGGTTCTTGGTCTCATCAGTCATATTTTCTACGTTGGAAAGTATTTAATGTTTCAATGTCATAAAGAAATTAAATTATATTTTTTATTCCAACTACAGTCATACCTCAGTTTTCGACCATAATCCGTTCCAGAAGGCCGTTCGAAAAGCGATTTGTTCGAAATCCGAAACTATTTCATTAGCCCATGATTAGGGGCAAAAGGGAAAAAGTCACATTTGCCTAAATCGCAACAAACACGTCTGCTCACAATGAACGTTACATGAGGAAGCGTCACTTCCTCATGTAAGGAAGCCTAGAGGAGTCGAGTGGCCATACCTGTCAACTCATACGGTTTAGCCATAGTTAATACGGATTTTGTGGTGAATCTTACGTATATGGCCGTATCGCACAAATCATACGGATTCTGAAAATTTCCGGTTTTTTTTTTCACCACCTCCAAATGATTTGGAGATGGTGAAAAAAGTAACGCAGGAATACAACTCTGAACACAGTAATGCCACTAAGTAGAATGATGATTAGACATTAACCAGACATTGTATTATGGAGATCTACAATAAATATCATTGAAAATTTTGTGGGGGGTTTTTCTGCCGTTATTTTGACATATAAAATGCTTTGGTATGTTATAAGGATTTTTTGCTCTTTATAAGGATTTTTTTGGTAGTTTATACAGGTTGGCGCTCCGAAAAGTTGACAGGTATGAGTGGCGTATTCGAGTTTGCTCAATTTGGTCGAAAACCGTTTTTCATTCGTAATCAGAGGCGTAAAAATCTCGAATTTCTGGTTTAAATCCGATTTGGTCGATAACAGAGACGTTCGAAAACCGAGCTTTGACTGTAGTGCTGACCTACTAAGAACCTTGATCTTTAAAGTTGTTTTGTGTATTTGACAAGAAATTATGGGTCCAGAGCAGTTTTTAGTACCACTTTTAGTGCCACTATTTCCAGTGGGCAGGTTACAAATTGAGACTCTTTAAAATCTCTTAAATGATTTAAATAGTTGGCTAACAGTGGCTGTTATATTTATTCCGTGTTCACAAAACAAAAACAGCAGGAAGAATACACTTGACATCAACTGAAATGTCATCTGGCTTGTGATGATCCTTGACCACAGTGTTTTTGAAGAAGTCGAGGTCCAACATTAAAACAATTACTCTGGAAACTCGTCAACCAGAGGCTGATAGCAATAAAATGACCTCCAGGTAGCAAAAGACAAGTGAGCAAGCAGAGTGCTGTGTTCAATTCTGGATGTAACAATGCCTGCAGTATAATTGCACCCTGCCGAGTGCACTCTAATCCTGTGTTTAACAGGTACAGTAGCAGATGGGAAATGAGAAAGTGAACGAGAGAGAGGGAAAAAAAAAGAAAAAGGTATTGCCAAAGGCCTTGGACAGAAGCCATTTCACCAGGCGGAAGATAGAGAGAGAGATGCGAAGGGTGTCAAGAGGAAAGAGATCTACCAGCAGTCAAGGCTAGAAATACGTACGGCCAACTGACAAGTCATTCCAGAGGGATGTAAATAATTACTGGAGAAGAGAGGCAGAGACTAAGAGCCTGATTCACTTAAGGTCTCTGTGTGCAAAAATGGGTGCAAATTTGAACTGATGCATGCTGACTCATTTTTTTCACTTTTTTTCTCTGCCTTTTCCACATGTTGAGATGTTGATTGTTTTCAATTGCTTTCTATTGTATTGTTTTCTCCTTATGTAAAGTTTTTTTTTACCTCTGCTTTATATCGCTTACATATCAGTCTTACATCCCTAGCATCTAATCTATTTAAATATGATGTTCTTTATTTATGCTATCCTGTCAAAAACTTTGGTCAACGATGTTATTCACAAAGCCCTCTTCCTGTGTACTGTACATTAAAATGGATTGGATTGGATTGATTGCGCACACAGATAGGGAAGCCGATCTAATAATGGGGGAAGTCAGGCTTGTGGTGTCTTATTTTGTATTCTTAAGTAGCATGTCTGAAAGGCAGGGGCAATCGAGCGCGCAAAGTGGGGAGAACCTTTCTGTTTTTTTAAACGATCCCCCAAAGCTATTAGGACATTTAATCTATTCTGTAATTAAATTTTGGAGCTTCTGAACAATCTAAGGCAAAACCTTGACAAACTACAGCCCGGGGGCCACAGTCAGCCCGCCAACAGGCCCGTACGGGCCCTCGCTGTTACCATAAAGTCAAAGTAAAAGTTAAAATATGCAGTGCTTTTCATTTTAAAATGTGCTTTTATTTCATGTCCCTTCATGTGGATTCTAGTACGAGCTCGGTAGCAAGCAAGAGCCACGACTTGATGTTTGCAGTGTTGCCAACTTACCGGTAGCTATATTTTGTAACTTTTCCAACCCATCGAGCGACCCACCCCTACCACAAAATAAAAATAAAATGAGCTAATCTAGCTTCAAGCAGGAAAAACTAAGTATATTATTGATCTGAGATATTCGTTTCTTGAATGTGCTTATTTATGCATAGCTATGATAACGATAAATCATTCAGCCCTCCAGCAAATGTGACCAGCTATAATGCCGACAAACAACTTGGTGGGCGGGCACTGCTTTCTGTGGCCTGCCCGTGGGCACAGGTCTGCAAACAACCCATTCAGAAATAAAAAGTTTGAACTGAAACTGATATTTGTCTTTGTAATTGCCCCACGGAAAATGTTCCTAGACAAAATAATGCGATCTATAGCTATACGCAATGTGAATTTAAGGAATCATTAAAGTTCATTATGTAAAAAAAGGAAACGCATTGTTGAGTTGTTATTCATATTTTATTTTTAATGTTAAATGAAAGCCTCGTTCACCCTGTAAAATTGTTCCTAAAAATTACAAAGTTGCTCCTCAAATGAAGTAATCAATTATCAAAACTGGCCTTCAAAGAAAAAAAAAGTTGATTTCAAGCTTTGATCTCATGAAAATGTTTGTCATTCAATTCCATCACTTCATTTTGTACTCCTGGCGCTCTCCCAGATGTTTTCAGGAGAAAACCCATCAACGCTATCTGAGGCACAAAACCCACTTTAAAATATGGCGCTTTACCCCACATTTACGTCTATTTGCCAGCAGCACGGGCAATTTGTCACAGAGAGTGAACATGCAATTTTGCGCCCGCTATTTGGGATCTTTGAAAAATACTCTAGTCTTCGTAAATCACAAATGCTCATATGACCTGCAATACCAGGAAAATGACTTGGTAAAAATGTCACAAAGCATCAGCAATGTAACCGAAAAATTAATTGACATGGGAATTTTAACAATTTGTTTCCTTAATGTTACCGAATAAAGTAATTTATAATTCACCGCGAGAAAAGCATCATTTACATGAAGTAGTCACCTACTTACACTGCATCATGCGCCGCATTTTCATCCTCATCTATATTAAATGAGCAGCTGGCAAGGCACGTGTACACGGCAGCACATTCTTCTCATTTGCATATACAAAGCTTGATGAATTAATAAACATTTCAAACACCTACAGGACAGCATGCCCACATGGACAGTTAAACCAATGTACCAAATTCACATTTATATAGACTTTATGATTAATGAGGTTTTCTTAATTTGACTCATTAAGTTGATGCTCTCACTGCTCTAAAAAAAAACCTCATAACAATAAGGCGCTTGCCTTATAGACGATTTGATGAAAAAAATAAAAAATGCACCAGAAATGTGTGTGCACGGGCACTCTCTGTAACTTCCACGAACCCAGACTAAGCTTGGTTCACAGCCAACAGACAAAGATGTTAGTCTTTCCATCAAGATGTACCACTCGAATATAATTCCTTGACACCAATTACATCTTTACTATTAGCTAGGACTATGGTGGCATCTTGTAGCATTCTTGAGCCAGAGCATATAAAAACTGAATAGGTGTGCAATTCATGCAACAGTCTCCCTGTCTCAGAAAGCCAGTAGTTCTGAATAATGTCTCTGATGTCAGATTATAGCCTTTAATGTACTGTGGCACATCTGCTTGCTTTTATCGTAATCAATCTAGAGTGAAATACGAATTCCAAATCGTTACCATAAAGTGCATGTTTGCTGGCAGCAATTTACTGCAAAAACCTTTGCTACATCTTGCTGTGTTTCATATGCTGCATGTGTGTGTGTGCTTCCACTCGGGATCATACAGCTGCGCGCCTCCCATCTCCGAGCCTTCCCCGTAATGAGGAGTGATCCATTCCCCTTCAGTGGAGGAAAGACATGTTTATACAGCTCCTGCTCGCAGGCAGCAAGAGGAGAAAAACTGATTACAGAGGCACTCTGGTCAAATGTCAACACAATGCTGCACAAGTAGAGACACACATCAAACGCTGCAGCAAGAGTGCGAGCAGACGGCTAGTGCTTAGTGAATCAGCTAAAGGCAAAGAAACCTTTGAGTTTACAAATAGAGTCATTTCCTCTGTTGTGGACCTTGTAAAACCCCAAGAGGATCGTGTGTGTTTACTGTGGTCCATTGGACTGAGCTAAATTAACTTATCTTTCGACAAAGCACCGAAAAATGGACCGCATGAAGAAAATGAACCATGTGGCAAATCACCATGTGGCGGGTTGATGAAGCCCTGAACAAGAGGGCAGCAGGTATGTTGCAGGAACAGCAATTCATTACAAGAGCCCCCCATCTGAGAAAATTAAGAGCAGGGGGCTAACTGTGATTCATCTTGCTGAACAGACAGAAAATCAGCACAGACAGCAATGTGCAGTCCCCGTGAAGCCATAACTGAGAAGCAGTGAGGAGGACTGTTTGAAAATTGCAAACTGTGCCTCGCATACACAAAATTATTTTGGATGCCATAGCGACAGCAAACATCTTGGATTGAAAAAAAAAACAGATAAATAATCATCTAAATTGTTATGAGGAAAGAAATGACAAGGAAAACACATTCAATTTTTTGTCATTTATATCGAGCATTGCAATAAACAGAAGCTGCAGACCAGCAGTAGATAGAGGCCAAATTGTATTCAATCCAATTCCTTTCAGGGTGACGGTAATCATACCAGCTAATCAAAACTACTTGGACGGACACTACATTGTATGTTGGAGGCACACTGGAGATTTGGGTCAACTGCTCATCTGGATTTGATGCGACTCATATTGCTCAGCCCAGCGTTGACTGATTAATAAGGGGTTTTCCTCGACCTTGAGTTCACCCTCAATCTGAATACTTCTACTTGAAATACATTGTGGACAATTCTATAGACAACTGTGTTGAGAAATTCGCTTGCTCAATGACAACTTTCCACACTTATGGACAGTGATATTTCCCAGCATAGCAAATTTTGTACACAATGTAGAAACGACAGCACTTTGGTATCCTTGGACTGCTTCAGTTGCGTTTGCATTGGCTTGGTTGACTGTGTCAAGGCTGTGTTCATGTTGACATGCTCATTTCTCACCCAAAAACTGAAAGATTATCTGTCTGTACATTATTTGATCTTTTATTTTATCTGGTTCAAATCTAGATGTTATTTATTTATTTATTTTCTGTGAGGCGGAGGGAACTAGGGTGCAATGAAACATAACAATTAACCAATTGAATGAATTTTGATTTTCCCCAATAGTGCTCATGGAAATGTATAATACCTTCTCACCCATATATGGAGAATTTACATTGCAGATGGTTCCTCAGAGATTAAGTGCTGATGTTTTTTTTTGGGCAGGCAGATTTAGTCTGTCAAACACCCCCTCGCTCATACTGATTTTTATAGCAAATCTATCACTGTGAGCGTTGATGTAAGTAGCCCATAATGTTTAAGCATCTGCTACAATTTAAAAAGTGTTAGTCAAAGCAGAATGTCAAAGTCAAACTTCTATCCAAACAATGCTGTCCACACGAAATTGAGAATGTGGCAGTGATACGATTTGCGATTGCAAACGGATGGGTATTCATACACACAAATACTACTTCAAGCAATACATGCCACATTTGGTCTTTCAAGAGGTTCTGCTGACATCCAAGGAGGGAAAGAAAGAGCAGTATGGGGACAAAAGAGGCATGGCAGTGTGAAGGTTTGCAGGAGTCAGACCAACTATAGCCAGTGTGATCAGATGCCAGATCACGGACAAACCAGGCACAGTGAGAGATCTATTTCCCCTGCTGCCTGCAGCCAGCTGTCACTGCAGATAAACACAACGCCTCCTCTCCTCAACAACAGGATGCTATAATCTGAAATTGACAGCTGAGTCTTCCCCGCAGTTCCAAGGTAGGAAGTGCAAAGGAATATTTGAGTCAATCGACAGAAGAAAAACAAATTATCATTTGGATGAATCAGAATGCATCGAAGAATGGAAAAAGAGAATAAGGTACAGTTTGTGCAGTAACAAACGGGGAGAAAAAGAAGTGAGGAAAAACGGTTGAAGTAAGTGTCGAACAACAGAAAAGCAGGTATACATAAGCAATCACGAAGAACCAGATGTCTGGGAAGATGGATGGATGGAATTTTCCATACATAACTACTTTGGAAAATACCTTGCTTCTAATTTTGGGAACGCCTTTTTCTGTTGCATCATGATTATGTTCCAGTGCACTGAGCAAGGCCCATAAAAGAATGGCTGCATTAAGTTTGGCATGAAAGGATTGATCAAACATCAATGACTTCAGAAGTAATAGTTTTTCGTCTGAAACAAGGTACACAAATTTCCAAAAACATGTACAGAGAAGTAAATCAGCACACTGAGTCATAGTTGGACTGACCGTTTACATAGACACAGTGAAGCTGCCGTGTGTCACAGACAGCCAAAACAAGCCCAAGTTGCAGCTCAACTGGTTTTGTGTACATTTTTTACAACCATTATTAAATACACACACACACACACACACACACACGCGCGCGTGCAATCATTCAAGTTCAAAGAGCATAAAATGAGGTGAACCACATACTGCATCTTGACTGGCGCTCTGGGGGATTG
This sequence comes from Hippocampus guttulatus, assembly GCF_054856545.1. Classification (NCBI taxonomy): domain Eukaryota; kingdom Metazoa; phylum Chordata; class Actinopteri; order Syngnathiformes; family Syngnathidae; genus Hippocampus; species Hippocampus guttulatus. The sequence goes on from NC_141265.1 coordinate 5,276,754, forward strand.
CACAGGCATCCCCCAGATTTTATATCAGTACATGGACTTTAAGAAGTCCACAACCCTTCAAACCACCATATAAACCTGGCCCAGACAATTCTGTCCCCATTTTTCAGCCAAGTAGCACCTCATTGTATTCCCATTTTTCCACGAAAGCAATTTAACCCAACCTTCCATACCTAAACCACCGATCACAGTGAGAGAAATTAAACCCATGCATGGAACTCTGCTTCTTACATTATAAATATCCATAAAATTGACAGTCCAAAGACTGGCTACTGGAAAGTCAACAAATCAATAGAGATCAGCTGGAAATAAATCAAGTACTGTACTTTCCTCTGCAGAATTTGGAGCACAGCCTGGCTGGCTTTTGCCACACAAGAAGAAAGCACAGGGAAAATCAACTCTTATCTTCGGTAGGTAGATCCTTGTTGATCACCTAGAAAAAAATGTTAATGCTACGTTTACGTCTTGCATTTCAGGCCATAGACTTACTGTAACGTATATTTTATTTTCATTCTTTTATTATTATCTTCATGCTGTTTTTTGTAGTCACAGGTCTGTGATGAGTGTTTTCAAACATTTGCTTTCTTTAGTTTCATTGTTTTAAATATATTTTTCAGATTATTGAATTATCTTTTAATTTTTCCTCAGAGGGGGCCCTATGCACTGGTAGCTGTAATGGGCCATGGCCATGGTCCTGCCTCGGTGGTCCTAAGGGGCTCTGTGTCTGTGTCCTGTGGTCATGGTCTGTGATCTGCTTCATGGGTAGATGGCTCTTAGATGTGCTGTTTCCTCATCTGGATCTTCTGTTCCCAGCCATGTGCCACAAGTCATTACGTCATTATTTTTAACCAGTGTGTATGTGTGTGTGTGTGTCAAAACCGGGTTGATTTTAACAGTGTGAAGAACTTTGAGGGTGATTTTGGATGAAAAGTGCATTAAATATAAATGTGCTTACAAAAACGATCACATACACACTGTGCATACATTGCACTTATGCATCCTCACTCTCACGGACTGACTTGAAGATGGGTTACATTCTATTATGTATAGAGTAAACCCTCGTTTACGTTCCATAAAGAACCCGGCCGGCATCGGCGAAATCCATAAAGTAGTCAGCTTTATTTTTTACAATTATTATACAATACTGTAGTATAGGATAAAAAATTGGAATGAATAAATATATAAACATTTTCTTACAAATAACTATGATAGTTTTTCACAAATATTGTAAAAAAAAAAAAATTATAATAATAGTCAACACAAGGTGATACATTGTGACTCACCCATATTTCACACAAATGGTACAAGTCATTAATCCTAACAACAACTTCAAGGTGTCCTCAGATGGCACTAAAGCATGTACTGTTTAGTTAGTACTCTAAGTCTGTGCAGGCTTTGACTTGACCTGACTTTTTGGAATGAGGGACAAAGCACACAAGCACGAGAATAAAATGCAAATGCCACATACAGAGAGGGAGCGAGAATCCTACTCGGAAGTTGCTGTCACTTAATACACCAAATGAAAAGTCTTGGCCAAAACTGAAAACCAAAAACGAGGAAACCAATGCCGAAAGCCAAATACCAAAGCACCAAAAGAAATTATAATACTGTACCTTAAAAAACTTTAAATAAATAAATAAATAAATCCACAATTGCATCATGTTCTTGGCACATTTGGCAAATGATATGTTAATATTGTAGGTGAATTCAAATTTTTTGGCTCAATGTGTAATACAATACATGCAGATTTATATAGCGCTTTCACAACAGCGACAGCTGTAACAAAGCGCTTCACAAAACAGTTAACATAAAGTAAAATAATAAACACAACATATAACATAAAACACGGACAGTCGTGCAGTCCTAACCACTTTTCCGTCACACGCTTTGTTGTTCTGAAGCAGTTTCAGATGAAAGAGGAGAGAATGTACAGGTATGTGATTTTTACATGTCAATTTGAACCATACAATTCCATTTTTTATCCAGGCCTCTTTTGTATGTGGATATTAATCGATCTAATGAATCTGATGAGACTACAGGGGTCAATGGGCGTGTACCAGCTGGCCCACTGACAATGCACAAATGACATATTTAATCTCCTGTTCCTATTATTCTTTATTTTACTTTGACTATACTTAGCTGAGTGTCAGTTTTAATTGGGTCAATGTTTGATACAAAAATGACAAAATTACACTGGCTCACGGTTACACAGCCGAACCAACCACCTTTTTCTAAAGTTTGTATTCATTAGGATGCTATTAAATACCATGTTTCCTTAAGATGGAACCCAAAGGAAGCAGAAAGAATGAACGCAGCAGAGGCCCCAGAATTGAACCCTGTGGAACACCACACGACAGGGGGGCAGTTTGTGACTCAGAGCAACCAAGGCTAACACAAAAAATTCTATAAGACAAATAGGACCTAAAACACTCAACGCTGCTACCGTTAATGTCCATCAGATCCTGCAAAGAGCCAACAGAATACTGTGATTCACCATATCAAATGCTGCAGTAAAATCCAATAAAACCAGACACACATAGTCTTTGGTCTCATTTGCCAGGAGGATGTCATTAAAAACTTGTAACAGGGATGACTCTGTGTTATGCATCATCTTGAAACAAGACTGGAAGGCATCCAAGACGTTGTGTTCATCCAAGAAAGATTTTAACTGCATGTGCACCACGTTTCCAGAATTTGGGCTGGTCTACTCAGGATCGTGTTTGCATCCGCAAAGTTATAAAGAGTAATGGTGTAGATCAATTTTTGATTTTCATTTAATCCCACTGTGGGTGTGGATCTAAGATTTCATCAAATTTCTTCAATATCCCTATGCTTAATGGTGCTAAAAAATGACTATCAAAACAGATAGTTCTGTCAGCCTTGAAAGCAATATAATTTGTCTGCTCTTTTCGAAGCAGACTGAGTTTAGATGTTCAGAAACAGTTGACATTAGTGTGGCATTTACCTCTTGTCTTGACTGTCCTTTAAGCAAACATTCATCTATCCTCCAGACTCATTCCCTTTAAATGGTATCCTATTTCTACTGGGGACACGACGTACACGCAATAGCTTCCCATCATTTCTTCAGTGTGCTGATGTACAAAAAGTCTGCATCCGTGGTAGCCGGTGTGTCTGTGCTTGGAGTGGGCTGTTTAGAGGCCATACAAAACATACAATAAATCCAGTCAGATGCCATGACTCGAGAGTTTGTGAGAGAGCCACACAGTGACAGATAAAATTACAAATAAAAAATATACAGTATATATTTTTTAAATGTGATTTTCACAATCGACAGTCCAAATGAATTATAACAATAAAACATTTCTTGCGACAGCAGAATCCTAGAGAGCAGAATCACAATAATTGGAGCCTGATTCCAAAGTCACTTCATTAGGTATCTTTTGATTTATAAGCCAAAATGACAATCCTCAATTTTAACTAATTTCATGCCAAAACGTAAAAATAAGTTTGTAAAAACCCAATCATTTAGTGCCAAGATGCATAAATACGCTTTGGGCGTTTTTTTATGAAAAAAATTTTAACAAAGGGCTTCGCGCACCTCAGTCAGTATGAAGGCTGTGGGAATGAGTTCAGGATGATGAATCACCACTAAATTGCAGGAGTGGCTTTCAAACGATCTTGGTCGCCCAGTGTGAGTGGGTGTGGGGTGAGGAACGGTACGGCGATCCTATGTTGCGAGGTGACGTGCGGAAGCAGTGTGTGTTGAGAACATGGATAAGTACCGGCAGCTCACTCTACAAGAGTTCAAATAAAAAAAAGATGACCAAGTCCCATCGTCATCTTTGACAAACACACGCATACAGAAAGGCAGGCACACACACACACACACACACACACAGTTAAACGTTCGTGAAAACTTCATGCATAGGTTATGCATCAGTGCAGTGTTTATGTCGCAATGAACTATTATTTTGCAATCAAATTTTTTTTGGAATTGTTTATGTTGTTATGTAGTCGGAAAGCATTGTTTCGATATTTGGGGTATTGTAAATGCAGGGGAAAAAATGGCATCAAAGTGAATGTTCTGGTTGAAATGCATCCTTTCTCAAAAGGAAACGAGTACATTTAAGAAATGTATCAATGTTCAACTGCTGTTTACGAAAGAATGGCAAAAGCCAGAAATGTTGTTTTTTTTCCCCGATGAAAGAAGAGGGTTAAAGCTTTCTTTTGTGCGGTTCCAAGCTTATTTAAATAGAGAACTCAATTCTCTGTAGGCCTCCTAATATGAGCCAAAATGATCAGAAATGGCTGGCATCGGCTCTCCGAATTTGAGAAAAACAACTGGCATTGAATGAGTTAATTGATTTTAAATGATTGTAGTTGCAATATGTAGAACAGTAAAACAGTGGTGAGAGAGCTTGATCATATGCGACTGCTCCAATGCAGTGGTGAAAAATGCAGCAGTAAACAAAATTACTGAAACAACTCTCAGCATCATTCGCAGCAGTTCTACACCACTGCAAACGGCAATAACAAACATTTGGTCAGTGAATGTAGAGTATAATCAGTAAGTAACACTGCCAAAGGAATACTGTGATCCAGTGGGTAATAACTCTGCTTAATGTGTAAGTCGAGTAATAGAATAGTAAAGACTGAAGATGGAATTTATAAGCAGGTGAAGAAGGGGTAGTGGAGCCCTTTACATACACAATGACATCTGATGAGACAGAAAATCACTGACAATTAGAGAGGTTAAAGGTTCATCCGAGCTGAGATATCTTCAAGTATATTTGCGGCAATGTTATGTGTGTGTGGGTTATTCAGTTCTTGTGCATGGCAAATGCAATCTGACAAATGGCTTGTTTGTTGTGCCGGAATCAGTGATAGCATCACAAGCGCCGAGTCAACGCTGTGTGTATGTTAATACATGTTCAAGATTTGCTTAAGGAAATGAAAGATTTTGCTTCGGTTAGGGTGAATCTAGTTGTCTATGCGAAAACAAGGAGGAGGAAGCCAGGCCTGCACTTGTAGAGGGTCGCTAGGAACATTTAAGTCTGCACATTTAGGAGCAGGTAGCAAAGGCACGCAACAACTACTTAATTCTTAACCGGTGAACCAGTCAAATATAATGTATTCGTGTACCGATACAAATGAGGAAAATACCGTCAAGTGTCAGCGAACTGAGCCGTCAACTTTAAGGTCGGACTTCCCATTTGATACACGTTTCCAGTCATTACAGTGTTTTAACTAATGTGGATGATTGTCATACTGTATTAACGACTGTTTGACTTTCCCAACAGGAAACTTAAAAGCGCATTTCAAAAACCATAATCTGTTAAATCAGTTTCATGCTGAAACCTGAGGAAATGACAGCTTGATGGAACAATTCCCAGAATCCATTGTATTTATGACGATACAAATGTCATGTCTATTCAACAAAAGGATCACCGTCATTGACTAGAATGGAAAAATATATATACGCAAGTTTGCGACACAAGTGTGAATTATTAGCAGATATGCTCCCACCGTCTTCAGAACATATTTAATTCACAGAGTGTTTAAAGGCAACATGATAGTGTGATATCACCTTGGCTTGTAAAGCTAAATGCCAACCTTATTCGAATGCTGAGACCATAATACTTAAAATTGTTCAAGATGACAATCATTACATGTGTGTCCTGGCGTGCATAATCGAGTACCGGTAAATGTTTATTCATGCGCGCTTCGTGTGCCTGCCAGTCATTCTCCAGGCTTTTTCTCCATTCTGTCACTCTTTGAGATGACTTTGAGAGGCAGGTTTCAAGATGAAGATGTATGAATGTATTGTAGGCAAGTGTCTGTCAGCAGCCGTTGCTTATTGTTTCTTTTGTTTGCCTGCCGAGCTGCCAGTCGGAGGAGAGACGGCAGCTATCTTGGGTGAGGGCCATCCCACAGAGAGCACCGAGAAGCTCATCTAACTCTGTGGGTATTTGCGATTGCTGGTGAACTGATAAAATGGCCCTGGGGCAAGTGTTTTATGCTCAGGCAGGCAGCGATCTGACATCGCACTGATGGTTACTGTCTGAAAGCTTTATCTGCGACAAAAGCGACCTTGTTAAAGATCAACACCGGCGCTTAAACCAGCGGTGAAGAAATGTTTCATGGGGTATGAGGAGGAGAAATGTCTCGGAGTGAATTTAATGATCTTGTTAGAATGACTGGTAAGTAGCACTAAGTAGTAGATCGCTCCCACCATCTTCCCAGCCTTTGCAATCCACCATCACAGAAATGTAAGAGTGATACAGTAATAGGGTTGCATACTCCTGTGTGCCCCTTATTAAATACACGCCTCGGCTATTCGTTCGTACACATTGCTAAATGGTTCTTTGAACAGCCGATCCCAAGTTGCCTAAACATGGCCATGCAGCCAAACTCTCCAATCAACATTCTCACAAGAATGGATCTTTTTTTTTTTCGGATACCTTCATGGTGTACACCTGACAACATTTTCAAGTTGCTGCGTGATCCTAAAAAAGCTGACAAAAAAATAACGTCATCTCTAGAAAGCCTTGTTCTTTTAATATTATTTTAAAAATCAAATAAATAGTTAATGTACATAATCTGCCACAACATATTTACCCAATGCACAACCTCAAGAATTTAATATGCGAGTCCTCAAAGATTATACTTTCACAAAGTTAATAGCCCTTAATTTTGACCATTTTCTCATTCATTTACATAAAAGATTCAAAATATATCAACCAGCTACCTGTATTACGTGGTACAATTCAACCCCACTGAGAACAACCACCGCAATAATAAACACACACAATACTGAAACCCCCCTTACTCTTTCGATCCAAACTGAACATTATTTTTTATAGCAAAATGTGTCCGTGCAACTTTTGTATCACACATGCTTATGTTATTAGAAATAGTTGTGGCTGTTAGGTGTATTATAATAATAAGAAAAACAAAATAAGAATAATAACAGTAATAATTACATTTGTTATTTAATTGAATTTATTAGTTTGTTCATAAACTAATCATGAAGGCAGTCTAAGCCACATCCTTGGATTTTCAGTCTGCAATCCTTGATGCAAAACTTTGGACACCCTTGTGTGATACAGATGATACAGAACTCCCGCAAAGCCAAATCCCGCAACGGATCTTGACAATATGAGTGCTATCGTCGATCCAAGGCATATTGCATCAGCAATTGCAGGCTTAATCGGAGTTTTTACCGCTGATTACATCACCGCAGTCGGAGAGATTACAATGTTGTTTATGTGCCTATCACTGCACTACAAATGAGAGACTCTCAACGCTTCCAGCTGTGTTTCCAATAACACAGTCTGTTGCTCTTCACATTCAGCCAACGGCTTGTATGTTTCAACAGCTAACAGCACACTTTACATCAGGTACATAATTGCAGTAGAGGGTCCCACATAAATGGAGTGGGGTAACAAGCCTGCACAGCAGACAGGCTTTAATCGTTTTTGCTTTTCGGCAAGAGGTGGGCCCACGTACTGACAGATCAATGCATCAACCTGACGCAGTACACAATGATGCAGTAAGTGAACTAAAGCATTGCACATTAGAATTTAAGTAATTACTCAAGAGTGCATTAGGTGAAAACAGACTCAGAAGTGAAAAAAGGATGAAGCAGTACACCATCTCTCCATATGCAATAAAAGCACACTTTTACTGATATCATACAAGCCTAATGAGATTTTGCATGTTGTGACATTTATAGACTACACATAATCTTGCCCCAGTGCTGCAAAAGCATATCATTCAAGTCAAACAAGAGCAGCATTAATCAAATTAATTGGTGCTTTTTTTCCCCCCATGACAAGAGAATTCATAATGTTATGATGAGAGGTTGAGTAAAAGATAAGCACACTTCGCACACCCTGAAAGACTGCAAAGAAAATATGTGTATGCTTTTGTAGATCTATAATGTACATCTATAATGTACAGTACACCTTGCAGAATATTAGATTAGAGGACCTTGCTCCCTATTGTTGTTTTTAATCTTCCCAAACTGTGCCGGGGAAACTCAAGCTCTTCCACGACTGATCAAGCCATACCTCATAGTCTTTGAACTGTTCAAGTGGACACCGTCTCCAAATGTTACCCTAGCTGCTTGCGCTAATGATGAAGTGAAGTGCAATGCTCACCTGACGTAGACAAATACTGCATCATCAGCTTGGGTAAATTTGATGGCAGCCGTGATGACAGCAACAACATAGATTAATGTTCTTCTTTTAATAGTTCATGTGCCGCTGCATTATTAAACAAATCTCAAACTATGAACAGTAGAAAATAAATTAAAAAATAATTTAACCCTGGAGAACCCAAGACCCCTTTTCTTCTTTAAAAATGATGAATTATCCATTAAATGACTGCTATATGTTCACCGAACACCAAAATATACAGGTATGTTTTTTTCAAATATTCAATGCTTTAATCCTAAATTAGGATTAGGGCCAAATTTGACCCTTTGGGATTTAAGGGTAGCATTTGAGTAGCAGAATTGATAGGGGCCAAATTTGACCCCATGGGTTCTCCAGGGTTAAGAACAGCATTCAGCAATGGAAAAAAAAAAAGTAATGCAGTCTGTTTTATGTTGGCTCAGTTGTCTGAACCGACCTTTCAATCATCCTTTCCCTCTGCTGGCTGGGCAATGGAAGACCCCAATAAGATAGAGGTCGGGTTTGTACATTCCACTACTTACTAAAGAGAAGCGTGTTAACCCCCGGTGCAGCCCCACTTGTGTTCACACGGCAGTTTCTGCGGCCATGCAACACGGAAATAAAACATGCGCATGTGACATATCAAACAACTATGGTTTATACTTCTCCAGACAACTCAACGCTGTGGTCTCTCAGACACTATAAAAGGATGAGAGAAGAGAGAAAGGAATGATGACGGAAGTACAACAGAGCACGAAAGCAACGCGTTCAATACCCTCATGTAATCAACTCTTCTCATGCGTTGCGGATCTACCCATGTAGCGTTCACACATCCCATTTTATATCGGTACTGCCTCGCAAACTAGCATTTATTCCGGAGTAAATTTTTTAAACCACCTCCTGAGCAGGGTTAGATTTGCTCCAGTTTAAGCTGTTTTCAGGGGGTACACCGGTATAACTTTGTACGTGTGAACGCTCTACGGGGGGCAGCCCCGGTGCTACACCGGAGTAAAAGTTGCCGTGTGAACCCCCCTAATGTCACACATCACTCATTGGTTTGATATCAAAAGAAAACATTGTTTTCACACCCACTATCTTTACAGTTTACCACGGATTTCAGGTATGATTATCTCTTTTCCAGACCCATTCACACCATTTTTTAATTTTTTTTCCTTAGAATCTGGACTTTATCATCTTAGATAGCGCGAGCCAAAAAGCTGTGTGATACAGTCTGTACCGGACAGATGTCCTCTTGAGTCTCACTAAGGAATGTCAAAACATTACTAACCAACTTTGATAATGACGTGATTAAACTGGAATGACGGCTCAGGAGCATTTTTTTGAGTGTACCACAAGTCTTGCGCTATCTCTAGCTGATCATGTACAGTATGCCCTGTGGATCTCAACTCTAAGATGTTTGAACAAGCTTTACTTGCTTTCTAGAAAGAGACCTCAGTGAGGAGCCAACAATCGCTGCCAAAAGTTATCTCCACCCAAACAATCGTCTTCTGTCAAAGGAATTTTCCATTAATCGGCACATAACAGATTTTTTTTTCCCCTCCGTCACAATTACACCCTTGTCGTTTGTCTACTACACCACCAAAGAGCTGGGAAGCGGAAGATCTTCTTGTGCTAAAAGCACTGCAATATCCTGACTATGTCTGGCCGAGGCTGGCAAGAGACTGCAATATTTATTACAGGAGGGAGGCAGAGGGGGTTCAGTGCCAGCAAGAATGTAACTTCCAAGCATGAGAACATACTTGGAGGAGAGAACATGGATAATGTAGGAGAAATCAATTCCAGTTGCTACATTGACACCGTTGAACTATTTGGAGGCAATAATAAAAAGAAATAGTAAATAAAGAAAGAAAAATACAGAACAGCAAATTTGGAAAATAAAATGTCAATCACATTGTGCCTAGCACAGGGCTGAACGATTTTGGAAAATAATCAAAAAAATTTTCCCCTCAGTATTGTGGTTGTGATTGCAAATATGTTTTTTTGGAAAGTGCTCATCTTGACTTTGAAATGATAAATTAATGCATTATTTGGGCAAACGTAACCCTTTTTATTTCAATAAAGTAGGGTTACAATTAATGATTCAGTTATCAATTAATCCGTTGACTATTTTTTCAATGTACGGATGAATCGCATTTGAAAAAAATGAGAATTCATGTCCCTTTATTAGAAAGCAGGGCATGATTTTGAATTGACGGTGCAGAAAAGTCCACAAACATGGTATAGCATGAGCGCTTAAATTATGGGTTCATTTTTCATTTTTTTTTTTTTTACACTAAATGTTGGAATCAAAAACCTTCTCAATAAGCCATGCAACCACTAAAAGAACATCATTCTAATATCTGCCATATATGATCTGCCAAATAGGCCTTATTTCGGAACAGTAAAACTTGAAGCTTATACATTGAGGGGCATATCCTCCCTTGTGCCGAAGTCAGAAAATTCACGCTGCCCACACACATTTTTGGCTGCGCAGATTCTCCCATCGACTTAACTGTGTCACTTACGCACCTTATGAAATATGCGCACTCTGGGTGAAATGAGGGTGTTCCTTGACAATAGACGCATTTGTGCGCATTTTCCCATAGACTGAATCATCTTTTCTGAACTCCGGAGGCTGTATTAAGTTTTAGCGTTGCACGTTTTGAGTCATTTCACAGCCGCTGACGCCGAGTGATGACTGCCTCGACTCGACCAACTCGGCTGATTTGTGCTGGCGGGCCAGGGAGGGCAGAGCGCACCCGGTCCATTTAGGCTCACTGACAGCCCAACGGCTGTGTATGTGTTCCTACTACATGAAAAGTGCAAGCTGTCATCTGTCATGCTTTTTTCCACCTGTGAGGAGCATTTCTCTATGCTGATGGAGCTTGGAGTTGAAGCGCCAAATACAGTCATAGTAATGGACCGGGAGTTACAGATTTTTTTGTATCCAATCATGTGCGACAACCTGGTCAACTTTCACTCGCTTTGCACCTTCTCCTTAGCGTTCATTCATGAGCACGGTAGTCTGATTAAATGGCTTGTATTGGATTTATTAAAAAGTACATGAAAAACACATGCTCCTTCAAAATAGCCTGTAAATGGGCCGTGCACATATTAATGCCACCGATCAGTTCAACTTCAAGATCCACGAGTTAATTTCACATTTAAATTGAGACATTGGACGTCGGTGGCTGCCGCTTTACTTGACTACGATTTTAAATGCGGAAGTGTGTTTGAGACTTTGTAAAGCGCTTTGAGCACCCACTCTTGGGTGTAGATAATAAGTGCACTATATGAGTGCGCGCCATTTTCCATTTTGATCAAACCGGATTTTTCATCTGTTGACTATGACGTATTTTGTTTTTGTTTCAAAATAATAATAACAACGTAAAGAATAATAATATATTCTTCTGGATGATATAATATGGAAAAGCCCTATCATTCGCAATACTTTGCTCACAGTGCATAAGCGGTTTGGATAATGAATAGATGGGTTTTGTTATTTACAAGTGAATGATTTTTTATATATATCTGTATATATATATATATATATATATACATATATGTGTGTGAGTGTGTGTGTGTGTGTGTGTGTGCAATCTGCATGGTGATCCATCATGAAACAATCCATTCTCTCACCCTAAATTCTTAATACAAGTAAAAATGGATTGTAGGAACTCAAAATAATTAAAATATACATATACCATATATATAGACATGAGTTAATATTTTTGTGCTTCTCACAGCAACGTTAAATAATCAATAATAATCATTAATTCAGCTGTTTGTTTGTTTGTTTTTACTAATGGGACAAAGATTACTCTCATCATTATCCAAATACCAGACATTGTCTAGCATTTCCTGACTTTGTTGTAGACAGGACAACAGCGTGATGATGGAAAAATGCGCTTTGCAGAACACACTGAGCGCTTTTCAACTCACTGCAAGCTGTTTTATTTCACTTTCCCTTCAAAAGCCTCAGCCTTATCACGTGTAGCCTTGTGCCGAACTAATTTTCCCCCAGCAGCTCATTTTATCTGGTCCTAATCTATGCAGAGTAAAGTTTCTGTCATGGCAACATGCAACCATGCACCACTAAATAAATTTACATACGTCTTGTTGCTCTTCCAAATATAATTTTACATTGATTCCATGCTAATTCCTATTCAATTCAAGTCAAACCCAAGAGCTAGCAAATAGAGCAGGGGAAATTATGGATTATCGGTCACTTCCAAAATCACTAAATGAAGGATAGATGCATGTTCCTGGGAGCCACTGGGAAAGGCACCAACTGTGAGAAAGATGTTGTTGCTGGGTAGGTTATCAAGTCCACTTCAGGAACAGTGAGATAAGGGGAATGTTATACACAAACACATTTCTATGTTTCAAAAAGTCTGATGATGAGATTTCTCTCGCTCTCTCTCTCTGTAGTATATGTATGTATGTATGACACATTAGGAAACAGGCAGCCACCTCATGTACTCTTATGACTAGACACTAAATGAGGAAAGAATACATCTACTCACCCTATCCAAATCTTCCTAGCTGGTTTAAATTATATCATCAGTCCATCAAATTACATTTTCCCATGTGACAGCTTTATTGTAATAAACTGAATTAAACCCAACCATGGAATCCACATCCCCTGCTTTCATTTCCACATGGCATTGCAAAATCATATCCTATTCACACTGAACCGGGCTAATGCATCTTTGCTAAAGGAGATGAAAGCCTTGCAGATGTAGGCAGTCAAGGATAAAATTTAATGTGGTATTTTTAAAGATATAGTGAACAGTGAGGAAACCATCTGTGACTGCAAATCAAACCGATATGAAGCTGAACCTCAAGTTGTTTGGGTCTAGCTTTTACAGGATAACATTATTTAAATATCTTTTTTTTCTTTTCTTTTTTTACAGCGATGCCCTCATGCCTGTGCACGATGTTAAAAGGTGAATTTCTAAACAGGAAAAACAAACATTAGCTGAGGCAGGATTTTATAAATTGTCATTTTCTGCCTTCAAAATGTTGTTAAAATAAGTGGGGATGGGGGAGGCAAAACATGTCCCCCCCCCCCCCGCTGTGAGCAACACCAACAAAATTACCCCTTAAACTTGTTGAACCAGCCCGTCTGATGCTATTTTCGTACTACACAGCTGCACAGTGGCAGTAAACTGTCAGTCCTGATGGTTATCATCTGAAATGAGACTCAAACTGAACCAAACAAGATTTTATTCTCACACAATAGCGCATTTCTTACTGTTGTGTCAGAGCGTCGTGAATTATTCACTTTCGATACAATTTCAAACAAGTTCTGTAAGCAGTTTTGTTTGAGATCGACAGCAGCTGAACACAAACACACATCTACACGTTATGCATCACAACTCATTACTTAAGGTAGTTGGTTAAAATTATATCGATTTCCAGCTCCTGCCAATACCAATGCTGCGCTGTGTAACAACAGGGAACCCATTTTGTTGGTTGTTGACATTTTTTTTAGCTGCAGGATTTTTCTCTCTCTCTATGCGTCTGATGCAGTTAAGAAAACAATGTGCCTCATAATAGTTTGCAATGCAGACAAAAAAAGCTGTGCCTAAAATGCGAGACATAAACTGCATGAACTATAAGCAGTCGTATAGAAAAAAGACTCCACTTTCTCCATGAGCACCCACAACCACAACAAATGACTCCACAGTTTCCAGCCAACAGTTGTCAGTCCAATATGCAGTTCTGGGGGCTCGTTTATAGCGGTTGCGTATGTCTGAAGGTTGTGTACACCATTTTATACACAAACATTGTGATTCATTAATAAAAACGTACTTTTTAGGAAAAACAAACTGCGATGTGTTTGTATAATTTTATCTCTGCCAAAGACCTTAATATACTTTACAAATTGGAGTGCCTGTGTGTTGGATATGCGCATTGAAGAGGCAATGAGCTGGTGGGGTGACGTGTGATATTGGCAAGTCTGCCTTGATGAAAGCTATGGGCTACAGCAGCTCCCGCGTGACTGTAGGTTTGCGTTTTACTGCTCTCATTGCGGTCAATAAATGTCTGCGACTGTGGCTCTCTTTTTTCACAGTAAGCAAGTATTGTGTAAAAGCTCATTTTTTTAAAAAATGATCGCTATAAACATTTCTGTGATGTAATGTGATTTTACGCAACAAACGGACAAATGATATTCTTAAAAAAAGAAAAAAAATCAGTCATAGCAGGGGCACATTTTATGAACCCTGATAGCAAAAAAGTGGAAGAAAACAGTATGGAGAGTAGCGCAAAGAGTCGAGTGAACCTGAGCCATTCCATCTCAATTTTAAAGATAAGACAACTCCTGTCCTGTGGTCTGGCGTAAGTGCAATTATGCCTTCTGGCTGTTTTGCATGCCTGTCGAGAGATCATGGTCCCTTAGCACATGGAACATTGAGTAGAGTTGAGTTAATTGCACACACAGTTTCAGTGTAAAAATGTACTGATAAAAATTGTAGATAATGCATCACATGAAGATGCGATGCATTTATTGCGTGGAAGGACCTATGAGGAAGAGCTGCCAATATCTATCTGCCAAACGTCAATGGGCTCTATTTTTGCGCCAAGTGAGAGTCATCACAGATCTGTGAAGTGGGCACTTGGAGACTGCCTTGCACCCAGATTGTACGTGGCTTGTATGAGCCCACCCCCTCCCTCCATAGCTGTGTCAAAATAGAGATTTTCATAATAATGGATTCAATGAATGGATATCTGCAATGATTCAGAGGTCTCTCTACACACTATTGTCATATTTATGAATGAAATACAGTGACATCCACCACACATCAAAATTGCTTCACACGACCTGCGCTAATATTGAGACGTGGTTCCAGTAGGCTTAAAGTTTAGTCTACTGTCCGCACTGAGGCTTGCGGCAGCATCAAAATCAGATATGCCAATTCTTATATTTGAGCCCACCTGTGATGTCTACAAATATAGAGCTCAATATGAGTGATTCACTCAAATGGCTATGTTGGCACAGTGGTTCCCAAATGTAGTCATGCACTTTTTTTTTGCACAATGTGCCCCTTTTTGAAAGATTTGGAGAACCAACTGTAGCTATTTGATCACTATCCTTTCTAAAAAAATAAGTAAATAAATAAAAAACAATAAATAATTAATCTGTCAGTTGTGCTCACATTGTATGCAGGAAGTAATGCAGCTCTATTTCTGTATGTACAGTATGTACCGGATGTGGAGTTTACATGTTCTTCCCGTGCCTGCGTGGTTATTATCAGGGTACTC
The DNA here is from genome assembly GCF_054856545.1 of Hippocampus guttulatus. Lineage (NCBI taxonomy): Eukaryota > Metazoa > Chordata > Actinopteri > Syngnathiformes > Syngnathidae > Hippocampus > Hippocampus guttulatus. Next base: position 5,292,158 of record NC_141265.1, read on the forward strand.
TGTTTCCTCCCACATTCCACAAACATGCACGGTAGGTTAATTGATCACTCTAAATCGTCCTAGGTGTCATTGTGAGTCTGAATGGTTGTTGTTTGTCAATGTATGTCCTGTGATTGGCCTGCAACCAGTTCAGGGTGTCCCCCGCCTACTGCCCGAAGACAGCTGGGATAGGCTTCAGCATGCCCACAACGCTGGTGAGGATTAAGCAGTTCAGATAATGGATGGAATTGACTGTATGTATGGTACTTGTCACTCAACAACATCAACATTCGGACATTAACGTTTCTGAATAGTGTAAAAAAAAACAACAACTTTATTTTCATAGACGTTATGATCAGGCACAGTCCTTACACACACTATATACGCCACAATGATCATCCAACAACCATTGCACTTTTGTCTTAATTTTTACGAGCATTTCAAGATTTAAAATTCTTCAAGGTGGTCCAGTGGTTAGCGCGTCGACCTCACAGTACAGAGGTACCGGGTTCAATTCCAGCTACGGCCTCCCTGTGTGGGGTTTGCATGTTCTTCCCGGGCCTGCGTGGGTTTTCTCCGGGTACTCCGGTTTCCTCCCACATTCCAAAAACATGCATGGCAGGCTGATTGAAGACTCGAAATTGTCCCTCGGTGTGAGTATGAGCGTGGATGGTTGTTTGTTTCTGTGTGCCCTGCGATTGGCTGGCAACCGGTTCAGGGTGTCCCTCCGCCTACTGCCCGAAGACGGCTGGCATAGGCTCCAGCACCCCCCGCGATCCTTGTGAGGATAAAGCGGTTCAGAAAACGGATGGATGGATGCTGTTACTGTTTGGAATGTACTGATTTCAGAATTCATTGGGACATGAGAAGGTCTGTATTTCATAGTGTATTGAATTGATTATTTCTCCAACCCGAGTAGATGTACACTCAGTGAGGCCGCAATTGGTTGATAAAAAGGTCACCTTAGCAGGTAGATGAATAGCTGCATTAACTGAGCCTCTGGCTCTGATGAGTGAAAACCTCATTCACAAGACAACTTACACTGTACACTTCCCTAAATTATTACACTGGAAGAGGATTAGAAAGCTCTAGTGTGAGGATGTGGATTTATATAACCTGCAGTGGCTCGGCAGATCTATAGCAATGAAAAAAAAAAAAGAAATGATTGTGATTCATTCGTATAGTACAGTACAGTACTGCACTATGCAGGATCGGATAGCAGTGGTGCCCAACCGTCGGTCTGCAGAATGTTACCAGGCCCCACAGACAGACCTCTGGTCATCGAATGTTATGTTGTCTTTATCATGCACCATGACAGATCAGGCATTCATGTCAGCTTGAGTTGTTGTACTTAAACCTCCTCAGCCTATTGGCTCAGAATCAACAAAGTTCTGTACATGGAGCAAAAAGAATTCAAACAACAAACAAAATAATAAAGAAGACAACTATCCCTATTCAGTAAGCATTTGGTGTTCATTGTAATGTCATTTTAAAAAAGGACACACACACACACGCACGCACGCACACACGCACACACACACACACACACACACACAGGGCAATGTTTTGGTCCATTGAACGCGTTGGTCCAGTGCTTAAGAATGGATATACCTTTGTGTTTTCTGTCTCATACTCAGCATGTATCTCACTCTCAGCTTCTTCACACCCAGGATTTTATCTCTCTTCCGTGCTCTGTGTCTCTCTCTTTCTCTTTAAAAAGTGTCTTCCAAGTCCTCTTGCTGTCTATGTGGTGCTCTCAACTTTATTCTCTTCATCTTCCTGGCTGTGTCTCAATGTCTGCTCATTGTTATTCGTCTTTATGTTGCAGAACTAGGACATAATGTCCTTTTCTTTCTCTCCATTTTAAACTATTGCCAAAAAGTAATGGAGAGGAATACAAAACATTCCAGTAACCCAGTCTATAAATAACATTTAGTGCACTTGCTGCATAAGCTAATGCGGAACTATGACTGCACTACTATTTGATGCTCTGACTAAACATTTAACAGCACTTCAAATTGCAGCAAGGTGCTGGATTGAATAACATTTTCATTTAAGTACAATCCTCCGTCGGTGAAGCATGTTTGGAAGAAGATTTAAATTCAGTTTAAAAACCTTAGTCTGGCAAGGCATATTTTGCTTGGCCATGATTCGACTTCACCGACTGAAGACTTTATTCAAACTAACTGGCATTTAACAACTGATGACGAAACTAATGATACTAATGATACAATACGCAACATATCTTTTCTCAAATTAGTTTACTTACATACTTTTTTTTTTTGTAGACCAAAATGTAATGTCTATATGCCTTAAATTAACAACTGAATACTGCTTAGCCAACAAAAAGTGATGGGATATAAATCCCATCCAGAAAGCTAAAATTACATCTCATTAGACATTATTATATCACATTGGACAAAATTAGACTCTATTTGTTTTTTGTAGACCGATTCATTCATACACACTTCCTGTCATTACTTGGGCCACAGTGAGCAACATCAGACATGCACACAGTGGCCAAACTAGTATCAGGTACCGTATTTTCCACACGAAAAGGTGCACTGGATTATGAGGTGCACCTTCAATGAATGGCCTATTTTGTCTTTTTTTTTTCATATATTGGACTCACCGGATTATAAAACGCAATCTACAATGCATCCACTAGATAGAGCTATGGTCAAGGAAATGCAAACAGAAGGATCAAATATCAGTAAAATGTAGAGAAGACTGGACCGTCTCAGAAGTGTGTATTATTTATTCCTTTGTTGTGTATTTACAAATGAGGAAATCACAAAATAAATTCCGTAGGGCGGCAAAATAATTTATTTTGTGATTTCCTTGCTTGATTTTCTGTTTTGAGGGACTATTTTCGATTTCCGTAGTTTCTTTGAAGTAATCGTTAATTTACGTTTGTCGGAGGCAGTCATGAACGCCTCTCAAGTCGAAAGGAAGAAGAGAAGGCACGGAGACGGACAAAGACGTACATGTATTTGTTGAGACTGTGAAAACCATTAATAAAGTGTGCGTTTTAAAAAAACCAACACCACAACTCTCCTTTTTTCGGAGCTGCAACAAAAACGTATTTAATAAAGCAGTGACACAGCTCACTGAACCAACAGCAAGTTATAACATTGACTCGTTCACGTTGAATTCTCTTGCCGCTATTCTATTTCTGCTTTCTATTGCATGTCTCCAGCAAGGAGCCATTTTGGGGTCGACATATTACCTTAATGACCATACACTAGGCGCACCGGATTTTAAGGTGCGCTAGGAGCTTTTAAGAAAATGGAAGACTTTTAGGTGTGCCTTTTAGTGCAGAAAATACGGGATGTTGCAAAAAGATTCAAAGCATGTATATATCAAAATAGAGCATATCGGATAGAAATTTGTAACAAATAAAATTTGGCTTTATTTGTAATAATTGGTTAAAGATTGAGGATATTATACCAATTTTTATGTCATGATTTGGCCCATGCATATTGACTTGAACAGAAATCAATGTAAGTAAATGCAAATTTGTAATAATCATAATTGCTACTAAATGATGGCTTCAATATTTGCTATTTTACAATATCAAAACTAAGATCAAGTGGAGAGTGACATGAGCGACGCTTCTCATCACGATGCATGAGTATAAAAGTGGTTGAAAAGGTCAACTATATTCGAATGTTGAATAATGTTGTTAGTATGGCTGTCACAAAAAAAAAAAAAAAGATTTCTCAGGGGATGGTCGATCCCAGTCGCCCTCCCACATGCAATGCTCACTTTTTTTCCCTCCAGGGAAAAACATATAACGCTTGACCTTGCCAAACTTGATGTTTGAACACGATACTAACTTCAAAGTAGAGAAACATTGTGTTGTTGCTTTTCATATAAGCCAGGATCTTGTGTCGTTCACAATCTTAATTGGCTCTCATGGCCATTAATGCACCCCCACCCCCCGCCAGCAGACGTGAGGAAATTATCCAACAGTGACTGCTACTCTCTTGCCTGGTATATATTTATCTTCACCTATTTCACAAAACATACTCATTCTTTCTTATCTTAATCACTGCTTAGTACATTTTACTCTAAAAAATGAATCTAGGCTGCTGCAGCTGGCAAAGTGTCAACAATATGTCAACCACTCCAAAAGCAAAAGTGAAAGTAAAAAAATTGCACTTGCAGCAGTGAATTATGAGTGAAAAATAACTGTCCGTGTATCAGTGACATGGACATAAGTCCCGGTGTACAGGTGTCGACCCAACCAAAACACAGTGCGGGACAAAGGCACTTGAATGTTGCACTTGGTTTGTGCGGTGTCCATTTCATGCACATTTAGACTGGCCTTAACAGGGGTCACAAATAGGCAGCCAGTGGGCCACCAGATACAGCCCGGGGATACCAATTGAGTATGATTGGCATAGAAGAAGCGCTGAGGAGGAGAATCATTGTGACAGTGACCTACAGTACATGATCCTGAACCTGCTCCCTAGGGAATGGTGTGTCATCACACCCCAGACACTGCATCAGTGATCACGGTAATTAAATGAAAGCAACTGGTCAAAGGTCACTGAACACATCAGGGCCACGTGTGGACACAAGCCATTGCCATGGTAAAGATGTTTAAAAGCTCTGGATTTGTTGACTGTGTTGTGGTTGTAGCCTTGGAGAGAATGATTTATTTTCACGTTTGTTATATTTGTTTCTTCGTAAAATATTAATTTAATAGGCATTTAAATATTGCATTTAAAGACAACACGGGAGAGATGCCTACAAGCTTTCATGTAGGTAATTTTGTCAAGTAGGAACTGGTTTAGCAATCACCTCAGGAGAAGACATGGTATGCGGCCATCTCCCCAAAAACCTTCTCTGAATGGCAAACTACGAGGCAGATATGAAATAGGTTAAACAAGCAAAAGCTTCTTTTTGGTATGTAGCAATGAGATCTCTTCCCTGCAAAGTCGACAAGTAGTCCTACAGCAAGTCTCACTTACAGCCATAGCAGCGCTTTAGCAAAGCTTCCTGGCTTGAACAAAAGACTTTGAAGCCTGAGAGCAAATCAACCAGTGTATTCTCCAACAAAAGCCAGTTGTGGAAGCCACAAGCGCCTACAGATACCATCTCCAGAAAACAGATTTGGATTCTGTTTACTAGCCCACTGGAAATCAATGTACTGTGGAAAATTCGAGTTCAGGACTTCTTTCGAGCCCGAAGCTTGAATACCAGCTGCTAAATAACACTTCTTTGACTTGCCAAAACAGCAGGAAACATAATGTGACTCCTAATTTAGGTCTCTTAAAACGAGTTGGGATTCTACAGAAATCCCACAATTGACTTTTACGTGAGACAGCATGGGGGTTCTGGACAATAAAGCGCAGTGTATTCCATTAAATCAGCAAAGGCAACTGCTGGCCCCTCAGTCCTAAATTGTCAGGCCTAGAAAACAGAACAATGCTTTCAGAGGGGAACTCTATAAAATTGATTATTGCTTTCTCTTTCAAGTGCTGCTACAGCTTTGTGACTTGCACATGACTTGGCAGGAAAAGGACAGCTGGCCCTCCATTCTGGGTACTATCCACATGATTGGTGTCCCACAAAGGAGATAGGCTGAAGAGATGCATGCCGGCGGGACTTGATTCACACGCAAGTGCTGCTGGTTATGGCGCAATTGGATAATCTTAGCACAACGAACAAGTAACGTCTCTACAGCTACGTCAAGTCCAATACAGAGAGAAAAGCAAAAAGAACATCTCCTCAATTCTGTGAATTTCTAAAGGAGATGTATAAAGCCAATAAATGGTTTCAACTTCCAGGTGTTGTACAAAGTGAAACTGACCTCTCAGCTTTCTGAATAGGAATTGAAGCCTATTCATTAGTTTCCTGAAATTGAACAAATGGAGCTCAATCACAAACAAAACAATCAGACCCCTTTCAGTGTTGAACGAGACGACCAACTGTCCGCTAGTTCACATTTAAAATTTGTTTTCATGCGGTCGACCAATAATTACAGTTCTTGTTGTTGAGTAGCATGTTGCTGCTAAGCCACGGGAGACTGGAAATTAGTTTGAAGCTGGTCCTTTTAATTATCCGTCAAATGCTTCTGAGCAGATGTTTGGCTGCAGGGCTGCAGAGCAAGCAACCAAGCAGCAGGGCTAACACTATACATCGACCAGGACTTGGCTGTCGACTGACCTGTCCCTCTGACTGGGTGGTCACTCTATTTCAAAGATTCAGGTCATTCATGCAGAATGTATTCAGCAAAAAAAACATTATTTCCACTGATTCATTGTAACCACTAAATGTGTCTTCAGCAATTGTAATCCAATACGCCCTCTTGGCTCTTTGTAAGGAATGGAAAAAGCCGAGCTCTCAGAATAGTAAGATAACTAATGTTGGTTTACCCATTAGGTTTGATCTAAGCACGCAACCCTTTTCTAGCCAATCAACAGGGTCATGTACTACGTTTGAGGTTTGTGTTCTGCTTCCGAGCCGCAGGACAGTCAGTAATATGGTCGCGCTAAATTTCCGAAATTGTACTGCCGCTTTATAATTCAACATAGTAGCTTTTAACTTAATTTCTCAAAATCAAAACCTCAGATTGTCCACCCAATGTGTATAGCATACTGTGATCAACAGTTCAGCTGTTAACAGCCAGCAAATGACAAAAACCTAATTGTCCAGAAGCATACAGCCTAGAGCTGTATTTTTGAAAACTCATATTTGAAACGGTAATACCAGCCATGTAAAAATGGATTACCGGGTACATTAAATCATTTCATGCCTAGTTGCATCTGATTTAGATTAGCGCAGATTGTGATAAAAAGTAGGCTAAGAGCCCGACAAATAAAACCATTGTGATATCCGGCTATCACCTTTGTGTGTTCACGGCGTACATGTCATTTTCAGCCGCAAGAAAAAATATCACCAGACATTTGAGGAAGATGCATTTTGCTAGCTGTCAAGATCATCGGTAAAGATTCGACCATTCGGATGATAAATCTGCAAGCAAAAAAGAAATAGTACACGCAGAACGCAGTCATGGCTACTTTACTATTGTTGAAGAGCAATAGAGCTACAACATCTGTTTAGTCTTATTTATTAAAACTGTTGAGATGGTTCATATTGACTCGTTACTTTTTTGAGCAGGTATTTTCTCACATTTGCCCTTTGACTGTATTTTTCTAAATCAGACGTGTGCAATAGTTTCCAGCGAGATACTGCAGCTTCTGGGTGGCTTTGTAATTAGAATGAGGAAATAGCAGAAAGTAGATGGTGTTACTCAAGACTAAAGCAATTATCACTACTGACAGTTTTGATTAATTAAGCTTTAGAATCTGTTTCTTAGTCATGGGGATCCAAATAGAAACTGGATCTAACACTTGAAAATGCAGCTTTGACTGAGCTGCTGCAGACTCACAATGACAAATTGAGAGCTGTGTTGCACCAATCCTGCTGTGAATACATGACACAGTTGACGCCAACCACCTAGAAGCGTCTCAAAAGCCACTTTGTTTGGATATATCTGCGAGCAAACATCGCCACAGAAACAGTAAATTCTGATGTAGCAGGCAGCACTGCCGAGGGCTAAAAAGCATACGACTCGAAGTCTCAATTGAACACACAAAGTAGACAGCATGTCAAATCTGTCTAAGGGGCCAATTTGGGGAAACAAAAAGTAGATAATTCTGGAAGAAGTAAAAAGAAAGAAAAAACCACCATCGACTGTAGTGATTGAAATTTGATTCAACTGCCATTTAATATGCATACCTGTCAACTCATACGGTTTAGCCATAGTTCATACGGATTTTGTGGTGAATCTTACGTATATGGCCATATCGCACAAATCATACGGATTCTGAAAATTTCCGGGGGTTTTTTTCACCAATCCAAATGCTTTGGAGTTGGTGAAAAAAGTAACGCAGGAATACAACTCTGAACACAGTAATGCCACTAAGTAGAATGATGATTAGACATTAACCAGACATTGTATTATGGAGATCTACAATAAATATCATTGAAAATTTCGTGGGTTTTTTTCTGCCGTTATTTTGACATAAAATGCTTTGGTATGTTATAAGGATTTTTTGCTCTTTATAAGGATTTTTTTGGTAGTTTATACAGGTTGGCGCTCCGAAAAGTTGACAGGTATGAATATGCATTTTCTTGCGGCTAAACTTGATTTCAAACCATATCATTAGACGCTAAGTTCACTGACCAAACAAATAAAAATGATTCATGATTTCAGTCGTGTCATACAATTTTCTGAATCCAACAACAGCAGTAATCAGAGTTGGGGACAGTATTTTAATTACAGTCAGAAATGATGTTGTCAGTGCAGATTATGATCTTCACACTACTGGAGACTAAAATGGTAAAAATACAACCAACTACTAATCCAGTTTTAGGGCAAAAGCAAATTATTTAAGCACAGTACCGTGTGAATGCAGGTAAATGGGACATAAAACCCATTTTCCCCTCAGAGTTAGACTTTAGGCAATGATGAATGACAGCTTGCCAGAGTCAATTTGGGACAGGTGTATGATTTCACACCTGCTGCTCTTTTCTTTCTTCCTGGAACGTGTGCAAAATGTGAAAATGATCAGACCTATAGAAGCGCTGCCTTTTTTTCAGAATAGTAAGAGTGAGTGTGTCAATGCAACGTGAGAATATATCTTCATTTATTTACATCTGTGAAAGGATCCTTGCGTTCCACTCACAGGTTATATTTTCAGTATGTAAATACGTGCACGCGCTTGTATTTGCAATGGTAACGTATGCAGCCACTATGTGTTATAATGTTACGTTTATGGATGCATAAAACTTCTAACTGCTGATTTACTCCACAACATTTAATGGTGGAGAGGGGAGATATCAGATTCAGTCAATCAAAAGATAACTCCTTAATCTTCATCAGAGGAAGCTGTTCAACGTTGTTTTTATTTTTTCAATTTTCACCAAACTTTCACAAATTGATCACTGTGCCAAAGGGCTCAACGACCAACCATGGCTCAGCTGTTGTCTGGATTTGGTCATGTGACGTTCACAAGCTGAGCCCTTTGGCATTGTGATATCATTTTCAGCCGACCACAAGTGGAAAAATGGCCGTTACTCAAGATGAAAGGGAAAAAGTGGTGGATATTTCTGCTTAATGAATACTCCACAAACGCAATATTAATCAGAATACTGTGTTTAGACCAGACGGGGCCACACAGAACGTTATTGTCAAGACAATTTTTGACTTGACTTCCCCGTGAAGGATTGTGTTGCATATTTAACAAAAGGGACATTTTTTCCAAATGGATGTACTAGTTTTCACATCGTCTCTCAAGAAAAGGAATAGATTTCCATTACCTAACACAAGTTATTGCTTGTTGAACGTTTCATAGCTTGTTTGGTGTTGGGAAAAATAAAGCAAATGTCAATGTGAGCATTGTCTTTTTTACTTGTGTTTTTGAAAAATAAAGGGTGCAAAAAAAAACAAATTGGAAATCACAGATTTTTTTTGAATTGCATATTGTCCAGCCCTTCTCTAATTTGTACATGTACTGTAAGTATTTCCAAACATTCTACAGACCATTAATAATTCCATTTTTGCATGTGATTTCCTGACAGAATCACCGCTACTAATGAAAATGCAGGGCTGCATTCACCAAATGCTGCTGCATTGTGTAAAAACACAACACTAGACACTGTCATTCACCCCAAGCTGACTGGCCTCCACAGGAAAACACCTGCCTCTGCCCCCCACACCGCACCACTCACATGAGCTGCTCAGTATCACAGCTGAAGTCTTCCGGGCTTTCTCCGTAGCACAAAGCAGTGCTCTGCAAAACTCCAAAAGGAAAAAAAATGAACCCATAGCATGAAACACTTGCAGGAATGCTCATGAAGCTCATCTCACTCAATTAGGGATAGGTGAGGCGGTATCATGTTTTATTTTGAGAGGGAAGAAATCTCATCTGTGCTGTGTGTTACACATACAGTACATTTGACAAGAAAGTTTATCCAATCCAATCCAATCAGAATCGGGACGATGCTGACCTTGTTTTTAAGGTATCGATTTTTCACTTCGGCTCTCGATACCAGTCAGCGACACAAGTCACTGGCGCCCTATTGTAGCCGTTTCACGATCAAAAATTAAATGGCATGTATGGGTGAACAAAGATTTTTCGAAATGAACTGAATCTTTGTCAATCCTCTCAAAAACCCATCAATCTGCAAGTCTGCTAGCATATGTACGTTTATGAGGTTTATATTAAAGCCGAGTGTGCATTATTTGTGCGTAACTACCAAAATTTAGACATTTATTTGCTCACTCAATTTGGGTGGTTTGTTAACTTTCTCCATTACGGTATTTTATGCATTTACAAATATCTTACAAATGTACCTCTTTTCATCAACGGAGTTATTCAATCGTATGTATCATACAGTGCTGCATCCAACTTTTGCCAACATTTATACATTGTACATGTATCTATAATTTTTAACATTATTTTGCATTTTTGTTAATTTATTACAAATGAATCCAAAATAAAAGTGAGTTGTTTGTATTCTGTGTTGCAATGTGACTCGTCTTCCTTTTGTCAGAAATAAACAAAATATGATTGGTTGGTCTGTCATTGGTTGAATAGAAATGTTGTCTCAAATGTACGAGTGGTATCGGTTATTTGGTATTGGTGATTATCCAACAGTTGAGACTGGTTTCAATCCGAAAAACGGTGGTGTCGAATGTAGGGAATATATTACGGTTTGTCTTGTCCTTTGCACGCACCCAACCACACATGCAAGCACACACACAAGCGCGCACACACACACACACACACACTCTCTCTTTCTCCCTTTGTCTCTTGGTACCATCTTGTATTCCATCCTTGAGTGTCCTTGTTAGTGTCAGAGTCACTTGGTGCTCTGGAGAAATGAAGCAAGGTCAACAGTTTATCTCTCCTCTTTATAAATAATGTGACTCAGTGGCCGACAGAATCGTGGTTTGAGGGGTAAAAGTGCTAGAGTAGCATATGTGGCTTATTCTCATCCTTAGCTGTATTTTCATTAATTTAGTCTTCTTGTCTCCATCTATTTTTCTGTCACAGAGGGTGTTTCAACTGAGCACGATTTTTGGGAGACGAAAGCGACCCTTCCACATAAATTTTGGGTATGTGTGTGTGTGTATATATATATATATATATATACCGGTATATATATATATATATATATATATATGTATAAACATACCATATGTAAGCATAACACAATAGAACTGTAACTGTGAGACTGCACTCTTAATCGTTCTGTTATACTGCACTTTGTCTTGTTTGTATGTGTGTCTGTGTGCATGTGTCATCAGCCTTTCAAAAAACTAAAACTGAATTTCTAGATTAAGATAATGGAGTGCGTAAGTGTCTTCATTGCTCAAATACAATGTTTTTTTTTGTTAATGTAATGGTAATTTAGTGTTTAGTGTTTCCAAATCTAGGCCATGGAGTTTTCAATCTACTGTATCTGACTGTAGCATATTCGTGCTTTTCTACATTAATTGAGGATTTGCATTACTTTCAGATCGTACCCAAAAGAGACCATATCTAATCATAGCCATTCGTGCATTTTCCGATCGCTCTGTTAAAGAATGATTCGTTAACTTTTTCGGTTTACGGGATCTCCAATCGCCTTCTAATTATTCTATCATTTCTATTATCATTGTGCAGAAAAAAAAATGATGGAAATGCAACGTAGTACGATGTTAACAAGTATGTCAGCCTTCAAACAACACATACACAAGAGATAAACATCAATGAACTCTAAAATGCCCTTCAAGTTGAAGAACATGAGGCACTTGTCACAATTCAACATGTTCAACCAAGGGTGCTCATGTTGCCACATGAGTTGCAAAGCATAGGAGAAGTGTGATTGCATGATTGTACAAATTACACCAATTGCGCAAGTATTTAATCTAAAAATGGAAATGAAGTCAAAAATGAAATGCTTGTAGCTCCATTTCATAAAAGCAGAGAGCAATTAAGTATAATGAGCATTAGCAAGGTCAGCATTGAAACGAATTTATTCACGGTACAATTAATGACGACATCTGCGGCAATTGGAAAATATGTTATGGGCCCATTTCATGCAACTTTGTACCTGCTACTGTTTTTTCAGCTTGGTGTACAGACTGGTTACTATAAAGCAAATGTCCCTTCAGGGATAATAAGGATTTACTGCAAGCTGTTGTGCACTATCAGCACGGTGCTTTATCTTTCACGTATCTGAGAAGCCGATCACAGTAACAGCATCGAGCAATATAAGACCAGTAATAGTGTTACTACTGGCCACTTTTATTTGATTTGATTTTTTTACGAGCTTTGCCCTTATCCCCCCCTGACATTTAAATTGGAGGATGATGCCGTTGACTCTTCAATGTGTGCATTTACCTTTGTGTTAAATAAAGACTCATCTTGTTCTTGTGTACAGCACGATCCTCTTTCCTGCTGCAGTGATGACCCAGATTTACCACAAGGATCATTAAATATGCATTTCGTCTAATGGACTTAGTTTTTTTTTTTCATTTAATTCCCTGTGCATCACAACGTGACAGTGTAACACAAGCGACAATTTTGTTAGCATACTGTTTGACAATATGTTGTAGTTATGGTGAGTGTGTCATTTCAGTTTGTGCCAACAAAAACTCACAAATTATATTCCAAAGTCATACTTTGAATTGGGCGGCCCGGTAGTCCAGTGGTTAGCACGTCGGCTTCACAGTGCAGAGGTACCGGGTTCGATTCCAGCTCCGGCCTCCCTGTGTGGAGTTTGCATGTTCTCCCCGGGCTTGCGTGGGTTTTCTCCGGGTGCTGCGGTTTCCTCCCACATGCATCCAAAAACATGCATGGCAGGCTGATTGGACGCTCTAAATTGTCCCAAGGTGTGAGTGTGGGCGTGGATGGTTGTTCGTCTCTGTGTGCCCTGCGATCGGCTGGCAACCGATTCAGGGTGTCCCCCGCCTACTGCCCGAAGACGGCTGGGATAGGCTCCAGCACCCCCCGCAACCCGAGTGAGGATCAAGCGGTTCGGAAAATGGATGGATGGATACTTTGAATTTGGAATCAACAGCGTATCAAATCAATAAGAGGCTTGCTAACTAATTCCCAACCACAAAGGACCAAATTGATCACAGGCAAACTACAAACATGGGTCCATTTATTTTCAGTTAGAGGTGTTAGGTATGGATTTTTTTGAGGACAGTGCCGATTCAAATATCTGGGAGAAAAAAGAAAATCAGATAACCAATTATCCATCTATCCATTTTCTAATCCACTTATCCTCACGAGCGTGTTGAAATCTATCCGAGCTCTCTTTGGGCAGTAGGCGGGTTACACCCTGAACTGGTTGCCAACCAATCGCAGGGCACAGAAAGACAAACATCCATCCATGCTAACACTCACACCTCGGGACAATTTCAAGTGTTCCATTAGCCGCCACACATGTTTTTGGAATGTGGGAGGAAACCGGAGGCCCTGGACAAAACCCACGCAGCAAAGCCGGCGCCGGAATTGAACACTGCTCCTCTGCACTCTGAGGCGGATATGCTAACCAGTCGACCACCGTGACGCTGAAAAAAAATGAATAAAATAAAATAGAGAGGAATTTTCTAGAACAAAAAGCAAGAGCTGATAGATTTAGATTTTGATTGAGGCCATCGATGTGTGCAGTATGTAAGCAACATCACGACTGAATTTCCTGGCAAAATATGATTCATGCATGATGGCTTTGACCGTTACATCAGTATTCTTCTACAACCATTGTTTTCTTTGCCATGAAGTGATGACTTCAAAATAAAAACCAAAGACGTCTTTCTCACATGTTAAAACATGTCATCTTTACACAAGTTGAATTTGAAATATATGATGTGCAGAGAATTAAACTAAAACGGGTACCAATTTTCAGGGTACGATTTTTCATGCTCAGCGCAAGTCTAGCACAAAACGCAGTCTAACTGCGCACATGGGTGGAGTATTCTTTCTTTTTGTATTTTGCTGGACTAGCATAGAAAAGGGCGTTTGAGCCGTTGTGGGCGAGAGCACAGCTGACTCACTGCATATCAAAGCAGCTCCTGTTCATGCCCTTTAAATTCAGTGCAGCGAGAGCAATCATCCAACCGCTCCCACTCACATTCACAACAATGGGCAATTTAGAAATTGACAGCCTTTACGCATGTTTTTACAATGTAGGAGGAAGCCCGGCATACTTGTAGAAAACCCACCCATGCAGAGAGAAGATGCAAACCCTACACAGAGAAGCCAAAGCAGAGATTCCGAAACAGAACTGCTTGTCAGATGTGCTAACTACTCATTCACCCTGCTGCGACAATACTCCATGTTTAAAAAAACCTCTACATAGCAATGAAGGGACCAGCAAATTGTAAATCTTTTGTCACTGTTCTCTTAGAAAGAACTCTGGATTTTGATTCAGTTTTTCACCTGAATCCTGCGTCAAGCAGATGAGGTGTAATCTTCGGACAAACAGAAACATCCATAAACCATTCTTTCTGACATGTAAACCCACATTAGAAAGAATAATTATCCAGAATTGGCAGATGTTTGGTAATGGGTATTGTAAGTATAATGCAACTTCATTTCGTTTTCATAATTACTGTCGGTGGAGCTGCATAAACTTGCTCAACCTACTTCCTCTGGTGATATTTAGAAATAGGAGTAATCGCCCCTGATGCCAGTGTTCTCTGACTTGCATTCTAATTAGAAGCTGACTAACAGCAACACAACAAGACGTTTTGGAAGGACACTGGGGGATGTTTTTTTTGTTGTTTGTTTTTTCGCCCTGGTGACCTGATGGAATGCGTGCACTACATATAGATATACCATACATGCACACTCAGCCTCAAGTTAAATTTGCTCGTTGCTTCCAATTCATGCAGAATGGATGTACAAACCAAAGAACTAGCTTCTCTCTCTCTCTTGCGGCTCTTCTTGCACCAGCACAATTTTCTCTCTGAAGATGATGGACTCCATAATATGTCCATCCCTCTCATAGGTCGCAGCTGATGTGAAAACTCTAAGGTGGAGTTGCAGTCCCTATAGGTGTATTCACACCTGCAGTTTGGTCCGCTTTACACGGACCAAGGTTCGTTTCCCAAACTGGTCAGACAGACCCTTTTATGCTGGTGTGAATACACACAAACGAATCGGATAAAATCGCAGGACTGTAGCCCACTTTTTGAGGTCGTCTCGCTGCTCTCTTAAATGGACTCTGTGTGGTTCGCCACAAATCTGAATACAAACCACTGCCGATCCGCACCAAATACAGGATACAAGTGACTCTGGTCTTACCAGATCAACCCCCATGAAAAGTGAAAAAGCGAATAAGGATTTGGTTCCACAGCCCCCTAGGAATGTTCATGTTGTATGTGGATATAATGTTTGCATACAGTTAAATGTGAACCGGGATTTGACAGCTGTTCCATAGTATGAATTTGAACTTGAATTTTGCATGTAATATATGAGCTTCTGCATGTTTTGCAGCGTGTGTGTGTGTGTGTGTGTGTGTGTGTGTGTGTGTGTGTGTGTGTGTGTGTGTGTGTGTGTGTGTGTGTGTGTGTGTGTGTGTATGTGTTTGCCCGTGCGTGCATGCATGCATGAGAAAGAACTGCAATGCAGTCAGGATGTCTGCTTTTAGCCAACAGTCGAGGGCTGATTAACTTTGACAGGCTGCCTCTCAGACCCACCACAACACAAGCAGCAGGAAAATCAGTATTTTAACCGCAGGACAATCTGCCCATTCAGGCTTGCTTTCAGGGCGATTCACTAAAATAAAATTGTCAGATTAGATACTGAAATTAACAAAGCATTTCAGGGACAATGCATTTTGTTTCAAACAGCACCAATTGAACAAACTGTGTTTTCATATTTTCCTTGTTCGAAGGGTAAAGGGAACTTGCGGGAAGCACATTTACAACCATAAATGCCCGAATACAGTATAATCAATATACATAAATAAATAAAATATGAGCATTATGTTCGGCCTTCAGAGCAAAAATGTGATTCATAGCATTAAAGTATAACGTTCAGACTTGTTATGCGGGTGACAGAGACACTGATATCTAGTTGTGCAGGCACCTTGCTGTTATATGACCGATCATTCTTGTCGTCTCAACAGCTGGTGTTTCAATGTGCCACAACAACACTGACAACTTGTTCAAAAACTTACATGACAGAAAGATGAGCATCAACAACAACAATATGAATCAATTGGCCTATATTGTATGTGATCATTCACCGTTTGCTTAGGTCTCTTTGACACCTATGATTAGATAGGTGACTTGAGCAGGTGACCTTTCCTCATGGTGCGGCATCTTCTTATCTATGACACCTTTGGCAGTAGTTCGAATCAGTTAAGATCATTGAGTCACATTGGCTCAGGAGAGTCATCCTCCCTGTGGCTGGGTGGCCAAGGGAGTATGAAGAATAGGAGCCATTTTGGACAGATTAGACCTTGTTTGCCAATCTTGCAGAAATACACTCCATGGCTGTGTCTCGAACTTTCTGGCATACATTCAAGAGTTCAACTGAGAATTTGAAGACTTCTCATAATTATGCTTAACATTGCAAGCATTCAAGATAAAAGAACCGGGCAAAGGATCCCTCAGAACCTTTCAATGCAGTCTTACACCTCAATTCCACTTTACTCTCCAGTTTGGCCTTGTTCGGCTCTTGGACTGTAAAAATGTGTTAAGGGTGTAAAAAAATCAACCGATACCTCTTTGGGTTACTCTGCAGTTGGACCGTACATGCGGGGTGAAATTGACACGCTGACGACATTTGAATTCACAGAACTGTCACTTCATACTATGTGACAAAACGCAGAGCTGCCAATTGTTGTGGAAATAATTCACTGAACATTAAGTTCAGTCGTTACCCATTAAGTTAATTTTTTTTCTGTGGGAGCACATGAAGTAGGTCCAGTGATGTGCAGAGCAATTTTGTTGATCATGTGTCACGTTTTTCAGAAGTTATGAATTTCATTGACGGGGTTTTATGGAATCTCACAGCACGGCAGCCACTACTGCTCTAAATGTCTTATTCATTATTGTTTGCATAATCTATTTGGACTTGAGTTTTATTTATTTATTTTTTTAATCAGTGAGTACATATTCTCACTCAAGTAATTATTTGGAGGACTTTTACTTAAGTCACATGGATTCTAAAGAAGCAGTAATTTTGGCTACTGTACCCACCTCTGTATTATTTCATTATTTACATAACTCATGCTGCCATCATCATTCCTCCTACACAACTCAAGATGAAAATGGAAGCCAGATCATAGCAACACTCCAATAAATCCTCCCTTCATGAGGATAATCCGATTCTACAGAGTCTGCCTGATTGCTCTTTATTCCGTTTACAGTAGGGCTGCATACTTTTGGTTGAATTAAGATTCATAATTTTCCGACCTAGAATTAAGATGATAATCGGATCACATTGAAATCACAGCTTATCGCACCACCAAGCAGCTGCTCTTATAAAGTCATCGGGAAAAAAAAATTAAACCAGCGTTGTTTCTTCAGTTCCTTGTTCTTTTTAAATGTTTGGTATAAGATGTTTGGACAAATAAAATGTTGACAAAAAATAGCTGAAATGAGTTTAATTTAAGAGCTAATATCGAGCCATTTTCCATGGTTTTCTTGAGAATACCCAATGGGCACATTCCCACATCCGTGCTTAAGTCACTTTCTTACGTGCCTTTCTTAAACACGTTCGACATGCTGCGATTCTCCCATCTAGGGCTTCTGAAACACCCACCATGCGTAAACTGAAAAATCTGCACACAGCCACCGAAGAGGTGTGACCCATTGAAAACTGGGAATTCAAGAAAGTCCCAGATTGTGTCGTTTTCCTGAAATGTGAATTCCGTAGACGGTCAGCCGTCGTTCTAATGTAGTCGGGACACATATAAACCCGATGGACAGTCGTTAGGTGTATAAGGGCATCAGGTGATGCCTGATGCGGCTGATGCGCACCGGCCTCTGACACAGAAAGAGTCGTGCATTTGTGTAACGTGTATTTTATTAATTTGGGGGTTACGTTTATTGCTTTTATTTGTCGTATTATTTTATTAACACGCTGCAATATTGTGTTTGAGTACATCATATTTACTTTCTATCCTTAAATATTTGTCCCTATTTGAACTGCTTTGTTACACTGTATTTCATAAGCGCTTAGGAAAAAAATGAGAGAGGTGTATTAGAGTGAGGTCGTTCGTCTCGGAAGAAGTGAGAAATTTCCTTGCGTCCCAAAAACGCACATTATTTGGAACTGTGCCTCCCGCGGGAAAATTATGCGTCTAGGACGCGGGACGCAGAGGTAACGATATGGCTGAGTATGTCCATATATTCAGAGGTGGCCATTCCATCAGTTCTGACGTAACGTCCGTCGGTTCGTCACTCACGGAAACCAGTTTTGCTGATGAATGGCAACAAATTTAAAAAAAAAAAAAACGAAGGCCTCAATTCACTGTTTGCCTCTAAATTATCTTCCAGCGCTCCGAACAATTTGGGAGCTTCTGTGCTCCTAGTAAATAAATGTTAGTCTGGAGCCCTGCACTACATCAATCATGTAGTAAAGGCTATAGTTAGGATGATTAATCCAATTTGCTTTGTTGTGCGATCCAGCAACACGACCTTTACGGTCAAGTGGTGGATCATCATTGACATATTTGGCACCCCTACATTACAACACATTGTAACAAAACCTGACAGAGATAGTGGCTTTGGAAGGCTTTCAGAGGTATATGAGCCTGAGTTACATTTATTAGCTCTGGAGCCAATAAAGGCAATGCCAAAGGCTATACAATGACAGTCAGCTACTAAAATAGCTTGTTCAAACGGTCATAAAACATCTCATTCCATCAGTTAACACAAGGAAGGAAACTGACTGCTTCACTACACGGCTGAGTCTTTGTAATGGTTCGAGGTTTCTTCCCTTGACAGTTTTCTACTCTTGTGAAAGTGCTTGATCTCTTAACTGAATCGCGAAGAAGAGACAGCAATGCATTTATTATTTATCAACGACCAACCGCTTTCCATGTTTTTTCGTTGACAGCAATACTAATACAATATATTTAAATGCAGTCGCGTTTCGTCACTGTCATTTCGCTGAATGATCAAGGATGTTGAAATGTGTTTACCTCACAGTGGAAAGTGGATTGGGCAAGTTAACATACTTGACCTATGAATGATACTGCACACGTCGCACACAAACATAAAGCATGGCCACTGAACCACCACTTTTACACCATTGCATTATTGTGCAAATTGCAAGGCCACGGAAAGCAATTCACAACACACACACACACACACACACAATACATAGCGGTGTGTATGAGTAGTGGGTAAGGGGGAGGTTCCTCTCTCTTCCTCTGGGTGTCTTGGCAGTCAGAGAGGGGAAATATGATTATCCAGGAGGGGAATTGTTTTATCAACACCTGAAGCAGATGAATGAAAATAGAAGGGTTTATTTCCTGAGCACATGCTTTACTCTGCTGCCAGGAAGCAATTAAGAAGCAAGCTGGGACACTACCCTCTGTTCTCTTTGATTCACCGTCACCAAAACGATATCCTTGGTGCCGTCCATGTGCTCGACAGAATTGTCATAATGTGTGATTTAACAAGTGAGACCTGGAGAAGAGATTACAGTGGCACATGTATTAAGTTCCAAAGCCCCAAATGTTGCACTGTACAATTTTACATTTTGGTGAATCTTGTGCCCTGAAGTTCAAAAGTCACCGGACTTGAAATCATGTCATCATGCATTGGAGTTTGTGAGTTTACTGTTGTGAACCGATGTCGTTTGTAACTTTGGTCACGAAGATGACAAAAAAAAAAAAAAATCACCTCAGTGGAGTCAAGTTTCATTTGGACACTGACGTAAAGAACAAGGGACAGTTTATTCATTTTGATTCAGAAATAAAGATTTATCAACAGGTTTTGGTTCTGAGGGATTTTTTTTTTAAACACAACCTCTCTCCAGCCTTTGAAAACACCCTTTTGCATCGTAAAAAAGATGCCGTTATGTACAAAAACACAAGTCCATCATGGTATAAATTGGGGTACAGTCATTTTGTCCTCTCCCGGTGAGGCGTGTCATTATTGTACCCTACACCTCCCCTTTGAATAAAATGAAGAATGATGAAAAATACTGTTCTTGATGAACAAACCAAATGCATCCTAAGTAACGTTAGTGATCCGACATGGTCCTGGCCAAGGATTGAACTCACGCAACCGCAGTGTGCCGGATTGAGAGTCTAGTGTACCAACCACAGGGTGAATAGCCACTTGCTCAGCAGCGATAGTTGATACAAACACAGCTCCTTTATCAGAACGGCAAGGAGAAGGGTGAGGAGGAGTCAAAGCAGATGATGGATGGAAAATGTTTTCTCTTGACTGGCCTCAGCAAGAGGTACTCGTAGCTCTGCTGTTTACCCTTCTGCTTAATGAGCTGATTGGCTTGTAATGGGTGTTTCAAACAATAGTGATCATTTCTCAAGTCTCATACGATGCTGCTCTGTGGCTTGAATGCAACGTAGCTATTACAGGCTTTCGACTGGCCAAATGTAAATATTTAGGGAGAGTTAGACATCCAGTGGATGTCCTCTACCTGAACCTCTGTGGAATCTAGCTGTGGCTCCAGGCCCAGTGTTGCCAAGCCGTTGCTGATGGAACATGGAGAAGTTCAAAATGATAATGTACCAAATATTAGAGCATTTCATTTGAGTTTGTTCAATAGCAGTTAAAATTGTATTTTTCATATTGTGTTCATGTTGTGGATTTCCAGCTCGACTAAGTGTCTTGCTCTTACATGTAAAAAAAAAAAAAAACTATGACTGCTCAATGAAAGAAGAAATTTAGGAGATTTTGTCACGAATGAGATGAGGCGGCAAGTCATGTCTCTTTTACACTCCACACTGTATTCTAACTTGATTCCATTTCTACACCTAAAGCCAGCAAAGAAGAGTAAAGAAAACGAAAACTACTTTTCTACCAAGGCATACAATCAAATAATTCAATTTCTGTTTCAAGTAAACATTGTCGAAAGGCTTTCCTAATTATTATGACACACAATTTCATAACCCATGATCTTGTTACTTGAATGAACAGCAACAATGTAAGTCATACAAAGTGCATAATTCTTTTCCTTTTTTTTTCTTAACTCATGCCTGTAATGCAGACGATTAGTTAGCAGGCCTTGGAATTGAGAATGCAAACAGTAGCTTGGCACACAATACTGTTTATGTTCTCTCATCCACTGTCTGTTTTCTTTATTGACTCAGCAACCGGCCTTGTGCTTGGGAAGCATGTGTCTGTGCGTGTGTTTGTCCGTGTGTGTGTGTGTGTGTGTGAGTGCGCGCGTGCGCACACATGTGCATGTGTGAGTGTAATTTTGATCTCATTCCCCAGCTTGGTTTAAATCCTGCTGGCGCTGGGGTGTGTGCCCTCATTTCAAAAACACTGACAAAGTGGCCGCTCTGAAATAAGCTGTGGCCTGTTTGCAGGAGGGAAGCAGATGCAGTTTACTCTCTTTGATATACGCATGAGCAACCAGCAGATTAAAAACAGTCATTGCTGGCTGGAGTGGATAAGCAATGCAGTTTGAAAAGGTTTGACATTCCCAAAGAATGCATGATTTTATACGCTACATTTAACTATGTGCGACAGAGCTTGTCATGTCTTTGCAGATCTTATTGCAGAGGCTATCCTACATATGTCGCATCATGATCTATCGTTGATTATATTTCTGCCACATACTCCTGTTGAGCACAAAGACACAACACTGACTTTCACAGATGATTAAATGATTCATGAAGTGAGTACGATTAGATCTGGAAAGAGTTCAAGCTTGTGAAGAACATACCGTGTAAACACCTAAAGCTTGGATTCCCTGAAGGGTTTTGTTACAATGCAAACCTGAATATTACGATAAAAGACTTTAAGAATAATTACACTGCTGTATATGTGGGGGGGGGGGGGGGGGCGGGGGGGGTCCAGTTGTGAGCGCGTCGACCTCACATTGCAGAGGTACCGGCCTCCCTGTTTGGAGTTTGCATGTTCTCCCCGGGCCTGCATGGGTTTTCTCCGGGTACTTCGGTTTCCTCCCACATTCCAAAAACATATATGGCAGGCTGATTGAACACTCTCAATTGTCCCTCAGTGTGAGTGTGAGCGTGGATGGTTGTTCGTCTCTGTGTGCCCTGCAATTGGCTGGCAACAGGTTCAGGGTGTCCCCCGTCGACTGCCCAAAGACAGCTGGGATGGGCTCCAGCACCCCCCGCGACCCTTGTGAGGATAAGCGAATTGGAAAAGGGATGGATGGATATATATATTGATATATGTATTTTGAATATATAGATGTAGATAGGTAGGTATTGACTTTTGTTGTTGTTTACGATGATACTATTGCAGCGTGTTATACCGGAGACAAATTCCTTGTGTGTTCTACATACTTGGCCAATAAAGATGATTCTGATTCTGATTCTGATTTTGTTTGTGTTTTCATCATTACAAATCTGTACAAACCAATAATACTAAAGACTTGTCAATTTAGTGGACATTCATTTTTTGAAGCACTTGACAGTGAACGGTTAGCTCTGTAGAGTAAGAATATATTAGGAGATACTCCTTTTTAGAGTATACTCAGAGGTGTCAAATCATGAATTTGCTACAACAGCAACTGCCTCTTGACAACGTTCAAGCACGTTGGGAAAGGTAAAATGTAACGTCTGACTATTCTACTCTGAGGTCATCTGTCTTCTGCTAAAACGGAATGTTCTCAATGTGAATTGAAATGTGAATAATTCTTTCATCATGTGTTGTTTAAATTTTCTTTTCACATGGTCAAGTAACTAGTCTAAAGTAACTATCCTTGTGTGTAAACATCTAGTATTGCAATAGCTGCTGAGCGAGAGTACGTCATGCTGAGGAAGACAAAAAAAGTCTCCAAGGCTCTCCTCTGGCAATTCACACAGTTTTTAAGTGTAATCAACTAATGAGCCATTCTCTTTGAACAATGTTTTTGCTGAAGTGAGCACACATTAGTCACACACAACATGAAGAGTTTGGGACAGCCCACCAACAGTATAGACCACCTGTGTATGCTATTCGGAGTGATTGTTTTCTTCTAATTCATGGAGTAATAGTTGACAGCTAAACAACTTCAACTATGTTTTATTTGTATCAGTTAAAAAAGATGAAGAGACACTAATTATAATACAGTTTATCACATAAAAATACATTTTGAATATTTAACCGTTTGGAAGAATTGAACACAACGCATTTGACATTTTCAAACATTACTGACTTTTTTTTTATACCGTATATCCATTTGTGCCCACACCTGGCAATTGACCATCTCGCATTTCCCATCTGACTGCAACGGAAATACCCATGGTGTTGTTATGGCTGGCTCGTTCTTATTAAAAGGTCATGCAATTCAACATGGCATTTCTGATTGGCCATATAATCCGCAATGTTACAATGTCGCTCATTTCCAATTCAAATTTTGAACAGCAGCAATTGTGAATCATTACAAATTGGACCTGATTCACATGGTGTCCGCCATGCTGAGCAAGCTCTGAGCCAAGGCATAGGCATATTAATATGCCTATGTATAAGGCATATTTATCCGGTCGTCCAACAGAGCGACCGTCACGAACAACAAAAAAAGTTGTGTAGTTTGACGTCATTATTATTCCTAAGATGCTTTCTCCTCGTGTGCTGGTGATATTTTGGGTGATCAATTCTGAGGTTGGGCGGCCCGGTGAACCAGTGGTTACTGCGTCGACCTCACAGTGCAGAGGTGCCGGGTTCGATTCCAGCTCCGGCCTTCCTGTTTGGAGTTTGCATGTTCTCCCCGGGCCTGCGTGGGTTTTCTTCGGGTACTCCGGCTTCCTCCCACATTCCAAAAACATGCATGGCAGGCGGATTGAGCACTCGAAATTGTCCCTAGGTGTGAGTGTGAGCACGGATGGTTGTTCGACTATGTGTGCCCTGCGATTGGCTGGCAACCGGTTCAGGGTGTCCGCCGCCTGCTGCCCGAAGGCAGCTGCGATAGGCTCCAGCATGCCCCGTGACCCTTGAGAGGATAAAGCGGATCGGAAAATTGATGGATGGATGGATGGGTCCTGAGGTTATGGTGCCTGTAAGCAAGTGCAACAGCACAGTAGGAGGATGGCAGACTGGCGGTATTGGTATCTGATGTGGTAAGCCTTAAAGTTCCATCTCGCAAACATCCATTTAGTTTTGATGAATAAAGCATGGATTGGAGACAAAGCACTTCAATTCAGCAAGAAAACTAAATGTGGCAGCTTCTGCTTGATTTGTCAAGCAAATGTCATTGAGACAGCAAGTGGGAAAGGAAGAATTCCCACATTGCATAACTACGCTCTCTGAGTTCTATTATCTTGGCCATAGCGTATTTTACAGCTGCCAAAACTGTCACACAAAACACTGAAGCAACATTCCTTACTTGGCCGAGCTGGCACTTAACACTCAGAAAGAATGACAGATGCCTCTTTAAATCTAATCACAACACCAATTAACTATATGCTGTAATAAGCTGCTGACTGACAAACTGGCACCACTGTGCCATTTCAGAATGAGAGATAAAGATTCAGACAGCTTTATTGATCCCCATGTAGGCAATTTGTTTGCTGCTTCCAGGTTCAAATGCACATTCAGCCTCAACAGACAAACACTTAATAAAACAACTCATAAAAAGGCGGCAGAGAGGGAGATAGAGTCAGTGGCTGGAAATTAACTTTGAAGAAAAACAACTGTTAAAACTGTTTTAACACGAGATAGATGCTCAACCAACCGTACCACATGACTCAGAGTCATAACTGTGAGTTGAAATTGGAATCCTCATTAAAACATACTATTACAGTTAATGGGGAATAATTTACAGCTTATTATCAAGTTGCAGAAAAAAGTGGGCAAAATTTTAAGCAGGTTTGCACCCCTTACGCCATGGGTGTGCAAACTTTCTCCTGCGAGGACCACATACAAATCAATATAAAGATGCAAGGGCCACTTTGATTTTTTTTTCTTAACTTTAACTTATTAAACACTCATTTTGTCTCTTCTTTTGGAGGAAACATTAAAAAAAACATCATTGTTAAGTGTGCCTAATCACACATAAATGCCCATTTCAAAAGCACATGCCACACAGCTAAACCTGTTGACAGGTCTTTGTACTAATCACGTCTGCAAGGCTGGAAAAAGTCCCTCACACTTGCAAGTACATGAAATGTAAGTAATGGTGAGAGTTGAAGCAAGCCACACCGCTGCTATATCAATGAAAGCCTTCGCTGAATAGGTCAACAGGCATTACTTCATGAACAGCATAAAGAGTTGTCTTTCAGTTTAAGAATCATGAGGTTTACTCCACATGCATTTTTCTGCTTGCTCTTCATCACTAGTTTGAAAAATAGGTAGTCAATACGTCAGAGAGCCGTAATTCACAGAAGCTAAGTGACAAAAAAATAAAAACAGTAACAGTAAATGGAATCAATCCGTAGCTCTCCAACTGAGCAGATGAAATATCTATTGTCAATATTCTTTTATAGGGTGCATTAGTCAAGCAGTTGAGGAGTTACGAAGAGCAAAAAAGGGGGACAAATCAGCACTGAACAATTCCCAGGCAGCCCTCAAAGGATGCAGCTCCAAAGCTAGGCTCAGAGAGAGCATCTTAATCACAGCGTAATTACATCCTGCCATTCACCGCAATGAAAACACAGAGGCAGGAAGATGTAAGGCAGCCCGGAACGACAAGAAGGAAATGGATATAAACATGCTCGCAAAAAGATACCCGCATGCTTTTATGTGTCATTTAATATCTGTCAGCTACGTTGTCAACTTTGTAACCTTTAGAAATCCCTCACAAACTGCGCCGACTGAAAATACCGAGGGTCTTATTTTCAGCTCTCGTAGTCCCATGTAAATAAATCTCAAAATAGACAAAGAGAATGGCTTATAATAAAACTTTTGAATGGATCGGAAAAATTGGTTCCACTGCCTGCTAAAGATATGCCACTAGTTGAAAGCCTTCAAAATGTAACCGGTACCCACACATAGAGAGAACTTAAATAAATATGCATTTTGTCAAGAAATACATTGAAGAGGAACTAGGGATGTTGTGATCACAGTTTTATGCTGCCGATTCCATGAGTGAGGGGGCGTCAAACAAAATCAGTTTGAGGGTACTCACAGATACTGCAATGCTTCGTCAGACTTTTGGAAACAATTAATATATATCAACGTTATCATTATAACGCTGAACTGGTGGTACACACCAAATGCATTGCAAGAGGTCGAGCATGTGATTCCACTCTGGTTGTGCATCTACAGAGCACTGGAATATTTGTCGGGTGTATTTAGGTCATTGTTGAATGGCTGAGCCTGTTACACAAGAAATCCCGTGTATGTGACCGTGCGCTGATCAGCAGCAATGTCGGCAACTGTCCGCGACAGTTGGGGGACATCCCACGACCATGAAGAAAACACATTCTATACCCAGGGTGTCAAAATCATTTTTTGTTGTGGGTCAAATTGTGGTTATGGTTTCCCTCGGAGAAACCACATAAATGTTTAATCACCTCCATATATTATTACATATATACATCCATCCATCCATTTTCCGATCTGCTTTATCCTCACAAGGGTCGTGGGGCGTGCTGGAGCCTATCCCAGCTGTCTTCGGGCAGTAGGCGGGGGGACACCCTGAATTGGTTGCCAGCCAATCGCAGGGCACACAGAGACGAACAACCAATGCACGCCTACACTCACACCATGGGACAATTTAGAGTGTTCAATCAGCCTGCCATGCATGTTTTTGGAATGTGGGAGGAAACCGGAGTAAACCCACGCAGGCCCGGGGAGAACATGCAAACTCCACAGGCCGGAGCTGGAATTGACCTCTGCACTGTGAAGTCGACGTGCTAACCACTGGACTACCGGGCCGCCATTACATATACAGTATAAAACAAATTCCATATGATATTTTCATTGCATATGATAATTTGAAATTTTCATTTAGATTGTGAAAGTTGACATGCTTGATTTGTTTTCGTGGGCCACATAAAATGACTTGGCCGGCCTGATCTGCCCCCCGGGCCTTGCGTTTGACACCCGTGCTCAACACTCACCCAATGAGGAGCATCTCAGATGGGGAAACCCTTTTAATTAAAGCGTAGTTGTTTTTCAGTGCTATCACCACTGGGAAAAGCGACAACATCAAATAAGATTGGTGGCACAAATGTGCTGCCTGACCATGAACGTCAACATTGACTCACGTAGCTTCGAGTGTCAGTACAGCACACCATTAATCTTCAGTGAAGTGCATAGCCTCATACTATAAGATTATGTCATGTATAAAAATGGCCTAAGATCCTATGTCACAATGATCCTAACCATTCGAACCTTAGGGAACATGCAGGATATCCAGTTGGTACACTGATGGAATTCATTTATTTACTCAGGGTGTTTCCAGCAATCCAAGCTCCTCTGTTTGGTTTGATGGCAGTAATGGTATTCACATCACACAAGCATAAATGCTGTGCGATGCAGTGTTAGGCAAATTACTTTAAAAGAGTAAGTGGTTATAGTCACGATTTATTCCCCCCTGCCCCCAGGTCAGTGAATTGGTGACTGAATTACTCCTTCATGAATGTAATTAGTCACCAGGGAATATAAGTGAGCAGGTTTCATGGAGCATTTATTTGTGGTGTAACAGCATAGACTGGTACTTTATATCCCGAATATTTATTGGACTTCAAACCACAACTTGTCGACATACTGTGGCCCTAAGTGAAATATTTTCATGACTACTAAAACTTTCAACATCATGTGATTTTAATTTCATGTAATGTCTCTCGTTAACCAGCTGCCTATTTAAACTCTGCCACGTCAACAACTGGCTGTCGGATTATTCGGCGGTGCTCACGACTCTTGTCGCAAAGTGTCTGAGTATTGTAGACGTTCCCGACTTTTTGCCTCATAGCTTCTTGCCATGTTTTTGTCTTAGTAATTTTTCATGTAAGCCGTTCCTGTTTTTAATTATCAGTTGGCCCTTTTCATGTATTGTATTTCCTTCTCCTTTGAGCAACAAGCAATTTCCGTTGATCTCGTTCCTTGCCTTTTGCAAGTGCTTTTGTTTTTTTATTTCTCGTTTCATCCTGGTTCCTTGTTTTTTTTCTTTGTACTCTGTTCTGTTCATAAACATGTGTTATCAACTCTTATCTCTGACTACATTTGTGGAATCCAATTCTGTCCGGAGCGTTCCAGAACACATGACACTTCCAAGTACATTTTACAAAATATTCTCCTTAACAGTCAAACAATAACTTTAAACGCAATACTGTAAATTCAGTTAAACAAAATAGTGTGTGCCAACTTAGTAAATGAAACAGACAATATAAGAACAGAAACGGTGTACACAAATATAAAATATTTTCGCGTTGCTGTGGTCTTAAGTTTAGCCACCAACCATATCTTCTGTATTATTGTTGATATAAATGAATATGTCTGTAAAGTAACAACAGATGCTTTATAACTTTTGGTATTTAATGCACTTTGTTCAACATATACAATGACCCCTCGCCACTTCCCATTTCAAGTTTTGCGGCTTCTGTGTTTTTCTGAGAAACTCCACAAAACATCCATCCATTTTCCGAACCGCTTGATCCTCACTAGGGTCGCGGGGGGTGCTGGAGCCTATCCCAGCCATCTCCGGGCAGTAGGCGGGGGACACCCTGAATCAGTTGCCAGCCAATCGCAGGGCACACAGAGACGAACAACCATCCACGCCCACACTCACACCTAGGGACAATTTTAGAGCGTCCAATCAGCCTGACATGCATGTTTTTGGAATGTGGGAGGAAACCGGAGTACCCGGAGAAAACCCACGCAGGCCCGGGGAGAACATGCAAACTCCACACAGGGAGGCCGGAGCTGGAATCGAACCCGGTACCTCTGCACTGTGAAGCCGACGTGCTAACCACTGGACTACCGGGCCGCCCCTCTCCACAAAACAGTGAGAAAAAATAATAAAAATTGCGGGCATCACAGTTTTGAATGTACAGTGCATGGTGTGGAACCGACACAACATAATCAACACATCACACATGCACTGATTTCATTCATGAACAGTCCCAGGTCAGACGAGAAAGCTCGCAAAACCTCTTGAATAAACATTACACCAGAGTAAAAAAACATGGTGGACAAAGCGGAGGCAGTGGTGATAGGTTGAGTTTGTTTTTAGAAAAGAAATAAATTACATCAAGAAAAGGCGTAGGTCAGAGGAGTGGAGACAGCGCGAGCAATGGACTTTCTTTTGCGCCATAACCCGTTTTAAATTTGGATTCCCACCGTGCTTCCTTGAAGATTATCTTTTTGAGCCAATATGGTAATCGGAGCATCCTGACAATTGTCGGGAGGGGGGATTCGGGGCTACAATCGGGCTAAATATCCTGTCGTGTGAACCAGGCTTCAGCCAACCAACGTCATTTATGTGGTTGACTCATCTCCCCTCATCAAGAAAAAGAGTTTATTTATTTATAAATAAAGCTCTAGTCTAATGAAAACAGTGTGGCATGTTAAATGGTTATCATGATTGAAGAAATTATTAATTACCGGTAGTTACAAGTTACCAAAAAAAAAAAAGTAACAGTTAATCGTTTCATAGTTAATTGTTTATTTTGAAGTTCATTCATAACGCTGTCACTCCCCTCACTGGTGATCAGACATTACTTGTTTATTCAAATTAGCTGCTGCACTTGGCAACAGCTCCGCTTCCTGTGGTCCATTACATCAACAAATAACAATAACATATCGAATCATGTCCACCCGTTAGATCAGAGGTACCCAAGTCAAGATCCCCTACCCAACCTGTTTTAGATGTCTCCTTCTTCCAACACACCTGATTAGAATGATCAGGATCATTTATCAGGCTTCTCAGAGCTTGCTGATGATCTGGTCATTTGAATCAAGTGTGTTGGAGGAGGGAGATGTCAAATTCAGACGGGAGTTCACATTTTGGCACTTGATTACATTCAAAGACAAACAATTGTAACCGGGATACTGCTGTCTTAAACCAAAGTACAGGATGGAAAAAGATGGGTGGCGGAAGAGAAGTAGCGATTCACAGTTTCCCTAAAGATCACTGTCAGGATCCATGTGGGCAGAAAACTTAATTTCGCCATGATACTCTATACATACCTGTCAACTTTTCGGAGCGCCAACCTGTATAAACTACCAAAATAAAACCTTATAAAGAGCAAAAAATCCTTAGAACATACCAAAGCATTTTATATGTCAAAATAACGGCAGAAAAAAACCAACAAAATTTTCAATGATATTATATATTGTAGATCTCCATAATACAATGTCTGGTTAATGTCTAATCATCATTCTAGTTAGTGGCATTACTGTGTTCAGAGTTGTATTCCTGCGTTACTTTTTTCACCAACTCCAAATGCTGACCCATTGGCTCGAAGTTACAGCATCCATTCATATTTACTTTGGAAATGAACTAGCACCATTATGGGGGGGCGGAAATTTTCAGAATCCGTATGATTTGTGCGATACGGCCATATACGTAAGATTCACCACAAAATCCGTATGAACTATGGCTAAACCGTATGAGTTGACAGGTATGCTCTATAGAGCGGCTCGGTGGCCAAAACTGATGATGATGTGTGTAAAACAGAACCATAAGGGGGAAAAAAACAGGCCCACTTACTCTTCTCTGGATAAATAAAAAGAAAGATCTACAAAACAACAGCGTTCCGAGCAAAAAAAAAAAAAAAAGACGCTATAAATAAAAGGGTCTGCCTCACTTTCAGCATCCCTACACCTTGACACCACTACTGTAATTTAATTAAACCTAAATCCTCAATCCAGTGATTTTTAACAACTCATTCAGCAGAACAAAAGACCCAAGCAAATCTGTAAATTCATGTTAAAAGCAGATGAACGGCAGGATTTTGGATTAACTAGAGGGGATTGGTGAATCCGACATTACTCAGAGAGCAAGCGGAGCAAATCAAACATCATTAATGCTGTGAGATTATTTATTATCCACTCGCTTGTTCAATACCCATGGCAAAGCAGCAGAGGGTAATTGTTTGAGAACATTGCTATCGGGTGAAAAATCATCTATCCTGGGGAATCAACTGCTCAGCGCGTGCAGTGGCACTTTTATTTGAAATTGTTAAAAGGGAACTATGTAGTACTTTCAAAGATTGAAACATCACAGTCTCGAACAGAGCTGATTCTTAAATTCAGAGACGGCTGGTATTTGTGTAATCGTTGCTCCCGAGTCCTCTAGGGATTGAAATAAATACATATGGCATTATCATACGTAGCCATGGTGACAAATGGCTTTCAGCATTAATGAAATGGGTTAGGAGATCAGATGAGGCCATTTGAGAGTCTAAGCGAGGATCTAGGAATCTAGAACCTATCAGTTTGGAACTAAAATATCAACAGCAAAAAGTGCAAAGAGAGAAGAAAAAAAGACTTATGAACATTCACAAACATCTGTGTATAGGTTCCAGGCTAATGTAAGACAATGAGGTGATGCTGGCATTCACAAAAAGTGAAGTACAGTAGGTGCTTTAAAAGCGCCCATGGATGAAATGGATGCTAAAAAAATAATAATGTTAACAATAGTAACTGTAATAATATTACTCAAAATAATAATAAAACCAAAGGGAATACTTATGCAATGCGTTCTCAATGAAACCAGAGAGGCGGGTCATCTGTGTTCCACGATGCTAATGGGACAGTAGCCTGACACTAACACAATCATGCTGGCCATCAATCACCTTGACAGGGTCAAAAGGACCACACACTCCTACCACTGATGAGGTGCAAGCTTATCGGTCCGTGATGCAATAGGTCAGCACTATTCCCTGGTAAAACGCTGCAAGTGCCAGCCTCCTCGCAACTGATGAGCAATTAGCACGGGTAGTGTAGGTCACGCACTCAACTCCAGCATCCAGTATGAAGGTGAAAGCATGAGTCATGGCCTGATCAACAGACATAATGTGTATACATTTCACCTTGTACGAACACTACTGCTGTTTGTAGTATCCATCCATCCATTTTCCGAACCGCTTGATCCTCACTAGGGTCGCGGGGGGTGCTAGAGCCTATCCCAGCCATCTCCGGGCAGTAGGCGGGGGACACCCTGAATCAGTTGCCAGCCAATCGCAGGGCACACAGAGACGAACAACCATCCACGCCCACACTCACACCTAGGGACAATTTAGAGCGTCCAATCAGCCTGACATGCATGTTTTTGGAATGTGGGAGGAAACCGGAGCACCCGGAGAAAACCCACACAGGCCCGGGGAGAACATGCAAACTCCACACAGGGAGGCCGGAGCTGGAATCGAACCCGGTACCTCTGCACTGTGAAGCCGACGTGCTAACCACTGGACTACTGGGCCGCCTTTGTTTGTAGTATAATAAGAATTATTCTTAGAATAAGAACGACAGCGCAGTCAAAATAATTTGATTTTAGACAAACTTGACTAAAATGGCAAATGCGAATATATAAATGTACCGTGCAAGAGAATCTTCCAACAAGGCAGTCGCTTCGACACCGGCATGCTATCAGAGGAGAAGTCAGTAAAGCACTTAGCTACTATGACATGCTCCAAGTCGTCGGCAGCTGTGAGATGCTCAGGAGGGCAGAAATAATCACAGATACAAGATCATAACACACAAGGGGATCTCCCTTCACACACTGGCTTCATAAACATGTCACAATGTAAGCACGGCTATGACATCCACGACACTAAATAGGAAGATCATCTGCTTAATGGTAATCTTACACTCAGATTTAATGAGGTACAATATATTTGATCTAGAGAGGCTGCTTCGTTCTGGGACTTCAAAAGCACTTCAATAGTTGTTGCTGGTTAGAGTTCAAGCACCTTCACTTCACCAGCACCTCAACCCCCTTCCCCCCCCAACCCCTCTAATCCACTCCAAGCAAAGTGAAAGGTTCAGCTAAATGCAAAAGCAATTGAATTACCCTTGACCTGAACAGGATAAACGCGTTAACAAATGCCCAGTTGATGAGCATCATTTGGCAATTCTACTGTTCTGCTTTTGCACTCCTGTCTGATATTCCATGATATTATTCTGCTACAACTTGCATTTAACCATATCGAACCGAGTACCTTGTAGGAGTAAAGAGACATGACTGATTAATTCCTTTGCTGGGTATTCATGGGTGGCAGTTGTCTTGTGGTATCATCAGTGGGCTGGTAAATTAGGTCATCATCTTGAAATATAGACCTCTGAGGACATGCGAGCTGTCTTTATTAAAGATCCGGATTTTTTTTCCAGTTTAAATGAGACAACCCTTAATGCCATGGAAAATCAAAACAGTCACACATCTGCCTTGTCAGTCAGAGTGATGGCCCACTGGGAGTAAAGATTTATTTTTCATTTGCCACTTAATGAGATAATAAGAGAATGTCACAGGAGAATGTCTTTCATTCCTTAAAGCAGTCTAACATTAGAAACACTAAGTAATGCCAGAAACAGTTATCAGCAACCTGCCCATCAGCCTGTAACAGATAACTGTTGAAAGGGATGTTCATCAGCAAGCAAAATGTCAGGAGTGCATTTACAACTCTGGGTGAATGTGAGTACATTCCTATCCAAGCCATTTGAGACACGACAGCACCTGTTTGTTTTCCTTCATGACCCCTTTGCTGCGAGTCGGAAATGTCTCATTCACAAGGTAGCAAAATTCAGTGGAGCAGCGGCAGGCAAACCGAAGTACTATCAACACTGACACCTTAAAAACTGAACTACAGGGTATAATGAAGGTCACCTTACACTTATATTTTTAAGAACACGTGTTTAAATTAAGGATGTAGCCTCCATATGTATCATAGATTGAAACATGTCTGTTATTAAAATCATTATATAAATGTGCCGTGTCTTTCTGAATAACCTATAGTTTGAACAACCGGAATCCAATGTGATGGGTTCAAAATAAGGACAGTTCCAGACACTACAATTGTATCCATTATTCTCTAATAAAGTGGAATCTGCCAAGATCAGGTCCAACGGCCATTTGCTGCTTTGAGAAACAGGGTAGACCCCGGACTTTCACCAGTGAATCACAGGACAAATTACCATTCACACTCACATTCACACAATTTAAGAGATTTAATTAGATTAGTTTTACAATGTTTCATCCAGACACACATTAACACCATGAAGTGGCCATCCTGTTCCTTCCATTTCCCTGAGGCCCCGAGTAGAAAAAAAAAAAGTTTCGACATCAATCAAGACAGCACCCCAGTGGAGAGCCACTGCACCCCGCAAAGGAAGCAATGATGTAATTTTGGGTGCGTGTACACATCAACAGACAGGAGGTAATAATGGGCTTCCTGCTTACCTCCAGACAGTCCAGACTGATGAAACTGGCGATAGCAAATCCATCGATTATATCCTCTTCCTGAGAACTGGACTCCCGTCTCTTCCGCCGAGGGGTGTGGGGGGATCTGACGGCCACAGCGGGGTGCGGCGCCCTTTGAGCGTCCCTCCTCGGACTGTGTCCCTCCCTATCGGAGTACGCGGAGTTGGGGTCGGGGCTACACGGGTCCTTGCTCCCCGTATCACGCAGCCTTCGTACCCCTTCCCTCTTGGGCCGGCATCTCCGACCCTTCTTCAATTTACCATCCATATTAGGAGGAGGGAGGTGGGGGGGGGGGGGTGCTTGGAGTGTCAAAACCAAAGCAAACAGAACTCTACGGGAGATTCTGTCTGCGCCGTGGAATCACCAACAAACACAGTGAGCGATCCTAGGCTGTGTTGCAACGACTGCAAATTACCTTGTGTAAATCAAGCCTTAAACACTCAATGACCTTGAGTGAAAAACCTCGCCAATCTCCATTACGACAAGCAAACGTGCAAATATCAACGCGGACGGGAGAGGCGAAGGCAAAAGCCACACGTTTTTGGTCACGAATCTGCACCGTGTCGATGAGCGATCTGCTAATGCAGGTGCAAAATGGCAGATCCAGTTCAAAATGCACGCATTAGACTCGCTTTGTAACTTTTGTTGCATCGGAACACTGACAGAGCGCCAACGCCGAACCTCGCTGCGGGGCGCAAACAGTGCAGGGAAATCATGTCGTCGGCCGTTGTTGTTTCCCCACCTCCTCGATCCATGATCCAATGTCAAAAAGAGATCGACATACTATCCAATCCAGACCGAACCGCTGGTGGTCAACCGAGGAGTGATGTGTACCTTCAATAATCCCGCGTGTTGACTTTTGAGATATGATTCCTCGCTGTGCTTCAAGTGTTGTGTGCTACTTGTGCGCAATATATCCTCAACGATCCGAAGCGTCCGAGTCAGACAGCGGTCCGATGTGAAATCAAACTCCATACGGTAGAGAAGCGGTCCATTCCAGCTCGGATAATGTTGCCCCCCCCCCCAAAAAAAAATCCACTCCGGTCCGTCCCTTGGTTGCTCGGTGGCTCACGGTGCTCTCTCTTCGCATAATAAGCGTTTGATAAAAGTCCTTAAAGCGACAGGAGTGATTAAAATCTCTCTCTCTCTCTTCTCTTCTCTTCTCTCTCTCTCTCTCTCTCTCTCTCTCTCTCTCTCTCTCTCTCTCTCTCTCTCTCTCTCTCTCCCTCTCTCTCTCTCTCTCTCTCTTCCCATTGCATCTTTTCAATCCGAAATGCAGAGACGGTCAATCCTAACAGAAACCACATAACCGACGTTATTTACGCCATTTGTAGGGTACCGTTTTGCAGAAAGGAGCTGGTGTTAACATCAATAAAAACAACAAAATCTAGTATCGCCCCCAGAGTTCCTACGCGTCACTATTTTAGGCTGTCACTGACAGCCTGTCAGTAAGAAGTGATGGCACGTGGTGTATTTCCTCCTGCGTTGTACACGCACGCACGAACACGCACGCACGCGCGCGCACACACACACGCACACACACACACACGTGTGCGCGCGCTCACATACACACTAATGCCCTTGCAGGTTTTGACAAGCTCTTTTCTAAATGGTTGGCATGTTGGCTATTATCCTATCCTCGGACCTGTTTCTACAACAGACAACCCAAATTGAAAAGTGGCATCTCATTGTCAAATTTCCTGAAAAAAAGTCAAGAAGGCACTCTCCCTTCCCATGTGAATAATATTTCTTTATAGCTGTTGGAGGAGGGCCCAGGAGGGTTGGTGTCAGAGCAGAGTTCTGTCATGTAAAGTCACTTTCCTTCAATGTTTTAGTTCAATGGTTTAGTTACCTATTTTGTAAATGAATTCCATGAAACATTTCGCTGACCTGTATTTAACATCCATCCATCCATGTTCTTATCCTCTTATCCTCATAAGGGTTGCGGGTGTGCTGGAGCATATCCCTGCTGTCTTCGGGCAGTAGGCGGGGGACACCCTGAATTGGTTGCCAGCCAATCGCAGGGCATACATAGACAAACAACCGTTTGTGCTCACAATCACACCCAGGGATAATTTAGAGTGTCCAATCAGCCTGCCATGCGTGTTTTTGGAATGTGGGAGGAAACCGGAATACGCTGAGTAAACCCACGCAGACACAGGGAGAACATGCAAACTCCACACAGGAAGGCCAGAGCTGGAATCGAATCCCCCACCTCTGCACTGTGAGGCAAACACGCTAACCAGTAGACCACTGTGCTGCCTGTATTTATCATATTTAGCATAATTTAAGGGTTATGGACCTTTATGCAAATACACCTTCAATGTTTGTGTTGGCACAAGCTTTTAGTTTCAGTGATTGTATGATATCCAGTCTTACCATAGTTCTGTTCCATTTTGTCTTCACAGAGGCATGTTTGCGCTGTTACTAATGTGCAAGTTACCGTAAACACAGCTATATACTGCATTACAAGTTTAATCTACACAGAGATGTGGTGTGCAGTCAGATTTTGGCTTTGAATGTGCTGGTTCCTTGGAGGGAAATTTCTTTTATAACTTGAATCTTCTGCAAAATTGGAGAGAAACGAGGAGGGTTGCAAAATGAAAGTACGTTTATGCTAATACGGAACGCTGTGGGGTAAATTATCCCGAGCACTGTAGGTGATTAAACTGGATTTGACAGTTACTGAGTGAAGACGATGAAGAGGTCCTGATACACCACTGAGTCGGGTCGCTGAGTGCACATCTCCAAATGCTACTTGTCCATACTTTGATGTACCTGGCTGCTGGATTCAGTTCAAGATCTGCCACATTAATCAAAATACCAACATGTACTGTAATCATCCATGATGTTACTTTAGCCATATGAATAGTGCATCAATCTTTCAGCAAATTAACTTTCAGGGAAACAGAGACAGGATCATTCTCGTGTTACACTAACCTCTGTAACCACTGTGAGTTAAATCCCGTTCTGAACAGCTTTGTAAAAACTAATTCAGTCAGGGGATTAAAAATGGGGGAACAGGTATGGTGAGTGGGCCACGGTGGAGAGGGAAGAGATTACCTCAGTTTCTTCAATGCTACTGTTTGCTTTGAGCTTAATCCATAGCTAGAGACTCTGAGCTGCCACATAGCAGCCATTCAAACACTACTCTCTTTGAAACACATCGCCTCAGCTGTGCTGCAAACTCAGGCGAGGAAGCCTGTCATGCTTGTACTTAATGATATTCCGCCATGAGAACGGTTTTCGGTTTTCATTGCTACTCCCCATCATGGTAAGGGTTCACTATTCAGGGGTCACCAATCTTTTTGAAACTGAGAGCTACCACAATATAGAAACCAGCCCAAAAAAAAACAAATATGCTAAACCTGGCATGGTCCTAACACGAACCAGGTGGAGGGAGGATCCCAAAAGTGCAGACTCAGAAAAACGACATGACAAACATCCATCCATCCATTTTCCGAACCGCTTGATCCTCACTAGGGTCGCGGGGGGTGCTGGAGCCTATCCCAGCCGTCTTCGGGCAGTAGGCGGGGACACCCTGAATCAGTTGCCAGCCAATCGCAGGGCACACAGAGACGAACAACCATTCACGCCCACACTCACACCTAGGGACAATTTAGAGCGGCCAATCAGCCTGCCATGCATGTTTTTGGAATGTGGGAGGAAACCGGAGCACCCGGAGAAAACCCACGCAGGCCCGGGGAGAACATGCAAACTCCACACAGGGAGGCCGGAGCTGGAATCGAACCCGGTACCTCTGCACTGTGAAGCCGACGTGCTAACCACTGGACTACCGGGCCGCCCAACATGACAAACATTTTTTTATTTATTTATAAAGTATAAACAGAAATCGTTGGCAAAAACAAGCCAGGAAAACCAGGTATGAACAGAAAG
The DNA here is from genome assembly GCF_054856545.1 of Hippocampus guttulatus. Lineage (NCBI taxonomy): Eukaryota > Metazoa > Chordata > Actinopteri > Syngnathiformes > Syngnathidae > Hippocampus > Hippocampus guttulatus. The sequence goes on from NC_141265.1 coordinate 5,330,518, forward strand.
TGCTTGCAAACTGCGAGGTAAATTTTGCAACCGAAAGTACTCAAAACAAAAGACAAGAAACTATACACACGAAACTTAAAGTAGTCCAAAATCCCTTGAGAACCAAAATACTTACTAAACAAGAATCTAGTGAAACAGGAGCAACTATGAACATGGGCAAGAGGTCTCAAAAATATCACTTGAACATAAATAGCAAGCAAGGTCAAGAATCCAACAGAGACTTGGGATTTTGGCAGTCCTTAAATACTTGATTGGGAACAAGACACAAGTGTGTCACTGAAGAGGCACGCCTTCCACACCAGCTGGTGCTAAAACAAAAAAAAAAAAACCCACACACACACTGATAGAGCAAAACCATGACAAAACCAACACATTAAGATAAGTCATTCTGTTGTATGCCATAAACAGTAATTTGTCCACACCCGGAATGTAACAGATCGAGGCCAAAATCCACAATTGACTTAAAATATAGGGTAAACTTGTGGATTTTGGTTAACCGAGCAGAACTTTCACGAGGCCGTAACTTAAGTATCATCTGCGAACTACAGCATGGCCACAGCGAATAAATTATGAGGTTCGTCAACTAAAAATCTTCTGCAATACAATGAAAAATTGCAGTTTAGAAAAACATGACCAGACATGAACTCTGTTCACTCCATTAAAGTCAAACGTGTTCCACACCGTATTACACACCCACAAGTTTTCACTGTCGAACGACCTAGTATTGCCAGGTTAAAAAAAAAAAAAAAAAATTGGCCTGTCATCCACATACCAAATGAATCACTTATTCATTTGGAAAAGAGCCAATTAACAGTGAATGACAATAAAAAGTGCAGCTGCGTTCTGTCACACCCATGATGAACCTACCAAATCTGCAAGTAGGTGAGTGCTGCGGCAGAAAAAAACAGCAGTATCATCTGCGCTTTATATATATATATATATATATATGAAGACAAATTATATCTTAATCTTTACCTACCTGACATATAGTAACAGGCAGAACAATTAAACGCTGTTCTATCAGATAGCAGAACATATATTCTTTATCTTCCTGCAAGCATATTGGTTTTGTGTTAAAAAAAAAACAAACCAAAAAATGGGCCCAGACCTCACACAGAGTAAGTCAATTTGTGAGTAAATAGAGATGAGATCATCATTATCAGAACCAGAATAACAATCATCTTTATTGGCCAAACATATTAAAAACACACAAGGCATTTATCTCCAGTAGTTGAAGCCATTCCAGTCTGACAGTAAACAGGCCATTAATCCAAATACACTGTTAGACTTGGACACATAAATAGGGAGAGGCACTGAGCAATGTAAGGTGGCCAGTAGAACGTTAATGCCGATACAATGATAATTGTGCAAATGATGCAGAAAGTCGCCAAGTGATTTAAAGTGATCACTAATGTGGTTATTCTGATGCAGTGACACTTATGCAGAGAGTCTTCAAATATTTGATGTTGTCCAGTGGTATGGTAAAATTGATCCACAGGTTCTGCAAATAACACAGAGTGACTAAACAACAAAATGTATACAGTAAAATATCACTGCAGCGATGTACAAAATTGGCAAAATGTCTCTTTAGAATTATAAGTCATCTGTTGAAGAAGTTAATGGCAAAAGGAAAGAAGCTACTGGAATATCTGCAGTTTTAGTGTGCCTTGATTGATTAAAAAAAAAAAAAGATGGGTGCAATGAAATTTTGCGAACTCTTGTCTTAGTTCTTGCAGCGTGCAAGTCCTCAAGAGTGGGTGCCAATGATCTTCTCGGCAATCCTGACTGTCCTTTGCGGTTGGATTTCAATTTTCAGTGTTGGTACTTTTTTTTTTTTACATTTGTTTGGTGGTGTGATGCAAAATTTTTCCACGATAAAATGGGTGCCATGGTTCAGTAAAGGCTGGGAAACACTGGAATAGAGGATGGACAGAAAACCTGCATGTTCCAATAATCTGTCTGAAAATGAATTATTTGGGTTTGATATCACAATATGAATTTGAGATAAGTGTTTCATTTTTTTTCTGCATTTGACAGACAACTTGGAAGCACCCTTTCTTCGAACCCACCTGTTTATCATGTCAGCAAAAAGGACTGAGGCAGATGGCTACATCCTATTACATTGATTATTCAAACCACAAGCAATGCCGACACTCAAGCTCGGAATTTGGGTTCTGCATATGCAGGCAACAGTTAAAGTTATATGTGTGACCAATATGAGAACCAGAGCACTGTCTGTGGGTGAAAAGTTGTCAATTGCAAAGCTGAGAGGAGAGATGAAAATAGAAATCTTTCTGAGCCATTGCACAAACATTGATCACAGCCAATACATTTACAAGTGACAAGATGAACAAACGAGCTGCAAATATTGAGCTCGTCGTCTTGCCTAAATGTGCAACTCTACATGCGAAATGAGTGTGAGAGAGTTAGAAATGCAATCATGAATGGGTGTCACATTAATGTGATATATCACAACCATAGCAGAGATTTTATTTGGCTTCAAGAGTAATCGGTTTGTTTCATTGCTGCGTCGGACATCGTATGTATGAATGATTTTTTTTTCTTCTCAACATACAAGTTAATTTCAAATAACAGAGTGTTTGAAAACAACTGATCTTTTGTGAATTGGGAATTTCTCCATTGCGAGACTAATAAAGGATTTCTTATCTTATCTTATCTTTTGCATGCATTTAAAAAAAAAAGAGGAGAGTGAAGGGAGTCACCCCCATAATAAGCAACAACTGTTCTTCTGAACAACAAACTGGACTGGTCTACAAACACGGACAACCTGATTAGGAAAGGACAGAGCCGACTCTTCCTACTCAGGAAACTGAGGTCTTTTGGGGTTCAGGGGTCGCTCCTTAAGACTTTCTATAACTCGGTGGTGGCCTCGGCCATCCATTATGGCATTGTCTGCTGGTCAGGCAGCATCTCAGCCCGGGACAGAAAGAGACTGTAGCGACTGGTCAGGAGGGCCAGTTCTGTCCTGGGTGAGCAGCCCAGGACAGAACCCTTGACACTCTGGAGGAGGTGGGCAACAGAAGGATGCTAACTAAGCTAAAAGCTATGATGGACAGTCCCTCCCACCCTCTCCAGCCCGCCCTGACAGCACTAGGTAGCTCCTTCAGCCAGAGACTGTTACACCCGCGCTGCAAGAAGGAGAGATACAGACGCTCGTTCCTACCAACTGCTGTCAGGCTGCTGAATAAAAAATAGCAACAATAATATTTAATAATTGAATGATGTGGAAAACAACTGTAAATAGCACTGCCATTTATCCATTTTGTATTTATATTGCACTTAATTGGACGGTGTTTGTTGTTTCTTCTTCTTTCTGCCTACATTCTTGCTGCTGGAGGCTGTAAATTTCCCCAGTGTGGGACTAATAAAGGATATCTTATCTTATCTTATCTTAAAAAAAAGGCTGCTGTGAAAGCCTGGAAAAGCATCATACTATGAAAGAAGAATGCAAAACTTGAGCGGTATCAATGGGTCACAGGCTTCATGCAGTTACTGCAAGCAAAGGGTCTTGCCCTCCATAGTCAACTTTACAACTTGTTCTCATTAGGGTCAGAAATACCTGGCGCCCATCCCAGCTGACTTTGAGCAAGAGGCAGGGTACCCTGGACTGTTCACCAGTCAGTTGCAGGGTGCAAAGTGAACAAGCAATTATTCACGTCAGAATCAGAATCAGAATCATCTTTATTGGCCAAGTATGTAGAACACACAAGGGATTTGTCTCCGGTATAACACATTCACATACATGGACAATCTTGACTGTAGGGATATGCAAATAAGAAATGTAATGGGCCAAAATATACTTTGCAATGGGTCAACTGTGCATTCAGTGAGGTTAGTCAGGGCACACGCCATATTTCTGTCATATTCATATATTGATATCGATCGATAAAATGTCTCTTTCATTTGATACGACAAAAAATACTCATTGAAATGAAATGCAATTTCTATTTTCACTTTGATGCTTCTTATAATACCTCACAAACACCCTCAGCTGAGCATTATCAGTTGTGTGAGTAGACTCATCCACAGCTAGAAAAATGCACTCTGCATTTTTCATTGCATCACACAGCTGCTTAAAGAGATCACCAGCCAGGACTTAAGGGCGTCTGGTTGCTGTGGAATCTCAGCGGGGCGGATGCTTAAATTTAGATGTCATTTCCTCTTTTTGTTTGCCTTCAAATACTGACTCCATCTCTTCATCCATGCATTTTATTTTCATTTCTACATCTGAGAAAGGCTTCGTCTGCTTACTCCGAATGCACACCACAGAGTCATGACTTGTTTTTTATTTTTGTGTCACATATGTGACAAATCCCACTTGCAATTTCAGTGCATGTATTTTCTTGTTCTTGTAAATTTTGAAGAAATGTCTCTTCAAATGCCTTTTCATCTCATGATGGCGTCTCAAACTGGAAATCGTCATTACAGCTATAATGGTAGGCTAGTTTGGAGGGAGAATGAATGCAACACTTTCGGTCCACTCTTCTTTGAATTGAATTAGCAGCTATCTTAAGAGAATAGAATGACTGTAACTATCAAACAACCGCGAACAAAAATGTAAGAGGTTATAGGTAGCAGCCGCCCGGTACTCGTACATATTTGTGTCTGCCACTAAATGGCTCAGAAAATCACACAGGAAGGCCGGTCCCACGACCTCTGCACACGGAGGCAGTCGTGCTGACCAGTCATCCACCGTGTGCTTCTTTTGTAAGCAATTGACAAAATTGGAATGTATCTGTAGTGTTTGGTTTTGTTTTGAATGTGGGGAACAACAAAAGGTCTAAAATGTTACATTTCCCTCCTTGTCTGGGCGGCACGGTGAGCAACTGGTTAGCACATCCGCCTCACAATGCAGAGGTGCAGGGTTCGATTCCGGCTCCGGCCTTCCTGTGTGTAATTTGCATGTTCTCCCCGTGCCAGCGTGGGTTTTCTCCAGCTACTGCGGTTTCCTGCCACATTCCAAAAACATGCATGGCAGGCTAATGGAACACTGTGTGATTATGAGCACGTATGGTTGTTCGTCTTTGTGTGCCCTGCGATTGGCTGGCGACTCGTTCAGGGTATACCCCGCCTACTACCCGAAGACAGCTGGGATTTGAAAATGTATGTATAGATGGATGGATATATATACAGTATGTCTGATAATATTATCGGGTAACTCTTATTTGAGTAGAAATTTTGCCCACTCTATACACATCTGTCAATCAGAAATGTTTCGAATCCCCAGCAAAAATGAAGAAATTAGCCTCACTGTCCCAATAGTTTACGCGAGTTACATTGTAAGCATTTGATTTTGCCCTTATAATTTTGAATATACAGTACATTTCTTGCTGCATAGTTGTGTTCGATTTAAACATTAAAAACTTCAGTTTAGCGAATCATCTGTTGGACTTGAATATCTCTGTTTGTCGCACCAGCTGTCATTGAAGAATTACTATGAGGGGAAAAGAAAATAAGTGTGTGGGTTGATGCCTTTTGGGCTGTTAGTTGTCTCCTTGACACATCACGGAGTAATTCACTTGTATGGTAGCAATTTATGGAGGGAGTCGACATGAAACCTGCCCGGGGGCCTCAAACAACAAGTGCTCTCTCGGGAAGCTGCAGCCAGCCATAGCATTGACTGTTCTGGGCCCTGCAAACCACAGCATGAAAAATTAACCTGCTCACTCCAGAGGGCGGCCTTACATATTCCCTCTACCTGACACCCTTCTCTAACACTCTCTTCATCTCGACTCATTTTATCAATCTTTCTTCTTTTCTCATTCCTTATCTACAGGCTGTGTTTTGCTGAAGAGTCAGTGCTGCAACTCTTTGCTTCAAAGTCAACAGCTGTTCGTGAAATGCTGAACGCTGAGAATCATTTACAGATGGTCTCATTTTGGATGAGCGGATCACATATTTTTTTGTGTAACATATTCGAAACGGATTCATACTCACATAAAGATGCTCCAACAGTGGTGGGCACTGTTTACGCAACATGATAAATAGGTATTTATTAGGCTATGTACCACAGTCATTTAAAGTGGCTACAATCAAACTACATGTATTTCTTTAAAAATAGCTTTTTTTTCATTTTATTTTATTTTAATCTTAAATCAAAATGTCATGGCAATTTACAGACTAATATTTATCCATCCATCCATTTTGTGATCCGCTTTATCTTCACAAGGGTCGCGGGACATGCCGGAGCCTATCCCAGCTGTCTTCGGGCAGTAGGCGCGGGACACCTTGAATAAGTTGCCAGCACAGGCTAATATTAAACCTTCCTTTTCTGTTCAAGATTGTCAAGAAAATAATTACCAGTTTCATGACTTTACAATACAATACAATACAATACATGCTGATTTATATAGCGCTTTCACAACAGCGACAGCTGTAACAAAGCGCTTCACAAAACAGTTAACATAAAGTAAAATAATAAACACAACACATAACATAAAACACGGACAGTCGTGCAGTCCTAACCACTTTTCCGTCACACGCTTTGTTGTTTGAAGCAGTTTCAGATGAAAGAGGAGAGAATCAAAGTGTCCTTTAACCAGTGGATCAGAGACGTCATGCTCAAAATGTGCACACGTCGGCTACAAGCTAAGTTTCAAAGTCAACAAGAAGCTGTAGCATCCATTGACGAAAAAAGAGATTGGTTCACTTCTCCTGTCCCATGGAAATCCATTTCAATTCCAAGCGGCGACTCTCAGTTCCAAATACGCACCGGCGCTCTGCGCCAACGCTCCTCTCTCCTCATCCTCAACTTCAGCAGCCATCCATCCAGCCGCACCAACGCCGACTGTCCAACAGCGCCGACATATCCACTGAACAAAACGGGGTTGTGAAAAATGCTGCCCATTACAGGCGCAAAAAACACAAGCACCCCAGGTCTGTCCAGCACCGACAGTCAATGACGGCGACATTCCTCCAAATCAACATCTGTGCTGGTACAGGCGTGCTGCCGAGAAGGCGCAACCACCAAGCACAGATACTTCTCCTTTGACGAATGTCGTGGCCAAAAAGCGCTGAAAACAGTCCATATCAGGTCCACACGATGAAACAACAAACAACATGTGACAAAACAAAAGACAAAAATACCAAAAAAGAACAAAAAAGCAAGGCTCTTGAAGAGCACTTGCCGAAGGCTGCCTACTCGGGCGCCATCTGTAACCTGAACTTTGTGCAAAGCAAACAATTTATTGGAATACTTTCAGTCTGGGTCTTTTTTTCCGTACTTGTTCTGTTAGATCAGTGGTTCTAAACCGTTATCAACATGGGATCCACATCTTCATGTTGATGCAGTTGCAACCCACTTCTGTGGAGGCAGGGAACAATATTTTGTTGTTGTTGTTCAAACACAGGAAATGTAAATACACCATTTCAAATGAATTTAACTCCACCACCAAAACGGTATTGCTCGCTATGACCCCAAACCCGAGTCGCACGTCATTTCTCTACAGAGTAAATTAGTGACGAGAGCACAAGTGAGAAACATTTCCACTCGTATACCAAATATGTTCCATGTAGGAAGTTGGTAAGCCTCTGTATTGCACCCCCCGCCATCCCAAAAAAAGAATACAAATCCATCCATCCATTATCTGATGGATATTCTCACAGAGGTCGCAGGTGTGCTGAGACCTAACCCAGCTGTCTCTGGGCAGTAGGCAGTGTATACCCTGAACACAGGGCCCACATAGACAAACAACCATTCATGCTCAAAATCACAGCTAGGAACAATTCAGAGCATTCAATCAACCGACCATGCATGTTTTTGGAATGTAGGAGGAAACTGGAGTACCAGGAGAAACCCACGCAGGCACGGAAAGAACATTGCAGAAGAATCTTGCAAACTCCACGGAGGAAAGCCGGGGCCAGAATCCGATCCTTGACCTCTGCACTGTGAGGCAGACGTGCTACTCATCAACTACCGTGCTGCCAAATACAAATACATGTATTTAAAAACTTTTTTTTTACTAGTTGACCCACCCGCAATGGGTAACAAAGCAACTCAAGGAATAAAGTCAAAACTGCATAAACATAAGTTGCTTAACTTGTCTGATAACAAGACTCGACAGCCAAAATGAACCAGTTACGACTGAACAAAACCTGGGAACTAAATCTGGACAATGAGACACACTGATTGGTACACAGATGACCGCTGAAAGGAAAACCTAACAAGTTGACAAAAAGGGACACAAAAAAAACATGACAAAACAAAATCATGTATAAAAAATCTTATTTTTCAATCATGAAGGGGTCGGTGAATGTGCACATGAACTGGTTGGGTTCGGTACCTCTAACAAGGTTAAGAACCACTGCTCTAAATTGTCCCTAGTATGTGTGAGTGCGAGCGCGGATATTTGTTTGTCTCTGTGTGTCCTGCGATTGGCTGCCGACCGGTTCAGGGTGTCCCCCGCCTACTGCCCGAAGACAGCTGGGGTAAGCTCCAGCACCCCCCCGCGACCCTTGTGAGGATAAAGCGGATCAGAAAATGGATGGATGGCGGCTCTTTCTCTCTCTCTCTCTCTCTGCCTTCACGTTCATGTTATGGGTGGTGGTAGGGCTGCAGTTGGTGGTGGCAGACTAGTATGGTTGTTGTTGCTGTCATCACTATAACTGTTGTTGTCATGTCAGTTGTTGTGCCCATTGTTCTCTTAGCCCTCCCGCTGCTTCTTCAGCCTTCTATCCTGTTTTTCCTCTCTAATGACTGTACTCTGTGGCCTTCCATTCAGGCAGACAGTCCCACCACACATCCTGTGGTTACTTTCTTAGAGGGACTTTTTTTTTTGCCTCTGTCATTAAGTGCTTGCCCATGGAGTTCGGTTGTTTTTTTTTTTTTCACATACATGTAAATATTTACCGGATAGAGCATCGGCAAACTGGCGGCACGAGGGCTGGATGTGTCCCGCACGCACTCTTGGAGTAGCCCTCGATTGATTTTTGAAATAAAAAATGTTGACTGTTGGTGAGCTGCTGAAAGATGTAACACCAGTGCCACAACAGAATGGCAGATGTCACACACCAGCGCCTCCAACCCTCAGGCTATGAATGCGAAAAGAAGGGTGTGTTGTGGTCATCACAATTCTACTCTCAAAAATACACAAACAACAGCTATTTTTTTCTTAGTGTTAGCAGTTTGTTTGAAGTACAATCAAGAGTTTCTTAATTTGTGTCCTATTCTACACTTAGTAATGTTAAAAATGGTGGACGGTGGGACACATCCGGGACCATCTTAACTACCCTATACTATTAATTGAGCCGATTAATTTTGGCATTTGAATGACATGAAGGAGAAACGTATGGCAGCCTCATATTAAAATCTTATATTTGTTGATATTTGTGTAAATCATGCTCCAAATGAATTCTTGCATGTAATACTTGTTTGTTATTCAGCATTTTTGTGCAATCTTTGATTGGGAATTTTTATACAAGAACCCTCATCACGGAACAAAATGATAATAGAATAGCCACTTTTCCACCAACAACCCCAGGAAAATGTAGTTCCTGATAATATAAATTCCTGGTAAAATAAACTACCGGTAACTATGGCCCTGGTGGTTTGCATTTCCACTGCATTGCAGGATTTTGCGTAGGTTACCCAAATAAGACGATATATGCAGGGGGGTGGTGTTATCTTACTCATTACTAATGCCCTATAGCTCTTAAACATCATTGAACAGAAAATACTTTTGTGACCTTCCAAGCTGAGAAAGTGGCTTGGAGGTACCTAAACCGTTGTCAAACAACACAAATGTAGCCAACAGGCGTGTCTCAGACAAACTTAGTGTCCCGTCGTGGATTTTGAGTTTTCTGGACGCATCGGAGCCCGTGTAGTGTATCATTCTCAATGATTGAGACGGTCCTGAAAACCTGGACTCACCCCCACTCATCCCTTTTTAATATGCTTATTTTATATTTATATTTATTATGTACCTTTTGACTTCTACTTTCTCCCTTTCATAATTTTGCCGCTGTAAACTGGGAATTTCTCCATTGTAAGACAAATAAAGGTTTTCTTACCTTATCTTATGATTGGACGTCTGGCGTCCGGGATGCTTCACAACTCTCCCCCACCATCCAGGATTCAGTCCATAGTCTATCAGTCCTTTTTTTTTTCCTTCTTTTTTTTTTTTTGCGTTTTCCGAGTAGAGAACAAAAAGCACATACACATGATACCTCCGTCGACATGACTTTAACAGCTGCTTCTTCCGCCTGCCTGATGGACCTGCACGATGTACCGAATCTTGACGAGAGCACACACGATTGGGCGAGGTCTGGTCGTTGATGGACTTCGAGTGCGATGTCTCGACTGGTTCAAGAATGATATTTATCTCGTAGTCTGACAGTGCGACCGTTGTGAACGACAAAAAGTTGCGTCGTTTCAGAAAGCCATTTTAAAGTCCTCAAGCAATCTCTTTAGCTTGGTAAAACATTGGCCCAACTCAACCTACCACGGTAAATTGAAGTTATTCGAATTGATTCTGCAGTGGAGAAACCACTGGTGGTTATTTTTTGTTGTTGAGCAGTGGATCGAATCTATACGCATTTGAAAATTAAAATCCATGAATATATCCTTCTGTACATTGGTTCAACCCCCCCCCCCCCCCCTCCCAAACAACAAAACAAAAAAAAACCAGACATGCACATATTTTGTGCTAGATTAAAACTGGCATTTTTGTCATACGTCTGGTTAGGAAGTGTGCAGTCCTATGTCCTCCCCCATAGTGCTGATGGGGTCCATCGTTTTTTAATTGCCCATCTCTGGTATAGTATATTATATGAGGCGTGTGGTTCTTGATCGGCTCAATGTGTACAGTGCCTTCGGATAGCTTGTGTTGTGAAGTGGCACTATACAAATAAAATAGACTTGACTAACATAAACATGCCCATTGCCACTGATTAGTTCACTGACAGTCAGTTGAATGGATTAAAGAAGTGATGAACCAAGAATGAATAAAGAAACTGGCAATTGCAAAGTAGCAAGGTGTCAATAATTGAAGACAGGTTGTAAATCTAAGTGCCTTAAGATATTTCTAACTGCTTGGGTGCAAAGTTTAATCAAACAGAAGGATTGGCTCCTCAGCTGAGAGGAGGAGAGAGCTGAATTTATTAGCATCCATTGAACAAGCTATGCACTTTTTTCTTATTGCAGGCAACATTCAGAGTGAAATGGGTAGTGTGACCTGCTATTTTAGCAAAATAACTTGAACAAAGAAATTGATGCGGCTAAATGTAATGTTAAATGTCATGATACTAAAGCAGTTGTTTCTTAGAATTACTGCTCGCCACTCAGCTTCCTCCTGTACACTTCTCATTCTTAAGATCCTTCTCCTTCACGGTCTTTGCTCAGCAATTTAAGTGTAATATCGTTCTCGGTTTCATTGAACTTTCATACTGCTTCTTGTGTTTATTTTGTTAATGAAAATGAAACAAACATTCTGGGAACTGAAAATAGTTTGTTGGGGAATTTGTGCTAATTGAGATATGTTATACTGATCAGGCAACTAAGGCTTCCGTTGGATTGCAATTTTAGTGAAAGCAGACAGAAATATGAACGGAAGGCTGGAGCAGAGATTGGAATTCCCAATCTCAGAACAATAAGGAAGATGCACTAACAACACAGCTACAATGTCACCTTCTCTAAAGTCACGTTCATTAATCAATACTTATTGTGAGGCATGTTCAAAGTTCTCAACAGCATGCATCATCACTGTTGGTTTACAACAGAACAAAAAAAAAACACACTAAAGTACATTTTTGATACAAGGCACCACACTCCATTGTGCTCTTTGCCTTTGTACTTAGCTAGCACACATGCTCTCATAGTCAAACAACAATTGAGAGAGGTGATGAGAATAACAAACAAGTGACTATAGAATCAACAATCGGCAGATTGAAAGTTAAAATGCCATAAAAATAAATGTATACTGTTATAGAGTGTGAGGCGAAGAAGGGTTGTTACACTGAGCTTCTTTTGAACCTTCCCTGGCTTTCACAAGGCTTTTGATGAGCAAACAACAGCCCAGAGATAATATACACTCATAGACATGGGCTGGATTTGCATGTAGAGATACTCTGAGGCTTTCACATGATGCACGTAATGAATAGTCTGAGCTTTTCGCATGATGTAAGCCGTATACTCTGGGGAAATAAAGGAATATGATGCTTTCGGTGCCACTTTTTCAATGCTCCTTTATAGTCTAATTTCTTCTTATGGGTCAATTTATTAATTCCAGGTATTTATATTGAAGGGGAAAAAATACTTTATTGATCCCATAGTTGGGAAATTCACTGCAAGTCTTTTTGAGTTTGTGTGAGCTATATGATTATTGATTGCAATTGAACAATCCTATTGTTGTTGGCAGAAATGACAGAGGAATGTGGTAGGATTCCTCCCTGCACCGAGGGTGAAAAAGTCCAGAATGTAATGCAGTGGGTAAGAAGTGTTGTCCAAGTTGGAAGTCAGCTTGACGAACATCCTTCTGTCTCCCATCTCCTTCATTGAGCCATTTGGCAGCCTAGGACAGAGCTAGTTTTTTTTTTAACCATTTGGTTCAGTCTCCTTTCAGCTCTGTTTGCGATGATGCCACCTGAGGACACAATGGCATAAAACAATGTCGAGGGCCCCACAGTGTCATAAAAGGTTCTGAGCAAGGCCCTGCTTACAGTATGTCAAAAGGATCTCCATCTCCTCAACAAGTGACTCGGGCCCTTCTTGTACAGAGCACTCATGTTGTATGACCAGTCCCAATATACTGTTTAGGTGAGCACCCAGATACCTAAATAGGTCAATTGTATCAATGTCTGAGGCATGGATGTTAACCAGTGTGTGTGGGGAAGGTTTCCAGAGGAAATCCATCACCAAATCTTTGGTCTTCGGTCTTGTGGTGTTTAGGAGGAGGTGGTTCAGCTCACACCAGTCCACAAAGTCTTCAGTATCACTCTGTACACCAGCTCATTCCCCTCGGTCCACAATGACGGAGTTGTCAGAGAACTTCTGCAGGTGACAGAGGTTAAGTTGCAACTACAGTCCCAGATATGCAGGAAGAATATGTCCCAAGATGCGTTTAAGACTTCTTCACACCTAACTGCCGTTGTTCTGCTCAAGGCATTTCTCGAGTCACTTTTTTGCATTTCTTGATGTAGTCCTTGTGCTCCCATTGGACTGTTTGTAACTCTATTTTGTCTCCGAGATAAATGCTCTCGTTTCATTCAGGAGAGTCTTCAATTCACGTCTTTCGATGCCAGTGTGTTTACCACACATAAATGAATATAATCTATGATACAGCTGGCCTGACCATCAATGCCATCCTGATGTGAGCTGCACAGAAAATCTCAGTCTGTGTTTTAACACAGCAGCTGCTCACTTCGTCCACATTTTTTTGGTCTTCTTCTGTGGAGGTTGTTTTTGCAGCATCAGCATATATGGTATATTGGTTGCAGACAGACATGGTTGTTCTCAGAGCATCTAAGAGGGACAAGAGGAGTGCACGAGCATAAGTCTCTGACTTTAGACAACATTCGGTCCAGTGTTGCATCCATCTCCTGTGTGGCAATCTACATTCTGTGTGAAGTTGGGGAGAGAGAATGGCAGGATTGAAGTCCCCAGATATTAGGATAAGGGCCCTGGAATGCCTTCTCTGCAGGCGACACATAGTGTGAATGCGTTCTCAGAGGGAAGGAATGTAAACCTCCACAATAATGACGTGAAAACTCCCAAGGTACTGTATTTGCCATTGTATGGTTGGATGCTGACTGCTAGAAGTTCATTTTCTGTTCTGCAGAGCTGCTCTATAACATTGATGTGCCCAAGGGTTAAAGTGTTAAACACACACACACACACACACACACACACACACACACACACACACACACACACACACACACACAATAATATTTAATTTAATGATAAAATATTTGGATGATCCTGCTTCTTACAACCACTGCAGTATTAATGCTCTGGAATAATGGAGTGACTCAGTGGGTGTATTACAGTTGCAGATGTGGTGATTATGTTCCTCCATTAAATGTACCTTTATTATGTTATCAAATATAAAACACATTTGTTAAATTAACCACAAAAAATTGGGTTTGAAGATAAAATGACTTTGGGCAGTAGGCGGGGTACACCCTGAACTAGTTGCCAGCCAATTGCAGAGCACACAGAGACGAACAACCATTCGCGCTCACACTCACACGAGGGACAGTTTTAGAATGTTCCATTAACCTGCCTTGCATGTTTTAGGAACGTGGCAGGAAACCGTAATACCCAGAGAAAACCCACGCAGGCACGGGGAGAAAATGCAAACTCTTCCAGGAAGGAATCACAGCCATGAGCCCCGCAGCGTGAGGCGGACATCCTAACCAGCCGATGCTGTGCCCCCATTATTTGAGCCTTTTGAAGAAATATTAATGAATTGTGAACTTGCAACTTTAAACCTACGCCCATTGGCTGAGATGCCCATTTCGAGGGAAATAGGAGCGGGGTTCATGCAAACAGGAAATCCTACGTGGCTTCCCGCTGTCCTCGTGACCTGACGCTGCATAAGTGGAACAGGATGGATGGCAAGACTTCATCGTGAAAATTCTTAAGTGACAACCATTACTGTACTTTGTACTACAAGTTCAGTTGCCTGGAGGCAGACTCTTTCATTGCGTTGCACTACTATAGCACAACATTCCCTAATGCTTAGATTATCAAGCACAATTTTTGTGATTTTGATTCTTGACTCATTACTGCAAACAAAATGATCCAGATGTGGATAAAATCAGCAGCTTGCCGTTATGGCTTTGGCATGAGGAAGGGAAATGATCTCCATTGAGAAGTTAATAAGGTTGAGAGCAAGGGCTCAGTGGTTTTCTTTAATAGGATTATGGTTTGGAGAAGAGATCGACTCAGAGACGTTGCAAGATGAATAATTTTGTTTTGTTTTTCTGTGCCGATAACATGTGTACCATCAGTTTTATCAACATAGACTGTCCAATTGTTGCATTTTCTGTTTTTGATGAACAGAGTTCCCTTGGTACTTGGCAGTTGGGTGTTTCCCAGCTTCACTTTATCTTGGGTTTTGTTTTGTAACGTCATATAATGCAGTTTTACCTCGCAATTTTGCAGGTTCACTTGTGCTATTTTTCTTCCTTCTAAATGAAACCCGTCAAAAAATGTACATTTTTCTTTATGGCAAATTTGTGTGACAAAAACCGAGATGATGAACATTAGAATTCGTCGCCCCTCAAATCCCCATTCCCTCATCGTGGGTGCATTCGGAAATATAGTCCGAGTGCAGTGCTTCACTCAGACTGTTCGGAAACTCAGAACTCAAATGTGCCGTTCAGTTATTCAGAGTCCCCCAAAAAACAGAGCCCAGTGCAGGCAGTACAAGGAAAGTGGAAAGTAAACAGTCGCAATGATAAATTGAAGATGAGTTGGCACTGTCTCCGTCAGCACAAGAGGATGATGGAAAATTCGCTTAATAACCTCATTCAATTTTTTGTTCTTATTCTAAAATGGTTTATCTTAACCAGAATCTTGTGCCACATTGTAGCCAAAGTTACAATTGTGGTGGATTAGTGCAAATATGTGTGGAAACCAAAACCAAATTGCCATGGCTACAGAGCTCCACTTCCATATTTCCGGGGGAAGTTGATTCTATTTCTGCTTTAGAAAAAGAAGACATGGCAACTTGGTTTGGGTTTCTACATGGATTTACAAGGTGCGTTAAACTTTTTTGTACCATTGGCTGCAACGTGACGTGAAGTGTAGCACGTATTTAGAAGGGTGGGTACCGTGTGGAGGGGGGGGGGGGGGGTTCAATTAATTAAGTAGAGGCATAAGTCGCTATTACGTCCAGGCCCCCCAGACAGATCTGGTCCTAAAATTGTAGACATGAAGATCGACTTGCCGTCCGAACAACACGATAAATAAAAAGACAAACCCATGAAAACATAAGTTCTTCTTGGAAGCAATTTTTCACCGAATAAGGAATGCTATTTGCGCTTCTTAGAGTGTGAAGCCAAGTTGTTGACATACACACACTCCTACAATATGTCTCTCTTTATGTTCAGCGAGTTTTCTGCTTCTCATCTGATCTGTAGTTAATCTCATGGAGGTCCCTTGTGGCAGGAAATGACGAGGACAGAAACAGAAACAGAGTTACTCTCCGCTGCAGCCTGATGAGCTTTTCAGAGCTAAGAGTCTCTGGGGGGCTTTTTTATGTCCAAAACCTTTTACAGTACTTCCTTGACTCAAGCGATTAGGGTTATAGTGGATTTTTACTTGTGTGTGTTCATTCTCAGTCTTTACTCTTGGACTGTGAAGCAATTAAGGGGTTTCTAACATTGCTCGATCACAGAGCTATAGAGTGTTCATCGGTTTCATTAAATCTGACTAATTGAAAGCAAAGAAAAGTCAACAAAATTAACTGTATGTAAATGTACAATCCATTTATCCCTTGCCTCAAGACTTGCTGCTCAAATGGACTAAAAAACCAAAATCAATAAGGAGTCAGCTTCCTTGAAGGACTTTATTTCTGGCCACAGAAAATATGCAAATAGAGAGCAGCAGATAACCTTTTTGATTTCTTCATTTGGTGGTTCTGGTGCAGGTTCCCCTCAATGATAGCCTGTCTTTCCGGATCCATTGCACCTCCATGTGTGGAAGTTCTGTCACATAAAATGATGACAAATCCTTTCTATCCTTTATCTTCAGCATTCTGCTGGTTTCAGACTTTTATTAACATAAATCGAAATAGGGTTAAGAGTATAGCGCTCTGTTCAGAATATACAGAGATGTTTACTTTCCCACTGTCCCGAAAGCAGTTCTC
Source organism: Hippocampus guttulatus (assembly GCF_054856545.1). Lineage (NCBI taxonomy): Eukaryota > Metazoa > Chordata > Actinopteri > Syngnathiformes > Syngnathidae > Hippocampus > Hippocampus guttulatus. Next base: position 5,347,350 of record NC_141265.1, read on the forward strand.
ACACTTTGTAGATGTTGAAAAGTAGAGAAAGAGATACACTGACAGTGAGGGTAAGAGACTGCATGTATTCTCCACCTCATTTCACTTCTGCCTAGCACGCAAAGGCTTCTCCAAACCTTTTCGTGTGATGGCTCAAACAGCAGTCGGAGCCACTTCCATTCCCAGCCAACCCGGCAGATGAATGTCATTGATATTTCAGTCACTATAAGCCAATTCTTGTGTCTGTTTTGTAGACTACTAGGTAAATTGTTCTTTTATTTCATTCCTGAATAGCCCTTCCTGTTTTACATGACATGACTGAAGGTGAACAATGCATTTGTCATTACATTTATTGGCAGCCCTGCAGGAAGGTTGGCTCTCAGTTCTGTGATATCAATTCAACCACAACCGAGGATGTGAACCTACCGTACTCTATCCATTTTATAATCCACTTCTCCTCACAAGGGTCACAGGCGTGCCGGAGCCTATTCCAGCTGTCATCGGGCAGTAGGCGTGGTACACCCTGAACTGGTTGCCACCCCGGACTGTCATAGCCAATGTTCTAATGGAAGAAAAAAATGGCATTGTTAGAAGTGAAATAATGATATTTCTTACTTAAAAGCGGGAGATGTTGTGTAAAGGTTAATCTAATGTAATACAGATATTATTGTTGATGTCTTAGCCAATCAGATGGCCGGTTAGAGAGATGTTCAGGGTGAGTTGAATATTGGCAGAGTAAGATTTAGAAGCAAGTCACCCTCTCTCACTCTCTCTCTTTCATTATTTCATCATACAATAATGTAACAGGATAAATAAATTAACTCAATTCATGACTTTATTGACAGCTCTTGTCAGCATGAAGTATTTGGTATCTGTAAGCGTGTTGACATGGCATGTTTATTTGCGGGGCGTAGAAGAACAAATTGTACATTGCAATTTTTTATTTGTCAACCTAAAACACACAAAAATACAAAGCCAGACATTAGGCTGAATTTCTCAATGCTTTACTTTGGCCAATTCGGCATTGTCCACGACTTCGATGAATGCCTGTCAGGCTACACGTCATTTCCTCCGCTAGTGAGCTCTTGGCTTGTAATTTCCATTTCTCTTCCCTGATGCACTTTTCCAGTTGACATCGAAAATGAATCACAGTTTATAATACAACTGCCATATAAGTTACCGGATGTGAAATGTTTTACTGACACGGGCAAACGTTGAATGAGGGTTGCTACTTGACAAACTAATTGAGAGCTCATACTTGTACAGTACTTGCTTTGGAAACTTCTTCAACATGTTCATCCACAACAGCTGTAAATCAAAACGCATTCAGAAGAAATGTGACACGATAAAAGGTCAACGATTCAAACTGTTTGGTCAACCCAGGAGAACGTGTCTCAAGTGAGTGCAGGAGGACAAAAACAGAATGGTGAGCTGATGTGATTTGCGTCAAAGATTGCAACTTTTAAACGCTTGTCTTTCATATCCACTGTTGAGCATCGTAGCCCTTTTAGCACCTGTTGCCAAAAATGTGCATAATCAGTTAGCGTGAGTGAAAACGTAATTTAGCAGCCTCTATATGGTATCTCAATATGGGATCACAATCGTAGTAAATCATGTGCAACCCACCCACCAACACTGCACCCAGTCTGTCAGAGTGAAAGTGCTCTATCTGGGGATATTTGTAAATCAGGGCCAGAGTGTGTTTACACTGTGTCTCCAGATGCTTACATATGTACACAGAAATTGTGCAGAGGCAGTGAAAAATATATCGTGCTTAACTTTTCCTGGAAAATTGTCATGATTATATGTCATCTTTAACTCATTCAGTACCAGCCAATTCTAGACACCTTTTATTTTTTTACCCTAAGTCTTGGAAAAATTGAAAAAAAAAAGGTATATGGGGTTGAACGTGTGGAGTGTGAAAAGACATATAAATATGTCTTTGGGAGTGATCTTAAATTACTGAAGTGACAATTATTGAGCTGCTCGTAAGGACTGTTTGCTCCTCAATTATACTCTACGACCTTTGTGCCATACTCCCGCACAGGTACAGTATTTGCATAGGGTTAAATGTCCAAACGTAACCACAAAAACCATAAAACTCCTACGAAAATAATATTCTGTTAATTAAAATGTGGGCTTTAATTTGTCAATGTAGCCCTCTCACATTTTTCTTTAATCTATGATTTGATCGTGTCGCTATTGATCTTCCAAGACAATTCTGGGACAGACAAGAACGAAAGGGCCGTGACTTTATCACGTGAAGATGGCTGCAGACATCTGGGATTGAAAGCAGTAAGAACGGGATCCTGCATAAGCAATAAACTAGAGCTTGTATGAGACCAATTACACAAAACGTAAGCCTATAAGTGTAGCCATATCTTATTTTAAGATTCTTCAACACGCTAATAATGGGGGAGGAATGACCCATTGAAATGCGGTTGTTATTGGCAGAATCAGTTTTTATTGCTCTCAATGACTCACATTTTCAGGGTCAGCTTTTCTGCATGTTCAATTCTCAAAGAGCTAAATGAGACTCTTTCTGTGGCCTTTGCCAAACTATTGAGCTCGCGTTCTAAGAGGAGTTTAAACTGAAATTTGTTTGGTGCTCAAGGTAATTAATTATAGATCCATCAGCAGAGGTAATGTGTCCATTGCTACTTGATGTGAGAGAGCCTGAGTGACTGAGAGTGGGAACATGATGTTTATTTACAGTGCATGAGTCACATCTCAGTCTGAATCAGCTAACAGACGTGTGAGAGTTTCTCTCTCAGTCACACAGCACAAAGAAATGATGGTGAACAATAATTCAAAAGCAAATAAATATAATTAATACGGCAACAAACAGTAAATTTGAATGCACGATTTGCGACAATGTCTAACATGGCTCTGGCTCCTTTAGCAGAATATTTCTGTTGTCAAACATTCAAATTGATGAACAAATTCACACAGTGTTGCCAATGAAAAGATCATAACAAGGTATTTCGGCCTTGGCAAGTAAATGTCTCCTTCATCACTACTGTATTCCAACGGGGCTGCACATTGAACATGCCACTCATTAATCACGCCTCCATCTGGATATGCTGTGCGTTATATCTCGGTTGAGAAAAAGATGGTCAAGAAAATCAAAGCCTGACAACACATACTGATCAAAATGATGAGCAAGATGTGCAGACTCTTCATGTAACTGATATCGATCAGAACTCGGTGCGAAAGCTGAGCCCCAAATGGCAGTCCAGCTGAAACTGGGTGAAATGACAGGAACAAATCCCGCAGTTTTGATCTTCCACGGTTGCTTAAGCGGCCAGACAGGATGGCGTGTAAGGGGCCGAACAGGAAAACAGAGGCGTGTAGCAAAGGTCCTGGAGGGAAAACTGACAGAGTATGACAGGAAAAGTTAATGTGGGCGTACTGTATATGTGAAGGGGAAAAGGAAGTGAATAAAAATCCATCCATCCATCTTCAACTCTGCTTATCCTGTTTAGGGTCACAGGAGCCTATCCGAGCTGAAGAAAAACGGACTACAATCTGAGCTGGTTGCCAGTCAGTCACAGTGTATAGACCAGTAGTGCCCAATACATAGATCTCGATTGACCGGTCCTGTGGACTGGTTATAAGTCGTTTGCGAGAGGTGTAGGAGTAAATGAAATATTTTTGTTTTAGTGTACACTGCACTCTGATCATCCTATCATGCTGACAAAAAAGTATTTACAAAAATAAATAAATAAAATAGCAGGTCACCTTTAACCTATGGTGGCGCATGATCTGCATCACCGGAGGTTGTTAGCGGTCTGCAACTACATCAGAGCTGTTGGAAAATATCTTGTATTATAATAATTTATTCTCATTCAAAGTTTTGTTCATATACTGTACAATTAACCGATAGCACCTGCAATCGAATGTAATCTGGAGCGCCAGGTCTATGGAGCAACTAATTTATACAACAGTAAAGCAACAAATCAGTAACAAAGACGGTAGAAAGCACTGAACAGCAAAACCAAGATCAAATCTGAGTCATGCTGAGTCAAATGCCAAAGAATACAAGTGAGTTTTGAGGAGGGTTTTAAAGATGGGCAGCGAGGAGGCTTGCCGAATGTTCGGTGGGAGGTCATTCCAGAGGGAGAGACCAGCAACGGAAAAGGCTCGATACCCTCTGAGCCTCAGTTTAGTTCTTGGTCCTTCTAATAATGTCTGGTCCGCAGCCCTGAGGCGCCGGGCAGGTGTGTAGGGGCGGATGAGCTCAGAAGAGGTAAGGTGGCGCGAGGTCATTTAGAGATTTGAAAACAAATAATAGAATCTTGAAAAGAACTCTAAAATGTATAGGGAGCCAGTGAAGGGTTGCCAGAGTAGGAGTTATGTGCCACCTCTTACGAGTACCAGTCAAGAGGCGAGCAGCGGCAGTCTGGACCAGCTGTGATTTTCTTTTCACAAACTATTGTATCTACTTTATTTTTTTCAGTTTTGTTAATGTTAGGGGCTGTTATGGCTGTTGCTCATCATGGCATATGTGTGTGTGCTGTGTATATGTGTGCGTGCGGTAATGAGCCGATCACGGGAGGTTGAACTTATGGGCTTGAAAAGTAGGTCTTCGGTCAAAATAGGTTGGGGACCCCTGCTATAGACTATGTAGAGACAACAACCATTCACACATTTACGCTGTCACTGAGTGATGATTTACACATGCATGTATGTATGTATGTATGTATGTATGTAAGTATTTGCATTTGTACAGAAATCCATATGTAAATACACCCATACATAATTCTGGTGTGTTTTTGTTTTGTTTTTTTAACAGAGAGGTACCAAATATTTTGTTTGTGTGTGTATATGAAAAAGTGTATATATTACAAAAGGTAGTTGTATAAAGAGCTGGAAGCCATAATGTATTATTAAAATAATTTAAAATGCAAGTCATCACACGAGTATGTTTGTCTCTGCCCGTCTCCCCGGAGTGAAACTGCTGTGACAGCCCTTAGGTTTGCCTCACGCATGATCACTGCAGGCACTTTCAGAGGACATCCTATTCAGCAAAGGACAACACAGACACTTCAATCAGAGAGAAAGGCTATTCATGTGTCAGGGACCGCGGGTGTAATGGAATTCACATTGTGCCATTTTTCCTCATGTTACAATAAGTTCGATGCATCAAATGTTATTTGTAGAGTGCTGGGGAGGTTCACCTTTGTTTAAACAGACAGTGGGTGGAATACCACTCTAGTCTACAAAGTGTATTGTTCCGAACATGTGATTTACTGTATGATAATCTCTAATGTATTGCTGCTGTATTTCCTGCGTTAACCAAACTTCATAATCATATCAAAAAGAGTCACTTGTGTCTTACTGTATGTATATTTCATCGTTGGTGTAAACTTGCCATCAATAAGAAGAATAATGGCTCTCCAACAATGCTGCTATGTAAAAAAAGGCCGCTGCCTTACACAATGACAGAATTCCATGAGAAGAGACTTTAATTTCTGTGGAAAAATTAGAACTCTAATCCCATTCTTGGGCTACAGGATTGCTTAAACATACAGCAGACAACAACAATAACAAGAACAACAAGTGCTACTGATCTTATTACTTACATAGGTGTGAGAAAAGGTAATGATTGACAAATCATGAATGACCAGCAATTGCTTACCACCGAATCAGCACATTAAAAAACTATATTAAAGCCATTTATGTCAGTTTATTGTACAGTATATACTATGTACAGTCAAAGTATTTGTTTGTCTTTACCTTCTCATTTCCAAAGATAATGAAATATTTTTTCACACCAATTGAACATTTGGTGATATATTCCAAAATGTAGACAGGCACACGCAGTGAAATGACGCCCCTTTCGACTGCATTTCTAAGTTTGTATTGCTGGCAGTGCTATAAAGTGGATGGTCAATAAATCCATCTGTTTGTATTACCATCGGCTCTGGCAGCTCCATTAGCTATTTAAGAGTGTCTCTGGTGTTGGCTGATGGCCGATGCAGTGAATGTTGCTTTCGATAGCTCTGTCACGATGATGAGGTGATTGTCTCCAAAGGCAATGGGTTTCACCTTTGAACCTCCAACTCCTCTGCTGACATGATAGACTTTTACCCATCTGAACTTCTCTCCCCGCCGCTCTCTTTTTCACCAGCAGCAGAGGCAAGAGACACCTCCCCCCCCAAAAAAAAACCCCACACAATATGTTTGTCCTGTATGTGCAATACGTATACCACTATTGTGTAGTGGCCATTTGGTGTAGCCTGTTTGTAAATGTAACTACCGGAGTATAAATTTAATTGTCATACACATTTACAGTATATGATATCATTTATTGTGCTAATGTAGTAGACCACAGAGACTAGTGCGCTCATAGACCATCCAGTGTTATTAAGTTCTTTATTGCAGGCGTTGAAGTTAATCGATTTCTCTTATAGTTAGTTTTACAATATTGAACAGAAGTGAGGAATTAAAATTTTAATCTATATTTATACATGCACATTCACACAGTCTGACTCGTCATTTATACAGTATATATATAAATGTGTTTATTCTGATTCAAAGTTTATTTGATCTGCAATTCACCAATGGCATTGGCAAAGAATTGGAAGCTGGAGCACCAGCAACAGCATTATAAAACATTGCATGCGAGGTCCGATAGCGCTGTTTTTGCACTTAATCTGTGTCAAGTTTCCCACTGAGGTAGGTTATTTAAATATTTGCGGCTGTTTAAATAAAGCAAGCGGATATTTAGCAACTTCTCTGATTAACAGTTGAGCAGTTTGCAGCTGCCTTTTAAATCTTATATTTTCAATGAGGCCAGTGCAGATCCCTTGGCAGTTGCTCTGCTGATTCTAGTGCCAAAACACGTATGAAAGCATGAACAGATTCCAGCCAGCATGCTTTCTTGTACAACACGGAGAAGTGAATCTCTGTAATCAAATGCTTTCTGTGTAGCCGTTTAGCTTTTAACTCAAACAGAGAAAAAATTTGGCTTTGGAATTGATTATGACATTTTGAAAGGAATCTAAATGAAAGAAAACATGACAATGATCTGTTTGGAACCTGAATGGTGGGCAGATAAAGACGTTGGACTTGATTAACAGAGTTAGCTATCTGTCTCAAAACATTGAATCTAAAAATGATCAAATTTCAGATGGAGCAATTTAATGTTGCAGCAACAACAACAACAAAACAAAACCTCTTTTTTAAAAAACAAGCGTTCCAGAATATTTTAAAGCGTGTCTGTTGGAGTTTTTAACCATTCATCCCATCCAGAAGAACATTTGTCATCTCAGAGGTCACTAATGTTTGATGAGATGGCTGTTCTACCGTATTTCATCCCAAATGATTTCCAGGCTTTGTGCTCTGTGGTTTAAAGTTTTCCACAGCAAATTCATTCCAACATACCTTCATGGATCATTCTTTGTACACAGATGTTCTATTTCTTAACTTGATTTGCGGATCATGTCAAATGGAAATTTTAGTACATGTCGGGGGCCGCTGAAAAATGGATGGTGAGCCCGGGCTGTTGTTTAGACGCAATGAGCAAAGAGGCATATCGGTCTTAGTTTAACAATAATCGATTATCTTGGACAACAAATTTAATGTATTCGGGTTATTTGAAAGTTGAGTCCAAAGGCATATGTCCCTGACAAAAAGTCACCAGTCCCTTAGGATTCATGCCTTGGATTTGCCTTTACCTTTGATTATGTGAGGGGTCGCAGGAACTCCATTTAAATTGCAATGCCACTCAGTGCTCAGTGAGTACTAATAATGAGACAATTTGTAATCATAGACCGCTACAGCAGGTGCGAATTACACTGGCTGGATAGTGGCTTCAGTGAAACCTATAGAGTACACGCAGGCTTCATGCCTTGCCTATGACTACTCGGACAGCATGTGTGTGTTTAATGGGGTTGCTCAAATCATGTCTCAGGTCAGTGCGTGTAAAAGGGATTAATCAGGAGTATATTCGAACATGTGATGAAAGTTTTTGAATGTATCTGCTTTGCAATTATTTTGGCGGTATATTTTCTCGAGTGAAGGAGTAAAAACAACAACCGTGAAATTGTCTATGATCTTTCTTAGTTGTTTCTCATAATTGGGAGTAGTATATAGGCGTGTATGAGGGAACCACTCGTGTCTTGCAATTCATGGGCGAATGATGAAGTTAAAGATAAAGATAAAATTGGCTACAGGGAGATGATGGATCTGTGAAGTGGACATTTAGGACCGCCTTCCACCTAGATTGGACGTGTCCGTTGTGACACCCACCCTCTATTGCTGTGCCGCCACCATAGGGATGATTTAAAAAATATACAGTGTATCCTAAAATATTGTAATGTTAATGATTCAGAGGATTTGATGCATGCTGTTGTGATATTTCTGAATGAAATACATCCACCATACATATCCGTAGAGCCCAGAGTCTGTCTGGCTGCACCTCGATCAATACGTAGACGTGATTCCACCATCGATAAAGTTTAGTCTACTTTCAGCTGCCGATTGTCAGGTGCGCTGGGCATGTCAAAGGAAACTCCTTTGATGTACGACAACACCCAGCATGGCACAGAGAATTTCCCAAAGAAGCACGTTGACGATTACGTTGGCATGAAAATGTTGTCAGCTTTTGCACTTGAGTGAGCACAGCCGTGAATGGAGAGCACTGTTTACAAATGTTTAAGTGACAGGTGTATTCTCGTCAAACACTGATCCAAGGAACATTATCGATAGACGAAACGTGAAAATGAAATCATCCTTGAAATCCAATGTGGTTTTATGAGCAATGTAGCCATCATTTCTTCTTGAAACGCACTTTGTCAAAAACATTGAAGTGAAAAAAAAAACAAGCCCCCCCCCATAAAAATAAATAAAATACAATAAAATAACAGAGTGATAGTGGGCCAAACCTGCAATTTTTAGATAAGCCCTCAGAATGTGTGAAAAAGACCTCTCCCACCTTATCTTCCACTTCTTTATTCATACGCTGAGTGTATTCACAGCTCTTCACAGAACCATGTCGGGCCTGCAGGGGTAAATGGGTACTTTGAGATTCCACTTGTTCTACAGAAACAAGAGAGATCGGTATTTCATTCTTCCCCCAAACGCTTTTTTACTGTAAAATGCATGAATTGAATATCAAAGGCATTAAATTGTATCAAACACAGTCAAGACAATCACTGTCAAGTGCATGAGAAAAAAAGGGAGTCAGAATAATGAGAAAATTGACACTCCTTTGCTGATAAAAAGACCAGGAAAAATAGGCAAGATGGTTGAAGAGAGGTCGACATAAAGGCTGACGAGTGTGATCCCTCTGTTGTTGGAATGTAGCGACGCCACTCGAGCGAAACGCGACTGAGCAGTCAATAGCCCGCTGCTCTCTGCTGTGCGTGCGTCAGCGCGGACATGTACGCACACACGTTCAACCAATCAGCGCAGACGCAAAGGACGTTACAGATCAAAGATCTTTGATCTACGAGAACAGCTAATATAGCCTAGCCACGACAACAGCTAAGCTAGTTAGTTAAGATGACAGGACGCTCGAGGTCGGACGGACACGCTCTCTTTCTGTCATCTGTATGTTTTTCTTTTTCTGTCCAAATATATATTTTTCTACTACAATAGTAGTCTCGTCCACGGAGTCTTTTTATGTCCCACCGAGGTTTAGCAATTGCGATTATAAAGAGATCAAAATCTCTTTAGGAACACACCCTTGGGTCCCTCTTCTGAAAAAGGAGGACAACCACTTCGGTCTGCCACTCCAGAGGCACTGTCCCCAATGTCCATGCAATGTTGTAGAGGTGTGTCAACCAGAAAAGCCCCAGAATATCCACAGCCTTTCGGAATTCCATACAGAGCTCATCTTCCCCCTAGGGCTTTTCCACCAAAGAGCTTTTTACCCACCACGTGACTTCAACCCCAGAGATAGAAGGTGCCCTTTTCAGAGTCCCCAGGCTCTGCTTCCTGGTTGAGGGAGGCTACCTTCTCATCCACTGGGGTGAATCCCAACATGCAGGCGCCAAGCAAGAGTGTGTTTCAGTCCAGGCTTTTCCAGCCACTGGTATGTTTCTCAATGTCAGCAACTTCTTGAATTTGATGGTGGTATGTGCCATGCAAGGGCTTGTCTTTCCATGAGAACCCATCTGGCTCTCTCTCCTTACTGGACCTCTGTTGCCATTGGCATTCACTAAGCAGGTCCTCCTTGGGGGCCATCATCTTGATGTATTCTTGGAGGCCTGTTGTTTCCTTCTAGATAGTGACCTTGACGCTTATTAGTCCACGGCCTTCCTTTTTCCGCTTGGCGAATAGCCTCAGGATACTGGACATGGGGTGGAACCATCCATGGATTGTGAGGCGCTTTCTTGCCTTGAAATCAGTGGCTTGCATCTCTTCCAGTGGTCAGGGAATTATGACAGCAGGGTATATGATTACTGGCAAGGCATTGGTGTTAATGACCTGGATTTTATGTTTGCGCTAACTCTGGGTCACAGACTCCATTTGGGATTCTTGTCAGATATTCAGGCTACTTGTATCCAGGACACAAGATGTGATCCAGCTGTTTAAGTGGCTCTGGTTGACACTTTCACACCCTCCAAAGAAATATGGCCGTGTAAAGCCAGAGCTCCGAGGATATAATTCCTTCACATTATGAAGGGAAAGTGAGTGTGTAGGCTGATTATTTATTTTATCTTGGCTCACTTCCAGAGTCGTGGCTAAAAAAGCAAACTCCTCACAGCCTGACTCACTGATAAACCACGAGAGAAGGTATGTCAGCAACAGTCTGTATGAATGCTTTCACATCCCACTACTCAGAATATCTATGCATTTTATGAATCACTTCATTCAAAGCAAAATCATCCTTTGCTGTGCCGCAATAATCTGTAACATATCCTCTTTTAAAATGGTAAGTGGGTGGATGGCTGCTGACTTTAAGCTTTATGTGCACATCATTCCCTTTGTGATTGTGTTTACAATTCCAAATAGAGCCATATGGGATCTGTCAGTATGTTGAGGGAAGAACATCCCAAGCATAGTTATTGTTTATCATAATAATATTACTCCTACTACTACTACAAATATGACTACAATTAATAAAATAATAACAGTCATAATAGTCGATTCCTCACACATGCTTCTGTGTGTCCTTTTTTTTTTCATAAACCAAAAATAAGGTCATGCTAAAATAGATCTAAGCTGCTCAATATCTAATATAATACAAGGACATCGCAATAAATTGGAATGCTGTGGTTTAAAACACATTTCTACCTTTTGGAAATAGCTCTGTAATGTTAGTTGCATGCTGACCATTTTGAATTTTAAGTCCGATTGCACAGTGAGGTGAATTCATTTTCCCATGAAGTATGCAATGCATTTCATTCCGTCATTTGGAGTATCATAGTAAGAGCAAGCCAAGTCTGCCAAAAAAAAAAAGAAGGAAAAAAAGTGTTTTACAATGCTTTCAAGGAACATTTAAGAAGGGTCGTCGTGTGCTTTTGTTTTGCTTTCAGGCCATATGATTGCACTCAGTGTGCTTTCAGGCCAAATGCCAGAGAATGATCGATGTACTTCCTTTTCCTCTTATTCTTAGTCAGGGGTCTGGGACGTATGAAGATTGAATTAATGAGCACTACACGGAACACTCAACATTGATCTCGGCTCATCAAAACCTCATTCGTAGAAAGTGCCGTTTGCTTGAAACTATTGCAATTGCTTGTAGTCAATCAAACTGAAGATAAACCTTCCTGTGGCTGATGATTCTTCTTGTTAGGACAACTCTGATGACAAGGGACAATGAATAAGAGATATCGATGAAAACCGTGTGGATTAAAACGTCAGCAGGAAGTGGCTAAACTAAAGTATGTCGTCAGCCTTTGTGGCATGGCTCGGTTTCACCCATGGGACTTGGTTTGTGAATTAGCAGGATGTTGTCCGACACTATTCTCTGTGAATCACAAAGTATCTTATTTGCTATTGGTAAAACACTTAATTATCATGGAGACAAGAAAATACTCTCCGGTTGGATTTTAAAGTGGACTGTGAATGAAATCGATGGGCCCTATTTTGGTGTAGAGTCTGAATGTGTGCATGGGTGGGGTTTTCTTCCTTTTGGTATTTTCATAGCTTGGCACAGGTAGAGAGAAACGTTTGCAGCAGTGTGGGAGTAAACACAGTCGATTTACTTCCTGGGCAATGAAAGCGGTCATTCCCTTTGAATTCAGCGCAGGAGAAGCCCGCTCACAATTTTTGACATTGCAGAAGCAGAAATAGACTTGCTGGAGTTCACACAGAAAATCAAAGTATACAAAGTATGTTTATAAGGAACTGCAGCTAGACCTCCACTTGGGGATGATGTAAAATTGACCACTTGGAGACGGCATTCCACGACGATCATTCATGTCTAAGATAAGATAAGATAAGATATCCTTTATTTGTCCCACACTGGGGAAATTTACAGCCTCCAGCAGCAAGAATGTGGGTAGAAAGAAGAAAGAAGAAAAAAACAAACAAACACCGTTCAATAAAGTGCAATATAAATACAAAATTGATAAATCGCAGTGCTATTAACAATTGTTTTTCACATCATTTAACTATTATTATTATTATTGTTATTGTTTTTATTCAGCAGTCTACGTGTGTGAGTAGCCCATTACAATAAGTACAATAATGCTTTCAGTGAATTCATTTCTACAAGGATTCAGAGGGTTTGATGCATGCTGTCATGATATATATGAAACATGTTGATATCCAACCGCACATGTAAGTAAAGCGCAGAATCTGTCTGCCTGTGATTTGATCAAATCCAACAAAATCAAATGAACTACACCACCTGCGTCACATTAAATCTGCTTTTCGCTGGTCTAAAGTCTCGTCTACTTTCTGTCACCAAATTGTCGGTCGGGAGGACGTAAAAAATAAAACGCCCACGGTCCTCCGGAATGCCCAGCATGGTACAGTGCTGTTTGCCAAATCCCCAAACATGCTAAACCCAACTCGCCCAGGCACGAAAATGAAGACGCACCAGTTTGTATGCCCAACCCACATGCGCGGAAAATAGAGCTATATGTCTCAATTGCGATTTTTCATTTGGTCTAAATGATCAAGCACATTTGCTGCACATGGTTCGGAGTTTTTTTTCTCCTCATGAACTAACTTTTGCCCATGCGTGGAATATCTGCACTTCTCCTGAGTTGAGGCAGCCAACCATAGTCTGTTTTAAAATTTTTTTATTTTATATCTTGTCAGGGAGCTACACTCTCTGCTATCATAGTTGAGTCCATTTAGTGATACTTGAAAGTATTTTTTACAGGATCCATCAAGATCTCATGAGGATAAATCTCCCTTTCCTCATCCACCAAATTGCTCACGGATAGCAGCCGTCCTCCAAACTATTTCACTACTCAATTGATTAGACCACTGTAATTTTCTCAGTTAATTTCTCTTTTGTGTATTCCATATCGCATTTCTTTTAAAATGTATGTTCCTTGCAGTATGTGTGCAGTACTTAAGTAGTTACTGGTGTTACCATAATCGACTTGATATGGGAGAAAAAAAAACTCTCCAGGGAACTTGCAATTAAACTTGTAGATCCTGAAAGTTATTTATTTATTTATGATGCTTAGTTAAAACATTGCTTTTAGTTTTATTTTCCAATTATTTCATGGGGGTGGGGGTAGAACTTGGCTTCATTTTTATGGTCAGTGCAGAAAATAAATAAGTAAATAAATAAAATTTGAATGGACGTGTAAGGGTTGCATCATTGGTGTCTCTTTGGTCTCGCCCTCCTACATAGCTCCAATGGTTGTTTTGAAATGTCATGTTGTCTGTACACATATTCACATGATGTAAAACAGTCAAATTGGTCAAATTAGCATGAATGGTATTAGACTGATATACTTGGTCAAAGTAACTGAAAAGACATCTCAAACGAAATGTCATGCTCTCAAATGTTATCTTTTGTAAATACACTTTAACATCTTTACTTTTCTTTGACCTGGTGGTTTGGGTTATTCAAGCACCTTTCTAACGCACAACAGAGAGATCTGTTGTTTCTCAGGGACACGCACTTGCAGATTGGAGGAAGAACAGGCAAGAAAATGAACGTGGATACCATTCAACATTAAGGTCAAGGTGAACAGGCAGCCTTTCCTTCTTCGTCAAGTATTCAGCTACAAAGTACATTTGTCTTCAACCAAACCAAAAAAAAAAAAAAAAACACGAGACAGCAGTCAGTTACGCTGTCAATTGAATCAATAAACAAGGAGACAACGCGAAAGACAGTAGGAAGAAAATAGTGGGAAAGAAACTGACAAAAAGCAATTCAAAGCTTCAATCCCACCAAACCATAAAAGAAGTTGATCTTCACTGCCATAGGAGGTTTTTCATTAGATTATCTTTTCCAATGTGAAGACCTAAACTCAGTAATATTTTATGACTAGTTCTGAGCCTCTGCGTCAAACTAAGAATAAATATTGGAAGTATTGTCGGGATGAACAGCTCCTTCCGTCAGTCTGATGGAATGACCACTTCTAAAAATTAATACAATCAGAATCAGAATCAGAATCAAAATCATCTTTATTGGCCAAGTATGTAGAACACACAAGGAATTTGTCTCCGGTATAACACGCTGCATTAGTATCATCGTAAACAACAAATCATTGAACCATTTTAGAGTAACCAGTAGCAGTATTTGTAGTACAAGAAGAGTGACTACGTCAGTGACTGTTTAAGGAGTTAATGGCTAGAGGGAAGAAGCTGTTTAAGTGTCTACTGGATTTGGTGCGCATGGATCTGTAGCGTCTGCCTGAGGGGAGTAGCTGGAAAAGGTGGTGGGCAGGGTGCGGTTGATCCAGGAGGATTTTCCGTGCCCTTGTCTTGATTCTTGCAGTGTGCAAGTCCTCAAGAGTGGGTAGGGCGGTGCCAACGATTTTTTCCGCCGTCCTAACTGTCCGTTGAAGTCGGATTTTGTCCTTTTTTGTGGCGGCCCCAAACCAAACCGTGATGGAAGAACACAGGATTGATTCGGTGACTGCCGTGTAGAACTGTCGTAGCACCTCCTGTGGCAGGCCATGCTTCCTCAGCAGCCTCAGGAAGTACATCCTCTGCCGGGCCCTTTTCAGGATGGAGATGGTGTTGACTTCCCACTTCATGTCCTGGGAGACTGTGATTCCCAGGAACTTGAAGGTCTCGACGGTTGACAGTGTCTTAATGTTACAGCTGAAACGTTTAACCCTATCCTATGTGTAATTTTTCTGTGACACGACCATTTACTATATAATTTGTGACATTAACAACGCATGGTTCATGATTATATTTACGGACGTACTGTACTGTACTTATTACTTAGGTCACTCAATACCCAATGGAGGCCCAGGTCCTAAACTCAGGGCATGTTGCTGTTGTTTTGGTGTGCTTGTATGGGGTGAATTCTAAGATAATGTTGTAAATCGACAATCTCTACTTTGTTTTGCGATACTTATAATTGTGGAATCAGTTCTTTCCTTTTTTTGGTGAATAGCTTCTATAAAGTCCTCACGTATGTATTTGATCCCTTAAAATACTTTGCTTTGTATACAAGAGTTTTTTTGGGGGGTTTCCCTGTCATTGTTTTGAAATGAATGAATGAACGACAAACTTTCAGTAACTCTTTTTGTTGTGACTCTGACAGCCATCTGGTTTGGTCGAAGGGACTCACTATTGTGCACATAACGGTCTGTGTGTGATGTGCTATGCCGGTCATCTTGAGTACACGACAACTAGTGTCATAAGCGCACACTTTTTTTTTCCTCATAGTGTGGGGTTTTTCCCATTTTTTAAATTGGGTTGTGAGAAATTGGTCGCCTACGTTTGCACCCTGGTTTTAAGATCCTGAGGGAGGCGAACTGTACACACTGCAATAGAGTGGCTACCACTGGAAGGTAATTGTTAAAGTAGGCCAATCAGACTTTTGGGATTGGCTGGTCTGAGCTCAAGTGCTGGAAAAGAGGCCAGTACATGCTATGATGAGCAGCTATTCTCTTCCACTCTGCTGGCAAAGCCTGCCTGGCAGATCTGTAACATCAGAACGTCAGACCTGGAAGTTTCACCACCCCACAGAGTCCTGCTCTAGATATGTCATTAAATAATGTGCAGTGCCGAAAAGGCCCCTGGTAGTGTAATAGTTAGTTTCCTGAATGTGAAGTACCTGCCTGGGGACCAGACATCTGATATATATTGTCAAGCTTTTGACATTTAAAAAAAAAAGAAAAAAAAAAAAGAATCTACTGCTGGACGATAAAACAGTAACATTATCCAATGCGATAGATACATAATCGTTGCCAGGCTCTCATAACCAGCTTTATCCATTGTATGTGACCGTTGAAAAATCAAATGTTATATACAGTACATTTGAGCTGCGTGTATTTTGTGTGTGTGTGTGTGCGTGCGCGTGTGTATGAAAATATCTGGTAGAGGACCCGAGCTGAATGAGGGACGACCACCACCCGAGTGGTGAGACGAGGATTATTTTTTATTTTTATTTTATTTTATATATATATATATATATATATATATATATATATATATGTGTGGGTGTGGGTATGTGCGTGCGTGTGTATAAAAAGACTCATTTGGGTAGAATGACCATATTAATCAATTAACCCAACCTAATGGAGATATTGGGAGTTCCGACCACCAAAGTCTGCAAAAGTGGGGGGAGAAATTTTTAGCAAAAAAGTGCGTCATCGAGTTGGCAATATGCACCCCCAAAAACTTAAATCCGGCTGCAGCACACTTGAAAGGAAAAAAAGACTAGGGTATAAGTTTTGTTGAGATGTTGAAGGGAAAATGTTTACTTTTGTGAAAATCAAGTTCGTAGTCTGAATATAATCCAAACGTATGTAGGATTCCGAGGACCACTGGAAGACAGACAATTGGGTTGGAGATAAACAAAAGCAGCTCACTGGTATATTACGATAATTTATGAATCCTACAAGCTCTGGTAACACCCCCGAACCCACACTCCTGACGCAACCTCACGGCCAAAGGTTCAATTGCTATGGCGAACAGGGATGGAGAATGAGGGCAGCCTTGTCTATTTCCTCTAAAAAGGGGAAATAGGTCAGACCAAAAACAGTTAGTAAGGACAGAGGCTAGAGGGCTAGTATAAAGCATTTGGATCCATAATAAAAAGTTTCAAATAACACCACATTTCTTTTCCATCAGAAAAAGAAAAACGCTACTCTACCCTATCGAAGGAAACAATCAACTTCGGTGGGTTTAGATGAGAAGAACAGATTCCATTTACCAGCCTCCTCGTGTTGTGACAGGAGTGCCTCCCTGCCGTAAATCCTGTTTGAGCAGGAAAAAAATTATACTTGGCAGGACCTGTTGAAGACGTTGTGAAAGGATCTTTGAAAGTATTTTCAGATCCACCTTTAATCCTGAAATGGGTTGATAATTACCACCTCTGTCATTTTTCAGTAGGAGAGAAATTGAGGCTTCCAACATGTGGGGACAAATGACCCTCAAAAAACGATTCATTATATACTTTCTGAAGCACCGAAGCAATAGTAGCTGAAAATAAATTGAAGAACTCAGTAGTGAACCCATTTGGGCAGTGAGTTTTGCTGCTTTCGAGTGCTGAAGTAGCTTCTTGCACCCCGGTGAAAGAGATCAGATTGCCCAGCTCTGCACCCAAGTTTTCATTTATTTGAGGGAAAACAACCTTTCTAAATGGGTTCTCTCCTTCCCAAACATCCGAGGGACATTATCAGCAATCGAGGATCCTCGCAAATGGCATAAAATATGTCGTTCATTTTACTTGGGTCAGGTGTGATTTCCCCAGATGGAGATTTAGCCCTGCTCTCCTTTGTTATTTGATATTTTTGTGTTCCGCATCCAGCCCTGCTGTCTGTGCTTACATTGTATTTTTCTAGATAAATAGTCTCTGTTTCTCGCACTTCTGTATCCTGGCTGCTTCTGGAATCAAATTCAGTTTCTCCTGTGATACTTTATTGGACCTTTATTTTTTTTTTAACTTTGCCTCTCGTGATTGAATTGAGGATTTGGGTTCAGACTTAGTTCACAAATTTGTAAATTGGGGTTACGAATTATTAAACAGAGGCTAGTGATTTTTGAACTGATGATGCAGTTTAGTAAATTGAGGAACGCATTATTAAAATGAGGGTACAGGTTATTAAATTGAGGATAAATGTCCAAAAGAATGTCCAGATTCGTAAACTGGGGGCACAGATGACTAAAATGAGGGTATATATTATCAAAGAATATTATTTTTCTCATACCTGGCACTAGGGGGTCTCCCTAGTTTCCCTCCCCTCAGTGGCTATTATAAAGATAACAAACAATGTATTGCTCACCATGCTGTTTATTTTTCTTAATCTCCATTATCCTCCTCCTTGTTTTAATAGTGGATGCAGGAGAACATGGATAATCTTTTGTAATTGTTCAAAAAAGTCTAAATCACAAATTGCAGATACAGGATTAGAGCACAGCAAACACTGTTCAAATGTAATGTGATTTATAAACTAAAATCATCAATTATATTTATTTTGCTGAATTTTGTCATGAATGGGTCAAGGCATGACAAGTATTTTTTTTGTCATTGTTAACGGTACCACCTGTTACACAAATGTTGACTGGGAATCGAAGAAATTGGTTGAGGCACACAAATACATTCCTCATAGTATCATAATGAAATTGAGTTATTCAATCTGCCTCCTGCGCTCGTCATTGTGGTCAATGTGGTCATTTTAATGACAGAGAAAGCATTGTTGTGCATATACGCGCGTGTGCTCGCATGTGTGGGAGTTTCTCCTGAAGCTCAATGAAAAAAGATCGGTTGTCTGATAGCATGGCACAGCGATGTGTATCTAGCAGGGCCTGGAGGTCACCATGGCAAACAATCCTCCCCATGATAAATCCTGTCGCTCTGTTCGCTTCTTTGTGCCTCTTTCTTGTGATTGATTCTTTCAGAGAAGTTAAGGAGAAAGTGAAGAAAACACACCGATAAATAATTCACAGGAACGTTAACGTCAAAGAGGGCCGCAGGGAAACAAAAACATGGCCATTTGGGTCGATGTGCTGTTTTGGATTAAACTAGACATAGTATGTGTTAGTGTTTCACAGAGTTTAGCATAGCAAGATAAAGAGAAAGAGATGCTTCTTTGATGAAAAAGAGTTGGTGTGCCAACACACACATTTTACCCGCTCCAGTGCACCGGTGGTGATGCGGTGTCGGTAAGTGCTACAGATCAGTGAGAAGAAAGAACTTTAGTTACAATAGAAACCCTCAGGATACTGAGAATAGTTAACTCAGAGCTGACAAGTGTAAGGATTGTCTGTAATTTGTTCCGGAAATTTCTGAAAGCACCCCCATTACAGCTGTAATGTGCATGTGATTAAAAACAAAAAAAAAAGGCAAAAAAAAAAAACATGACTCACATTGTTCTAACAGGGTGAATACTGAACAAGCAAGAAAAACTTGGGAGATAATTGTGATCTATGTTTGACAGTGCATTGCATTTGCCAGTCGCTCCTTTGATGCAATGTGTCACTGTGGCAAATCGTAGATCATATAATCAACATTTAATGAATCCAGTGACAAAGTATCAAAAGACATCTACAGTTAAATAATTTGAAAGCACAAATCAAACAATTGGCATTGATAACCGTATTTAAATGCAGTGTGACAGAGCGCTAAACATATTGTCATTCGTTGCCCGTGCCCTCGGTAAATTGTACATGAAACAAACTCTCTGTTATGTTTCGGTCTGGTTACGTTTGGTTTTGATTCCTCATGTGCCCTTTTTTCGCCACCTGTTCTCGTTATCAGTGTTCCTTGTGTGTAACCAATGAGCTCCCTCAGCCCTTTGTGTCTTGTCCAGGTGTTTCTCGTTGTCTCGTCACTTAGCTTGTCTTTACTTCCCTGAGTTTCTGTCAGTCTTTGTTGGATCATTGTGAGCTGTGAGTATGTGAGCATACGTGTGCTCCTGTCATGTTTTGTTTCCTGTTATAGTTTTGTTTGATAGTTGTGATTTCCAGGCATTTTTTTGAGTACTTCGAGTTAGTGTTTTTTCCATTGTACTCCTGTGTGTATTTTTTGTTAAATAGATTTTGGTCAATCCATCCTGTTCCTCCCCGCCTCCCTGCTTTTTGGGGTCCTACAACTACCATCACGCAAAACGTGACACACTCAATGAAAATGATGATAATGACAAAAGATATACCGGAACAGCTTGCGTCACAAACTGCAGTTGCAGACTGCTGAGCGTTAACAACTTCCCGGTGACGCACGTCACGCGCCACCTTAGGATGAATATGACCTGCTTTATTTTATTTTATTTTTTTAATACCTTTTGTGAAAGTGTGACTGATAGGATGATTAGGGTGCAGTATGCATTAACATAAAAAATATATATTACTACCATGCACAGAGACACACAAATGTTTTTTTTTTTTCTCGACCGTCCCCACCGGTCAATCGCGATCGACGTAATGGGCACCGCTGGTCTCGAGCTCTAATTCTGCTGGTTTTCTAAACCTCTGTCATTTTTTTGGTTTAGGATACATTATTTCCTTGACACTGATTTCCATGTAGTGTGCCCACTATGGTATATGAATATCTGATTAAATGTAGATTACACATGCAAATCTCTGGGGGGAAACATTTAAATATAGCAGTTGCATTAATCTGGAAACGCAATAGAAATAACTAAAGATGGAGTTTTTCTTCATCGCAGTTCTCGGACATTTGACAGCGTTTAGTTTCCTACGTTCCGCATTTAGACGATCATGGCGCGTCGCAGTGCAACAAGTGAGGAGGGACATATTACGTTAGTGTCGGCACTTAACGAGCCTTTTGAATCCAATTCATTAAAAAAAACAAAAACATGGCAGCCACAAACCCTTTGGACATCTAAAATGAAGATCGATTTTCCTTTCCTTGTTTTCTTTCAATTTCTGCACCCGCTGAAGCTACACAGCTTTACAACATCACAATCACTGTGCATAAATTGTCTCCAATAATCGCATCAAACCACTTTACCTTTACTCAACTCTGTTTTACTCTGCTTCCCTTCGTCAAATGTGTACCTAAATGAATTAGTTGTGCCTTTCCTGTATTACATTGAGCCACTGAGATGTTTTCCTGGTCGTAAACTGTACTAAAAAGGGCTGCTGCTGTTGCTCCTGTTACCATGACAACCCGGGGAATGTCTGGTCCAAAATTACCCTCCACGCTTTCTCCCGAACTTGTCTTGTGAACATAATCATCATCTGCACTTGCAGAGAGCGAGCAGTGATCTTCATGATGTTTTCTGTTGAGCACTTTTGTGGTATTGATTGTTCACCTAAAAAGGAATCTGCCTGAAGCTTTTTCATTTCAGGAGAAAGGATAGGTATTGATTCTATTTCGAATGTAGAGTGAATTTATCTGAACAGCAACACCACACAACCCTGACACTTACTTTGGTTTAAAATGAATAAATGAAAGCCAAACAATACCCACTAGAAAATGACAATGTTCTTCGTTGCATTTTACGTTTTATGTACAATACCCATCATAAGCTTCATCTCATTGTAAAACTGTGTGCTTTATCATAGACACCGATTTGAATCAAATCTAAAATACATATATGCTTTTAGATACAACACATTCAATTAATATAGATATTTTAAACCTAGCTTTTCACTGAATATTTGTAGAATCCACTTTGCTTATCCTCAGAAGCTTTCTGGAGTCTATCCCAGCCGTCTTTGGGTTGAGGCGGGGTACACCCTGAACTGGTTGCCAGCCAATCGCAGGACACAACCATTCACACTCACTGTCACACTGAGGGGTATTATAATTTTTGTTTTTCATATCATGAAATATAAATGGAAGAACAAATGCTTTTTTTAAGAGAGGTCTGCAAAAAGAACAAACAAAAAAACACCACCGCCATCCGACTACAATGAACTTGACCTTAAATATCAATGTGTTTTTCCTCCTGTCAGATTGTTGAACAGTGTGGAAGTGATTGAAACATAATTCAAAACTTGAAAATCAAACCTTCAAAAATGTAATTTTGACCTTATTTGAAACGTATCTTTCAATGAAGGTTAAAATTTGAAATATAGGCTTATCTTCTATTTTCATACTTTTATACCCCACCCAAGAGGAGTAGGGCCTCATTAGTCATGACCCTCACTGCATGTCATTGGTATGCATCTGCACGAAAATCAAGACGCACCAGTTTTTACGCACACAACTGCACTGCGCCAACATTTTCATCGAGATCATGTTAACCACATTCGATGCTTTTGTCAGTGTTCCAAAGTCAGTGTAATTGGCAACATGTATGCATCAATACCACAAAGATGTTTTCAGATACTGTACATCTCCCATGGTGTTTTGCACACTGCTGAACAAAAAAATGTCCTAAAGTTGTGTCCTTCATTACTGTAACTACAGAAAATCTGTCTGACAGCTCTGAACAGTTTGTGATCGTGTCTTTATGTCTTTATACTCGGTAGAATACCACAGCTGAGAGAGACATCAGCAAAGCTTTGCTTTTAAGATCAATACTAATCAATTTGTCAGTCTATTAGCTGATAAAAAGCAATGGAATCAGTGCTTTGGAAAAAACGTGGCTTACAGACATCTTTAATTTGTCATAATAGGAGGGCAGAGGAAGCAAATCTGATTATCTTGCTTTCGGTCTCTGATTCCTCTTGTGTGACAAATACAATTTTAAACCAAGCGGGGTTACTTAAGGAGGCCTGCCGCCTTCTTTTGTTTTATGCTGTCAGCTGGATTTGATTTGGAATTTGGACCGTTGCTAATCAGTTTTACGCTAGTCAAGCTCTCAAGTGTTTGTGTCCCCGAACACCCTTAGAATAAAAAAAAAACTGTAAGCAATACATGAACACCACATTTTAAATTGAACCACACTGACAATATGCATTTAAATATTTGTGTTGTACCTGTCACAGTGTGGTTACATTTGACAGAGATGTGTTAAACGCCGAAATAATCATAGTCCAAAGGCTTGTAATACTGTAGATTGCAAGATCTAATGGGAATATAAAAACTAAACCAAAGCCTTATTGGATGTGAGAAGAAACATACAGATAAAATCAATCCTTAAGATCAACTCTTGAATCGTATGAGCCCTTTCACTTTAAAGTGAATACTGTAACTGAATGGAGGATGTTTGGCTTTGCGTAGTGTTCCTTCTCTGTCATTTCTTCCTCTCAACACACAGAGTGCCCCAGACCTGTACTGGAGCTACCCACTGCTGTGGCCATTAATCAAATCCAAAAGGTCAAGAGCTAAACCCAATTCACCCACATGCTCTTCTTGTTGCCCAGCGGAGTAATGAACATGTTGGTGGCAGAGCCCCGGCTGAGAAGCAGTTGACAGGGATTTCTTCTTTCTGATGAATGTAACATCAACTGATTCTTTTACAAGGAAAGCCTTTGTTCTGTAGTTAGCACTTTTCTTTGCTTGAGAATCTGGATCCCGCATGAGGAAGAAGAGATGAAAGTGAATGTAAAGCAAACACAACTCTGTTATCTGGTCAGGTTTTGAAGTCGAATAAAACAAATCTGCTCTTGTCTAGAAGCGCAAATATTAATCAAAAGCAAAATGCGACATCAATGTTTTGTTGTGACATGGTACAACCAAATGAGTCGGTTTGTGTTCTTGTCTTTATTATGCCAAATAGTCTTGTTGGTACATTGAATACTACATGTAAAGGTATTTTTCAGGTATAAGTGTACAGCGATTTTTTTTTGTCTCCCTTCCAACCATCTTTTAGGAGTGAAGAGTGAGAAGCATGGGCCAAATCTCGAGCTTGTGCCAACCTCTTGGCCAATGGAATTGACGGGAAATTCGATTTTTTTTTTTTGGTGAAAACATCTCGCACTTAGATTAAACCCACCTAGAAATTGTGTTTAGAATGGTCCAAGTTGGAAACAAATCACGGAGGGTTGTTTGTTTGTTTGTTTGTTTTGCTGTTAAGCAGCAGTGCTATCCTCTCTTCCACCATCCCTCATTTTGCAAGCAAACAAAGTTAAGTGTGACCAAACAGCGCATCTGGCATCGGATGAGTCTCACTAAGTGGCCTGACCTAATTGCTGTTTGATTGAATGGTAACAAGTCCTGAGTGTAGTCCCACTCTACTGTAAATCAGCGGGAATAGACTCAAGCCCCTTGCTTCGACCCTGAACAGGATGAGAAATATAGATGATGGATGGATGTCAAATAGTGGTCCCCAGATAACACACAAGCATAGCCGCTGTACAGGGATGACATAAGAATAATGTAATTGAAAGGTTCATGATATTATTGCACCACCACTGCTTTTCTGTCAGTAAACTAACCTTAGATATTCTTAAAAATCAGTCTTACAGAGGACATCACCGCTTTCTCTCTCATGTCCGTTGGCTTAAATTTTTTTCATCTAATGTTTTGTATTTTATTAGGCATTCAAGTCTTCAGTTATCATTATATGTTCTACAGTTTCACTGTCTTCACCAATCCGGTCTTGTCTCTGCCATCTTGAAGCTTTCTGTCATCTATGTGTAGAGTGGCCTGATACTGTTGCTTAAGCCAGCATCCTCACAGCACACAGAATCAAATTACTTCCCCCCCTCACCCATTATTGAGAGGCCATGTGAGGTGCTTGGTGAACTGAAATGAATTAGCTGGGGGTATTAATAGCTGTCTAAAAATATAGCTGCAGGTCTATTTCAGGTGCTCTTAGGGCAAGGTGTTGCTAGTGTTAGTTGTGTTTGACATTGGTGGATACAAATAAGTACTGCAAACGGTTGAATATGATGTGATCTCATGAAAGAGCTGCCAATAGACAAATGCCTCTTGTAAATGATAGAATACGTGATTACGTAAGGAGGATTTTAGACATGCTCTACGTGTAAATTACAGAGACATCTTGTTGTGATTTAGTGATACATAAGGAACATTGAATTCAATTGTTACTCTTGAAAATGATAAATAATCTTATAATGCTTTGTGCCGTTCACTTGAGAGTTCCGTAAATTAAGTCAAAACGCTCCATATTACTACCACAATCTGATGGGCCAGACAACATAATGCCACTCATTCCGCTGAAGGACCAGTGGAAGCTTGTCAGAAATACAGTATGTGCGTTTTTAACAATCTAACAAGGCAGACACATTTTAAATCTAACGATCTAAAAGAGCAATTGGTGTCATTCTCTCACGTCTGAACGCATCCACTGACCCGGTATAATTATACCATTTATGAACCTGCTAAAAAGGAAGAGCTTGCTGGCCCCTGTGGATTGATTGGATGTCCTCAATTATACGTTAACACACTGAAGATGGAATGAGTGAAGTCAGTCCGCTGATAAGGGCGAGTACTTTGGGGTGGCAGAAGATGAGGAAGATAATGGTCCTGAAAAACAATCACTGCAAACCATGGGAACGAAGTTGCATTCCAGCCATGATTGCAAGCCTTTTGAAGGAGCATATTTTATCTGATCATCTTTTTTTTTCCTTTAAGGAAATGCTGTTGTGCTCCTTGTAATTTGTTTTTTTATTACTCTTTTGGTCACATTATTGTCTAGTGAGTGTTATTCCGACTGGACACAAGTCAGGTGAATGTACCACCACACTATCAGCAACTCGGACACAATTATACAAATGAAAAATCATATCAATATGTTGTACCATTGCTTGGAGCACGATGAATAGGACTGTCATGCGAAATTCTATTCCTTTAGACCAGGGGTGTCAAACTCAGGTCCTGGAGGGCCGCTGTCCTGCATGTTTTCCAAGTCTCCCTGTTGCAACACAGCTGATTCAAATGATCAGATCATCAGCAAGCTCTGCGGAAGCCTGACATTGAACCAGTTCATTTGAATCAGGTGTGTTGCAACAGGGAGCCTTGGAAAACATGCAGGACAGCGGCCCTCCAGGACCTGAGTTTGACACCTATGCTTTAGACATAATCAATGTTGGCACTCGACCAGTGTACCTAAGTTTTTTGCACGGACAATCTTTGAGGGCAGGTTTACTAAGAATGAACCTTGTTGTGTTAAATCCGTCATGATATTATGTTCTCTTCTCCTTCAGCTATTCATCTTGTACACCAACAACCCGTAAAAATATAAGAAATAGCTGCACGGGGATCAGCTTCTCTCTCAGCACTGAGCAATTCTTTATCCTGCCAAAATTCATCTGCTACGCTTTCCTTCTCCCTTCACTAAATCCGCCAGCTGCTTTACAATGTACTGACAGGCTTACTCATTCAGCATCATTTGATTATCAATTCTCATTGCTGTGGCTAAGCTCATTTCAGATTTGGTTCCCTGAATTCAAGCAGCCATAGATCACCTGTCAGTCTGCAGAGCTGGTGGCAGACAAGGACAGAAAGCTGTCAGAGGCTTTAGACAGTCATCCAATGATAGCGGAATAACTTTATTTTGTGTGCTGGAATTAAGGGCTATATAGAGATGACAGACTGCTGAATGTTCTCACGGTTTATGATTTGGGAGTCAAGGATAGAAGCCCGGCAGTCTTTTCCAGTCTTTGTGTGTGATCTAATTATCACTTGACTGAAGTGGGTTTGAAATCATATCAGTGATGAAGCAATAGTTGTAACGCAGCAGAAACGGTTGAGTCGCTTTGTTTGCAATCACATCAGAATGAGAGCGCAGTGATTGCCAGACATCCTTTACAGGCAGACAAGGTACAGAGTACATCTCACTTACAGGATAAACAGAGTCATACAACAGGGGGAGGCATTCAGTATTATCATCATTACGAAACACTTAAGGATAAGTAAAACACAGTCAAACCCACTTGTGATTTCCCTTGGCGGCTTAAAAAGCATTAAAATCCTTCTTTGCTCTCTCTCCAGTAATAACGCAGTTGACGATGCACGACTGTATTCCAGTTGCATGCTGAGTGTGAACCAAAGAGCTTTTCTCATCGTCTCTCGCTCACTTTGATGAGTATGTCACTCTTTTGGCCCTCTCATTCTCCCTCTCGCTCTCTGCTGACAGACAGTTCCTCTGTTGTATTACTGCCTAACTGTAATTCAGCATGAGCTGACAGTGAGAACACCTAATTTTACTCGCCGGCTTGACATTAAAGTGTAGCTGTCAACATGAAACAAGTCTGCACAAAGAAGGAACTGATAAATTCCCTGCAAGCTTACAAACTGCCGCATAAATACGAGTGACCCCCCCCCCCCCCCCCCCAGTGTCAGTTGCAAACATTCGAGGGCACCCCAAGGGTTTCTGGGGAGGTGCACTTTCAGATCAGGTGCTCTGTCAGACAAGAAGTGCTGGGATATAATTTAAATTAAAATCCAAACAGGAACTGTTCGATTCTTCACGTGAAACGAAATGGCTCGTTTACAACTCCCGACTAGCGACAAGAAATTGTAAATGTAGTTAAAAAAAATAAAAATACATTTAAAAAAAAGGTACAGGATTGTAGTTGAACTCCTGATGCACCATCTAACCACGAAGTTGCGAAGGACCCCACTGAGACCATTGCAGTCATTTATATGCAACGTACTGTTTGTTCAGTAAGTGGGGTGAAAAGCAAGAGGAAAAACATATTCTTATACATTTCCTGCAATACAGTATGTACCGTGATTTTAACATAGTGTAGCTTAAATAATTGAAACTGCTGGGTTCCCAAAGCAATATAATATTCCTGTAAAAATCAAACAATCAGCTTGGTACTGTTTTACTAGAATGGAGAAAGACTAACTGCTTAATCCACATGCATCATAAAGCAAAGCAGGTGGGTGGGTTTAAGGGAAGGGTGGTTCTTAAAGAGAAGATCTGAGGTCATGTTGATTATATATTATCCCTCTGTGATATAAGGTAGGGATGGGCATCGTTAAGATTTTAGTGATACTACTACTCTTATACAATACTTATTAACCAATCTGGTTTCAGTACATTTTTTGAAACACCAAAGCAAAAGAAAATATATATATATAGGTATTTGAATGAACACTGCTTTGCTTTTTTTAAATAAAATGATTTTCTTGCAACCCCAAGGACATGTAACATAAAATAAATTGAAACTAAAAGAAATGGTGTGAACAAATCACTATTACACTGTTAAACATTACATCAACAATTATTTAGTGGAAAAGAAAACCATCATAAAGCAACAAGGCTGGAACGAAAAGCCCTTTGGTGAGGTGAGATGCACATTTTCTAAGCTTGCTTGTGTTTCCCTCAATGATTGATTGCACTTGTGGCAACGTTCATAGAGCACGGGCGTTGCCATATAATACATCCATCCCTCCCCAAGCATGCACTCAAACCAAGAAAAAACTAACTTTTAGGTTGCAATGACCAGTTGCGTTGACTAAAAATTGATTTGTCATGGCGAGAGAGTGAAAAATGTGGATGCTATGTTCGTAGCAAATAAGCTGACCAATGTAAAGGACATCAGCTTGTGCTGCGTGAATGTAGGTTAATAAAACCTCACTTCTTGGAGCCTTCAAATACCTTGCCTTCACATCAAAATAAAAACTACCGGGTTAGATGGCACAATTGAGTTTTTTTTTAAAATTTTTTATCAGATTGTAATGTGACCACACAGGACTACGTTCGAATGGCTGCCTCTCATGCTGTGCGCTACAGCAGGGCGAGATGTCTCGCACATACCGATAATTGGACTACTTATGACCCTTATTATCCCCTTTATGTTAAAGTCAGAAAATGTCAGTTTTCGAGATGTAAAAGATTATCCTGTGGTGTAGGGCAGGGGTCCCCCAGCACCGGGCTGTGGACCACTCGCAGGCCGCTGGGCACTTTGGACCGAGCTGCTGTGGGCCACACAGAAGAGAAAAGAAAACTTATATTACATCATCATATTTCATTTGGACAAGTGACCGGATTCTCTCTGTTACACCCCGTCTATGGCTGACTCTTGACACCCAAACACTCTCGGTTGCATAACGCTTCAATTATATTACAGTAAATCTGCAAGCTACAAGCAAAATGAGTAAAATAAACAGACACATTTGGAACATTTCTTTGCAATGGGGTAAAAGGCTTTTGAAGATTCAACACAAGAGGCTCTGCCCAAGAAGCAAAAGAAAGGTACGTTTCACAGACCATGCCAAAAGGCTTACTTGAAATAAGCCTTTTGACTTCCTGGTCTGTGAAACAGGCCGTTAATCTATTCTCAGCTTTTCAGGCCACTCACTGTGGCTTGACCTGTCACAATATGTGATCCACCATCTGTGTGTTTTATGTCAGACATGCTGTTGTCCCTTTGAATCTGCAAAATTTTGGTTGCACCACCGAAAGGTTCGCAAGCCCCTGCCCAAAGTGTGAAAGAGCAAAATTTTTACTTTGAGCACTTCATCTGCACCAACCGGTACGCAACCACGCCTGAGCGCATAAACTGCATTGACTATATTGTATATGGAAATGCACCGTCAGAAATGCTCAACTAGCATTCGGTCTGACTGCAGAATCTTTAAGGTCTGCTGCAAACAACGTTCCTAGCGAGGCTGTCATGTTTTATCGCCTGACATTTTCTTATAATCTTACCCATGAGGCTTACAACAACTATTGTGCTTGTAATTCATTTCGGTATCATACTTTAAAAATTATAAATGCGACAAATAATTATTAATTATAATACAATCAAATTCATGACAATTACAAATAATAGTTAGGAATACAATACTGTGAAAACTGCCAGGTAAATGAGCTTGTTTAGTTGCTGGTTGAGCAGAGGCACTTGTGGCTAAAGCCAAACTGTGGTTATACGTTCTGTTCCTCTCCATTTCTGCAGGGGGAAAAAAACTCAACCTTTACAGCCTACATTTTGGATAGTGTGTGTAACAAAACTACAAACTCTTTTAGTACAAACTGCTTTTAGTATTGCAAACTCTGTGAATAGTTTTACGATCGAAAGGGCCAGCTCGCCCATGAGGCCATTCAGACAGATGCTCAGGGCGCCAGGGACTCCAGGGGGTGCCAAAAGGTGTTATTATATAAAATGGAAGAGATAGTCAAGCTACAAATTAAAGTTCAAAGTTAACTGTATGATGAAAAAAAGAATTCCAAAAAAGTCTTGACGACGACTCCCCCGATCCACATTCCCAAATGTTTGACTTGATGGTAAAACAATCAATGTTATGTTTATGTAGCGGGGTCACAAAGGGGGTCTGGAAATAATTTGT